>NC_138548.1:268241908-268964408 GCF_964273705.1 Natrix helvetica
CAGCGTTCAGGTAGTTAAAAGAACAGCTAAACAGAGAAGATGGGTCAGAAATCACTTTCTATCTCTACAGAAATTAGAATAAAAACACTAAGTATTATTTGGAGCTACTCAGATTTTATTCAAATAAGAAAAAACTGTTAAGATCTGTAAAACAAGGAAGCATCCCAATTGTGAAGGCTGTGAGTTCTCCACACCTGGAGGTTTATTGCACATTGTGTAAGGTTGAAGTAGATGATCCTGATGGTCCCTTATAATTTACAACATTATAATTCCATTATTTTTTCCTAAATCAAGATGCAAACTAATAGATAAATGTCTCAGCTTCCCAATCCCTCAATATGCACCTCAATATTGTGGGGACAGAAGGGTCCTGTCCATCTCCAAAGCAGTGTAGGACTTTCAAGGCAAGATACAAGGTAGAACATCAAGAATGTATAGCTCCGAGGAGGGAGGAGCCGACATCATGATGACATGACATGCAATCTCAAAGTCCCGAGATCGCAGTTGATACTTTTGCCCCTGGACGGTCTGTATGGACCTAAACCGTCTCACAGAGATGGTGATCAGGAAGTCTTGCTGATATCAGGGACCCCTCAAAGTCCCTGATTGATCCAAGAGAAGTTCTTCTAGCCAGTGACAAAAGCTCAGCCACAAGCTGATGAAGTTGGGACAGCTTTGGAATGGAAGGAAATGGAAAGAGAAAGTGTGCACAGCTGGTGAGGAAACTTTACTGTTTTAAAAGAGAATGCACGGAAAAAAACCTTAAAGTTAAATTAAATTTGAGAACAGAAGAAATAAGCGGCTAAATTAAGCTATATTGGATTGCATTGGACAGTGTGTTATCTTTCTTTTTAAATGCTATTTTATGGATGGAATTTGCGCAAAGCTTTTTAAAGTGAACGGATTAGTTTTTCTTCTAGTACTTTTTTTTTTAATTTTTGTAACCTATGGATTAAAATTCTTTTTTTCATTTCTATAAGAGTTTTTTTTCCTTTTTTTCTATTTTGTTTCATTTAAGAATTTTACTTTTTTTAAAACCTGGAATACAAAAAAGATACAAAAGGAGTACAAAGAGAGCTGTATCATTAGAGGGAAAGGAAGCAGCATTGCCACTTGAAGTCTGGAGGTTTGAGCCTTGGAAACACCATACTTTCACTTCTCTCTTTGATCATTCCAACTTTGTGCTTTATGACCTTGCAGCTTGTTTACAGAGAGTGATAAGAAGAGCACGGGGTGTTTATGCTGGTGTTCTTTTGAACCTTATTGCCATCTGGATAAAAGTGAAACAAGGTCTTATTGTGAGAGATTATAAATGAATTTGTGCTTAATCTAATAAAAAGCCTTGAAAGCCAGAGTGGCAGTGTTTACCAGTCAGAAGAATGGTACAACATCAACATCAAAAAGAAACTTTAACATTGCAAGAGATAATGTTTGAAATTCAAAAATTATTAGAGGTATCAGACAGAATTGAGGAGAAACTGGGAAATCTAGAGCATATAACAGCAAAATACGATGGAAAATTTCAATTGGAAAAAGTGGAGGCTAGAGTACTAAAAATTGAAGAGAAAAATGAGCACAAAGACAAGAAATTTGTTGACAGTGTGGTTGGAAATGCAGAGAGTGGAATATGGAAAGGGGAGCTAGATGGCCAGGAACTCTACCCCAAATGGCAAGGTACAGAAGAAGAAAAAAGAGAAGAATTGATGGATTTAAGGAGAGAAATCTTATCAGAAGCACCGTTGATGACCAAAGATATGCTGATTAAAGAAACAGATGGGGGGTATCGAGATTATATAAGAGATGCAACAAGCAATGAGTTGCAAAGAGAAGTCCGCACAAATATTATTAAGGGAATAATCAGAAGATTAATTCCACAAATGGCAAAAGACATAAGATTGCATTATTACTGGAAAGATACAGGTTGATGTATGAAAGCTTATAATAAAAAATTAGTTAAACTTAGTTAAATTTAGAGCATTATGTAAAAATGAAGTGATAATGGATATGGTTAAATAAATAATTGACAATGATGATAATTATGTATACATATGTAGTGGTTTGATAAGAATTAATTGGATATGAATGGTAAATGGTGACTATGACAGGAAGATTAGAAATTTTGTTATGACATAAAAGTTAATAATAAAAAATTGAATTGAATCTAGTTAAACTTTGAGTATTAGGTCAAAAAAATTGTTATGATAATGGACATAGTCAAATAAATGTTTGATTATGATAACGATAATAACGTGTGTGTGTGTGCGTGTGTGTGTGTGTGTGTGTGTATTTATTTAGAATAGGTTATAAGGATTTAATGTTATTGGATGATATTGGAAGTAGCTAACAAAATGCCATTATGTGGTTATGCTTTAAACTTTGGAATATTTTATACAAAAGGACGTTAAAACAATTGTGGGCAAATGAAAGTTGAGGTATGATGATAGTAATATCTATAAATATAGTTGATTTAAATATATGATTTGATATGTATTATAGGTGATAACTGTGGAAGAGATGCACGAAAGCTTTTTGTAACCAATTGACACACTTTCTATAGTATGTAAAGAAAGAAGATTCTTTGTGTTGTATTTATGTTTATTCAAAAATAAAAAAAAATTCAAAAAAAAAATAAAAGAATGTATAGCTCCAAGCAGAGACACACATGTGAGAATGAATTAATGTAGGACAACAAAACGGCAAGACAGTATTTTTCTGGGGGAGGGAAGAGAACTTTTGTGCTGGGGGGGAAAGTACATGTTCCAGGGAAAGTAGAAAAAAATATGTGTGTTTGAGAATGAAAGACAGAGATTGTGGAGTAGAAAATAAAGTATGTGGGTGGGTGAAGAGAACCTATGTTGGAAATGATACATTTGTGGAAGAGAAAGAAACTGTGAGAGAAAGGAGGATACAACAGGAGAATGGAAGAGGAAGCAGACATTTGTATGGTGGGGGCAGGAAGCATATGAACAGTTGGACCTGTATGTGCAGCTGTATTTTTTTAACAAAAAGGAAAATATTCTGGGAAGCAGCTAGAAGTTTTATTTCATGGCTACCATCCCACTTTTGTTTAGAATTGCAAAGGATTAAACTAAAATAGTGGCTATGCTGCCATCAGCAGTCCTGTTATTTTATGTAAATAAAATTGGATAAATTTGACTCTATTCTCTCTTTCCTTTCACTTTTGCCAGATGTCTTTTTTATACCAGACCACTCTTGCTGCTCAAATTCCTTTTGGAAAAAGACGTGCCAAAAGCTTTGACGTTGGGTACACTCCCTTTATCAGCCCTCCGGGAATTACACAACACTCCATTTTCCTTTCAGTTTTCTTTCTTTCCAAATTGTTTTGTTTCACTTGTTAATTCTTGGCTATTCTGTAAAGGAGGAAAATAGTGTTGGATGCATGTTCCATTTTTTTAATGCTTGGCCTCAGACGTTGTTAATGCCTCAGTGGATTCTCCTAGAGAGTTCTCTAGGAATTTTCTGATCTTGACCAAAGCACTCAACATTAGTTATCTTGATCTTGGATTGTCATCTCTATACATGCATTTAAAGGGACTTTTCACAAACATGCTACCATTAGTAATGCACTCTTCTTCACATTAAAGTAACAGTATCCTTTGGAGGGCCTGGCGCAACTTCTTTTCTATGTTCTTTGCACATGTGTGCATGCACAGCTATTTTGCTTCACAGAAGTCTCAATGGGAATCTTTTCTTTTGTTGTTGTTCAGTCGACAAGTCATGTCCGACTCTTCACCACTCCATGAAACATAGCACACAATTATGGGTGCTAAATGATGAATACATGTACATTAATTATAAAAATGAAAGAAAAAGAAAAAACAAAGATCCTGCAATTCATTACCTAATAATGAAATAGGAAAATCAAAAAGAGCTTTGTTGAGTAATGTGTACATTAGATTTTCTGATATACTGTACATGACATACAGTATTTATTTTCTAGATTCATAGATAAAAGACCTCGGTGAAGCTTCATAGGATTTCGATACTTTTCACCCTGGTACTCTCTGATCTTGATTGTTTTCTTGCAGACATTTCATTACCAAATTAAGTACTAGAAAGGGGTGGGGCTGAAAGCTTGACACTCTGACAAATTGGCCATCCGCCTGTGTCTTAAATGATGTCATGAAACAGTACATGCTCCAGAGACTTATAAGGCATATAAGAGGTAAAACGAAACCACTATATATTGCAAATCTACCGATTGCAACACATCTTACATGTAGAGATATGTGAGGGGCCATAAGGAGGGGCCAGTAAAAAAATATGTGTCATCATGTCATAATACAGGTTGCATCCTTCACATTCCTGCCAATAATAACATGACAAGTAGAAAAGGATGGGGCCTATGTCAAGACATCACAAGTTCTGTCATCTTACCATCATAGAGATTAGGAACAAATGCCTATGATCCTATATGCTTCCTGCTTCTTCCCAGAACACAAGAAGTATCCATTGCCACACCCCATGATACTGTTCTATCCATTCAGATTCATTGCATTTAGCTTTACAGTTTTGAGTCTTAAATCAGACCTTGCCAAATTTTACCACCGATTCGGACGCACGACACTTCTGCGCATGCACAGAAGCATCCAGGTGGGTGGGCGGAACCTCCCACCATCACTACTACAAGTTCACCAGATCCAGGCCGAACCAGCAGCAACCCACCTCTGCAATGATTTTAAGTGTGAAAAACAGTCATAAGGCATTTTTTTCAGTTAACTTAATCACTAAACAAACGGTTATAAATCAAAGGCTACCTGAACCCCAATGATACTGATAAGAATCTTAGAGTCGTAGAGAGTCTTTCTGATGAACTTCCCAAGCTAAAATAGTTATTTATCAGCAACCACACTGTATGGTCCAGAAATATAGACACAGGAACTTTATGACAGGTTTATTGCTAATGTTGTTCTCATAGCTATAGCACTAAAGAGAGTTCTGCAATATATGAATGGTTTGGAATGACTTAAAGGACTGACTCCTTTCTGAGGTTTCCATGATGGCTGTTAAGGCCCAGGAAAATGCATCTTTAAAAAAGAAGGTGCTTTGTGACAACAAAATTTCTGCGAACAAACAGCCAAACTCAGATAGCACCAAGAACTCAAGAGTTCAGTCCTGAACTGCATACTCTATTCTATTCTATAGAGACTTTCAGACTTACAAGATTCTGTTGGTAGTTTTATAATAAAGTAAAATTAGCTAAGCTGACTGGGCTTCCTGTATCTGGTGTACCAAGGAAGGCTGACAGACTCATAGAATCATAATGAAGGTGCTGCTGCATTTTGTTGACCTTGCTTACTGCCGAAATTGGTAGAAATGTTAACATTATACCTTACATTTCTCTGTCAACACTGGGCTTAGATCTTGATGGCTGCCATGACATTCACACTACTCAATACAAAATGGGGTATACCCCTTATTTGCATTAGCCGTGAGAGTGAGTTATAACCCAGGGTTGTCAATACCTTTATAATAAATTAAGGGAGTGCAATCCTGTCAGGTTTGGACTGATAGCCAAATAATTTATATTTAAAGATGGGACTATTATGTTGATGTATCACTAGAGCCTTATAGATCTGAAGGATCTGGAGTTACAAAATGATTAAACAAATAATCCTGTCAAGGTTCTACTTTTTCTATGAAAGGAGAAAAAAGGGCAGTTTAACATGATGTTGTATCTTTTCCATCAGTGTGAAGCTATAATGAGTCCCAGGATGTAAGAAGATCTAAATAACGATACAGACTGAATAATACTGGAACCTAGGTAGTAGTAATCTGCATGGGAATATTGTATGTATGTATGTATGTATGTATGTATGTATGTATGTATGTATGTATGCATGCATGCATGTATTTAATTATATGCCATTCTTCCTGCAGAAGGAAAAACTTCCACAATAAAGCAATGAGTGTACAGTGATTTGAATGGTGTTCATATAAATCAGCAATCTGATCTGAGAAAAGTAAGTGAATATTGATGCATCCCTAGGGCCTAGTAGATCTGAAGGACCCATATGTTCTGACGTATTACAAAATGATTCAGCAAATAATCCTGTACCTGCAGGGGTCTGGAAAAATAAACAAGGTGGCAAATTTAGTGTCACCAAACAAGTCCCACCCTTTGAATGTTGCATGAATGTTTAGAAAGGTTGGCTTGCATCAGAATGCTCTCTACCTTACGGATTTTGATCTTCCACCCCATGTTTGCTTCAACTGATGTTTACAGTACAATCTGGGACCAACCATACTTTATCTAAGAAGACAATTCCATAACTCTGGCTTATGTATGTATGAGAAGATTCTACTGCTAGTCACTTTACTTTGAGCCATACCTACTGATAGATCATGAGCAGAAAAGAACCTTTTAACACCATTTTAACACCAACTGTGCCACTAATGTCTGGATATGAAATGGGACCATAATTAAAAACAGTAAGCACTACTTTAAGTACCTATATGATATTGTGCCATTTAGTCATGTTGCTAAACAATCAGAAAGCTGCATTCTGTACCAGTTGTAGCTTCTTTAATAGTAATGCACATAAGGAGTGTGATAGTAAATCTGTCATAAGTTTACTAGGACTATGTACTGATAACAGAAATTAAGTAGACTTAGTGGCATACAAATGACTGATAATTATTATGAACATATTTTATTATGTTTCAGATAAATTTATAACACCAAATCAGTCTTTAATCAGAAGAGAGATAGGTAATACAACCTGTTGATCTATCTGTCTGTCTCTGTCTATTCACCCATACATAGGTGTGCTAGTCGTTCCTGACTCTAGTGGGCAGTGCTCATCTCCGTTTCATTGCTGAAGAGCCAGCGTTGTTTGAAGATGTCTCCGTGGTCATGTGGCCAGCATGACTAGATGCCAAATGTGCACGGAATGCTGTTACTTCCCACCAAAGGTTGTCCCTATTTTTCTACTTGCCTTTTTACATACTTTCGAACTGCTAGATTGGCAGAAGCTGGGACAAGTAACTCAGTCCATTATGTGGCACTAGGAATTTGAACCACCAAACCGCTGACTTTTCTGATCGACAAGTTCAGCGTCTTAGGCAGTGGTGGGTTTCAAAAATTTTTAGACCTATTCTATAGTTGTGGCTTGTTTTGTGGGAATTACTCAGCGATCATGTGACCGGGATGGGAGTGGCTTGGCAATTATGTGACTGGGTGGGAGTGGTCAACTTGATGTCACTCACCATGAGATGTCAAGGATTGGGTAAAATGTGGTGAAGTCACTTAACAATGCTCTTAGCAACCAAAACTTTGGGCTCAATTGTAGTCATAAGTCAAGGACTATCTCTGCCTTCCTCTTCATGGTAGCCTTGTCCTAGTAAACTCTTTCTCCTTTCTGGCAATTGTCCTTTCTGTTAGAGGCACCAAAATAATCCAGACAATGTAAGGTTTTTCCTGCTGCAGCAGGAGGTTGGACTAGATGACCTCCAAGTAACCTTCTAGCCATAAATTGCTCTGCTGTTTTTTCTTCTTTCTGCTAACAAAGAAACCTGACTGATGTTCATTCCACTTTCCTGCCAGATAGAGATAATGAGATAATAACCCTAGAGAAAGTTTGGTTCCATTCACAAGCAGGGAATCATCCAAAGCTTTTTAGAAACACAAAGCCCATATTGCACAAACCCCAAAACTTCAAAAACATAAAACCATATAACTAATTTGTTATTCCCTGCACCTTTTCAATTTAAAGCTTCAATTTAAAGTTATAAGCATTAAGACTTGTGGACTTCAACTCCCAGAATTCCACAGCCAGGCATGCTCAGTTTTGATTTAAAGTGACAGCATTTGTTTTTCTCCTTTGCAAAAGAAGTTTCCATCTTTCTTTCTCTTTCTTTCTCCCTTCCCTTCCTCCCTCCCTCTCTCCCTCCCCCCTCTCTCACTGTCTCAAACACACACACACACACACACACACACACAGAAGATGGATTGGATATCTCTCCCAATGGCTTGAAAGCAGTTCCTCTGCCATCCCCACCCCATTCCCCCACTGCCTTCCCCAAACACATCCCCCATCACTCATGCTCTCCCTCCCCAGTCTAGTTTGATTGCAGGCGGAGTCACATTGCCTTTTCAAACCAGTAGTCAGTGAAGCTGGGGTGGATTTTTGCATAGCTTTATCCATCTATCAGGGGAGGGGAATGACTTCTTCCCCAGGCCCCTATCCATTTCTTCCCCATACTTACACACAGCTGGATAAATCTATGCAAAAAGCCAGCCCTCACTGGCGCACAGCTTCACTGACTGCAGGCTACATCAAACTACACAAGGAAGGGAGAGTGCGAGGGAGAGATTGTGAGCGAGCCAGGGCCCTTCCCTCCAGCCTTTGCCCAAAGCCCCGCACTGTATCAGAAGGATGAAGTTTGAATTCCTCCCTCCCGACCCATGCGTACCTTTTCCAGCTGCTTCAGAGAGGGCTTCAATGCCGCTCTTGCCTCGGGTCCTCTGAAGAAGTCTCTCCCTCGCTTCCTTATTTTTGAGAAGCGTCTTGCAAATAGGGGCAGGCCAGGGGAGCATAGTGGTACAGGGGCGTGGTCATGCTGCCGTGGAACGGGTACGCAAAAGTACAAGAAATTTCTGGCCCCGGTATGGCCGTACTGGTACGTATCGGACGGAACCCAACTCTGGTCTTAGCCACTGAACCACCACGTCCTCGTTGATACATACTTGTAGATAATATAGACTTTGACTTAGAATAACTTTATTGTCACTTTAAATGTATACTAATCGGCGTACATTAAAATGAAATTTCATGGCATATAGCTCTCAAAGAGTCACCACCCTTATACACTACATAAACATGATAAACAAACAAACAAATAAATAAATATACTTTATTAAAAATTCTACACATAAAATAAACACAAACAGTACAATACAGAAACATATACAGAAACATAAACCTGCAAATACAAAACTAACTTTAAAATAAACCTAATAGTTCAATCCATCTTTCACTTTGTCCAGAGATTCATTGACCATTTCTTATTCTTTTACACCATTGCAATAACTATTTAAATGTTATTATCTACCCCAATTTAATCTATAAAACTGTTTATCATCAAGCTAATGCAATCTAGAAAAAACTACAGACTTTAATGAAAGCCTTTTGTTAGGAATGTCAGTTTGCCAAGTCCATAATTTTAAATATCCAGTTTTCTACATTTGAAGCGTCTTTGTTTTTTTTATTATTATTTCTGGGTATGTGATAATATTTCTGCAGTGATCATATACAGCAATAAGACACCATTTTATTTACTCAGTTCTTCCATAAATCCTAATAAGTACAGTTCTTATTTCATCTGAAAAGGGATTATTTTCACTAATGTCCCATAGATCACCAACCAAATATTTTTGGCCATTTCACAAGTCCACTCTGTATGATAATCTTTTCCATGTTAGTTATGCTAACTGCCTTGAGTTATTTAGAAATATTAATAAAGGCAGAATAAAAATCAAATAGATCACTGTTCTTTCCATCCATAGGCATCCTCTTTGGCCATCTGACCATGGCAGGAACATTTTAAAAAATTGCCTAGTAATTCTGGTAGAAATAATTGGTTGAGAATGACTAGATGTGCTTCCTATGATACTTCTGATCCTCAGAAGCTTGCCTTTGAAGCAATTAAAGATTTATCCTTATGAAACTGTACATGGATGATCAGTGCCTTTAGGTTTTGAATTAATTCCCATCCTGGAAGGTGTTCACCCTGATTTAACCTCTTACTGCTGCCCAATCTTTTCAACAGGAGTAGCACCTGGCCCAAGCACAAGTTAGACTGCGTCATGATCAGAATGCCTACAGCCTACAGAAAGTGAGTGTATCAGCAAAATGCATGTGAGAAAAAATTGTCTCCAAGGTGGAAAGTCCCACACCTTACATGATCAGTTTCTCATAGAAGTGCCAAGCTTAAAGGTATGACCTTGGCTTCACCTAAAGCACATGCCAGCTGCAGAAGTGCAGAAATAAGCACCACCATTATTCGAGACTCCTGAGAAGAGAGCAGAAGAAAGAAAGGTAAAGTTTTGCCTGTGAAATCCTGAAGAGTTTTGAAGATAAAACTTAGTGGATTTTGAAGCAGGGGTGGGATTCAGCCAGTTCGGACCGGTTCAGGCAAACCAGTAGCTCCAATGATCAGGTGGGCCCGTCTGTCGCCCCTGCGCTTTACTTACCTATATCCTCTCAGCTGATTTGCACAGCAGAGCAGATTGCCACGCCTCAGCTGTGTTTTTCCCCAGAAGTAACAAGGAGGGTAAGTTTTGTTAAAACTGTGCACGTGCGCAGAGTACGCAATCACCAAGCCAGTTGTTAAACCGGCAGGATCCCACCACTGCTTTGAGATAATGGTCCTTGCAAGAATCTAATTTTGATTTTTAGGCTGATGAAACTATTGTATTTGGTTTGTTTTACTGTATTCATATTCTTTCTTTCCATTACTTTCTGTTTTTCAGAAAAGCAATGGGTCTGCTAAAATTTGTATGTCGACCAGCATGTCTATTTACAATTGCCAAGGTATAGAACACAACTGCCACTGGGCTGGCAGCAACCAATAACTCTTGTTTCATTTTAATTCATTCTTTCATTCCTCCTAAAGATTTCTTTTGTGCTAGTAAGGTAACAAATTGGGATTCTGTGTTCAAAACATGTTTTATAGTGGTGCTTGAGCAGCTTTGGAGATACTTCATACTAGTTCTCAGTTGTCCGCAAAACATAAACCATACAGTCTTAATTCTCTAGAAAAACCCTTTTCATTGTTGAATCTACTCCCATCAAACACCGGTGGACCCACCAAATTTTATAGAAGGTGGAAACCAAGGGCAATTTGCCTGGCAGCAACTGTGTGAGAATGCTTGGATGCCATGACCTATCACCAACTGAAAACTGCACAAAAATAATATAACTTGTTTCTCTACAAACAGATTTGTACTTACCAAAGGAATGATATTTGTTGTGTGGAAAATGTGCCTTTTTCTACTTTCCAGCATGTGATCAAGACCTCCTTTTACACAATCCCACTTGTTCAAAACTACACTCATAAGCCCAGGTGAGTGCATAGTAGTAGATATCTCCCTGAAGCCTCCCCATTTGATAGTAGCTATGATGACCATATAGACTTATAAAACATTAGAGATGATTATGGGCTCATTATCTATCTCTAATTGGCACAACTAGCCCTACTTACCTTGATATTAGCAAATTGACTTGTTTAGTTATAAAAAATACAAACAAATCTTCAAATGCCATTGTTGTTTCAACCATTCAGTCATATCCAACTCTTGGCAACTTTATAGGCAAGTGCTCTTTATGTTACTCGGCTAAGCACAGCTTCTTTCAGATGTTGGATGTTCACCTTTGCATCAGTTTTGATATCAGTGTCCTCTTTGTCCCTTCTTGTTCTACTAACCATTCCCAGCATCACTGACTTTTCCAATGTATACGCATGGCATGGCCAAAGTAAGTCAGACATAGCTTGTGATTTTGGCTTCTATTGACATGTCTGGTGTGTGTCAACTGCTATAGTTCTACTATATGAGGTGCATGAAAAGCTATGAATAGAAATTTTTCAGAATGGAATGACCTTTGATTTTATGCTATTCAAAATGGCCCATAGCTGTGAAAAATTTCTAGGTGTGTGTTGCCTTAATCTCCTTCCTTGAAAGTAGAAGTCATGGTAAAGGAGAGATTTGGCAAAGCAAGTTATAGAACAAGCCCCCAGTATTTAATGCAATTGGCTTAGTTAATGGTTACCTGGGACAGGCTGATTGCAAAACTTGGCTCTAGGATACCTAACTTTCCTGGCAAGCATTATCCTTTCAGGTCACATAGGGCAATACTTAATACGAATGTTTAGTCATTGTTTCAAGAAGAGTGTAAGGCTAAATTATGTTCTCCTGTCAGATATGTATGTTAAAGTCAAAATGGGAGAGAAGGGTTATGAGGAAAATTAGTTCCTAGGTGTGTGGAACTGATTAAATAAAGTTGACATATAGAAATATAAGCAGGGGTGAAATGCTACCGGTTCGCACCAGTTCACATGAACTAGTAGGGGCGATTGTCTTTACTTCTGTGAACCACTAGTAAAAAAAAAAGCTTCTGACAATCTCGCAGATCAGCTGTGAGCCGTGCGATTGTCGGAAGCTTTTTCCCCGCTTTTTAAAGTAATTTTTCCTGCCTATTCGCCTGAACCGGCAGGAAAAAAATGCTTTAAAAAGTGGGAGGGGGGGTAGAGCTTCCAATAATTGCACAGCTCACAGCTAATCCGTGCAATCATCGGAACCTTTTCCCCCCCCCCCCACTTTTTAAAGCATTTTCCTGCCTGCCTATTTGCCCAAATCAGCAGGAAGAAAATACTTTAAAAAGTGTGTGTGGGGGGGAAGGTTCCATGACAATCATCTGTGCCATGCAATTGTGGGAACCTTTTTTTTTCACTTTTTAAAGAATTGTTTTACTACCTAGTCACCTGAACCGATAGTAAAAAAAAAATGCTTTAAAAAGTGGAAAAAAAGGGGTCCCATGATCGCATGGCACAACTGAACCTGTTTTTTCACTTCTTAAAGTATTTTTTATTACCAGTTCAGGTGAATAGATAGTAAAAATGCTTTAAAAATTTAAAAAAAGTTGGCCATGGCCATCCAGTTACATGACCCACCACCACCAAGCCACGCCTGCCAAGCCACACCCAGAGAACCAGTGGCAATTATTTTATATATTTCACCACTGAATATAAGCCAAAGTTTCTTATCTGATATTTATTTATTTATTTATTTATTTATTTATTTATTTATTCGATTTATCAGTCGCGTCCTCTCCGCGAAGGGACTCGGGGCGACGTACAATCAAATATATAGGCGTGTGGCATGGAGGAGGTAAATACATCAACATTTAACAATTCAAATAGAAATAAAAGCCACAAAGTTAAGATAAATAACAAAAAAATTACAACAATTAAACAATTAAAATACCCAAAAGATTTAAATTTACAGTTTAAAATTGCCAGGGAGGTTAGGGAGTTCTAATTAAGCCAGGCCGGCTAGTTGGAACAGGTGGGTCTTGAGTTTTGTGCAGAAGGAGCGGAGATCAGTCGTTGTCCTAATATCTGGGGGGAGGTCATTCCAGAGGGCTGGGCCCATCACAGAGAAGGCCCTACTCCTGGGCGCCGCCCTCTGGCACTGCCTATTGGACGGCACCCGGATTTGTATATATGACATTGTATATACGCATCCTATACATTTGTAATGAGAAAAGTTTTTCTTTTTGGTGTCTAGCATTCCCAAACTGCCCCCTCCTCTTGATTTATGGGAGACACTTGTCAGGGGAGGAAGAATCTCTCTCAATATCTCAAAGAAACACCTCAGGAATCCATGATTATTTGCTTTGACCCTTGCTTCTGTATCATATGTTAATAGCAATTTATAAATTCTTGCAATCATATTTGTCACCTTTGTATAAAACTATTTCAAATTCCTCCTCTACATTCCCTCTTCCTTTCTCATATTGTGTCCTTATTTATGCTTGGCCAACCAAATCAAATATATAACTTCTGCAATTAACTACACTCTAATACAGATTTGCCAGCTATAAACCTCAGCAAACGCCCATAATTTAACCATTATTCTTGGCCTGCTTCTTGAGTTGTGGTGTACAATGATCATCTTGGGGACAGCCTAGTCTTATATTTATTCCAGATATTTAAAACAGGTAATCTCTGATTTACAACCACAACTGAGCCTGGAAATTTGGTTGTAAATCATTGTAGTCGCAAGTTGAGCTACCATGTGACCAGACTCAATATTATGATCATTTAGACACAAAGTATAGTAGTTTAAGTAGGTCATCCTGGGCATGAAGTGAATCATATGGTTGTATGATTTCAAATCGAGGTTTCCAATGGGTGGTCATTCTCAGATAATGGCAAGAAAGTAACACAATACAATTATATGGGGTTGCTGCAACCAGTCATAAACATGATCTGGTTGCCAAGTGCTTAAAAAGGGGTCACATAACCATGGGATGGTGCAGCAGTGATAACTTTGAGGAAGTGGCATAAGTAACTTTTTTCAAGTCTGTGGTAACTTTGAACAGTTGTTAAATGTCATAAGTCAAAGACTACCTGTAGGGAGTAGTCTGTATCTGGAATTTCTAACTCAATATTTACTTTAACCTCATCATACCAGAGCTATCCACGTAAACTGTATCTGAAGTTGTGCACCTTCAGATTTAAAAATATTTTATTCCCCAACAAGATCCACTCCTCTTACCATACTAGACAGCTTGCCTCAAAATATAATTTGAAATTACCTACTGCCAAAACTCCTCTCTCTTTCGTATCCTGTAACACTTTTGTTTTAACACATTTTTTGCCTTGTCATATGAATTTATTGAAACTGTTTGTCATTGTACCAAAGGCACATCATTTTTTTCAATATAGGTATTGTCTGGAACAAGAAAAACATGATAGGTAGTACATTTATTTTAATTGCTGTTATCCTCCCCAATTCATTTTTTACCATCTCACTAAATCTTTTTTTTTACATCCCTTGAAACTTTTTTCTAATTATTTTTAAATTCACTTTGGACATATTTACTCCCAAATATTTAACTATAGTAGGTTGCAGGACAAAACCAGTCAAATCCACTAACAGTTTCTATTCATCTACTGTCACATTTTTATTTAATAACTTGGAAGTTGTTTTTCTTTTTTTTCTTTTAAAGCCAGATAATTTTCTATATTCCATTAACTTATCCATGAAAACACCAACATTTTAATTAGTCTCCATTAATGTATTGTTAAAATCAGACCATAAACTCATGAAAGTGTCATAAACTCTTGATTTATAACTTTGGTGACTAATTCCCTCACACACACAAATTCTATTTTCTACAGGTGCAATCTGTAGGTCGTAAAGTATAAAAGCACAATATTGGACCCAGACTGTTTTGGGGATTCTGAAGCAGATGAATACACTGATTCAGTTCTTACTTGCATGGCAATCATTGGATGATTATACTAAGTCATGTGGCAATTAAAATATTTGATTCTGCTAACCCTAACCATAAGCCATTTTATTCCATGGTTCTGTTTAACATTAATACAAAGGGTAGGGTAGAGGTCTAATCAAGACGTTTGGACTGCCATCAGTATGCTAATGATGCTCAATAACCAGAGTATTGAATGCAATTCCCCTAGTGTCTTCTGAACCCAGGATCTTCATTGTATTGAGATGAAATGACAGAAGAGATGTGAAGAAAGAAAGAAAAAACTTCCTGTACATGCAAAAGAATTTATCTTCAGATTTACACAAGGAGATAAGTGTTTGTATTCTTTCATCCTTCTGTTGAGGCGTTATCATTCAGTGATCCTGTTTGAGTTAGCCTACAATCTGTAAAGAGAAATGAAGATGATTTTATGGGGATATGCAAAATCCAGATGCCACGATAATGAGTGGGAAACATATTTTAAGTTCACAATGGACTCCATAAGCAGATTTGATAGACACTAGTACCCTAATTCACTGAACTATAAGTAGGAGATGGAGGCACAACATAATCAGTTTGAGATTCTGTTATAGCCATTCTTAATAAAAGTAGTCCTGTGGAAATGATTTCTTAGTCTGATTACATAGTGGGACTGATCCATCCTACCTGATGGACTGGAAGAACGGGAAGAACATCAGGCTACCATGATACATTACACATTTTGTCAATATGCCATGTACAACATTTGCCACCGTGATACATTGCACAATATTTTCTTGACACCATGTATCTGAGTCAAAGTCCACTCGGGCTACATTTTCCAATGTAACCTTCATACTTAGGACTGGAATGATTTATAGCAGACTCTGATGTAGAGTGCTATCCAGCATGATTTCATCTACCTTTGAGTTTGAGCCAAGATTTCTTGGTTGCTTTGGGGTGGAGAGAATGTAAGAAACTTGATTCAGGAAGTTTCAGTTCAGTGGAGGAATCCTGATGAAGACAGTGGTGTAGCTCCTTCGTATGATTCTTTCTTTGAAATAATCCATTTTAGACAACTGCCATCTGAACTACAATCTTTTCTTTTTTAAGGTAAGCAATGGCATTAGCGCTTAGACTTATATACCCCTTCACGGTGCTTTACAGCCCTCTCTAAATTGTTTTATAGAGTCAACATATTGCCCCCAACAATAATCTGGATCTTCATTTTCTCAACCTTGGAAGAATGGAAGGCTGAATCAACTTTGAACTGATCAGGATTGAATTGCAGGCAGTTGGCAGAATTAGCCTTCAATACTGCATTCTAAGCACTGTGCTACCACAGCTTATCAAGCAATTGAAAAGAAGGTGAGGTTTCACTTACCATTGCCTATGATACAGGCAACTAGCATTTTCAAGCCCAAACAGGGGATGAAAACAGCATTACTCATACAAGTGGATGCCCTTCATCAGGACTTGGGAAAGGGTGTGTGTGCCCCTTGTTTCTTTCATTTGCTTGATTTATTGCTGGACTTTGATAAAACAGTGACAGTTGTATCTTCTTATTACTAGGGCCATTTCTTTCATTAGACACATTATTTTTGCTTCCTTTTCAGTGACTCATTGCCCTTCGTTGCATCCTCTTTTGTTAATTTAAATCATTAGAGGACCTGGGCAATCAGAATTTTGGCAAATTCTGGAAGGCAGGAAGCCCAACCCACTTTTTACCCAACCTTTTCAGTTTTCCAGCTCTTTCTGGACACCTTTTTTGTCCTGCCTCCTTTTCAGGAAGTATTACCTCATTTACCTTTGCCTCAGGGTAGGAATCCTCTATAAAAGAAGAGCTTCTCTCCTCTTAATTATTAGGTGAACTCTTTCAGAACTCCAAAGAGAAACAACCAGCACTGAACTTTTCTCTTCACCTGCCAGCCATTTGCTTATCTCAGAGAGAAACCTCTTCAAAACGTCTGAAGCCAAATTTCCCTCACCAGCCTGGACATGAACCCAGTGAGTAGAAGACATTGGTCAGGGTCTTTCACTAAATTACAAACCCAAGGTGCCTTACAGGAGCTAAACCAACTGCCTATAGCACATTACCTTTATACAGTTTAAAAGTATAGACTTCTCTGCCTCTAGTTCTTGCTAAGTTGGGTTCCACATTCTGGAAAGGTTTACCAGCTTCAGCTTTATCCAGAGTCAGACAAAGTAATAGTAATAGTATATTGATGCTCATTCTTTGAACAGATTTGAGTTACCAAGATAATTGTGGCGTCAGAAAGCTTGGGACCACATCAAACTGACCTAGGCAAAATAGAAACAAGAAGCAACTACTGATAGGATTTCCTGTCTTCTTTCCTGTCCAACTGCTGGAGGAGCCATCTAACACCAGCCTTGAAGATCAGATCTGTGCAAGCAGTTCAATATTGAAAAGAAAAGGTAATTATTTTTTTCCTTCTCTCTTTTTCTTTTCTATCCAGATTTTATTTCCTTTCCTAGATTATATGAAGACTGTACAAAAGATACTCTCCCTTCACATATGTTATGTCTATGATTATTAGAAGCTACATCTTGTGTATGTTTCCTTCATTGTTGTATGAGGAACTCTGAAATATTCTGACCTCTGGCAATAGTGTGATTTTCTTTCTGTTTTATCTTCTGAACTGAGTGCTGTGTAAAGTTATTTAAGTCCACTTTCCTTCCAGTTTCCCTGTCATTGAACAACTTCTTCATCTCCCTCTCATTGAACAATATAATGTCTGAATTCCTCAAATAGATGATTAACATTCTCTTATATGTTTATCTTAGATGGTATTAGCATGAAATATTTTGCAGGTGACCTTCCAAATACATTATTAAATGTTTATTGTTTGATAGTTGTATGTATAATTAACTTCATTATTTAAAATAGAACTGATTATCAATTATAGTTTCATTTTTGGATGTTGAAAATGCACACATGTGTTAATAAATGGTGTTACTAAAATCATGACAGAATGATTCTGTGTGGAGACCCCTGTTTATAATAGCAAGGAAAGGTTCTTTAATCTGTCCTCTGAGCTTTCAGGTTCAGCTAAGGCAAGCAATTCCATGACAAAAGGTTCTTTTTCCAGTTCGTCTTCCTGCAATGACAGTCAGACTATTATAATATATTTTATATAGCACTGAGATAAGAAGGGAAACTTGGATTTAGGTTTCCAAAGAAAATAGACTCTAATGAACACATTAATCTGTTTGGAAATGAACTGAATGCTAGTTGGCTTTAAATCAAGCATAAGGGACTTGTAATACCATATATGGTTTAAGAACATTCTTAAAATAATCATAAAAAAGAAATTATCTTCCTGTTCATTTATAGCAGAACCTTTTTTGCTTCTGCATTTTTTCAGCCAAATCTATGCTGTTGTGTCCCTTGTCCTTATTCAATATTTTAATTGCTTGATTTTATAAGGTTGTTGTTACATAGTAGTTTTTAAATCTGTTTTGTGTCTTGTTTTGGGATGATGCTCATACAAAAGTGGGTACCTGATTTCACACATAAATAAATATTTATTATTGACAGGGAAAGGGGAAAAAAACAGTCTGAGATTTAAAAAAGAGACTGCATGTCAGGAAAGTTAGTTTTGAGAATCAATAGGCTCTGACTCATTTACTCAGTGTTACAGGGAAGCGGGATAAAATGGAATCTTCTATATTCTCTAAATTCCCCATAAAAGTTTATGACATCATAATGGGAAACCATCTTGTAATCTGGATACTTTAATGAAAACTATACTCTCATTTATATGAAAATTCCATCGTTTAGATCCCAACACAATTTCTAAGAATTAGTATATTTCCCTCTCATATAGAATTCTGATCATTCATTCATTCATAGACTGCTGATTCTCCCCTTCTCAAAATGTAGTTGTTTGGAAAGTATCCTTGGAAAGGATTAAAAGATTCTATTATGTTCTCAATCAGCCTTTCTCAACCTTGTTTTTTTTATCCTTGAGGAATCCTTGAAATAATTTTCAGGTCTTCATTGATACCCTTGATAAAACTATAGTATCTACAATTCACCATACACTATTATAGTTAATAAGCCCATAAAAATGATAAAATTAGCCATTTGCTATGAATGAAGCTATCTCCTATATCACCAGATGGACAACTGAGCAATATTGCAACAGTGCTTTAGAAGCATTAGATGAAATTATGCCCAAATGGCAATTCTAAATTTTTCCATTTTAAAAGACTGTTGTACATAATAAAGTAGATTGCCTTATATTATTACTGCAAGGTTAATAAAGCAGTTTGTCCCAGAGTCCTCTTAAGAAATTTGTAAGGGTATAAATGTAGAAGATGATCAGACTGAGCCTGAGGTCAATTGCACCATCCGTCATGTGTTCCTTCATGCCCATAAGAGATCTAAGCCCAGCTTACTAAAATTCCTTAGTTACTGCCAAATTGCTTTAATTTGACCTTGTGATAGATAATAAATTTCCTGTATGTAATTCTATGGCCACATGAACTGAGTTGCAAAAATCTAGATCAAATACAAATACAATAGCAGAGTTGGAAGGGACCTTGGAGGTCTTCTAGTCCAACCCCCTGCCTAGGCAGGAAACCCCATACCGTTTCAGACAAATGGCTGTCCAACTTCTTCTTAAAGACTTCCAGTGTTGGGGCATTCACAACTTCTGGAGGCAAGCTGTTCCACTGAAGTTGTGAATGCCCCAACACTGGAAGTTTTAAAGAAGATATTGGATAGCCATTTGTCTGAAACAGTATAGGGCAGTGATGGCGAACCTATAGCACGCGTGCCACAAGTGGCACGTGGAGCCATTTGTCAGGGCACGCGAGGCGCTGCCCTGTCAGCTGAGTTCACCTTTTTAAAAGCTATTTTTCACCTTCCCCAGGCTCCAGAGGCTTTATAGGAGCCCGGGGAGGACGAAAAGAGCCTCCCCCGCCCCCCCGGAGGCCCTCCGGAGGCTTCAGGGACCGTCCAAAGGCTTCCCTGAAGCCTTCGGAATGCTTAAAACAACCCTCTGAGCAAACCGGAAGTCACTTCTGGTTTGCTTGGAGGGTGGTTTTAAGCTCTCTGAAAGCTTCAGGGACGGTCCCTGAAGCCTCTGGGGGGGCAGGGGAGGCTCTTTTCGCCCTCCCCAGGCTCCTATAAAGCCCCTGAAGCCTGGGGAGGAGGAAAAAAGCATGTAAAAATGGGGGGGTTGCGCGTTGTGTGCGCATGCACATTGGGGGGGTCGCGCGTTGCATTATGGGGGCGGCACGCCTGCACTCTACCCCCCTGCGCTCCCCCCACTTGTGGCACGTGAGCCAAAAAAGGTTCGCCATCACTGGTATAGGGTTTCCTGCCTAGGCAGGGGGTTGGACTAGAAGACCTCCATGATCAGGGATTCCCAACCAGGCTGCACAAGCAGAAGGCACTTGTGTTCACATGAGAAATTCCACTCACACAACCAGTGGGGGCTTGTGTTCACAGACAAAGCTCCATTCACATAAGCAGTAGGCACGTGCATCACCGCTTGCATAAATGGAACTGTGTCCATGTGTGTGCCTGCCAATCACGTGGAACCATTCTTTCTCTCCTCCCTGTGCCAGACCACCAAGCTGGAAAGGTTGGGGACCACTGTTCTAGGCAGTGACGTGTGGTGAGGTTTATGGCTGATGAGGCTGGTGACGTCATCAGGAAGGCGGGGAATGGGACCACGTGTGCTGGAGCCTGAGGCTGCCTCAGCCTCAAGCACACGTGACCCCATTACCCCGCCTTCCTGAGCGCGCTTCGCCGGTTCGCGTTCTGCGATCCCCAACAGCAGCTGCTTTTCTGTGCGCCTGGCGTTTAGGACATCCGGCTATCTATCTAAACACCAGGCGCACAGAAAAGGATCGCAGAGTGCTTCGCCCCAAAAGCAGCTGCTTTTCTGTTTGCCTGGCATTCAAAACATCTGGCTATCTATCTAAACGCCAGGCGCACAGAAAAGGATCGTGGAGCGCTTTGCCCCAACAGCAGCTGCTTTTCTGTGCGCCTGGTGTTTAAAACATCCAGCTATCTATCTAAACGCCAGGCGCACAGAAAAGGATCGCGGAGCACTTCGCCCCAACAGCAGCTGCTTTTCTGTGTGCCTGGCGTTTAAACCATCCGTCTATCTATCTAAACGCCAGGCGCACAGAAAAGGATCGCGGAGCGCTTCGCCCCAACAGCAGCTGCTTTTCTGTGCGCCTGGCGTTTAAAACATCCGGCTATCTATCTAAACGCCAGGCGCACAGAAAAGGATCGCGGAGCGCTTCGCCCCAACAGCAGTTGCTTTTCTGTGCGCCTGGCGTTTAAAACATCCATCTATCTATCTAAACGCCAGGCGCACAGAAAAGGATCGCGGAGCGCTTCGCCCCAACAGCAGCTGCTTTTCTGTGCGCCTGGCGTTTAAAACATCCAGCTATCTATCTAAACACCAGGCGCACAGAAAAGGATCGTGGAGCGCTTCGCCCCAACAGCAGCTGCTTTTCTGTGCGCCTGGCGTTTAAAACATCCGGCTATCTATCTAAACGCCAGATGCACAGAAAAGGATCACGGAGCGCTACTCAGCGGGGTGTGGGCGAGAGGAGGAGAGAATGGATGAGCTGTCTCTCCTCTCCCCGGACTCCCGACTAAAACGCTTTCTTTCGCCCGTGGAAGAGCTTGGGCGGGCGAAAGGAAGCGCTTTAGACAGCGGGGTGTGGGTGAGAGGAGGAGAGAATGGATGAGCCATCTCTCCTCTCCCCGGACTCCCGACTAAAACGCTTTCTTTCACCCGTGGAAGAGCTCGGGCGGGCGAAAGGAAGCGCTTTAGACAGCGGGGTGTGGGTGAGAGGAGGAGAGAATGGATGTGCCGTCTCTCCTCTCCCCGGACTCCCGACTAAAATGCTTTCTTTCACCCGTGGAAGAGCTCGGGCGAGCGAAAGGAAGCGCTTTAGACAGCGGGGTGTGGGTGAGAGGAGGAGAGAATGGATGAACCATCTCTCCTCTCCCCGGACTCCCGACTAAAACGCTTTCTTTCGCCCGTGGAAGAGCTCGGGCAGGCGAAAGGAAGCGCTTTAGACAGTGGGGTGTGGGTGGAGAGAATGGATGAGCTGTCTCTCCTCTCCCCGGACTCCCGACTAAAATGCTTTCTTTCCCTCGCGGCAGAGCTCAGAGCTTTAGAGGCTTTTTTAAACAGGCAGTCATACACGGTGAGCTAGGTAACCTCACTTTAGCACTCGCCTTTTCCCGTTTACATTTTTTTTCTTTTTCATGATTGACAGTGGTGAGGCTCTGCCTCCCCTGCCTCCCCTGACTGCACGTCACTGGTTCTAGGTAATCTAGAGAAAGGCAGAATTTTCTGTATCTTCCTGTTACCAACTGGTGGTCAATTGAATTTTTGAAGCCCAGCTTACATCCCTCAGGTCACTGAATTAGATTTGACATACTAAGTCCTAGAACATGAACATTAAGATCATGCCAACAGTCCTTTGAAAACAAGTGCAATTCTGTCCAAATTCAGGAACTTGATAAAACATACCATCTTTGCAACAAGAATTATGCTCACTCTCTGATGAAGTCAGCACATCAATGTACTGTCTTCAACACTTCAATATAGCACAGGCTATGATGTGTCTTTCTCTGGTTTTAAAATTTCATCTTCTTCCAACCCGGGTTCCCTCAATATACAATATATTTCACATATAGGTTGAAGAAATAAGAAAAGAATATACAGCCTTGCTCGCTCCTCTACCAATCTGCCAGGCTGTTTACCAATCCTTTACCAATCCGCCAAACTGCATCTCAAAAGATTCCTCTGTTAAAGTACTGACGTTTGTAGATGATACAACAGTGATTGGTCTCATTTGAGACAATGACAAAATTGCATACATACACCACTAGCCTTTTGGTGCAACCAGAACAATCTTGAACTAGACACACTCAAAATGGTAGAAATGGTGGTAGATTTTAGGAGAAACCCTCCTATACTACCACATCTTACAATACTACAGTAGAAACAGTAGAAACCTTCAAGTTTCTAGGTTTTATCATATGTCAAGACTTAAAATGGACACCTAACATCAAAAACATCATCAAAAAAGCTCACGTTCTTTCTGTGCCAACTCAGAAAGCTCAAATTGCTGATTCAATTCTTTTTTTTTTCATTAAATTTTTTTTTATTTTTTCATTTTCATAACATATAATCACATGTATACTATTACATAACCAACATCATATTGTATTATTAAATGCTTACATCAATTCATCTTACTAACAAACAAACAAAACAAACTAACTAACTAACTAACTAACTAACTAACTAACTAACTAACTAACTAACAACTCCCCAAAACCAATTATTGGCTCTTCTGCTCCCCATACACCACATTTGTACTTTATCCATCACTTTCTTCTCCCTCTCTCCTCCCCTCCCTCTCTCCCTCCTTTCTTCCCTCTGCCATCCTTGTTTTATCAACCTCCCCTTCCTTTCTCCTTCTTCTCTCTCCCCTTACCACTCCTCATTTCTCTCCTCCTCTTCCCCCCTTACCCTCTCTGCTATCCCTCTCTTCTTTCCTTACCTTTCTCCTCTACGACCTGCGGGATCGTATTCTGCCCCATACATCCCTACGACCCATCCGCTCGCACAGAGAGGGACTTCTCCAGGTGCCGTCTACCAGACAGTGCCATGGGGCGGCGCCTAGGAGCAGAGCCTTCTCTGTGGCGGGCCCAGCCCTGTGGAATGACCTCCCCCCGGATATTAGGACTACTACTGACCTCCGCTCCTTCCGTGTCAAGCTCAAGACCCACCTTTTCCAAATAGCTGGCCTGGCTCGACCATAACTTAGTAACGCTCCTGATGGGTTTTTAATTTGGTAATTTTATTAGGGGATTTTAAATTGTGTTTTTTAACTGTCTTTCACTTAAGTCCATCCTCCTCCATGCACATATGTATATGTCTCTGTTTTTGTATATATGTTTGTCTTATGTGTATTTTTATCTGCTTGATTGTACGCCGCCCCGAGTCCTTCGGGAGAGGGGTGCGGCTAATCAAATAAAATTAATAATAATAAATAATACTTTCCAGTCTTCGTCTCACTTACTTGGTGTATTTCAGCTTCTGAGCGAGCTCCATTTTATGTTGATGGTATTTATAATTCCTTTTCAATATACAGTACATATTTAATTTTTCTCCACCTTTTTAGTAAAAAAAACAAAACAAAACCCAATATAACTAGAAAAGTATACATAAATAGTCATTGGGCTTTTAACACCACCATCCCCAACCTAATTTTGGCCAAGCTGTAGATCTGGTTACAATTCCCCGCTGCTGATTCAATTCTACAGAGAAATTATTGATTCTGTCATCTGCACCTCTATAGCTGTCTGGTTTGGTTATAGAACCAGACAGACACAAAATTCAACAGATAATTAGAACTGCAGAAAAAACAATTGCTACCAACCTGCCTTCCACTGGGGACCTGCATACTGCATGAGTCAAAAAGAGGGCTGTGAAAATATCTACAGACCCCTCACATCCTACCCTCAAAACAACGCTATAGGGCACTGCACACCAGAACAACTAGGCACAAGGACAGTTTTTTCCCCCAAATGCCATCACTCTGCTAAACAACTAATTCCTACAATACTGTCAAACTATTTACTAAGGTTCTATTACTATTCTTCTTCTCATCTTTCCTATTACCTATCTCCCACTTATGATGTAATCATGTTGCTTGTATTTTTATGATTTATATTGTTCTGTTTGTTTCCTAGTATGATTTGATTGTTTAACCTATGACTATCACTAAGTGTTGTATCATGATTACCTATCTCCTCCTACTCATGACTATAGCCATGTTGCCTGTATTTTTATGATTTATATTAATCTTCTAATCATTCCTCCCACCCATTTCCTCCAACTTATGACTATCTGAATGTAACTTTGTTGCTTGTATCCTTACTATTTACATTGATATTGATTGTTTCCTGATTGCTTATTTGTACCCTATGACTATCCTTAAGTGTTGTAACTTATGATTCTTGATGAATGCATCTTGTATTTTTATGTACCCTGAGAGCATAGGCACCAAAGACAAATTCCTTGTGTGTTCAATAACACTTTGCCAATAAAGAATTCTACTCTATTCTGCTCTACTCAACTCGACTCTAATTCACCTTGTTCTGACTGCAATGTGGCTTTTTTACCCATATATAGATTTTGCATGATGAGAATTAGATATTCTGAGGATTCCCATTTATTTAACTATATTCCACAGCTTCTATTCAAGCAGATATTAATCTCTTTTTGGTATTATTTGGCTCTCTTAATTATCCAGTATTATTAACAATAATGTCTTAGGTTTCCTCAATCTTTTGTAAAACAAACTTGAAGTTCTGTCATTTCCATAGAGGGCTTTACTGTTTATGGGATGTTGGTAGCATTATTTGCTAGAATAGAAAATTAAATATATTGTACTTTATTTTCCACAGTCAGTTAAATTTCCTTGTTTGGTATCAGAACGTAGATTAAGCTATTCTTAGCCAATGTATCATTCTCTAGATTTTCTGATATAAGATCAGTATTTACTGATATTTCTTCTCTTGCTTACCATATTTCTGAAAATCTTCCATCAATTAGTATAACTTCCAGAATGGTAATGACCAGAATGCTGATACAACTACGGTATCATCTAATACTATAAATGTCAGGGTTTCAAGTAACACCCCTAATGAAAGAAACAGGGGTAGGTTCTGGCTGCTGCCACTGCCAGTTTTCTCAGGGATGTGATACATGCGCACTTCATGCGTGTTATGCGTGCCTGCGCAGTACTAAAAAATGATTCTGGGCATGCACAGAAGCAAAAAACAAGATGGCGCCACCATAGGCGCCACCAAAAGAACTGGTTCGGGGGTGTGGCAGGCCAAGTTACTACTTATTCAGCCAAACCAGTCTGTACCGGTAGGAACCCACCTCTGGAAAGAAGACTCTGAGGCTTGAGTTTCCTCAAAGTTCCATTTTATTAGAGATGTCATATTGACACATCTGGGAAAACCCGAACCCAAAAGCTTCCAGGTTTTCCCCACCCAAAAGAAAGTTCAAGACCCTGCCCAGCACCCACATGTCTATCACATGATCCAATTAGGCACCATCCGAAATAAAGCTGCCTCCCAGTCACCTCATCACAGCTGCAGGGCAAAATGGCCTTGACTTTCTGAGAAAGATAAGTTATTATGACTACGTATCACACACATTCTGTATAATCCCCCTTCCCATTTTCCCACAGTAGAAAATGTGGCAGGCCTGAAATCCTAAAGGTAAAAGATGGCTTCCAGGTCTGACAATAGATTCTTGTAAGTAGGGACTGTCTTCTAACAAATCTTGGAGGTTGACTACTGTAGGTTGACAACACATCTTTGCTTGATCTTCTTGAAATCAGTTACTTTTTATTTATTTATTAAATTTATACGTCACCCATCTCACTATCAAAAAAAATTCTCGGCTGGACCATTGGTGACCTTAAACATTTTAAACCTATTTCTGAGTTCAGAGATCTTTTGGAAGACTTTTCTTATTTTTCCATGCCTGTTTTTACCCTAGATGTCTTCAATGTTGCTGTTTTAATGCTGCTTCTTGACATTCCTAGAAGTTCTCTGAATTCTTGTTTAAGTTCCTTCTTGAGATTTTTGTCTTTCTTGACTTTGGTTTCAATTTTCTTCTTGTCAATTTCTACAATTTGTTCTAAAATCCACTTTTCTTCTGTTTCGTGATCTTTGGCAGTCTTTTTTCATATTCATCCCTAATTTTTTAACAACAGCAGGTGCATTCTATGGTTTCTATGGTTCTAATCAATGATGTTCAAGACATCAAAGAGATTCCTGATGTGAAAATATCAATAGCACTCAGACTTATATACCACTTTACAGTGCTTTACAGCACTCTCTAAGTGGTTTTCTGAGTCAGCATATTGCCTTCAACAATCTGGATTTTTACTGATCTTGATTGAATTTCTGACAGTGAGCTAAATTCATGATCTGTTCCACAGTCAGTCACTGCCCACATTTTGGCTATTATAACTGAGCCTTGTTTTACCAATAAAATTTGGTATACTTCTTAATGTCTACATATCTTGGCATTCATTCAGATGTATGAAGACTGTTAACAACAATCACTGAATTAGCAGACATTTATAGGTTGTTTTTCCACTCTATTTCAGTTTTCTAGGTCATATGGTCCAACTACATTTTCATCCTTAATATTTCCAAGAATAGCATTTCAGTCTTCAACCATGCACAACAAATCTGGTTTACATGTTCTTGTAAATTTTGATTTAAACCTGATCATCCAACTCATCAATTTCCTCTTCTTCTGAATCAGTCATTGGAACATAAACTTATATAATCATCATATTAAAGGATTATCCATGCTGACTAATTGATATTGTTCAGCTCTTGATATTATTGTAGCCAAGCACTGTTCTTTCTATAACCTTCTTCACTATGTAAGTAACACTGTTCCCTCTTTGTTTTTCATGTTCTGAGTAGTAAACAGTGAATCTTCTGACTGAAACTGTTCAATTCCACTTCATCTCATTTTGCTGTTGCCAACTGTGCTAATCTGTACTAGGTTCATTTCATCTTTAACAATACTGATTTTCCCGTATAAGAATGCTTTACATTCCATGTTGCCATTGTAATTCTGTTTTTCCTGCAACTAGATGTCCCAAAGTCTTCATATTCTGAAAGCCCCTCAACTCTTCTTCAGTTGCATGTTGAGTTCCGCTGCTAATCATCCAGCACATTATCCTAAATAATATCTATTTTAACTAATACAGGTAGTCCTCAACTTAAAACAGTTCATTTAGTTTCAGTGGCAATGAAATAAAGTGATTTATAACTGTTTTCATTGCTACAACCTTTGCAGCATCTCCATGATCATGTGATTAAAATTCAGATGTTTTGCAATTGGTTCATACAGTACTTATGACCACTATAGCATCGCTGTGATGTGATCACATTCTATAAGCAAAGTCAATGGGAAAACCAGATTCACTTAACAAACAGGTTATTAACTTATCAACTGTACTGATTCACTTAACAACTGTGTCAAGAAATGTCGAAAATGGGGCAAAACTCACTTAACAAATTCTCACTTAAGAACATACATTTTGGGCTCAATTGTGGTGGTAAATCAAGGACCACCAGTACTTTAAAATGTATTTTAATTTTAGAGCATGATGCTGCATCTGAGTTACGTTTTCTCCTGCTTTTAATGCATGCAAAAACCTGACTTTGAAATCCATCCAGATTCAGTTATTTCCATTTCTTTAATTCAGAATATATTCTGGATTTCCAGTGAGGTCACACTAAAATCATAAAGCAAATGCTTGCATGGTCTGGAAGAAAATTAGTCAGGAAAGGAAATTCCTGTTGCATAGTATAAATGTCAGTCTAATAATCTTATTTCCTCTCTGAGAATTATTAGGGACTCCCAATTTTTGCATAGCGGTTTCTTTTGTACTTAAATGTTTTATTGCTTCCAAAAAGGGAACTTATTCTATGTGTTGTAATTCTGTGGCCCTGTGGTTTAAGCCAAGTGTTTTTTTGGTTTCAGAATTTAAGCAGATATATATATAAGGCAAACAGTGTTCAGCAGATAGAACACAATTCACTGAGGTTACACTACTATTGGCAATAGCTAACATAGCTGAAAAGGTAAGAATGTATTTATTTAGCCCTATCAGAATAGGAGCACTGACCAGAAAGAAGCCTATATGAAATGTACTTCAATATTTATTTATGTGTCAATTTATTTGTCACTTCTTGTGAGATGGGAAGCCAGAAAGAAAGAAAGAAAGAAAGAAAGAAAGAAAGAAAGAAAGAAAGAAAGAAAGAAAGAAAGAAAGAAAGAAAGAAAGAAAGAAAGAAAGAAAGATGGACGGATGAACAAATGAATGATAAGAAATTATAGGTGGCAAACTATAGAATTCTAGACCCTTTTACTGTTCAATATGTTTGTAAATTATTTGATGAGATGTTAGAAAATGATTATCCAATCTGTACATGATGTAATAATAGTAAGGACAGAAAACATCTAGGGGGACATTATCAGGATTCAGGAAGATTTGAAAATTGGCAGAAACAAGCAAAATGAATTTCAACAGGGACAAATACAAAATATTTATCTGTATAGGAATAATTCCTCTGGGATCAGAGGCAAATCTATGTAGCAGTATACGTATGTGAACAAGATCTGGGATCTTGGTGGATCATAGATGGTGTACTTCTTTGAGGAAAATGTACCCAGCAGATCCTTAATTAAATTGTTAAGAATCTTAGAAGGGAATTATTAGAAATGTAGTTATGATTAGCTTGGTGAAGGGAATCTCTGAGCAGGCCTCTTTAAGTTGTCAGGAAAAAATGTGGAAGAGTTTTTCAAAGAAAGGGTAATGAGCAATAGGTTTAATCTTAAAAGGATACAGGTTTTTGCTGAACTTAAGGAAAACTGTCTAAACAAAACTAATACAATTTCCTCAGAATGATGAAGTCTTTTCTGTTGAAGGTTTTCAATAGAGAATGATGGATTATCTTTTTTATTCTTTTACTGCTATGAGGTCTTGTGTTTTTGTATTTATTTTTTGGGGCATGTATTGCAATTATTCTAATATACACCTTTTTTTAAAAAAAATCAAACCAGGTCCAATAATAATCCAAAGAAACTAGTTAAGATGTATCAATTGTAAAATAATATGAAAGAAAGACTAATTTCAACCCTAAATAATTTAAAACAGAGAAATTGTGTTAAACTTACTGAAAATAAAGTAATAAATGCAGATTATTTTGCCCCATTAAATCTTCCTAGTGTGAGACAAATAACCTTTCTTTTGCTATTGAAGTTACCACAAACTCAATAATTTTCATTTCTTAGCACTAAACCCTTTCTGTTTGCAGCATCAAAAAAATTGCATTTCTCTGATCATTCAACCATCAGAGGGAAAGGATAGGTTTATGGTATCTGAGTACCCTGATGCTCTATTTTATTTTCAGTCTAACTTGCTTGGTGCAACTCTAGATTGCATAGTTTCCATTAAATATTTTAGCCCTTGCTTTTAGCAACTGACATATTCTATAGGTTGGGTAGTAGGACTTAAGGCTCTGCTAGCTTCTTGCCATGATTGTAAATGGGATTACTTTATTAAAGATTGCTACCAGTATCAAGAAAATACATTGCAGATAAGATGTCAATTCATAAGATACAGAGGAAGATAATTCACAATGTAAATAAATCCATGAATATATATATATGTGTGTGTGTGTGTGTGTGTGTGTGTGTGTGTTGTATTTGTGCTGATAAATAAATAAAGGGAGACTAGTTTATTTATCAGCACAAATACAACACAAATATAAAAAGGCAACATTAAAAATAAAAATATGGGTTTCTGCCTGGATGGTTTTCTGTGATGAGCCGAAGGACAGAAAGAGGGAGGAGTGAGCTCCCTCCTATATTTGGGCATACCAGGGGTTGTAACACAAACACAAACACACACACACACACACACACACACACACACACACACACACACACACACACACATATATATATATATATATATATATATATATATATATATATATATATATATATATATATAATATGCAAGCTTCTTAAATAATGATTGGTGCAATCATATATAGAGTTGCTCTTTTTAATCTTTACTTTTATTTATTTATTTATCCTTACAGATGACATTCATCGTATTTATCCTGATGTTTACACTGACTTTGGTTGCTCACAGAGAAGCAACACAAGAAATAAGAGCAAGTGGTATGTCACTGAGTTTTGGAATGAAATTTTGTAGTAAATTTCCATGCATTAATTACTTGATAAGACTCCATTTTACATCCAGGAACTTAAAATAACATACACACAGGAGTAGGATTCAGCCGGTTTGCAGTTCAGGTGAACTGGATGCTAATTTTGCATCCAGTTCACCAAACTGGTTGTTGCAAGGACTGGCTGGCTCCATCCACTCTGCCCCACCCCTCCCAGGAGTCTCCATGTGGCCCGTTCATCATGCCAGGTAAGTGCAGGGCTCGCATGGAGGCTATGGAAAGGTGAAAAATGGGCCTCCCAGAAGTCTAGAAACAGGATCATTTCCCACCTCTGGAGGGCTTCTGGAGCCCAGGGAAGCCATTTTTGCCCTTCCAGAAGCTCGACGAAAGCTTCCGGAGCCTGGGGAGAGTGAAACTGCCCCCCCCCCTTGTGGTGCAGGAAGCCGAGTAGGCCACACCTACCCAGCAACCGGGCATTTTTCAATCCCACCCCTGCATACACAGTACACTTCCTCCAATTTTTCTCCATAACAATCCAGATAGTTTTGCATGAAACTGTCCTAGTAAGCTTCTATTACTAAGAATAGACTTGAATAATATCTTCTTCACCAAAACATACTGCACCAAATTAACTCTATGTATGGTTTTGCTATGCAGGCCTTAGAGCACTTCAAATGCAATCCCAAAGATTTATTTTCAATACATCTTTACCATAAAACACTTTATAAACCTTAAAATCCTTAGCAAAACAAACTCAGTACAATCATCCTATGCCTCGCAGGGAGAGGCCAATCGTTCCAAATGGTGATGTTGCTTATCAATATGCCTCTTTTGAAAAAATATATATATGCAGTAATAATATTTGTATAGCTGTCCATTTTAAAACCAACTTGGCATAGCTTAGAACCAATAAAAATATATAGTTATAAAACCAGCAACAATCAATTAAAAACACAAATGCCTCAACCACATTCCTCCTGACTTTACTCTGTCTCATTCTAGTGGAAGAGCCAAGTCTTCAGAACACCAAGTTCAATTTGTAGCTGGGAAAAAAGTCAAAATAATCATTGTGGAACAATTGATTTAAAGTCATGATGTTCACGTCTGCCCAAACTTTGCAATAAAACAGTTTAACTCTTATGTTAAAGAAGAATTCAATAATTAATTAAAGATTCAGGAGTTTCGGTAGCCAAACCCAAACTGCACCCCAGTATAGTCCAAAGATTTCTCGTTGCTTGCACTTCTGAAAAATCAAATACCTTTTCTATTAAATGTTGTTGCAAGAACATGTCACGGGTGCAAGGGAAATAGTTAACTTTCCAGAATAGTTGTGTTTGGTATATCTTCCTGCAATAAATAAAGAGAAGCAAATGGAAGAAGATGTGGTTGACTTCTCCTTGCTCAATAACAATAGAAATGTAGAGGAAGTTATGCTGCTTTTTAAACAGCAGTGATTTCCAGGATGGTCTTAGTTTGTTGATCAGGTTAGGACAAGGCAAGAAAGAAAAAAGAAAAACATACCTCATTTTTTTCTCTCCCTTAATAAATATTGGCAACTACCACACATGGAATACAGGTAGTCCTCGATTTACAAATGTTTATTTAGTAACAGTTCAGAGTTAAAATAGCACTGAAAAAACTTACAGCCTGTCCTAGCACTTAAGAATTGTGCAGCATCCCTATGGTCACATGATCAAAATTTGGCATTTGGCAATGGGCATGTATTTGCATTGGTTATGGTCAAGGGTGAAATCAACTTACTTCCACTACTGTAAAAACGGGACATGATGACATCTAGGTATGTAGAGCCTCCCGCCCCCACCACTACTGGTTCACTCAAACCAGATAGAACCAGCTGAATTGCACCACTAGTTGCGGTGCCCTGGGTCATGTGATCACCATTTCTGACCTTCCCAGTTGGCTTCTAACAAACAAAGTAAATGGGAGAAGCTGCCTTTGGTTAACAACTGTGTGATCCACTTAACTGCAGTGATTTGTTTACCTAGCATAGTAAAAACAGTTCTAATATCAGGTGTGACTTACTTAATAACTACCTTGCTTTGCAACAGAAATTCTGGTCCCAATTCTGGTCACAAGTTGAAGACTATCTGTAAGTCTATGGCAGTAATTGATTTGTCAATGAGCAACTACAAGCATCCCTTGTAGGAATATTGCAAATGTTGAATAGAATATTCTGTTGCACAAGGATTCGAGATAGAAATGAAACTACAGTGTACTAAATGATCATATACAATGTCTATGCTGCCAGCTATTTGTAACTCTGTACCAAAAGCAAAAGAAAAATGTTATCACATAAGAGATGTACATGGGAGTTCACTATTTATTTACATATTTAAGAAAATGTATATGGCCACCCAACTCACTTTCAGTGACTCTGGGTGGTTTACAAAGATAAAAACTTAATATTTTTTAAAAAAGCAATAACCCTCCAATTCCCTGATGACAACAATCAATCAAATAATGAGTTGATGAGTTCCATCCCATTCTGGACCCTCCAGGCCCATTGGCAAAACCAGTTCTTCAGGTCTTGTGAAAGAGTGTCAAATTGGGGACCAATCTTATTTCTGCAGGGATGTTCTTCAGGGAAGGAGCCACCGCAGTCAAACTTCTTCTTGGGCCAGTTAGATGTACCTTCTTCTGCTAGATGAACCTCCGATATGGAGATATTAAATATTAATTTGCATCCATGCCAAGTTTTCTTTCAGGTCAGAGGTAGAAACAGAGCCTTACCCAAACTGCACACCTTATTAGATTATTCTGAAGCTGTTGCCTTTTGTTCATGGGTTCACTATGATAGCTGCTTAAGGACGAGCACTGTTTTGATTTGCATGTGGTATAATCTTTACTTTTTAAAACTAAGTGATGTAATGTAAGAACGTGTTAGCATTTTCATGCACTGGGTTCTAGATGAATCAGTTGGTTGACCACTGCCTGCCTTTTAGAGTTTTACAACTTAATGATTTTACAATGTTCAGAGCACTTTGTAGAATACCAGTGGTCTTCAGATAATTCAGCACTTCCCAAAAACCTGACACTCATCTGCGACACATCTGAAAGTCAGCATGGATCGGTTTGTTGGAAGAAAAACCTGAAATGGGTAGGAAATGGCAGGACTTTGACAATAAGAGTTAGAGGGACTCCGGATGCTGGCAATTATACCTGTTGGAGTAACACTACACAGGAGCTTCTAAGTTCCAATGCTGTTTACATTATAAAAAAGAATGAAAAAGGAGAAATAGATGAACCAATCCTCAAGAAAGGTAAGATTCAGAGCAGTATCAATACTGTGTACTGTTTCTTCTTTTTAAAATATAACTTTATTGAAGAATTTTAACAAGATAAAAGTAAGACAAATATTCTCATTTAGATTATCGCATAATATAAATTTCCCTACTATTCCAACAATATTTTATATTCAAAATTCTTAGCCATTTTACCATACATTTTTCACTTGTTCATCTGCAATTTTAAATTTTAGCAAATCTTTTGGCAATTACTTGCTCATCATTTGTATATAATTCAGTTTCAAATTCTGTCTTTTGATACTCATTTTCAAATGTTCTGTTATCTATCTTGAATCTTTCTCTTAGCTATGCATACAAAAAGTAGTAAAAACTAAATCCCTATGCAACCAATTGTTCTCTTGATTTCATCTTATATTCTCCACGTTCTTGTTCAAACAACTCTCAATAGGTTAACCATTTCTCTTTAGCTTCTGTTACTTTCCTATAAAATGTTTCTGTGCCGAGACCCATAAAGGTATTTTGGGATATTGGTATTGTGGAGTGCTTCTCACAGTTCTTTCTCAGTTTAGAGATCCTGTCAATAAAATTTAGTCCAGCAGTTTCAAGTTTTTCAGGGTTCTGAAGTGATTTAGCAGAAAAACCCAAAATGTTACCCATTCTCTAAAAGTATTCAGGAATTTTTCAGATTCCATCAAACAATCTGATAGATTTCCTACTTCTACAGAGTTGAATAAGTTGTGAGAACTAAATTTCAAAATGAAGGGATCCACTACATTCTTAAGACGATCATTCCCAATTCTCACATTGACTGATCTAAACCATGAAGCCATTTTAAGAAAATTCTGTCTAGATCAAAATGCTAGACAATTCCACAGCAGTTATGCCATTTCTTTTTCTCCCACTAGACATGCATCCATTCATATTATATTTGAAAAATGCAATACAAAGTTAACAAAGTTAAAGCATCAATATGCAGGTCCAATGATCAGGCTTAAAGTAAATGTCTCTTTTTTCCATTTCCCTGTTGGGCTCCAAAATCAATGCTTCAGTTGTTATTACCAATGATGTTCCACTAATAACATTTGCCTGACGTGCAAAAAAAACAAAAAAACAAAAACCCAATTATGCAAAACCTGGGGATTATTTTTTTAGAGGTTTTTTTTCTTTTAATGCTTTTTCTCCCCCCCCCCCCCCCCAAGTTCATTTGGTATACCATTTTATCAGTTTTGCTACTATTTATAAGGAAGAAGGGTATTTACTCTGGCTCCTAAATAGTCCAGCATGTTATAAAAGAAACATTCTAGTGTTTGACTGGTCAACCTATTAAAAAAAGAATGGCAGTATAAATTGAGGACAAGTAGTAAGTGTTATTGTCTGCTCTTGCCCCACAGATCTGATCAATGATCCATGCTTACAATAACCTGGCAGGTGGCTATCCCCCAAATTAAGATGTTTAGGAATAGTTATATGGACTTGATAGCTGTCATCAAGCTGTGACAAAGTTAGGAAACAGCTTCAGCATGAGAATTGAGACCCCCAAAATTATATTTAATCCAACAGTGTTAGCTAAGGAAGCAGATGTTCTATATACCTTGTAGGACCCCAAAATTATCCAATAGTAAGCCATTATATACAGACCCTTGACACTAGGATTTGTTAGCACAAGAATCCTAAATATGGAATGCAATCAAGAATTGGATGCTTTGTATCATGGGCAGAACTTTAGAGACAGAAAGCCTAGTCCTAAATGCCCATGTCCTTTTGTCAATCTTGCCCTCCCTCTCTCCCTCCCTCCCTCCCTCTCTCTCTCTCTAATAATAATAATCATCATTATCATCATCACTTCCTTTCTGGAAAGACAGAAACAGTTTTTCTTCCCTGAAGGAAGAGAATGAAAATAATTACCTTCCCCAATGCTTCCTTCACATGGACAAACACAACTTATTTCTCAATGCACAAACAGCAAGGTTGTTTACGTTTCTTTACCTGCTTGTGGAAAGGGAATAGAATTAAGGATGGGAATGAGAAGGGTTTTTCTAATCAAGAATATTGGAATATTGTTTGGATTAGTAATAATACTGTATTTCCACTATCGATAAAGAAGAAAAATTATCACCAACAAGAGTAAGGTGTGGCTAGACCTCTTCCTGTTTTTGCAGAGACAGTGGGAAAAAGTATATACATTTAATTAATTAATATTAATAACATAGAATTCAAATGATTGGAAAGACAGAATAGCATGAACATTCAGAAACAAACTTGAGATATATATATTTTTGTGGATCAGAATTATTATGTACATTGTACCATAATATAATTTACTTGTGTATATTCGCAAAATAATTTTTTATATTGTTTTATTCATCTTGATGCTTTCAATGCCCTGAAAATGCCCTGCATTAAATCATAAATTAAAAATAGTCACTAGCATGCTCCAAAACATGCTGTACTTTAAGGCCATTTTATTTTTGCCCTCTAGATCCAGAAAAAAAGGTCTATTTCTACTGTGAAGCAAATAATTATTCAGGGAACTTCACATGCTTTTGGAAAGTGCAGAGTCAAAATCCATACCTGAAATTTCAGATTGAATATGAAGATGAAAATCAAATGAAGTAAGTCATTTAATGTATCATTATATTGCACATACAATTGTTATATGCAGGTTAAAAGGAAGGTCAAGAATCGGGCAAGGATGCATCTTCCAAATACCCTAATCAGAAAGATGTTTGTGAAAAAGGGACAAGTGATGAAGCCTGAACTGTGACATAAACTCTGTCTCTTAAGCACTTTCATGTGATATTCCAGTGCAAGAAACATGGAGCAGCAATGTCATAGTACAATTCTCATTCTTTTGAAACTTCAGTAGAATTAGGAATGATTGCTTATGTGCTTTAGAATGATGTCAATTAAACTCAATAAAATCAAATTTGTTAATGAAGTAGAATATATAGTGAAGCATTGTATATGAAATATTCTTTAAGAGATGAATGAGCCAATAATGTAATGGCTGATAGCATTGGGCTTTTCATATTGTCTAAGCTAGAGCAACGTGAACGTTCATGATTATTACAATGTGTAGTCTTCATCTACTGGCAAAATTATCTAATCCATGAAAACTAATTGTGGGATAGAGCTGTTCAATGTTCTGATTCCATGAGAGAATTCAGTGTAACTAACAATACTAACAATTATACAAGGGTAACCTTCTAGAACTTATTTTCTGAAGTCTATATTTATTTATCTTCATTGCTGATGTTTTAAATTTGATAATTAGTTAAAAAAAAAGAGATAGAAATCCTGGCTAAGTTGGATCTTGTTTTTAAATGCAGGTCTGCATCAGGACCAATGATTTGTGACATTAAGTCTGACAAAACAAACACAGAATATTCAGCTTCCTGCAGAAGAGAAAATCCCTGTTCATATACTGAGGAGTATGGACTAATTGCAGTGTTTCTTCATGTTTTTTTGACGGATGTATTTGTCTATGAAAAACATACCAGAAGTTTCTTTATCAAGGATATCTGTAAGTCATGTAAAATACTTCATTTTGTCAATTCAACAGGCTGAGAACAAAAAATAAATAAATAAATTCCATCTACAAAAATAATTTCTCCTTTTGGCTGCAATATATAATATGGACAGTAGAGGACAACATAAGCTCATTTGTGAGCCTTTTTGAGAGAAAAGAAGGTGTCACTTCCCAATGAAAATTTCTGAATGGCTTTTTTTGAAATCAAAACAATTTGTGGGAGAAGAATAAACAATGCACTTATCCAAATCAGGATTGTCTAATTGTAATCTCATTTCAGGGATAATGTTTACATTTGAAAACCATCCTGCCCATCAGGCTTACAATGTCTTTGATTTTCCGTACAGTTCAAATCCAAATCTCTTTCAAGTTGAGTTTGACTTCTATAACTTTATGATCACATTCAAATAGCTTCTTGACAACTGTCTGGAAGTGATTTGCTGTTGCTTTTCTTTTCCTACCCAAGGTAATTCCAATTAGTAGGAGTATCAGGTACTAATCAGGTAAATCAGTTAATAACCAGGCCTGCTTAATCTTTTTACTACATGCCAAGGTGAGCACACAGATCACCTGGCTAATTTTCACAGAAATTTGACACATTTATGATGATCAAAGTGCATAAAGTTTTAAGGACATATATGTAATCTGGGTGAGCTCCTTCTGAATGTACTGGACTCAAGCTCCCTTAATCTGATCATTAGCCATGCTGATTGGTGCTTCTGGGAATTGTAGTCCAGAATATTTAGAGGTCCACAAATGTGTTAATTCTGATATAGTCAACCCAGATTTTCATGCAAAAACTATACTGTAAACTTCAAGGAAACATATACAGTATATTGGCTCAAGAAGAACTTTCGGGTGGTCACCTTTCTTTGACCATCACCTTTCTTATTCTGAAATATTCAAATATATTGAGTTGGTTCCTGCCAGTTTTCTCCCATAATAAAAGAGCAAGTAGCTAATATGCATTCATATTGCAGCCTTAAAATAAATGTGATCCTTCTGAGCTCATTAAAAATGACAAATGTTAACAGTATGTAATAATTTAAAAGTCTAACTAAAATAGATACCGTTACATATAATATTCATTTACTTGTTTTATGCAGTAAAGCCGGATATTTCTCTGTGCCAGGTTACCAGAAATGACACATTAATTTTGTTACATCCTACAACCTGGAGCACCCCAGTTTCTTATTTTGGGCTTACTTACCAGATCAAAATCGTTTTCCACAATAATGAAGAGGTAATTTTTTTAAGCACATGTACTTTCTTTGAAGATATTTTACGACACTCAGCTGCAGAACTATGATAATAATGAGAACAGGAAATGAGATAATTGATGAACTAGAAGCAGACAATCTAGTGTAGGCAGGTCTGCTGTCCAATATAAGTTTGGATACAAATCTCTGAAATATTGAATTTTAATCAAATTGGCTGAAGAAACTCAAAATCTGTGACAAGTATCAAGTTGTCTATCTTTGTTTTATCTCATGTATTTTGGGTGAATTAATAGAAATAGAATACGTATGATTACTATGATAGATATTTTTTGTTCCTTTGTTGTTTCAATCTTTGTCTTGTTCTGTTTATGTGTTTAAAATACAATTTCTAAAAAAAAATAGAATACTTTATTGGCCTGGTGTTATTAGACACATAAGACACACAGTGTTATTAGACACACCTTCTCTAGTGCAAAAGCTTTCAGTGTGCATGCAAAGCAACAGGGTAATAATAATCGTAATAATGATACCTATAAGAGGGAGTAGTAAAGAAGATGAGAATAATAACAGCCATACAACATGGGTAAGTGTACTAAGGCATAAGACAGTACTATGAGAATAAAGTGTTCAGCAGAAGGCACAGGAGAATTGTCTTCGTGTCTACTTTTCTTGGCATACAATGGCCTAGATCAGCATTCAAAAATGAATTTTCTGGATCAAATCAAGGATCCATATTTTTAGGATTGTTGCTTCCTGTTGCTTTTCTGTATAGATACATCTGGAGCATTTGGAAGGCAGTGATCTTTTTTCATCTGCTCCATAGCATAAGACATTACCTCCGAATAGTGAAGGTTGGGAAATGTCAAGGATTCAGTTTCTAGTGCCTGATAATAATCTCATGAATTTTCAGCCAATTCAATTTTAGCACTTTTCATGTATTTTACTGGGCATAATGAAAATCTGGAAAGATCATCTATAGGGATCAGGTCTAGGGATAAAGGTATTGAACTAGGATCAAGGAGACCTAGGCTCAAATCCTCATGTGATCACAGATCCCACTAGGTTTTACCAGTCACATTATCTCAACTGAACCTGAAAGCAACTAGATACACTTAGACTAGTATACTGCTTCATAGTGCTTTACAGCCCTCTCTAAGCAATTTACAGAGTCAGCATATGGCCCCAACAATCTGGGTCTTCACTTTACCCACCTCAGAAGGATAGAAAGCTGAATCAACCTTGAGCCTGGTCAGATTCGAACTACCAAGTTGCAGACAGCTGGCAGTCAGCAAAAGTAGCCTGAAGTACTGCACTCTAACCACTGCACCACTGCAGCTCTAGGTTTGATTGATTTGTTATGAAAACAGAACGAGGAGAGATTTATAATTCTCATTTTTTTTACTCTTAAAACAAGAGCAAGATTCACATATAATCAGAATTGAACTGAATGAAATTCAACGCCTCCATCCTTGTCTATCTCCATTTAGGAGAATTGACATCCTTTCTGGAAACTATGCTTTTTAGGCTTATGTGCTTGGTAAATGAATTTACAATGCATTAAATGAAAGTTGTAATTTTATTCTCAGATTTCTGAAGTTGATCATTCATTATTACTTCAACATGGAGACATCATGACCATTACTAAGAAACGGTGTCGCTTTTCTGGTTACCGCTGCTTAATTCGATCCCGGGATCATTATAACAGCCATTCTGCTTGGAGCAATTGGTCAGATTGCAGGTATCATTAAATAGAGCTTATTTTTAGTGGTCAGCAACAGTTTTGTTGCATGGGTTTATATTAGTGTTTTTTTTTTTTACAGTCACTTTATATTATTTGTAAAACCTGAATATTTCTTTTAGGCAGAAAAAAAATGTGTTGCACACAATAGATTATTCAAGAGAAACCTTATTATACAAATGTTCGGATTCCTAATATATCTACTTGCACACATTAACTAATAATTTTTTAAAACACAACAATTTTTATTGATAGTGATTCATAAGGGGAACAATACAGCCACATGATGTTGCTATATTGTTCATAACATACAATAAACAAAATGTCTGTTTTGCTAGTTTTGCCTAAGAAATCAGGAGCCAGAGCGGTTCAAATGAATGCAGGTTTATTTATGTTAACACTCTCTACAAGAATCTGAACTAATAATGATCAAAGTAAATTGGTGATACATAAGAGTCAGTGGAATTCAAGGTGGGCTGGACTTCTTGTGGGAATGAAGGGACTCACGCCTGATAACACACTTAATCCCTCCCTTGGCCTCAACCAAGTCACCTCCTACAGTTTAACCATATGCTGTTTCCCTATCATCTCCCAAAGTTTTATTTTTTCCCATAATTAATATATTCAATCTACTAAAATGATGGCTTTTATGCTTCATTTTCTTCAGAGAAGAAACTTTTGAGGAGTTACTAGCTTTCCCCCACTCTTTAAAAAATATTGAGAAAGAAAGTTAACACAACAGAGTTTCTCTAAATCTTAAATTAATTAACTTGCATTGTTGAATACTGACATTTGAATAAGACTGTGAAGCACAAACTGTTTATTTATTTTTTGTCCTCTCTTGTCAAGGAGATTTTTCAGGCCACTGGATATTTCAAATATATGGAAAAATTGTTTAAATGTATGATGAGAGGGAGAGTTGGGGAGGAATGAATATTGCAAGCAATAATAATTCAATATTTAACTCCCCTGCGTTTTTTCCCTTCCTCCCATACTGTGTTCAAAAAGTAGAGCCATGGGTAAAAGTCATGACAGTGAATAGCCTTTGAGCTTATTGATTCTTTCCTCTTTCTTTTAAATAAGGGATTGGGGTTAAGCAAAAGCAAGATGAAGTAAGAAGTTATCCATAGTTCATTATTTCACTTAGCAACCACTTTGTCTAATTATCAAATAGCCACTTCCAAATTATCATCATTAGATGAGAATTTCCTGTGCTTTAATGAAAGCCAGTTTTGTGCCATGATTAAGGCATTAAACTAGACTCTGAAGGACTTCAAAGTCTTGCTTTAGGCATAAAGCCAGCTGGGTGATCGTGTGCCAGTCAGTCCCTGTCAGCCCTAGGAAGCAGGCAATGGCAAACCACTTCTGAAATTGTACCAAGAAAAATGCAGAGACTAATCCAGACAATCACAAGCAGTCAACAATGCCTCCAACACACCAGTCCCTGAAAAAGTATTTTAAAATAAAAACAGTGATATATCTTCCAGACTACTACTCTTTCTCTTCAAAAGGATTGGCAAAAAGATCAAAAAAGCAAGTGGTTGTTTAGAGATCATATGAATAGAGATAAAATATTAAGCCAAATTCTTAAACCAAAGTGGACTTGCTAGAGATAACAAGTCTTTGTATAGAGATAAGAACTAGAGATACGGTGCTGAAGATGCAATATTTTAAATTCTGTTCTTTCTCCCTCCATTTTACTTTAGATACCGGATCAACTAGACATCCCAGGAGTCTCATGTGGGATTAGCCAAACAATTCCATCCATGAGATCAGAAAAAAGCCAAAAGAATTTCAGGTGTCAGAACTGAAAATAAACACCTGCTGAAGTTTTTATTATACTTATTTATAGATTGTTGTAATTGTTATTATATATTTATAAAGGACTTTTAAAATAGATGCTTTTAGAATTCCTATTTCCCTAAAAAATAATAATGGGGGGATTAAACTGTAGTTCATGCCTTTTACATTCTGAATTGGTTAAATAATGTAAATTGAAATCTTACAAGTAGTTAATTTCAAAAGGCAAAAACATTATGGTTAAGAATGTAAGAACAGTGAGTGTATCACTGTTCTTGTTTTCTTAGATGTACAGTATGTTTGGGAGAGATTATATCTATTTGTATGTAGAAGTCTCCCCTATATACTTTCAAAAGCTGAAAGCAATCTGGGATGGACCTTGATTTACAGGCTTCCATTTATTGTATCAGCTTTCTTCACCTGGCCCCAATATTGTGACCATAGCTCACAGAATTCCCAGCCAGGAAGACAGAAAAGTTCTAAGCCTATGCAATATAAATTGAGAATTTTGTTAAACTTCTATTTGCAGAAATCTGTAGGAGAATATGTTTAAAGAAAAAAAATAGTTTTGTAGTTTTGTTTCATGTAATATTATTTAAAATATTTTAAAGTCCTGTAGTAACTGAGTTCATATATTTACTGTTTATTTATCTGAATTGGTGGTGGAAATTAAATTTGCCTCCTCGTTCTTGGTTTTCCATAAGATTTTAAAAACTGAATTGTTTAGAGGAATCTCCAGAGGTTGATACCATTGATTTGTTATTGTTGTTATTTATACTTTATTTTATCTTATTGTATTGTATTATTTGAAAATATATATTATGGATATTTGACTATACTTGATTGTATTTTTACTGCATTGTAAAATGTCATATGGGTATAGCTCATCACCATGTTACTAATTACACTATCACTTTGAGAAGTGTGAGGAAGGGAGGGAGGAAGTTTATAAAATGAACACATAATATAATGGCACAATTAATAGTGGATCCTTCATAAAAATGAATTAGTAATGCTATTTCATCTACAACATTGTTGAAATTAATTTACTGATATATTGATTTTCAGTTGCCATAGGCTCTGCACTAAGATATTTATTTATCTGCAGTTCCATGCTCAAATTTTATTGAAAACACTTTATATCAGGATTGTAAGATATTCTACTTTTATAGGCTGACATTTCAACCTATAAATTAAAACTGAAGAGTTGTATCAACCCATCAAAAAAACATTTTCAATAGTAGTACTATTAACAGTATTGCTACTTTGTAGGCATTATAAAAGCTATGAATTACCACATGGGATTTTGAGATCGGAGTCCCCTGTCAGATCCAAGGAGCAGAAGCCTATAAAAGAATGTATTTGGGGCTCATTCTATATGCTTGGGTAAAAAAAAATTCAAATCAATATATATCCAGTGTTTTTTGCAATCAAGAGAAAAATCAGCAGAAAGGTAAAAGTTAAAACTGGAAAAAAAAAATCTGACTGACAAACAGACTCCCTTCCCACAGCTTGGTCACATTTTGAGGTGAGCCAGCAAAGACTGCTGTGGAAAAAACCCACTTGAGCAAGTGCCCCAGTTCCCCAAACTGTGTTTTTTGACCGACCATTCTAATATTTGTTACATAATTATTAACATGAAAATTATTACTGTGCAACTGGTAGTTATGCCGGTTCTAAATTACAAGAACCATCATTTATCGCTTGCTTTAGGGTGCGTTATTTGACTTTATTGTATTAAATGTTCAATATTACACATACTTTGTAAATGGTGCTATAGGGCACTGCAGGCCAAAACAACCAGTCAGTGAGACAGAACGTGTTGTTGTTTTTTACCTCAGGACATTACTTTCCTCAACACCTAATTCTCAAAGTGCTGCCTAATGTCTATGTGTATTTACCAAAGTAGTATGCCTGTAGCATTATGATTTATTCTTATTATTAATGTTCTTAATTCCCCCGCATATTATTACTATTATGGTGATTATATGGTAATAATCATCCTTATTCTGTTGCTTTGCACATACAATGAGAGCTTTTGCACAGGAGACAAATTCCTTGAGTGTCCAAACATACTTGCCAAATAAAGTCTTCACTAAATATGCCAAATAGAACTATCAGAATCAGAGAGTTTTCTCCTGAATAACATTTACTGACAATCTGAAAAGGCGAAGGTTTTCATATCTATGAATTTCAGTAATTATTGTTGTAGTATTGTTGTAATATTTAAACATAAAAGCGACTTCCTGCCATTCTCAGTGACATTAAACATTTCAAAGTGCTGTATTCGAACACTTTAGAAAACTACACTTTGTTTTCCATACTTGCAAAGGACACATATCTGCTATTTCTACTTGTTCCCCACAAGAAGTGTGGGGACCCACTAACCATTTCCCAGGGACAGGAACATATGCCATTTTCCTCCACTTGCCCTCAAACTATTGTGAAAGCAAAGTCTACTTGTCTTTTCTTGCTCCAAATGGGAAAAAAATAGCGCTTTGTCATATTTTATGACACTAGCAGAGATGAGTTTCATTTCTTTATAGGCAACTACCTCTACTCTACTTAAGTAATGAAAGAGGTTTGGAAGTATCCCTTTCTCTATGACATAGTCCTTCATACTGAATGGTTTGTTTTTACAGGTTCAGTGAAACCTAGGCATTTTTTCTGCTGTTTACAAGCTTTCTGGTTGCATGGTGAAATGCTGGAATGTAGTCCTTCCTTCCTTCCTTTCTTCCTCCCTCCCTCCCTCATTTCCTCTCCTTCCTTTCCCTTCCCCCTTTTACCCCAAGTGGTGAGAAAAAGAAAGATTTTTTTTCTCCACTAGATCTACCATTGGACACACCTGAGAGTGGTGTGATAGCGCTCTAGAGGTGGAGCGCTCTCCTCACAATCAGGAGGCTGTGAGTTTGATCCTAGGTAGAGGCAGATATTTTTCTCTCTGACCACGATGAGACTATATTTGCTGAACGTAACTCCGCATTGGCGACTGGAAGGGTATCCAGCCAGTAAACACTAAGCTCCATTCAGTTGCCCAGACTCCACCGCACAATGGATTATGGGGTCATTATGATGATCTACCATTGGATACACCAAATGGGAAGGTGTCAAATGCTGCATGAGGGACACTCATTAGAAGGAACTCATACAAAATGCCTATCAATGATAACCTCATGTCCTTAACAAGCCACCCATGGAAAGGACAATGATGTACACTTTTTCTGGAACAGATGGGGGGAAACAAAGATGAAGGAGAATTTGTAGAACACCCGACTGGCAGTATTGCTACAGTTAAAAATGGATTGGAATCTATAGAGCAATTTCTTAAGCCCATAGAAGAGAGTTAAATCAGCACTGAAACAAAATGTTTCTTCGAATGTCAGTGGCGTTTGAAATCTAGTCACCAAAATTAGCAGTATTTAGATAGTATTCCTAAAGACTGCTTATTAAAGATTATTACAATAATAAAGCAACATATTCCAGACTATGTAAATGATAATGCACTCACCCAATAAAGCTGAGGCAGGAAGAAAACAATACTATTTGTGAATGATTAACCCAAAATCTTACTTCAGTTTTTGTATCTTAGCCACAAAGAAATGATTCATCCGGTGGCAGACAAAAATAGATTTGGTTTTTAACAGCTTTTTTGCAATTTTGTAGCTGAGCTTCAATATAAACTTATACATCAGTTTCTTCTTTTTTTCTAATATACGTAGATATAGGCAGTTATATATTAACAACCACTGGTCCCGAGACATAACTATACTACAGAAATTCTGTGATGTCAACTTAGAGACATTGATTATCAATTGCAAACTATTCTATTCCCCACCTGAGTTTTCCTCATTTCACCTAATTGCTGTTTATGTTCCCCCACAAGCTTGTGTAAACAATGCATTACGAACTCTATCTGATCAGATTATGTGGGCTGAAGTTAAATACCCTGATTCACTTCCTATTATTTTGGGAGATTTCAACAGAGGTAACTTAAGGAAAAAGCTACCAAAATAAGTTCAGCATGTCAACTAGAGGCAAGAATACTTTACACCATTTCTACACAACCTTGAAAGATGCTTATCGGTCTTTACCACAAAAAGCTGTGGGGCACTCTGATCATTGCATGATTCACCTTGTACCTGCTTACAGACCAAGCCTTAAAACCATGAAACCAACAATTAAATCTGTGAGGACTTGAACTGAGGAGGCAAAGCTAAAGCCACAGGCTTGTTTTGACTATACTGACTGGAATATTTTTGAAGATACCTCCGCAGACCTGGATGAACTCATAGATAATGTAATATCATATGTCAGCTTCTGTGAAGATGTGTATCAACCAGGAACTTGCAAATATACAGTAACAATAAACGTTGGTTCCTAGCTAAACTTAAGCAGCTACATCGTTACAAGGAAGCCTACAGAAACGGTGATAGAATGCTGTATAATCAGGCCAGAAATGTATTAACAAGGGAGATAAGAGCAGTAAAAAGAAGCTACTCTGAAAGACTAAGGTATCTCAAAAAATAAATTAGCAAACATGTGGAAAACTCTTTAAAATATCACCAGTTACGGCAAACCTCCTTCTCAGGCTGAAGGAAATCAACAACTGGCAGATGACCTGAGTGTGTTTCACTGCAGGTTTGAAAGGAAACTACAGCCACCTATCTCTACAACCCTCATCTCAGACACAACCAACAACAGCCATGCCTCCTACAACTGGCCCCATCCCATTGGGTTCACAACCCCTAGTGATCACAAAAAAGGAAGTGCAAGGTCTATTTCCCAGACAAAAGCCAGGAAAAGCTGCAAACCCAGACAAGATAACTCCTTCTTGCTTAAAAGTCTGTGCTGACCAATTGGCACCCATCTTCACCTGTATCTTCAATAAATGCAATACAATACAATACAATACAATACAATAGTAGAGTTGGAAGGGACCTTGGAGGTCTTCTAGTCCAACCCCCTGCCTAGGCAGGAAACCCTATACCGTTCCAGACAAATGGCTATCCAACATCTTCTTAAAGACTTCTAGTGTTGGGGCATTCACAACTTCTGGAGGCAAGCTGTTCCACTGATTAATTGTTCTAACTGTCAGGAAGTTTCTCCTCAGTTCTAAGTTGCTATTACTATCACTAAGTGTTGTTTCTTATGATTCTTGATGAATGTATTCTATTTTATTTTTCTTTATGTACACTGAGAGCCTATGCACCAAAGACAAATTCCTTATGTGTCCAATCACACTTGGCCAATAAAGAATTCTATTCTATTCTATTCTATTCTATTCTATTCTATTCTATTCTATTCTATTCCATTCCATGCCATGCCACGCTATGCCACGCCAAGGCCACGCCATGCTATGCTATGCTATTAAATAATTAGACATAGGTAAGTCTCATAAAATTCAACAGGATTAACTTCTAACTAATGTGATTAAAATTTGATTCTATTACTTTTCAAGTTAATAATGATTAAATTAAAAAAATTCTGAAATATGAAGATAGGAATTAGGCTATTTGCTCAACTAAAAACACAGATTTTTTTATCAGGCTGTCTTCAAATAGGACAATGTAAAAAATATACTATGTTTAGCATGTAAAGTGATACCCATAATTACATTAATATAATAGAAGCGATCCCATCCTCGTCACCAGTATTAAGTATCAGGTAATAACTGGACAGACCACAGCAACAGTTAACTGGTTTATTTAACGTTAGCAACTGAACTGAGAACAAGCCGGTTGACAGCTATTTATATTCTACAGCTGTCAGGCCGGCAACCAATAGGAGCTCGTAGCTCGTGCCGCCCTGGAATCTGTTTGGATTGTCCAATCCGGAGAGAGCGTTGGTAAGGCCTCTCTAGCGCCACCTGCTGGTGGACGCTCTGAGTATATAACACCCTTGATTTTGCAAATGTAAGACATTTTGAAAAAGATTTCTAGCTTAACTTTATCAGGAATAACCCTCCACCAACATTGTGGCACAATTTACATGTCAAGAACCCACTTCAACATTATATTATAGTAGTGGGAAATCTACTATCATGTAGGCCATGGTTGCATAAAGCTCATAATAATAATAATAATAATAATAATAATAATAATAATAATAATAATAATAATAATAATAATAATAATAATAATAATAATAATATATTTATTTCTTAGCCGCGCCCTCTCCCGAAGGACTCGGGGCGGCGTACAACAAAACATTCGAAATAAATATGCAAACAAAACAAACATATAACAAGGTACACTAAAACATACATACATATATATAAGGAGGAGATCGATTAATAAAAACAATTAAAATACTGTATTTAAAACCCCTAGAAATTAAATGTAATTAAGAAACCCAGTTAAAAACCCGTCAGGAGCGATATGGTTAAATCAAAGTTGAGCCAGGCCAGCTGCTTGGAATAGGTGGGTCTTAAGCTTAATACGGAAGGAGCGGAGGTCAGAGGTATTCCTAATATCCGGAGGGAGGTCATTCCACAGGGCTGGGCCCGCCACAGAGAAGGCTCTACTCCTAGGCGCCGCCCCACGACATTGTCTAGCGGACGGCACCTGGAGGAGCCCCTCTCTGTGCGAGCGAATTGGTCGCAGGGATGTATGGGGCAGAATACGATCCCGCAAGTAACTAGGTCCTAAGCCATGGAGCGCTTTAAAGATAGTTATCAAAACCTTGAAACGCACCCGATAGGCCACAGGAAGCCAGTGCAGCTCGCGCAGGAGCGGTGTCACGTGGGAGTATCTAGTACTCCCCATAATTACCCGCGCGGCTGCGTTCTGGACCAACTGCAGCCTCCGGGTGCATTTCAAGGGAAGCCCCATGTAGAGAGCGTTACAGTAGTCCAAGCGAGACGTCACCAGCGCATGAGTGACTGTGCGCAAGGCATCCCGGTCCAGTAGGGGGCGCAATTGGCGCACCAGGCGAACCTGGTGGAACGCCCCCCTTGCCACGGCTGTCACATGGTCATCCATGGACAGCCGGGCATCTAGGAGGACGCCCAAATTGCGCGCCCACTCCACGGGGGCAAGATGGATGCCCCCAATGGCCAATGATGGAATTAATTGGCTGAACCGGGGGGCTGGTACCCACAGCCACTCCGTCTTGGAAGGGTTGAGCTTGAGTCGGTTGTCATCCATCCAGATCCGTACGGCTTCCACACACCGGGACATCAATTCGATGGCCTCGTTGGGGTGGTTCGGGGTGGAAAAGTACAGCTGAGTATCATCAGCGTACAGATGGTATCCCACCCCGAAACCACGGATGATCTCACCCAGCGGCTTCATATATGTGTTGAACAGGAGTGGCGAGAGGACCGACCCCTGTGGCACCCCACAGGTAAGGGGGCGTAGGGTCGACCTCTCTTCTCCTGTCAACACACGCTGCGTCCGGTCAGAAAGGTAGGAGCCGAACCACCGCAAAACGGTGCCCCGGACCCCCAGCCCCTCCAGCCGGCGCAGCAGGATACCATGGTCGATGGTATCAAAAGCCGCCGAGAGGTCTAATAGGACCAGGATAGAGGAACAACCTCTATCTCTGGCCCTCCAGAGATCATCCACCAACGCGACCAAGGCCGTCTCCGTGCTGTGACCGGGGCGGAAGCCGGACTGGCGCGGGTCTAGATAATCATTTTCCTCCAGATGTCGTGGGAACTGGTAGGCCACCACACTCTCTACAACCTTCGCCAAAAAGGGAAGGTTGGAGACAGGACGATAATTAGCCAGCTCCAAAGGGTCCAGGGAAGGCTTCTTGAGCAAGGGTCTCACCACCGCCTCTTTCAAGGCGGCCGGGAGAGACCCCTCTCCCAACGAAGCATTCACTAGGCCCAGGAATTAAATTAGGATACACTACATCATTTATAGTGGCAAGTAATGAAAATTCAGGAGCATGCTGACATGGTTAGGATGCTGGTTTTGGAGTTAGCAAGCCTGCATTCAAGACCTGAATGCTGCCTGGGGGTGGGGTGAGTCCTGTTCTTCACTACAGTTCATGCTAAAGATATGAAAGGATCCTGATACTAGGTATCATCAGGCAACATGATGTCACCAGGTTTTAAGCTCTAAGCACCTTGCTGCTCCCAACACAAGTCTGATGTGATAAAAATTCAGCACTGTGATTGTTTAAATTGATTTTCAAGGAGAAAGTAAGGAAAAATGTTGCACTAAATCTGCAACTCATAAGATGCAACTAAGTCTTCATTTACCATGCTTAACAGAGCAGGAGAAGGACTATTTCACCTTGTATGCTAAATTTATTATGGTTTAGTTACTTTCCCTCACTTCCTTTAAATTTTATGTGTTTCAGCATTTTTGTGTTTTATGTTGCTTGCTTAAGCCAAAGTCAGCATTGTATAGTAGGTATTTTCTACCATGTTCACGTTCACTATTGCCTTCCTGGTGCAAAAATATTTTTCTACATAATTTGAAGATGTAATCTGGTACCAGTAACTAAGTGACATTTATCTTACATCTAGCAATAACATGAAGAAAAACATTCGAATGATTACCTTCAGTTGTGCAATGCACAATAAGGTCACCTTTCTAGCATGAGGAAATATTTTCAGGATGATAATTATCCAGGATAATTGTATAGTAAAAAGTTTATGAAAATGTACTATCTCCATAAAAAAGTGGTTAAGCAAGTCAATAGCTATGGTTTTATTTGTTTTTAAATATAATTCCATTCTAATGTGAGTGTTAAGACAAGTTTTTAAGAAAAAAAAAGGTTAAAGGTTACTTTAAAAATGTAAGTTGCATCATAATTCTCACTGGGAGAAAGGATTTTTCTTTGTAGATTCTCCCAATCTAACAAATAGCCTTTGGACATGGTTACCGTATCATGATGAAACATGAACCTATATAAGCCACAAAATGCATTAGGTGACATTTCAGGGAGTTTACTCTGAGTTTGGGGACAAGGAACAATGGATCTCTGCACCAGCAAGGCAATCTATGCTTTTTTGATACTTTGTTGCTGCTTCTCAGGTGAGTACTCTAGGCTTATAGATTGATGAGTCCTAAGAACAGATACTTGAAGATGATGATGATTGTGCTAATGATAATGATGATTTTCCAAGAGCTCAAAACAATGTCCATGGGAAGTTTGTGTGTGTGTGTGTGTGTGTGTGTGTGTGTGTAGATAGATTACAGCTATAGTTATAGATAGAGACAGATATATCTGTAGCTGTCTAGATGAGCCACACCAGGTCTGTCAAACTCACGGGCCACGGGCCAGATGCATCATGCGCTAGGCACATCCATGCCCGGTTTAGCAAAGTGGGGAAAAGTTGCGATACATCATGTGATGACTCCATGACAACATGAGTTTGACACCCCTGATCTAGACAATATAGATGATCTAACTATAGGCTGTCAATAATCTGGATATGAATGCGAAAAGACAATTTAGCATATGTGTGGCATGAACATTTCACTTGTCAGCCATTCCTTAAAGAAACAATGTCTTCTTTTGGACTCCATAGCAGCTCATGGTCCTAGGACATTTGACTTTATAGAAATGACATCAGGGGAAAACTGTACACATAGTAAGACTAGTGGAAAACAAATGTCCATGCCGGAAGAGTGAGGTTCAGCTCCAAGTGTGTCCAACTTATAGACATTAAATTTACAAAGGCAAACCCAATCAAAGCACACTCATTTTGGACTCAATGGGCAAAAAAACCATCTTGGGCTAGTATAAGACAGTTTCATTTGTTCCTAATTCCTTCAATTGGAATTCACTTGCCTTTCTCTAAACAGAGAAAACAATTGCTTTCTTTTCTAAACTGATGAACTAAAATGAATAAATGGAGGATAATTTTTGTCAGCTACAACAGATTTTTGTGTCACTTTGAATCTATGCATTTCTTTTCTTGAGATAATGCCTTCTGCCATCTATAGCATATAACTCTATATTTTCATTCTAGGAACTGCTAGTCAACATGGACAAGAGGTTAGTACCAGCATTATTTTTTATGATTCACATGGGCCTAAACCACAGTAAGTCAAAACTGTCCCCTAGAAGAATCTGATGGCCTTGGTGATTATTTTGTAAACATGAGGGAATATCCATAATTTAATACCTTACCAAAAGTGAACAGGATCTAAGCCATGAAACTCTGCAGGGTTGCTATTCCATAGGGCAGATGCTGCATCAGAGAAAGCGACAGGCAACCGTAATGGTCAAGTGTTTTCCAAAAGAATGGGGATTTCAGAAGGGGATCTTATCTCTGACCTTTCCACAGACACAAATCTGCAGCCGTTTCCAGAACATGCACGTTTGCCACCAAATATACAACCCTCTCTGTGGAACCAGCAGTGTGACTTATAAAAACATATGTGAACTCTGCAAAGCTAGGAGGTGAGTCACTCTCCTACTTGGAACTCAATGGCACATCATCCCAAGCAAGTGATAGCTCATGGGCCAACTACTGCATTTCCCTGCTGCCCGAATCTTAGGGCAGTTTGTCTCAGACACAGGTTGCCTAACCCCTCACCTTTTCTTCTTTCCTGTTTCTAAAGGGAAAGTGGAGGAAAAGTTAAGATACTGCACATAGGAGTGTGTGAAGCCAAGGTAAATAACACTGGAAAAGTGACTAATTCCCCAATCCTTTTTTTTAAAACAAAGTTTTATTGGTTTTCAAATATTTAGGGAAGGGTAAATAGGTATACAAAATTTTTTGGCAGCTTCCATACTGTTGGTAGAGATCCCAGCACGATACTCACATATATAACATTGTATAAACAAAATTATAAAAGAAAACAGTAAACCAAATCTTACTCTATATTGTTAGTCTTGTGTTCCTATATGTATTCTCTTTGTCATTTTCTAGTATATCACTAAATGCTATTGTTCCAGATAACTTTATTTTTGTGATCTGAGCCTTTTCGATAGTGCTTCTTCTTCCCTGTCGCCAGAGAGAGCCTCAGTGCCCCCGTTCTTCCCATCTTGAGTCTTACTATCTTGTGTTTTACTGTCTCTTTCACTACTCCCACTCAATTCCTCCTCTGAGAGCGGAAATTTTTTTTTGATAAAGGCCTCCGCCTCCTGCACTGTATTAATTCTGATCCTATTTCCCTCCTAGAAGATTAACATCCCCTCTGGTATCAACCATTTAAACCAAATCCCTTTTTCATACAATTTTTTTGATAGGGAGGAAAATTTCCTCCTTCTATCTCTTATTTTTTTCGGAATCTGTTTGAGAATGGTGATCTCTTCGTCTTTGTATTTCAGTGGTCCCTCCCTTTGGGTCGCAAGTACCTGATCCCTTGTGGATCTCCTGACAAACTTAACATGTATCTCCCTTGGAACATTGTGTCTTCTAGCATACGCTGAGTTTATCCTTTATACTAGATCCATATCCCACCTCATTTTTTTTGTCTTTCTTAAGATAATCTGCTAAAATTGTACTCATAATATCCTTAAGGTTTTCATTCTCTGCTTCTGTTAAGTTCTGGAATCTAAAAAAAGGACATTCTTTCAAATTCTACTTTTGTCTGAAAGTTTTCCATATCTGTTTCCCTTACGTATTGTTTTCACTTCTTCCCCCAGCCTCGCCGAGTCATCCTCTAACACCAAAATTTGCTGTGTATTTCCAGCTATATGTTCTTTAACCACTCTGAGTTCTTCTTTAACCTCAGCCCTCATTTCGTTCTGTCCCTTCATAAGTTCTTTAAACATTTTTGTAACTGATAGTTCCTTTGGGTCCTCTCCAGCTGCTCCTTTCTGCAACATTGAAGAAATCTTTGTCTGTTGCATCATAGGGCTTGGGGCAGCAGATGAGGGAGCTGAGGGAGCCTTGCCAGCCGGGGGTTTCCTTGCAGCCATTTGCTTAAATTCAGAGATGCAAGTCTTTGCCAGGAGAGGTGATGACAGAGGGTTTCGCAGTTACACTGGTCTCCAAAGGAAAACAATCCCAAAGGCACCCAATTTATAGTTCCGAATGTAAAATACACCAAGATGAAAGAGAAAAAAAGTCAGCCAAAGATCAGAAGATCCATACACAGGAGGAGGTCCCAGTTTCCCTTTGGTAGAGTAAACAATCAATCCACTTTTCTTTATTCTCTCTTTGGGAGTAGATTCAGAGGACAGACTTCATTTGCATAGAGACAAAGAAAGAGAGGCGAGCGCCATCTTGGCCCTCCCTTTCGCAGGGAAAGATTAAAAGTCCAAAATGACAAATCAATAGTTTATCTCTCTCTTCCAGAGGGTCCATTTTCAAAGCCGCTTGGTCCGAGGGGGGGAAGTGATAAAAAAAACCCTCTATTCTCCCTTCAAGAACCGAAACACAAAAGACTCACAAAGTATCTGTCATTTTCTCCTAAGTCCTCCAAGAGCACCGATCAGGATCCCCACTTTCAGTCTCCAGCTGCACTTCTCCAACTTTTCTTTTAGCCTCCGGAGCCATCCGACGAGAGGGCAAACAGCGCGATGCTGTCTCTGCCCCCCCCTCCGCCCCCAGCTCCTAGGCGAAGCCGAAAAGCACCCCAGCTGGCTGCCACAACATGCGGGGTGCCTCGGCCGGCCGCCCTTCAGCAGGACCCCCCTACAAGGGCTCCTGTGTCCCTTAAGTGACCGACCGGGGAGACGAGCGGCAGACAAACACGTCCGTCGTTGTCCGATCCTGGAAGTGACATCCGGTTTCCCCAATCCTTGATGTGACTCTTGAACATGGAAGCACAGGGAGGCAGGAAAGTCATTCATCATATTCCCAGTTCAGAACTTGTTCCCCAAATCCTGATAATGCCAAGGATCAGCCTCCTTCCCACTAGGAAAAGAAAAGAAAAGGAACCTGGAGGAAACCTCTGTCTTTCTTTTCACAGGATGAGTGCACCGAGGCCTTGGTGGAACTCAAAGTCCTTCCCGAAAAATGCATGTTGGGGTCAGATCCCGTCTGTGGCAGTGATGGTGTCACCTACCCCAATAAATGTGCTTTCTGCATTGCCAAAAGGTTAGCTCTTGAGATCTGTGTCCGCTTGGATGAGAAAGTGCCCTTTGGAGGCTCATGCTGCTCAGATAGAATGGGTACCAAACCCAAGAGCAGTCCAGAGAGCTCTCCCTGAAATCTCTTTTGTCAAGACCTTTAGAGATCCTGTGGGACAACACTTTCTCCCCGCTCTGGCCATTGCATGTCCCACATGAATCTGAGGCCAAATTCTCTTCTTTCTTTTAGGTTGAGTGGAAACAAGATCAAAATAGTCCGCCAAGGGTCATGTGAATCAAGGGTAGGTCCCTTGCTTAGAAAAATTGTTGTGGTCGCATGAGGGGAACCAAACCTCAACTGAGTTGTCTATCTACAGTACCTTCTTGACATTTCTCAGTCCTCCTTTAGCTTTTCCTCTCCAATCCTCTCCTCTTCTTTTTTTTGTGATAGACAGAGAAGCTAACTTGAACTAAGTAGATCCCTGTGGAATTCACTCTTTAATAGCTTATCAACTACTCTTCTTTAAATGTTTGCTCATATTCTACATACTGAAACTTTGAAGGGCTACATTAAAGTGTTCAAATTTATTTTATCATTTATGTTTTGTAGTTTTTGTTTTTTTCTTTTCCTGGTATTATTTGTTGGTTTCCATTTGGATAGTATTATAGTCAAAATTTATACTCAGTTCAGTTCAGTAATTACACTCATTCAAATATTTAGGCATGATTTATGTTTTAGCATTTTTTTTCTTGTATAATTTTCCTTCCTTTCCATATCTTTCTCTGAATAACTTTTTAAATCATCCAAAGTTGGCTAACTTGCTGTACTGGTTGATTACAATTATAACAGCAATAAATAAGAAGCTACAAACTGTTTCCATCTTAGCAGTAGGCAGCATAATACTAGTTGTTTATTTCATATTTACAGTTGAAAAATGCTGTGTTTGGCAGTGATGAGATGCAGATGTGGGTTTCTGCCACTTCGCCCCAGATCGGGTGAACCAGTAGTGGCAGAGGTAGAAGTCTCCGCCGACCCGCACAGATGCTTCCGCACAGAAGCGTTGCATGAGTGCACGAGCAAACCGGGTAGTAAAATACATTGAAGCCCACTACTGATGAGATGGCTAACTGAAGATGCAAATGTCACTTGCAATTTTGTTAGGAAAATACGCCGCACCTTAGATTTCTCTTCCTTTAAAAACTTTTTTTAAAACAATTGTTGCTTGTTCAACTTTTAAAAATCCTACTTCGTCTTCTTTGCTTTCCTTTTTCTTTTGCAATAGAGAAACGAAAGTCTTTCAGGAGATACCACAAGGTAGTTTAGAGAGCTAGTCAGAGGTTATGGATAAGGCACCAGGCTAGAAAATTGGGAGGTATGAGTTCCAGTCCCACTTTAGGCATGACGTTTGCTGGGTGACTTTAGGCCAATCACCAGCTCTCAGCCATAGGACGGAGACAATGGCAAAGCATTTCTGATAAAGCTGCCAAGAATATTACTGAGAGTAGACCAAGCATTTTTCACACAAACAAACACATACAATGTGGCTTACGTGAGGCTCTAATTTTATTCTCACAGCAACAACTTTGAAAAATAAGCTAGGCAGAGAGAGACTATGATTGACTCCAAACCACTCCATGAGTTTTCATGACTGAAGGTTAACTAGAAACTTTCTAGTTCCAGCCTGACACATTAACAAGGGTTTAAAGCTGTGATGGCGAATCTATGGCATGCGTACCAGAGGTGGCATGCAGAGCACTCTCTGCTGGCATGCTCACTGTTGCCCCAGGTGAGATCTCCATGGTGTTTCTTTTGTGAGCTTCTGCTTCCCTGCAAACAATGAAACAGAAGCTCACAAAACAAAAGAAAAAATACTTCTTCCTGCGCTGCTGGTGTTACCTTACTGCCTTACTTCCTGCCAGACAACTGCTCTTTGGGTTTCTGCTACAATCTTCATGCACATGCGCATGCATGTCCGCTCATATTCACACATGCACATGTACACCTTTCAGTTTGGACACTTGGAATCTCAAAGGTTCACCATCACTGGTTTAAACATTTACCAATCTGATACATGCAGACTTCTCTAAATTTGGTCGTAGCCGATGCCATGGCATTCTGACATTCCATAAGCCATTTTGAATTTAGTACTACCTAGATTCCCCCAAGTCCACCCAGAATGAGAACACTTATTTCATAGCAAGAGAAATGGTGCACAATTCTGACATACAATTTAGTTATTTGTCTATTTCCCAATTCAAACTAATAAAGTGTAGGATTACTTGAATCTAAAATTGTGCATTTCATTGTACTAGGTAATATTAGATATATCATACCCAACTACCAATTGCTTTTTTAATGGTGCAGGATAGAGGAGGGGTCATTGGAGTGCTACTTTCCAGCTCTCTTCTGCTACTGTACCTAAAAGGGTTAAATCTGGTAGAAAGACCACTCCTTTGGAAGTCTACATGTTAATTAGTCAGCATGTTGTTTCAGAAAAGTTCACTTGGATAGATATAGATGTGTATGTTGTTTGTGTCTTTGTCTGCCCCTACTCTTTTCCCTGCATCTTGTCTGGTTTTTGCCAGTTTATTGTTGTGATGTTTGTTTCAATTTAATAAACAAACATCAAATCATCAAGTGCAATGTGTGCTTGCTCTAATCTGAATACAAGGATTAATTGGTATTGTGCTAGCTATAAACTAAAGTGGAAATTACCCAGTAGAGGTGAAACTCTTCTGGGACCATTTGATATGGGTAGTCCTGAAGTTATGACTAATTGTTTATTGACTGTTTGAAGTTATGATAGATTACTACTTACAACCTCCTCACAAAGTTGTGGGTGGTATCAATCAACTGTTTGGCAACTGTTTTTGCAGTCACACAACCATATTTGCAACTCTCTTTTTTTTGCTGTTTTTCAGCAGAAAATGGCAAAAATGCCCATTGTACATTCTTAACAACAGTGTGGTTTGCTTAATGATCTTGTGTATTTAAAGTATTGCAATGTTAAGAGTGGTTCAATATATAATTTCAATCTCTGTGGGACAAGAGGCAGGACTGGAATTAATCAGAAAGAATCTTCATTCCCTCAGAATTTATTCTGCAGGTATTCAGGTCAGGTATCCTAATGTCTTCCTAATTTTTTAAGTATGGCCTCCCACCAATCCAGATATAATAACAAATGAGAAAAGTTTGTGGGAGTTGAATCCCAAATATCTGGTTCCTCCTCCTTACTCTGAACACAGACCCCAAATTCTGTCTCTGGTTTTCTCTGGGAAAACTCCTGCTGAAAACGTTGGAGAAGTACTCGGTATCAGATTGTAAGATTTTTATGTTTCTTCTTCATGTTCTTCACAGATTTAGAGCTGTGAAGGAAAATACATTTTTTAGGAAGGAAGCTTCTCTTTCAAGGGAGAATTGCAGTTTTGGGAGCGGGTGATTCTTCCTGGATTTGGCAGATGGAGCAAGAGTTAATTTTGCCTGATCACCCTTACCATTATACTCCATATTTTTACACCCTGCAATATCCCTATATGGTACATTTTGTAATAGATATAGCTTCTAAATCCAAAGGGAAGAATAACTGATATTCATAACTGTCAGCAATTTTGTGAATTACATTAATAAATAACCATCAGTGTTTACATAGTGCCATAGTTTGTAATGAGCTACCACGATATAAAGTCAACTTTTATTTAAATATCAAATAGTTCAGTTAAAAGGGACCCATTTATCATAAAAGTAACTCATTTGCCAAAAAAGAGAAAATAGTCTTTTTCCATCTGTTTTTTGTTTTGTTTTGTTTTGTTTTGCAAAGGAATTTGTGTGGAGCTAACAATATATGTTTGAAAATCTTATGACGAAGCTCTGCTCTTACCAAAATAATCTGTGCAATTATAAGGGGTGAAAAGAAACACAATGCTTATTCTTCATTCAATTTTTTAGCCTTTGAAGCTGAGCACCAATTGTGATTGAAGGATAAACACAGAGAGTTTTCCCAAATCCCTAACAAGCTGCACAAAGGAGTTCAATCTAGGCTGTGACACCAATGGTTTGACGTACAATAACATCAGGTGTTGGTTAGCAAGAACTCAATGAACAGTTCATAGAGTTTGTTGACAGCCAATAGATCGTTTGGAATAAGATCTGAGGAAATCTGTCACCATACATGTACTGATAGAACTAATCCAAATCCTTGCAAGCATCCTTGGCCTGGTTTCAAAGACTCCTTGTCTTCTGGCTACTGAGAACCTTACTACGTCAGTCAGCCAACGGTCCCTCCCTCTCCTTCAGCTCACCAACAACATGCAAAACCCAATACTCTAGCCAGAATTATAAACTTGTAGACCTTGGCTGTTCACATTGTTTGTTTCTGAAGCAAAGGGGGAAAAAGGTGCAGCTCCTGCTGCTGTTGAATAGGGAATCCCATGAGATTGATCTGAAAGGAAATAGGGATGGAATCAAAGCAACCTAGAACTTTGACTTATGGAGTGAGGGGGGAAAATAATGAGGAGAGATGACCTGGGAGTTTCCTATTAGAATCCATCAGTATATCAAAGGAAATGCTGTCACAATGTGCATGCCTATTTACTTCCTTATGAAGGTGAACGTAAGCAAAAGGTAAAAATGATGAGCTTCTCATCCGATGTGAAGTTCTGTTAAAATATACTTCACAACACATTTTACGTCAACCAGGTCCTGTTGTGAACCAATTCTTTAAAGATGTTCAGTGCATTATATTCCACAACTTTTACATATATTCTGAAGTAGTTAATTCAGATTTATGCAATGGAAGCTTTCAACTTACAATGCTCTTCAGCCATTTTCTTATATTCAGAGACTCTTGGACAAAATGAATTATCCATTGTTTTAACCAAATGTGAGGTAGAAACAACCTTTCTTCTATAGGCCCACATTTTCAGAGGAGGGAGACTGCTGATGTGCTTACTGATTTTTAACATTATATACTATGCTTTTCTTCTACTCAGTCATAATTTATTTCCCTTGCCTAATTCATAAATGATTTTTATGAATCAAGAAAATATACAAGAATATGCTTCCAATCATGTTTACATCTATGGGATTATCTTGTGGCTATTGGCTGGCTTTCATTCATTATATTATATTAAATTTAATAAATACAGTGGGAGAATTCATTAAGATATGATGCAGTGTCATCACTACATTGATCACGTACCTAATTTTAAAATAGTTTGTAAACTTATACCTGAATTAATAATTACAACCAAATGAAAATAAGATTGTACTTCTGCTCCTCTAATAGGCATTCAGTTGGGCACCATTAGTAAAAGGACATTGGACTGGAGAGGTCTTTAATATGAACCAGCAAAAGTTTTATAACAAGTTTGCTGTATAATATATATTTTGTTTGATCTGGTTCTGCTCCAGGCAGAAAAGTTCTTGATGTGTCTCAATGATGGAATCATTCATGGTGATTGAGGGCAGGCTACTGTAGCTTCTGCCTTGATTACCTTAAGCATCAATCTTATTGTTTAATTAACTTATGGTATGTGTTCCAAAGATAATATTGGGTTTTACAAATGCTATTTTATGATACTAGCACATTAAAAATTATTTTACTGCACATTATAATGCTTTATTCATTATTTTATTTACCCAGACCAGAAAATAAAACATATAGAGGAAAGACCTTCATCTGAATGCACTTCTAAAAGAGGTATTTATGAAAAAATTACTATACAGCCTACCCTTTATTGTTCTGACTGTAAAGCTAACCCTAGATAAATGATCCCCAATACTAATTTTATAGAGAAGCACAAAAATAAATTAATTCAGTACTTGTGTTTTATACCATTGTTGTAACAATTTCCCTTTTTATGAATTAGTTTGGGAACACATTTAGGTAACATTAGAGTTCTGCAAACTGGAAACATCTCTAGGCCTTCAAACCAGAGGTGGGTTCCTACTGGTTCGGACTGGTTCGGCTGAACTGGTAGTGTTTGCCGGCCTGAGTCGCCAGAACCAGCAGCGACCCAGGCCTGGCACACCTCCAAACTGGTTCCCCAATTGGCACGGCATGCTTTTTTTTCGTTTTTTTAATGTTCTGTGCATGTGCAGGCCTATTTATGGGCAACTGTGCATGCACATGTGTGAGCAAAGAGAGCACATGCAGAATTCCACTCTCACCAAACCGGCAGTAATGCCAGCAGCAACCCATCTCTGCTTCAAAGTTATGTTGTGACAGAGAGACTGTCCTTTAATTGAACAAATTATGAAATGGGAACAATTTTGATCCTTTGATGGACCCACAGCTGAGGGCAATTGAAATCTTACACTGGGTCCATTCCTTGTAGGCCCAACTTTATGCAAGTATCTAAGTTATACTATACTTAAATCTTGGGCAGAATCTGCCTAGAGCCTGAGGAATACCTTTTGTAATCTAAATATTTGCACATAAAATATTGCTGCTCCATAAAATATTGTTCCATTCTTTCACTGTAATCATGCCTATGTAACTAAGGATGCTATCAGATGGATCTCAGGCAAGACTGAAATTACTTTGGAGGGCAAGTGCAAATCTTCCACATTAAGACTGAGATTCCTATATAAACAGCAAACTGTCTCTTAGAACACTAAAATATACAATACAATACAATACAATACAATACAATACAATACAATACAATACAATACAATACAATGGCAGAGTTGGAAGGAACCTTGGAGGTCTTCTAGTCCAACCCCCTGCTTAAGCAGGAAACCCTACACCTTTTCAGACAGATGGCTATCCAACATCTTCTTAAAGACTTCCAGTGTTGGGGCATTCACAACTTCTGGAGGCAAGTTGTTCCACTGATTAATTGTTCTGTCAGGCAGTTTCTCCTCAGTTCTAAGTTGCTTCTCTCCTTGATTAGTTTCCACCCATTGCTTCTTGTTCTACCCTCGGGTGCCTTGGAGAATAGTTTGACTCCCTCTTCTTTGTGGCAACCCCTGAGATATTGAAACACTGCTATCATGTCTCCCCTAGTCCTTCTTTTCATTAAACTAGACATACCCAGTTCCTGCAACCGTTCTTCATATGTTTTAGGCTCCAGTCCCCTAATCATCTTTGTTGCTCTTCTCTGCACTCTTTCTAGAGTCTCCACATTTTTTCTACATTGTGGCGACCAAAACTGAATGCAGTATTCCAAGTGTGGCCTTACCAAGGCATTATAAAGTGGTATTAACACTGATCTTGATTATATCCCTCCGTTTATGTAGCCTAGAACTGTGTTGGGATTTTTTGGCCATAAATGAGCATGTTAAGAGAACAAAAAAATGAAGTCATGTAAATAGAACGTTTATTCTCAATATTAAAAATGATAGGCTGAAAGAGATGACTATCTTCAATGATATTAGAGTAATGATTTATTTTTATTTTCCAAGAACAATGAAAGAAGACTTGACTGCAAATCAGGAAGTGCTATTCGTGATATGAAGAAAAATATGTATCTCTGTTAAAACTATTTTCTAGATTTTTAATTGCTAATGTTAAAAAGTTAATTTCTACTGATCAACAATTTAAATTTAACCTAATTCATTTTGGTTTGATATAATCAAAATTTGCATCTGGAGAGCTAGCCTCCCAGTCTGTAGGACCTACTCTCCAGCTGTTACAATTGTGGCTCAATCTAAGAAGCTTTGTTCAAAATATATGCACACAGCAAAAGAAGCAGTCGTATCTACTAACATTATTTTAGGATATATGGGCAGAATAAAATATTTCTCACTGATTATTCAGTTTGTCTGTTAGACTCAGTATATATTCTTCTAAAAAGTCACCAAGACATGAAAATATTGCTTGAAGATTCTGAAAATAAAAGCAAAAATGATTACTGACAAGTCTCAGCTCCTCTATGCTTCTTTCTTCTATAAATTTTTCATATACTACCCAGTATTCACCATCATTATGAAGCTCATTAAATTATCTCTGGAATTGTATGAACATGTAACAAAAAGGCATCTACCTATTTTGTACCTTGACAGACCCCTTTTAAAAATAATCGTATCCCTGGTGGAAAAAAATCCAGCACATTTAAATCTGAATCATACTTAATCTTCACAGAACTTGCATAGCATCAATAATGAGATGGGCTCCATCAGAAATTTTATGCTAAGATATTTTTCTACATAAATGGTAGCCATTGTTATTCCAACATGAAGAGGTAACACTGCTACACTTGTACAAGCTATTTTAAATAAAACCAATGTTCTAACAATACCACCTTATTTACATGATTTACAGTATATTCTAGCTACAGTGTCACTCAATATTGGAATATTGCATTATTATAACTTTCTTGTATTGAAGGAATAGCTATACTAAGGCTGCTAATGCAGGAGGAATTCGGAATTCCTAGTCTTTAGCAGGTACTAAAACTGCTTTCATTGCATTGGTGGGTGACTGATACTGGAAAGAGGATACGGGGAGTATAGTCCTCATAATTCTCTCATATCTTTTGCTGGGTTTTGATATCATCAGCCATAGTATTCTTATAGAGTCTCTGACCCAACTCAGATACATTATGGGATCTCAGATACATTAATTTGCAGTGGACCTAGATCTTCCTGTCAGGCCACATCCAATACCAGTTCAATACCACAGTGAACACATTGCATCTCACATTGTATCTTCAGCTTGCTTTCTCCTCCCGTCATTGATTTTCAAATCTTTATGAATCTGCTTAGGAACAGTTTTGAAATTTGGCCTCTACTGATCTTTCCCAACTAACTGCAAGAAACCAGTTGTTACCATTGAATACTGCCTAACCTCAGTAATGGCTGAATGAGAATGAAGAATCTGAAATTAAATCCAAACAATGCTATTGGTTAATAAAAACTGGACTCTGGATTGAAACTCAGTTGGGATTGTGTAACACTTTCTTAAAAGAGCAGGTCCATAATCTCTGGCTGCTTTTGATTCGAAGCAGACACTGGATTCACATGTGCTAGCTTCAGTGCATGGCATGTTTAAGGATTCTCAGAAAAGATCTGAAGGTGATGCATAGGAAAAGAAAATGGAAAATGGAAATATCTAGGCAGGTACACAAGAGACATTTTGCTTAGCTAATATTTGGCTAGAGTCTATTGTTATTTTCATCCAAATAGGTCTTTAGTTTTATGGGACAAGATCAAAGGCCTTCCAATCCACAATGTAGCCTTTTTCTGCACTGATAAAACATAATTCTACTTACATTCAAATGAAAACAAGCAGAATCCCTCTTCAGGCTTCTCCACTTGACTCAGAGAGGAGAAAGCAGATGGGGAAGGGCTGTGTGATTTGTGCTGGACCAGACTGTACTTGCCCATTGCACTATCCATGTTAATTCCTATAAAGTTTCGGTTGAAACATAAAACAGGTAATAAATGATATTCAATATTCAAAGAAGGTTTACAAATAATAGCCCTTTATATTTAGTATTTATAATATGACATATATCTTTTATATAAGCCCATCCATAGATAAGCGGACTGTCAACATTTGTATATGATTTAATTTTTCACAAATGGCATATCCCAGGAAGCACATTTTTGTGGTATTGTGTATAAAATAATTAACGTCAGCTTATCCATAGTTGAGCTTATACATAATTATCTATGGCAGGCATCCCAATCCCTGAGTTGTGGCCCACTACTGGGCTATGAGCCATTCAGAATTGGGCTGAGGAAGTGACGGGCGAGCACATGCTCCATCTCTGCAAGAGCAGATGAGCATGTGCCCACACACTTCATTTGTGTGAGCGGAAGACACCCATGCCCACCGCTTGTGCAAATGGACTGCATATGTGTGTACTTGCTGGCCCTTCATGCAGAACCATTCTCACCTCCGCCCCCCCCCCCCAAAAAAAAATCTGATCTGCAAAACTGGAAACTGCAAAGCTGTATATTCCATAGAGCACTCTGGTCTATGGAATATACAGATCCCATTTGTTTGTTTGTTTGTTTGTTTATTCAACTATATATGTATATAGCTGACCATCTCATAGAAATCCACTCTTAAAACGTATCATACCTACTCACAGATAATGCCATCTTTGGATATACTGAATCCAGTATGGGGGTTGTATTTTGGCACCTAAAGTTCTTGGCTTATATATGAATATATGTACTATATCTACTAGATACCATTCAAATCATGGCTTAGGACCAGTCCAGCTCATTTTTTTCTGTTATTCTCAAACAGAAAAAAATGAGCTGGACTGGTCCTAAGCCATGATTTTCTCTAGAAGGCATTTGGACTTTTGTGTCCCATACATAAGGTAATATGTGATGGCCCTCCATTGATGATGGATGGATAGCTGGGTGGATAGATGGATGGGTGGATAGTGATATATATTATTGATTCCTGCAAGTAGCCTTCTTCCTTAACAAAATAAAGGTGCAAATGGAACCCAAGGGTGTTCATCCCAGCTCTTTATATTGAAAGTTGAATGACACAATCTTTTGTGCTAGAAATGAGAATACGTGCACTACAAATGCTTTATTAAAGTTTCCATTTATTGTGTGTAATCATATATTAACAATGTCCTAGATTTGAGCCTGGCTCCATGCTATTTTTCTGTGGGTATTATGAAAATGATTCGCCATTACCTGCTTCCAGGATGCTTTTTGGACTTTCCTGTCTTGCCAACACCCTGTTATTTTCTGCTGGTCCCACTCACAAATATTTCTTCATCTAGCTGTGGCTTACCTTTCTGAGATCAACCACAATTGGCTAGATTCTACATTCATTTAGAATGCAGTCAGGGAAGTGATTGTGTTCAGGAGAAATAGCTATCAGCACAAAGGAAATGGAATTCAATGAAAATCATGTTTAAAAAATTCTATTCACAATTAAATCAACATTATTATCTTCCAAAATGCATTAATTTGCCCCTAGGAAAGAGGAAAGAGTTGGCACAACTTTAGCAAGTTAGCTAAGTACTAACCAGGGCTGGTCCTGTTTGCCTTTCAATATCAGCAAGGTTGACCAAATGTTGCCACCTATTGAGTCACAATGATATATACTGAAAGGGGAAGATTTTGAATTTGACATTTTAGGTTTAGGAGATTATCCTCAGTGATGAAAACTCATTAGTTCTCATTAGTAACTTTGGGTCAATCACTCTCAACCCAACCTTCTTCACAGCTTTGTTTTGTGGGAGGAAATTGGAGGAATGACTATTATGAATGTCATATAAAGTTCTGGAAGGAAAGATGGGAACCTAACAAATTAAATAATAGGGAGCGCAGCAGCATGCCAATACAAAAGGGTCTACAAGCACATTTAAGGAAACCCCAAGGCTTACTGAAGTAGTAATGACCTTTACAAAAATACATAAAGCAGTAATAATGTGGAGTGCCATTGGCATAGATTAGACCTAGAACTAAGAAGAAATTTCCTGACAGTTAAAACAATTCATCAGTGGAACAACTTGCCTCCAGAAGTGCTCCAACACTGGAAGTTTTTAAGAAGAGATTGGACAACCATTTGTCTGCAATGGTATAGGATTTCCTGCCTAAGCAGGGGGTTGGACTTGAAGACCTGCAAGGTCCCTTCCAACTCTGTTATTCCATTCTATTTCAAAAAATGCTATCCTACAATCCCTGAGAAGATACTCACTGAGTAGGACAGTGGGAGGGCTCCTTTTATATCTCATTGTTGAGCTGTTTTTGAGGAGAGGCTGCTTTCCTATTTCCTTACGTCTGCCCTGCTGAAATAACGTAAGATTGCCCATTGTTCAAGAGCAAGGTGATAAGCTCTGTCCTGGTTGAGAGAGAGTGTGATGGCTTCTATAGATATGGAGTGCTATAAGTACATTCATGATTGCTGTCACTAAGTTCTTAGAGCAAGTGAGTAGCTGGATCTTGGAAGAACAAAAGGCAGACTCCATTAGTCATGAAGATAGTAACAATATTTGTGATTCTTTCTCTAAAACACTGCTGTGATTTTTCAGGTACGTATTATGCTTCGATTTTCAAATCTCCATAAGTGATCATAACTTCATACATAACTCTTTTTTCACATTTTTTAAAAATAAAACAAACAAACCATAACAAGGTAGGGTAGTAAGTGGTTTTCCTTATGAAATGCTGATGTGTTTTTGACACATTTGGGCTAGTCAGCCTCTATTGCCTGCCTGATGCATTAAATTATCATTAGAAGAATTAAGGTAGATAGGGAATCTCTACCCTGAATTTAAGGCAGTGGGCTGGATTTACACTTAATCATACTAGGATTTCTAGAATTAGAAAGGTTTTTGTTAGTCCTAGTAACTTGTCTTGTTTAGTTCTTTCAGTATAAGTTATGACTAGGTATCAATGACATCTATAGAAATTAACTGGCACCAAAAATCAATTCATGTTATTATTATGGCTTGATTGTTCAGTTACGGAATAGGCCAGCAATTACTGTATTTTTAGATATTAGGAATGGAGAGCCCCGTACTTTAATTCTCCCTCTCAAATTTTCAAATCTTGGAGGTTTTCCTGTTGTATTTTTAAAGAGCTGTTTTCTCACACCAGTTGCTGGTATGCTTTACTCCCCTATAACATTTTATCAGCTACACTGCAGAGAAAGGAACGCCCCTTGATGTTTTTTGCAATGTGTTTCTTCAAAAAAGTATTTTGCTGTCATTTACCATGTTATCTCAATAGCATAGTAATTGGAATGCATGATTCGCATGTATGATGTCCAAGATTGGAAACAATACAGAATATTTATTGTTGTTACTGTTGCTTTTGTAATTACTGCTTTTTGTTCCTTAATCTCTCTATTTTCCTTGGATTGTAAATCTTGGTGCACTGTATCATTCTTTCTGCAGTCACTTGCATAAACATCTTAAGGAAATTGGAGATTCAGGTCTCCACATGAATGGAGCAGTGACGAAATGGTGCATTCCTGAACTTAGTAAGCAAAGAATAGAAAGTTCAGAAAAAAATACAAAGATGATAGAAGAAAAAAAAACAGTTTTAAAAAATTGTGATGGATTTCAGATATTCTGTCTATGCAAGCAGGCCAATAAAAAGGAATTCTTTTTCTAAAGAAATTCTTGAAGATAAGTTGTAAAAATGAAAGAAAGATATTTTAATGTAATTGTACTTTTTGAAGCTGGCTAAATATAATGTGAACGGTGGTTATTGTGCCTACATATAGATGCATTTTAATGCATTAAGGTTTTCAAATCTTTCTTAAAGACTTAGAGGGTAGGAGACATTTTTTGGGACAGCATGGGGTTGAGGGAAAGAGATGATTTTCACAGACAGGCAATACAACAGAAAAGGATACCCCCTAGGTTCCATTGTATGATCAAGCAAAGAGCCTGTATATTTTACACATTAACACACACACATCACTCACACATGTATTTGTGTGTACAGTAAGACCTTCCTATAAAAAAGAAAGTTATTGTCCACTACTTTCCTCTGGTAGACAAATCAAGAGGGCACAACAGCACGGGAACTATCCAATGAGAAAACGTGGAAGCCACAAATCCAGATTGTATCCCTTTCAAAATGTTGCAGTCATCTTAGTCTGAATAGGTTTAGACTTAAACTGCAATTGGAAAAGGCACCGAGTCAATACTGATGAAAGAACCTATAAAAGGTTCATCAGCCAAGTTATTAGAGCTAATGAGAGAAAATCTCAACATATAGGGTCTGAGATCAATGTTTGATGATGCTGTAGGAATTCACTGAGGTAAACCTGGTCATTCTTTCATGAGTTTTGTCAAGTATATTGACCATCAGTTATGTGCAAATATTTTTCCTCCTCCTGTCTCATATTGTGTGGTACATGAGAATGACCTTGGGAGACCGGAGGCAGCCTAGGCAATGGTTTGATTAAAGTCAACAGGTGGGGGGGGGGGAAACATGGGAAGTGTTTCAGAAAGGACCCTTCCTAGTTTTCCTGAGACTAAAATGTGGGAAGAGCAAAATACTTTCAGTGTTGCATGGTTCTGTTTAATGTAACCCTGTTCTGCTCTGGTTATGCTTCTTGTCTAGACTACTTCAAGGGTTAACATACACCTACCAGCAGCAATAGCATTTAAACATAATAGTATTTATTTTATTTGGTTTTATTTGTATATGTATATTGCTGCCTATGGTGACTCAAGGCAGCTTACAGAATCTAAAAACAATAAAACTAATAAAAGAAGACACATATAATAAATTCATATAATAAAATCACCCCCACCCCCACCCTGACGATAGCACCAATAATACCTGGCATAGTACGTGGTATAGTGTCTGGTTCAGAGGTGGGTTTCACCTAATTTTATCACCAGTTCACCGTGCACCGAATGTGAGCACGCATGCACCTTCTGTGCATGTGTGAGGTCTTCTGTTCATGCACTTTGCTCATGTATGTGGCTTAGAAAATATGGCTAAACAGGACAGCATAGCACCAGGGCAGGTGGGCAGGGTTGGGGAGCAGGCTCACCCGCAGGTTGCCACTACCGGTTTGCCTGAACAGGTCCGAACCGGCTGAATACTATCTTTGGCCTGGTTACTTGAAGGACCATGTGTGTCTTATAGTATTGGCCTACCTGGTTCAATATGGCATGGTTGGTGCACTCCAGATTCCATCAACTAAACAATTCACCTATCAGGATCCCAGAAGTGTGTTTTCTGTAGCAGCACCTGCCCTCTGGAATGAGGTTCCCCCTAAGATTCAAATGACCCCCATTCTACTGTTATTTTGAAGAGCCTACAAGACCAGGCATTTTGCCTAGGTCTTTGATAAGGATTACTGAGTATCTTTTCTTTTTTCTTTTTGTTCTCTTCTGTGTTTGTTTTCTTTGCCGTCATTGTTCTTTTATATTGTGTACTTTTGTATTTTTGCATTGTTCTTTGTTTTTCAATGTTCTTAACAATTGTAAACTACTCAAATTATTGATGTTGGTTAAAATGTACATTTAATAAGTAATAAGCAGGAACAGTGGTACTTTTGCATCACATTTAAATGGTCCTTTTAGGAAGTACATCATACACATACCCAAAAGAGAAAATGCTGAAAAATTATTATCATGGCATGAAACCTTTAGCATGAAATTTGCCAAAAAGGTGTTTTTAAAAGATCAATGTTTTATTCAGTGATTTATTATATCTACCCAATCTACTAGCTTATCTGTGAATGTAGTCCAGACAGCTAATATTTCATCTAAGAGGCATATGACAGAAAGAGAAAGGAAGAAGCAGAACCAGAGGTGGGTTGCCCCAGTTTGGCCCAGATTGGGCGAACCAGTAGTAGCGGTGGTGGGAGGCTCCGCCCATGCACATGTGCAGAAGCATTGCATGCAAAGAGGTAGTAAAAAATTTGGAAACCCACCACTGAGCAGAATGTAAGCATTTTTAATTGCAAACTTGTTCATAGTCTTCCTAAGGAAATTCCACAGTGGTCATGTAGAATACTACTGGAGAGAATAGCTCTCAGTTAGCCTTATCTGAGCAAATAAGGTCATGGAATCATGTTTCCAATTTCATTTTTAGTGTAGCAATGAGGAAGGGCTACTGACGATCTGATGGTGGGAGAACATAGAATCAATGGACCCAATAAGTGATCTTTCCTTTGGGTACTGACAGTTTTAAATGCTTGTTAATTCTCTGATTAAACACCTCATAACTCAGAGGACATTCAGCCATAACACAATATCACCAAAAAGCCAAATGTTTGTTTGTTTTTGTTTATTCGTTCATTCGTTTGTTCATTCATTCATTCATTCATACAGTCACCCATCTCAAACCAGTGACTCTGGGTAGGGAATGATCATATAAACATCAATGAATTTTCTGTGGTGCTGTTTTTAGTATCTGATAATTATTTAGAATAATTGCCTCTTAGAATAAAATAGAACTGGAAGGGACAGGAGAACCATTACTATTTCAGATAAATGACTGTCTCGTCTCTTATTAAAAACCTTCAGTGATGGAGCTCCCACAATTTTTGAAGGCAAGCTGTTTCACTAGTTAATTGTCTTCACTGTTAGGAAGTTTCTCCTTAATTCCAGGTTGCTTTTCTCTTTGGCTAGTTTCCAACCATTGTTTCTTGTCCTGCCAGCTGGTGCTTTGTAGAATAATTTGACCCCCTCTTTGTGGTAACCCCTGAAATACTGGAATCCTGATAGCATGTTGCTCCCTAATTCTTCTTTTCTTTAGACTAGCCAAACCCAAATCTTGCAGCCATTCTTCATATGTTTTAATAATTGAATCTTAATAATTGAAAACTCAAGTACTTAATAAAACTGTGAGATAAAAGGGATTGAATATACCTTGCAACTGAACATTTCTAATACTTTCTGAAATTGTTTTTCAGCTGTTCGAGCTTCAGAAAAGGTCAGGTAACATATTGTTTATATTACCTTTCTTTCCTTTTTTTTATTTAGGAGCTAGACAGAAAGCTCCCATATTCTTCATATCAGAAACAAAAATGTCTCAAAAATGAATATCATGAAATGCATATACATCTATGTAATACATTAGCTACTTAATATGCTGTGGGAGTTCCCCTGCTTTGAACTGCACATAATCCTGGAATGAATAGTAATGCCAATTCATTCTTCCCTTCCATTAAGGCAACCAGACCTGGGTTGCAAACATATGGACAATCAAGAAATGGCAGCACAGAATGTCTTTCTCTGTATTGTTGTCTGTATTTTCGCAGCTCAGCTCAGTAGCCCAGTTTCTACATGAAGATGATAGGTTTGACTGCAGGGAATGACTCCATACCAGATAAAGCTACACACACTTATTTTATATAATTAATGGAACCGTATTATAGACTGGTTCACTTTAAACAACAATTAGGCAAGGGAAATAAGACTGAAGACCAGGTTGAATTTTTTTTTTTTTGATTAAGTACCAAATCCCAAAATGAAACCAAACAGATTTTAAGAGTAAGAGCAGGAAAAGGGTGACATGATTATTGTTTCTCTTCAATAATGTTTCAAGAAATTGCCTGCTTGTGATACTGTTAATAAATGCCGGTAGATGTATTCTCTAGCTAAGAGGCTAGAAGACCTTGTTCTGCCATCAAAGTAGAGAATCTGCATGGAATTGAAGTTTACTGCCTTTAGAGCTGATGAGCAAAAGCAAAAAGCTTTATCCCAAGCAAATCAAGGAAGGGGTGACCTGCCTCTTTTCTGAAAGGCTGCTGCACATCTGTGGTGGCTGTGGGAAAAGTGACTTCTCTTTTCCCTAACAAGAAGTAATTCAAATTGCCTGGTGGGAGTGGGAAGGGGCAGGCCATATTTCTTTGATAGCCAGCGCACCTGATTTAATCTTAAGTGAGCAATGGCTATCAAATTAAGCTGTGAAATATAAGACTGCAGTAAACAAATTTCAGGTGCTTCGCTGCATGTCTCAATGAAGATTCCCATGATTCACCAGATTACAAGAAACAGATAATGTTTTAGAAGACCAATTTTCATTTAGTTCTTAAATCAGTTTTTTCCCCCTTTGCTCAGGTTGACATTTGGCCAGGTTGGTCAAGTTATGGTCACATCCTGGCCATGCCACCTAAAAACCATTTGTACCAAAAAGTGGTTCCTATACCGACTCTTCATGTAAAAAAAAAAGTAAGTTGTTAACTCTTATAGAGCTTAAGACAGAAGGGGGAAATGTGCAGATTATAGCAAGAAACAACTTTATCCCTCTACAGCAGTGTTTCTCAAACTTGGCGACTTTAAGTCCTGTGGACTTCAACTCCCAGAATTCCCCAGCCAGCATAGTTGGTTGAAGTCCATAGTTGAAGTCCACAGGACTTCAACTCGCCAAGTTTGAGAAACACTGCTCTACAAGAAGTTGCAAGCTAGAGACTGCCAATGTGGTGTCCACATTCACGTTCAATTTACAGGCCTCTGTCCCTGTGTTGATCTAATATTCCGAAGAGACCTTTGATTGATTTGTTTTGTAAACACATTTGTAAATTTGTTTATAATTTAGAAAGACATTTAAAGCAACAAGTGTTCAGCTGACCTTAACATCTCTGTCATCTGTCTGTTAGAAAATGTATTTAGCCCCATGGAATCAAAATACATTCTTAATGTGTAAAAAAGATGGGGGGGGGGGTAGAGGCAAGTTCTTCTGAAGCTCTTTCAGGAATCTCTTAAAAATGTAGAAGATGGCAGATTGTTTATGGTTGTCTGATCAGGAAGGGTAGGTAGGAGACCTGAGATGGAAGATGGAGCATAGACTCCATATTCTGAGAAATGGCACAATCCAATAGAGAACATGGGAATGAGGTAATGTAATCAAGAATGGATTATTGTTCCAATAATAATTTATGACCACACTTGGGAAACTAGAAATTCCATCATAAGTCAATGTGCTTGGAAGTTGAGGCACCAATGTTTTTTCAACATTTTTCATGGCAGTTGTTAAATGAATCATGTAGCCACTGGTGAACAGCATGCTTATTAAGCAAACCAATTTTTCTGAATGAGTGTTTTTTGCTGGAAACTGGCAAAAAAAAGTTGCAAATCACGGTCATGTGGCTACAGGGTAATACAACCATAGTAAAGACAAGCTGATTGACAAGTGTCTGAAAAGCAGTCACATGACCACTGGGGGAGAACAAGATTTCACAATGACCAGAAGGTGTTTATGGGCCATAAAGCACTGTTAGAAGTCTGAATGGACATAAAAAGACTGATTATAGATCAAGGACTACATGTAGTAATGAAAACAGATGAGGTATTGCAATGATTATCCCATAGGTCCGTGATGGCGAACCTATGGCATGGGTACCAGAGGTGGCATGCAGAGCCCTCTCTGTGGGGCTCGTGCTGTTGCCAGCTACTCTTCTTGTTTCTCATGTGCAGCAGGTCTTTGCGGGTGTTGGAGCACTGGAAAACGGCTCAAAAAAATGGACAAAAAACCATTTTCCAGGCCATTTTGGGGGCATTTTCAAGCCAAATTGGGGCCATTTTTGACCCAAAAACCAGCCTGAAAACAGTCTGAAAAGGGGCCAAAAACCAGGCATGGCGCGCCAGCCAGCTGGTCTGTAGGTTTCCGGTGCTCAAGCATGCGGAGGACCAGCTGGCCAGAACATGCTGGGAACCTGAAAACCGGCTGAATGGCGCATGCATGGCCAACTGGCTTTCAGGTTTCTGATGCTCTGGCCCGTACACATGCATGCACATACATGCACGTTCCGGTTTGGGCACTCAGTGCTGAAAAGGTTCACCATCACTGCTATAGGTAATTGGTGAGAAATGGCATATATATATCACAAAAGCTATTTTATGAATAGACAATCCATATAACATCTGGACGTCTTCGTCCCAAACCACATAATCCTTGTGCCTTCTGCAGTCAGTTCTCTCCAGAGATGATGAAGTACACAAGTCCCCAAATTTTCAGTCATAGAGCATGGGGGCACAGTGGTTAGAAGGTAGTATTGCAGCTAATTCTGCCACAGCCAGAAAGTTTGATCCTGACCTACTCAGCCTTCCAGCCTTCTGAGGTTGGTAAAATGAGGCCCCCATTTTGTTGGGGCAATATGCTGGTATTGTAAACCACTTCAAAAGTACTATAAAGCACTGGAGACAGGGAAGAGTAAAATTTCCCCATTCAACATAAGTCCCCAGATCTTTACCATACTTGCACCCATTTTTTAAATCATTGTTTCATCCATTAAACCAAAGTATCCCAAGGTGAAAAGGATAAAAAAAAACAAGATAATGATCATGGTATTCTGAACATCCATTCAAAAGGGGAAGGGCTTTGATGCCTCCCAATGCTATTTTGCCTTTTTGAATCCCACCTCTGCAGATGCTGCTGGGCAAGATACAGCTGCCTTAAGTTGCAGAGAGGAGCTAAGTGAGTGTCCCACATGGTCTGAAGTACAGGTTTGCCTTCAGATCTGAAGTGCACTAATAATTTGAAGAGAAGAGAAAATTATGTAAGCTCCTACCTAAGCTTGATTTATAAGACCCATTGAAGTACATAAAAGTACAGGCCTTTAGAGTGCAAGCCCACACCCACCTATTCAGAAATAAATATAAGTAAATAAGTAAAACAGTAGATTTTACTCCTATGATGTTAAGGAAAATAACAATATCCTGTGTGTTGCACCTTGTGATCTCATTTCATCTTCCTTTTCCAGCTTAACTGCAGACAGTACAAAAAATACAATCAAGAACTGTTTCACTGCTCTAAGGAGTATATGCCAGTTTGTGGAACTGATGGACATACGTATGACAACGAATGTATGCTGTGCAACGAAATCATGTGAATATTTGATAATGTGAATATTGTAGGAATCAGCAGAATGGTGGTTAACAGTAACAATTTTTAGAAAAAAGAACTGCTATCACCTCTGTTCTTCATTTGTCATCTTATTATCTCTTTGAGTACACCCAGGTTGACACTGCTCTGCTTCATCCAGTCTATTTGACTAGTATCCTATCACTGAAATATTAATATGGATTATGGCAAAGCAGTTGAGACATAGAGCAATATGGTGTAGGGTGTCCTCTTTGGACAGGGGTTTGGACTAGATGATCTGGAAGGTTCCTTCCAATTCTGTTATTCTGTTTTGTTACTCAATATGACTGCTGGATGAAGGCTATTTAAGCCATTGTGGGGTTTATACAGTAGAAGCCTTTTCCATTTAGTAATCCATTCTTCTTGATCACCAAGGAACGTGGACATATTATTAAAGATGTTTAGAGAAAATTCACTTTATTATTTGTACTAGTGTGATTTAAGTACTTTCTACCTGTTGTAAACCCAAGTCTGTTTTATCATGTGCAGTCCAAAATGAATGTGTATATAGAGAAAAATAGATAAATATGTTAAGCTGTTGAGAAAGAGCGATTCTAAATTTATCGTAAGTTCTCCTTTTTCAGCATCCTTAACATCAGTTAGATAGTTTCATTAAAACTGGATTAAGATAGCAGTAGACATTTGAAACATGGCATTTATTTATTTAATATGCTGCCCATCTCACCACTCAATTTATTCTGGGCAGCTTACAATGACATAAACACATACGTATGGAAGGATAGGCTATTATCTCTCACTCAACCAACCACCCCCAGCATAGAGCACACCCAACAGGTGGATCTTATCTCCAGCAGCAAGATGTCCCAATATCTACTTATAGAATAGATTATGTTGTATTACAAAATCAAAGGCGATTAACACACACACACACACACACACACGTGTATATGTGTGTTTGTATGTGTATATAAATGTGTATGTGTATGTAAGATTGAGATTGTCTTGGCAACGTTTCGGTGAGGTCCCACTCGCCATCTTCAGGCTGGTGTTTTCAGCTTCATGCTTGTGCGAGTGATTCTTGACTCACGAGTGATGACTTGACTAGCACAAGCACAAAGCCGAAAACACCAGCCTGAAGATGGCAAGTGGGACCTTGCCAAAACGTTGCCAAGACAATCTCAATCTTACACGAGAAAAGACCCGAATATAACAAGACCAGCATATACATACATACATACATACATACATACATACATACATACATACATACACACACACACACACACATACACACAAACACACACACACACACACACACATACATATATGCATATACATACATATACAGTTTTATGTTAAGAAATAAGTATCATTATAGTAAAATGTCTGCTAATTTCAGGGTTTTTCTTTAGGTGCGGAAATTATGTAGATCTAGCATATAGAGGAAGATGTGTAAGTATTATTCTTATACTTAATTTGAAATTAAAATTGTAATCATTCCTTTGAAAAGACCTCCTATGTCTCTTAAGCACTTGAATATGACCTGTAATTATAATAGTAATTTGTATTAGTATTAATAATTTCTATACCACCTTTTGTTCAGAAGGATGTCTGAGGCAGATTACATTATGAAATAGATAGAAACCTGTACATGGATAAAGTGCAAAATACATGGAAAATAGTGCTTCTAAAATCTCATTTTATTCTGAACTAATATAGTAAGAAATCTATATTTCTTAAATATATCCAATTACCTTTTTTCCTGGCCTCAAATATTAGTATTTTAATCTACCTAGCAAGTCCTTCCCAAGGATCTGGGGTAGGCAGGTGTCACTTTTTAATAATATTAAATGTATTATCAAAGAATGTAAGCTGTTCCAAGTAAAGCTGCCTTTTGCAATTGAGTGATGGTGATTTTATCAATACCAGTAGCATTTTGCTAATACTCCAGATGTTTTGGAATATGGAAGGCTAGCACTATTGGTACTGTTTTTGCTTTCTTTTGCCACAGTCATTATACCTCTATTTGCAGGTCTTAGTAAGGTGTGATTTTCTCCAGTTCTTTCTCTTCTATTCAGCTATCTTTAAGTATTGCAATGTTCTATGTCCAGACTTTTTTTTTTTCAATTTCTTACAGACAATTGTTAAGTCTGGGATGTTATGTGGCAGGTACTTGTCTGTTCAAATTCTTAAGTCCCAGAATGATTTAGCTTTTTTCATTTTATATTACTGTATCTATTTTGTAATCCCAACAGCTTAGTTTAATAAACATTTTACAAAACTACGCAAATTTATCTACTTACTCTTCTTTTTGCCATTTAAGTATAACTTCCTATTCATTCTATTTTTCAAGTTGAACACCTTAGGTTCTGATATGTTAGTGTTCATATACCTTTTTATACATTGTGCAAACTATTTTATCAACAATTGTGAGGACTAAAGACTGCCATATGGCAGCATATTCCACTGTTTGACAGCTCACATAATCAGGAAGTTTCTCCCAATATCTAGCCTAAACAGGCTTGTTATTTAACCCATTGGTTTTGGCCCTACTCTTTGAGGCAAAACCTCAACTCCCCCATCAACACCAATTTTAATAAGAAAAAGTAATAATTTTCCATATGTCTTTCATTGTCCTAATTTGAGGCATAAATTCTCAGCATCAAAGTCTTGCAATTTAACTTCCATCCCAATAAATATGCAAAGTCAGTAGAAATTCTTATTTTAGTTGGGGATTTATACATGAACTGTTTCTTTGTTTTGTTGCTGATTGTTTTTAATAAATCGAATATTTTGTGTCCTTTTTCTGATATGAGTTTTGTAGGCAAATTATATCTTATTTTAAAATTTTCAAATAACAATTTTGTTCTCTTTTGAAGAGTATTTGCTCTATATATTAAGTATTTTTAATCCATAATCAAGCCAAAAATTTAGAAAACTTAATATCTATAACATATAGTTCATTATTTTTTAATGATAGTTTAATTTTTAGCTTCCTGTTACACCTGTTAGGGTTTTGTGTAGTTTCATCTGACACTTCCATTTGAATCTAGCCCTTAATTTTTTTCCTAGAATTTCCTTAGCCTTCTCTAAAAATCCATCTGGATTTTTCAGTCAAAATATAATACTCTTTTTTCTTATGAAGGAATAATAGGAATGTCTTTTAAAAGAATTACATTTGCATTATCAATGTTTAGTTTTGTATTAAAATGCTGCTACAAAACGATCACTTATTTCTCCCAAAATGCATCAATACTTCCTTGGAAATGTTTTATTCTTGCATATCTTGCATTTGTTCTATATATTTTACCAATTTCTACCTCTATATCTTTTAAATCTAAAAATTTGCTAAAGCCTTAATAACTTTAGTTATAAGACACTTTTCTCCAGTGTCTGTGTTAGAATCGCTTAGATTGCTTTAATTGGTTTGCATGTTACGATGATACTGCGTGATTATAATTTTTTGTTCTTTCTAAGGTGTTTTTCATAGCTGATATTGGTGTGCTATAGTGGGTTGAATAGTCAGCCACTTTTTGATAAAGTTGTGTGGGTATCCATTTTGTTGTATAGATAGTCTGATTCCTTTTTCTGGTGTTCTGGGTTACTGCAGTACATTTGTGCTCATTTGAATGATGCTCTACACAGCTGTTCTTGTCGGAGGTTGGGCTGTTATCTTAGTAGTAAGCACTTAATTAGTGGTTCTGTGAAAAACTTGTATTTCTAATTTACTGCAATTTGCTCTGCTGATGGGGATATCCTAGAAGGGTGGAGTGTTGTTTTCTTCTTCCCTTGTGAATTTTATTCCTTTGAAGCTAAAGGAATAGATAAACATAGCTAAAGATACATAGCAAAAAACTTACAAAACTGCTTGGACATTTCATAGAGGGGACTAAATACTCCAGCAATTCCCCATTGCAGTGCTTCCAGAAAATCAAAGACCTTATCACAGAAGAAAATGAAATTATGTGTTTCACTCAATACCACAACAGTCTTTACATCCATAGACCCAGAACTAGTGAAAGACTCCATGGTAGCAACACTATACAATATACCCAATCTAGCCAAATGCATTAAGATTGAAATATCCATAATTAAGGATATCATCACCTCTCCCTTAATACCTACTTTGAACTTAGTGGAAAAATATGCCAATAAATCAGAGGAATCATCATGTCATGCTAGAAACTGTAATGCAACATCTAAAAACTAGTACTTTCATGCTTTGCTTGGTACTTCCAACCAAAAATGAGGATCCTGAATGTAGATGTCATTTTTGACATAATAAAAAAGGGAAACCTAGCGAAGGCACTTAAAACAGTCAACAACCTCTTCAAAGAATAAGATTCACAAGAGAAGAAGAGCCTATCAGAAAAACTATATGAAGAAAAATCAACACCTTTGAATTGTGATGTCAAAATTGCTGAGAATACCTTAGACAAAAGAAGAACATATTTTTTCAATACTAAATGAATAAATACCAGGCTACTCATGGGTATTTAAGCTTTAATAATTAAGTTAAAGTGAAGTATTTTGGATACATAACACAAAGGCAAGAGTCACTGGAGAAATAAGAAGGGAAAGGGTTGTGAAGACAGTACAGCTTTAGCCATTTCAGAAAGGTGCACTGTCCTCACAAGACTTTCTCCCCATTTCTCAAGTAGCTGAGGCTACATTCTCTTCACAAGCCTTTCTGAAGAAAGTGCAGCATTAACCATGGGTAGGAAATGTTTGCCAGAGATGCTGGGTTCAAAAAGGAGACAGCAAAGGCAATGAACTGTGGGGCTCAAAAGGTGAAAGATTGGTGAAGAGAAATGGGAGAGAAGCCAACTGGGCAAATTAATGATTATTAGTGAATAAAAGAATGCCTGCAGACTTGAGGTTGGGGAGAGAAGGCAGTTGGTGAATGATTGGCTTCCTGGGCCAGGCAGAGTGCAGGGTGACCAAAAGGACAGAGATGGGGAAGGCAGATAGGCATGTGGGGAAGAGTTGGAGGCAATCCCTTACCTCACTGAGGCTAGGGCCTGGCAGGGTCCAAGCTCAAGATGGCTTAGATTGGGATGGGTGTTCAGTTAACAACTGCAATGGGGAGAGCTAGGATTGCCATCATTTGGTCAGTACAGTCAAGTGACATCTTGCTTTGTGACTGCATTGATTTATGATGGAAATTCCAGTCCCAATTGTTGTCATAAATTGAGGACTACTTTAAAAGGCATTTATGCCAAGTAGTAGTTTGCCTTAAAACAGAGTACCATTTGATAACAGAGAAAAGGATAAGGAATAATTTATCTTGTTGGAAACAGATTATTAATACAGATAGTCCTCGATTTATGACCTCAATTGAGCCCAAAATTTATGTTGCTAAGTGAAACATTTGTTAAGTGAGTTTTGCCCTATTATATGACCCTTCTTACCACAGATGTGAAGTGAATCACTACAGTTGTTAAGTTAATAACATTGTTGTTAAATGAATCTGGCTTCCCCACTGACTTTGTTTGTCAGAAGGTCACAAAAACGGATCACATGACCTCCGTACATTGCAACTGTCACAATATGAACCAGTTACCAAATGTTTGAATTTTGATCACGTGACCAAGGGAATGCTGCAAATGTCATAAATGTGAAAAACGCTCATATGTTGCTTTTTTCAGTGTCATTGTAACTTTGAACGATCACTAAACGAACTGTTGCAAGTTGAAGACTCCCTGTACTGGTGTTTTCCCCCTTTCTCAGGAAAGTTACTTTCTCCAAAGCCATCATTTCTCAACTGCAAGATTCCAGACAACATTGAGATGATCACGTAGCTTGCCAGTTAGTAATCATTCTAGATCTTTACAGCCCACATATGGTAGCCACATTTTTTTTCTGATACAATTGTAGGACCCCTCCTTTCTCATGTGTAATCTTTCATCAGTATGCTTTTGCATATGTTTGTAAAATATATGCTTCTATTTTTCATGAAAGACTGTATGTTGTTATTGGTGGACAAATGTAAACAAACAAGGTTACAAAAAAAAAGAAGTTGGTTTGGAGAACAAACACTGAACGTTTTCATTATCATTGCAGGATGACTGCAGTGCATTCCCCAAGTACTTTACAATATGCACTAGGGAGTACAGGCCAGTCTGTGGGACCAATGGAAAAACATATGATAATAGATGTATGTTTTGTTTTGAAAAAAGGTAAGTAATCTATTTGTAAGAAGTGTTCCCAGGAGAAGGCCATTCAGGGTCTTTGGAAATAGAGAGACATATAAACTAAAGCATAAAATAAATACATATGTTATACTTCACTTTACTTTACTTTATTTAGATTTATAAACCGTTCCCTCTCTCCGAAGGGACTCGGGGCGGTGATTACATTATTATAGATATTTTTACTCAACCTGTGGAGTGCTAACAATACAGTACTCTTAATGTTTTATGGGATGCTGTAAGAGGAAATTTACAAGCAACATTTAGAAGTGCAATAATATTTAATTATTTGTGCAATGTATCGAGATTCTGCTAGCAAAGTTCTGCCGTGTGCATCCGTGTCTTGGGCATTTCATCTGCTTAATGGATTTTGTTTGTTTTTAACCAGAGCTAGCAGCTTGGTTCAGGTATACTGCTGAGCAGCAAAAGTACTGAATGCTATGTTCCAAAACATGCTGCAAGAGAACATAAAATTGTTTTGAATATCAATTTAATTAAGACTCATTGCTACATTTGTTCCTTCTGTTTCCCCTGCAAGGAGAACTGGAGCTAACATTGGCATAAGCTATGAAGGCATTTGTAAGGTACATGTTAGAATTTTAATCTACATCTATAGACTTTTCGTTCTGTAATCAGAGATTCAAGCCAGAACTGATGCTAAGTCATGTGGTTGTGTGTGCATGAGAGAGAGAGAGAGACAGAATGAGAGACAGAGAGAATGAGAGAGAGAGAGAGAGAGAGAGAGAGAGAGAGAGAGAGAGAGAGAGAGAACGAAAGAGAGAGAACATACTAAAACTATTAATAGCATTAATGATCTAGTTCAGGGCTGTCAAACTCACATTACAACGGTGGCATCATGTGATGTATCGGGACTTTTTTCCCCATCACTAAACTGGGCGTGGGCATGGCCAGCACATCATGCATCCAGCTCATGGAATCATCAAAATCATGGGAAATATATACCAAATCCAGGGGATGTGTTTTATGTGCACGTATCTTGATAAAAGAACGAAATCTGAAGTTGATACTATTTTCCTTATATGCATTTATCCCCTGAACGATTTCTGGCAATTAAATTAGTGTGTGTGTGTGTGTGTGTGTGTGTGTGTGTGTGTGTGTGTGTGTGTTGGTATTGTAAGCCTAAAGTACCTATTCTAAATCAAAGTTTCTCTCAGTCCAAATACATTTAAAAAGCTATAAATGAAGCTCAGAAGAAAAGATTGTCTACTTTTGCTATGGAAAGTAGTAGTAAGGGTGACTGCCTTTTAAAAAATCCCATGACTCAGCACCAGTGATGGGTTCCGGATCCCAGTGCAACCAGTACGGTGCAACAGGGCCCGGTGTCCACCACATGGACGCTTGCAGCACCCGTGCAGCGCGTGCACACACGTGTTTAGCACGCACATACGTGCTTACCACCTGCGACGCTCCATGACTTCTCCGCGATGCTCCAGCTGTTCGGCGGAGCATCGCGCAGGCACCGTATACTCTGTGTGTGTGCGCGGAAGCCCCGAAGAGCTCAAATACAGGTAAGGATGGTGGGCGGGTGGGTGGGCCCTCTGGAGCACCATACTGAAATGGTACCCAGTGCTCCCAGCAGGCACCAGTATGCCTGTACCGGGGCATACTGGTTATAATCCACCACTGCTCAGCATCATTGTGTCTTGATGCCATTTCCATTAATCTAACTCAGGGGTGTCAAACTCAAAGCCCGCAGGCTGGATCCTGGTGGTGCTTAGATCTGGCCCACAGGGTTGGCCTGGAACCATCAAAGGACTGACCCACAGTGCCTCTGCCAGTGAAAATGGAGGTTAGGGGGCCCTGTGCTCCATTTTTACTGGCAGAGGCCTGCAGAAGTCCATCACAGCCGAAAATGGGCACAGGAGGGCCATGTGCCCCCACCCCAAGTCCCATTTTTGCTGGCAGACAACTAACGAGCTGTCATAGCTGAAAACAGTCTTCGTTTTTGCTGGCAGAGGGCTATCAAAACAAACTAAAAACAAAACAAAAGGAGAAGGGTCAGGAAAGGAGAAAGGGAAAGAGGAAAGACAAAGAAAAAGAAGGAAAAATGGGAAGACAGCAAGGAAGGAAACATATGGGAAGAGGAGAAGAAAGGAGAAGGAAGGAAGGAGGAAGGGAGGAAGGGACGGAAGGAAGGAAGGAAGGAAAGGAAGGAAAGGAAGGAAGGAAAGACAGACGGAAGGAAGGAAGGAAGGAAGGAAGGAAGGAAGGAAGGAAGGAAGGAAGGAAGGAAGGAACGAGATTATAATGAGAGTGAGGGAGGATCTCAGGAAAGTCCTGCTTTAGCACTTGGTCACCACAGATGCCCCTGAGCTGGCCACATTAACCATGGCGAGACTCCTGGCCCTCCAAGGTCAAATACAACCTTGATGCAGCGCTCAGTGAAATTGAGTTCGAGACCCCTGGTATTCAATATACCAAATTTCAATCTCCTGTATACAAGAAAGTAGGGAAAAGGTAGAGAAAAATCTGACATTCTTTGATTTTATTTCCTGAGTGAAATGGACATGACATGAGAATTAAGCCTGCTAATCATTATTACGTGTCAAATATATACTTGCATATAGCGGCTCTTTTCATGCAATGGCTTGGGTCTTGTTTTTTATTTTTGTTTTCCCACGAATCCTTTAGCAAGACTTCTGCTGGATCTACCCAGAAATAAGGATATGCACTAATGAGCATGACCCTCTCTGCGCTACTAATGGAGTGACGTATGCTAATATATGTCTCTTTTGCAACGCGTGGAGGTTAGTGTATTTTGCATTTAATAGAATTTGGATAATCGCAAGGGCGCAATTTAATAAATAAATATGAGCAACTATTTGTACTAACCTTTCCCCCCATCTGTTTTTCTCTCTCTCTCTCTTTTGTCCCTGAATGTTCATGAGCAGTGTTATTTGGGTGGAAGTGACTAATATTTTTTTGTGTTTTAATTGATTGAATGATCACATTTATGTTACCTTTTTTAGGAACTACGGAAATGCTATTAACATACACCACCCAGGACAGTGCATCAAAAAGGCAAGTTACCCCAAAATAGCACGCAAAAATGACATGAGGTAAATACCATGGAAAAGGGCCAACTTGTATACCTGGAATCATTCCCAATCTGCTTGCTCCTTCATGAAACTTTTAAAATTACTACTGCATTCATAAAATTATGTATACTTTTCAGAGGTGGTATTCAGCAGGTTCTGATCAGTTCTGGAGAACCGGTAGCGGAAATTTTGAGTAGTTTGGAGAAGCGGTAAATACCACCTCTGACTGGCCCTGACCACATCTATTCTCTGCCTCTCGAATCCCAGCTGATTAGGAGGGAATGGGGATTTTGCAGTAAACTTCCCCTGCCACGCCCAACAACCCATGCCACACCCATAGAACTGGTAGTAAACATTTTTGAATCCCACCACTGATATTGTTGTAGAAGAATGGCTAAGTTGTAGGGTACATTAAAAGAGGTCTCATACGTTTCCCCACCCAAAAAAACTCTATGGATCTTTAAAACCTGCCCCTGAATCCTATTTTGGTTAACTTCTTGATACTCACCTACCTTGCAGGGATACCTCACTTGGTGTCCTTCCCCTAATCTCAGTGTCTAAGAATGACAAGACTCTTATAACCTAAGCTTCCTTTGTTTTGCAACTAAATGTAAGAATAGCACTACCACTGCTTTTGCAAATAAATAATTTCTGTAATGCAATCTCCTTGTTATACAGTTTAGAGATATGTAACTGCCTTTCCTTTTTTAAAAAGTATATTCAAATCATAGCACAGCTTTAAGGGCAAACTACATAAGCTACTACAATTTTCCAGATAGTGCTAGGCTACTACGTATAAAAAATAGCTTGTTGTAACAAAATTTGAGTAAAATTTAAAATTATTGTATCAAATCACAAAAGGCTCAAAGGAAAAATTATTTTCTCATATATAAACTCAAACATTCACAAAAGACTGATGTGTGTGTGTGTGTGTGTGTGTGTGTGTGTATGTATGTATGTATGTATGTATGTATGTATGTATGTATGTATGAATGGCGAGCTTACATAGAAAAACAGAGATTGGTGACCTTATATAAAGATCCCACCATGTTGGAGGATTATTGTACAGTCTCCCATCTTCCTTTTTAGGGGAAATTTATGAAGAAGTTGGTCAGACAGCAGTTACAAAGGATCCTGGAGGAAATAGAGTATCTGGACCCATTTCAGTCAGATGTCAGACTAGGGTATAAAAAGGAGATCTGGTTATATATGTTGATTACTTTGGGCAGAGCCAGGATGCAGTGATGCCTCCATCTAGTGCTCCTTTATTTCTCAGCAGCTTTCAATATCATTGACCATGATAACCTTCTGAATTGGTTGTTGATTAAGGATGAAAGGCACTGTGTTGTAGTAGTTCAACTCTATCCTAAGAGATTGATATCAGTCCGTGCTGATGGGGAAAGAAATTGATACCTCCGTGCTCAATCCTCTTTTCTCTTCTGTTTTACATGAAACTGTTGGGTGAAGCCGTTGGTCAATTTGGGGTTTGGTATTATTTATGTCACTTATATCTCAACCCTGAACTATGCAGATGAAGCTGTCAATGTATTGACACAGTGTCTGGAGACAGTTTGGATCTAGACAGACAGAGCAGAGTACTCAATTCAGCTCAATACTGGCAAGACTGAGTGGTTATAACTGCAGGGAGTAGAGCTTCATCTAGAGTACAGTTGACTAAGAGGCAGTCTAGGCCACAGCAGAAATGTGGGCATGATAAAGAGCAGACAGCAGCTTTGGCCAGGAAAGCCTTTCCACAGGTTCATCTTGCACCTTTCCTCCATTATGAGGTCTTTCAAACAGTAACCCACGCTCTGGTTACCTCATGGCTTGACTCTTGCAATATGCTTTATATCTGGCTTCACTTGAAAATCATTCAGAAGTTTTAACTTGTCCAGAATATAGCAACACGGGCAGTGATATTGTAATCCCTTGCTTTGGAATGGTTTCCATTTTGATTTTGGGTGTGGTTCAAGGTGTTGTTAACTACCTATAAAGCTTTATATGACATAGCTATTCATCTTCCCTAGCATCTGTCTGGCCACTTGAATCCAGCAAGGTTGGTGCACTCTAGGTTCTTTCAACTAAACAATGCCTTCTGTTGGAATCTCAGAACCACACTTTCTCTGTGCACTGCCTGCCCCCTGGACTGAAGTTGCCACAGAAATCTGAGTGGCTTTCACCCTACTGACCTTTCCAAGGGCCATGATGGAGGTCTGTCCCTAGGAAGTATAGCTCTCTTGGAAAGTGGAAGTCTGTCAGCCCTTCAAGATAGGCCAGTCTTGGAAACCAAAGTTATACACTTTGCATAGACCAACATTATTTTTATTACAAAGATATAGTAACAGAATCTTATATGTCTGAATGTTCTTCCTCCATCCTTCCCTCTATCTTTTTGTGAATGGGGAAGGGCTATATCTGATGCATTTATGTATTACATGCTTCTGGCCTGGACACAAGATTCTTTTGTCTATTCATTGCCTTAACAGCAATTCTTCCTCCTGACTGTCTACCCTCTGTATTGTGTGTTTGTTGCTTCCTTTTTCTCTCTCTGCTTCTTTCTTTATTGCTTCCTTTATTGTTTTATAGTTTTTCATATTTTTCTCAGAATTGTTAGAGGTCAGGTGACATACAAATAGGAGTCAGGTGACACACAAATGGAATAAAATTAATTAAATAAATAAAGCACCAAATTGATGTTTAAAATTTGGTATTCCACGCCTTCATCTTATTATGCTTTATATCATATAGATTGCTTAAATTCATTTTGTTGAATTAGGGTTATAAATTTAAAAAAAATGTTTATCACAAGTAAAAGGAATTAAGTTTCAAACAAGATTTTAAAAAGTAAATATTTTTACAGCAACTATTATGAATAAAAATATTGCAGTGGCCTTCTATTTCATTTTAATTATATTTTAAAATGAAATATAAATTTATATTGACATTTCTTTGAATTTGTTTTAAATATATCAATTCCATTAGACTAATATAAAATTCCATAATGGGATACCTTAAAGATATTTATGTGATTCTTGTCACTAATGAAGAAAAATTAAAACTTTACATGAAAACATATTATATACATATTTACATTAATATCTAAAGTTTTTTTATTCAACCGAATACACTGTGTCGAAACCTATATACAGTACAGATATTAATTTGTCATTTCATTTCTTTTAGGCCATGTATAGTGTGGTATTTTATATTTTTTCTAAACTCTGGACTTTCTATTTTCCTATTTTATCTAATTCCAATAAAATTAAATAAATAATTAAAATTATTTTTGAATTTTTACTATTCTTATTTTAAAATTTGAATAAGAATTATTATAATCAAATTCATTAATTTTACAGCACTTTTACATATTCTTGATGCCAGATACATGAACTTAATTACTTTAAATTTTACTAGATAAGTTACAATCATGTTATCCATTTGATTTCAACCAAATAAGTAAAATAATAATATTCAGAAATACATGTTGTATAACTCCTTACTCTAGCAGAGAAGCTGATATTTATTAATAAACTTACTGATAACATTCCTATTTTTTTTCCTAATTGCAGAAGAATGACTCCAAACTAATTTTTGATAATCCACTGATAATAATTTTGCTTTCTAAGCCGGAAAACGTTTATTGTTATATTACCTAGATTTTTCAAATATACTGATTTAATTTAAGGGGTCATCACTGCTAAAGACCAAAATCAAAGAGAATTTAAAGGGATGGTGAAAACCAATAATAATAATTTATAATGCTATTCTATTCAGCTACAAAGCCACACTTCCTATTATTCTCTTATTTCCTCTGGGTTCATTCATGAAGAAGTGTCCTCCTTACCATTTAGACCAGACAGGAAACACAACCAGATGAACTAATTCTGTTTTATTGTAAGGCTACAGTAACATAAATTCACGAGTCCAAAAGTACCAATCTCCTGTGATCTCCTCACAGCCTGAGAACTTGGGGCTGTGGTGTGTCCCTTCTGAGTTTCTTTTTGTGAGTATTATGCAACTGTGGGGTGGGCCCTCTCTTATCTCACCATTCTGTAGGCAACATCTCCTCTCCCTGTCTCCCAAGGTCATTCTTATATACATCGTAAGTACTAAGTGACCCCAAAGCTACAAAATAACCTCATTCACTTGCTAGAACAAGAAAGGTTATTCAATTACTGGCTGTGTCCAGTAGGTGGTATCTTTTCTCCTTTGTAGACCTTCATACCTGTCTAATACACCTTTTTATTTTTCCTTTATATTAAACATTCTGATCCTTAATAACATTTATTGATGCATTTATTATGTGTCATCGGGTTGTTTTCAACTCCTTGTGACAACATAGATAGATGTTCTCTATCACAATCTATCCCTAACTTGTTTTCTCAGGTCTCCCAGGAACGACTAGCACATATGTGCGAGGGGAACCTTTACCTTTACCTTTAATGATGCACTCATCACCATTATAACTGAGCTTAGCCACTTTTGCTGATGGTCATTCCCTTCTTCTCTTTCCTTCCACCTTTTCTAGTATAAACAAGTATATTTATACACATGTTTATACTCATTTATTGGTAGTCTTCTCAAACATCAAAGTTCAAAGGTGTCAATACCATTCCTATTCTGCTTCTTTAAAGTTCAACATAGAATGTCACTTCCATCGAATGTCACAAGGAATATCATGGCATGCATAATTCTTATCATTGTAGGTGTAAACACATCATAATATTTTCCAAGGGTTTCATAGTTGCTAGTCTCTGGCATATTTCTTCAATGCTGGTACCTTTACTGTTAATGGTTGATCCCAAAATGTAGAACCTTTCCTCCACTTTGATATCTTCATTATCAACACAAAGGTTGATGGTTCTACCTGTTGTTTTCGTGTCATCAACTCTTTTCCTAGCAAAATTGGGCCAAGTCTAGTTACAACCTTGAAAGAAACTTGGTTCTTGTGATTACTCTTACTTCCACTATCCTGACATCTTTATTCAAGCTTTATAAATGAATCTACCACATGACCACAGGAAGTCATCTTCTTAATACCCCTTTTTCCAAAATTAAGCCCTACCCCAAAATAAGCCCAACTTAAGAGCCTGCACAGCAGGACACCAATCCCTTCCCTCTGGTTGCTCGCAGTGCTGTAGCCATGAGGCAAGACAGAGTGGTGGTGGAGCTGCCCCACAAAGCCCATACCAGCTTACCTCAGGAGTCCTGGGGCCGGGCCAGCCAGGCCCTGACACCTGTCTAACAGTGGTGTTGGCAGTAAATGTTTTCATAGAGGGAATGAAACCCTCACCTAAAAATATGGTATATTTGATGCAGAGAGAATTATCTGTCACAGATCTGAACACTGAATAGAAACCATTCCTTTGCCATTTGGAACAATGCATGGATATTGTTCCACAAAACCATTCCCCAGCCATTTGTAATATAATGTTGAGCACTACTACTACTACTATAGGTTGCAACAATTCCCACCCTGTTAAAGAAATGAGATGAGTCTTAGACACTTGGGATGTACTGCTTGGGAGTTTAAATGTTATGAAACTGATAAAGAATTCAGGAGTTGTATATTTATATAAAGCTGAATATATTTTTATCAACAGTGTGAGCAGAAAGGACAAGAGGAGGAAGAAGAAGAGAAATGGGAGCCCGACCATGAAAAGGAGGAAGAGGAAGAAGAAAAGAAGGAGCATTCGGAAGAAGAAAAGAAGGAGCATTCGGAAGAAGAGAAATGGGAGCCCGACCATGAAAAGGAGGATTCGGAAGAAGAAAAGAAGGAGCATTCGGAAGAAGAGAAATGGGAGCCCGACCATGAAAAGGAGGAAGAGGAAGAAGAAAAGAAGGAGCATTCGGAAGAAGAAAAGAAGGAGCATTCGGAAGAAGAGAAATGGGAGCCTGACCATGAAAAGGAGGATTCAGAAGAAGAAAAGAAGGAGCATTCGGAAGAAGAGAAATGGGAGCCCGACCATGAAAAGGAGGAAGAGGAAGAAGAAAAGAAGGAGCATTCGGAAGAAGAAAAGAAGGAGCATTCGGAAGAAGAGAAATGGGAGCCTGACCATGAAAAGGAGGATTCGGAAGAAGAAAAGAAGGAGCATTCGGAAGAAGAGAAATGGGAGCCCGACCATGAAAAGGAGGAAGAGGAAGAAGAAAAGAAGGAGCATTCGGAAGAAGAGAAATGGGAGCCCGACCATGAAAAGGAGGATTCGGAAGAAGAAAAGAAGGAGCATTCGGAAGAAGAGAAATGGGAGCCCGACCATGAAAAGGAGGATTCGGAAGAAGAAAAGAAGGAGCATTCGGAAGAAGAGAAATGGGAGCCCGACCATGAAAAGGAGGAAGAGGAAGAAGAAAAGAAGGAGCATTCAGAAGAAGAAAAGAAGGAGCATTCGGAAGAAGAGAAATGGGAGCCCGACCATGAAAAGGAGGATTCGGAAGAAGAAAAGAAGGAGCATTCGGAAGAAGAGAAATGGGAGCCCGACCATGAAAAGGAGGATTCGGAAGAAGAAAAGAAGGAGCATTCGGAAGAAGAGAAATGGGAGCCCGACCATGAAAAGGAGGATTCGGAAGAAGAAAAGAAGGAGCATTCGGAAGAAGAGAAATGGGAGCCCGACCATGAAAAGGAGGAAGAGGAAGAAGAAAAGAAGGAGCATTCGGAAGAAGAGAAATGGGAGCCCGACCATGAAAAGGAGGATTCGGAAGAAGAAAAGAAGGAGCATTCGGAAGAAGAGAAATGGGAGCCCGACCATGAAAAGGAGGATTCGGAAGAAGAAAAGAAGGAGCATTCGGAAGAAGAGAAATGGGAGCCCGACCATGAAAAGGAGGAAGAGGAAGAAGAAAAGAAGGAGCATTCGGAAGAAGAAAAGAAGGAGCATTCGGAAGAAGAGAAATGGGAGCCTGACCATGAAAAGGAGGATTCGGAAGAAGAAAAGAAGGAGCATTCGGAAGAAGAGAAATGGGAGCCCGACCATGAAAAGGAGGAAGAGGAAGAAGAAAAGAAGGAGCATTCGGAAGAAGAAAAGAAGGAGCATAGGGAAGAAGAAAAGAAGGAGCATTCGGAAGAAGAGAAATGGGAGCCCGACCATGAAAAGGAGGAAGAGGAAGAAGAAAAGAAGGAGCATTCGGAAGAAGAAAAGAAGGAGCATTCAGAAGAAGAGAAATGGGAGCCCGACCATGAAAAGGAGGAAGAGGAGGAAGAAAAGAAGGAGCATTCGGAAGAAGAGAAATGGGAGCCCGACCATGAAAAGGAGGATTCGGAAGAAGAAAAGAAGGAGCATTCGGAAGAAGAGAAATGGGAGCCCGACCATGAAAAGGAGGATTCGGAAGAAGAAAAGAAGGAGCATTCGGAAGAAGAGAAATGGGAGCCCGACCATGAAAAGGAGGATTCGGAAGAAGAAAAGAAGGAGCATTCGGAAGAAGAGAAATGGGAGCCCGACCAAGAAAAGGAGGAAGAGGAGGAGGGGAAAGGAGAAAAGAAAGGAGGAGAAAAGAAAAAAGAACAAACTGGGGAACAGAAGAAGAAAGAGGAAGAAGAGGATGGGGAGAAAGATAATGGGGAAAAAGAGGTAAGTGATGATGAATATTTTATCATGAGTCATATATGAAATACCTGTTTTATTACAGAATTATTTGCAACATACAAACATGTCAAATTGTATTCAATACAAAAACAATATAAGATTCTCTTTTACATTATTGTCATATATTGCAAAGGCTGTTTTCCAACCATTTATTTTATTTTTTATTATAATTATTGTTTCAATAATGTCCCAAAGCACCATAGCACAGACTATTCAATCACTTGATTTCTTATTTTCAAGTCAAAATGAAAGCATGTGAATGGGCTGAATGCAACCTGTTCCTTACTATGAGCATGTTCCTTGCTATATAAAAAGAGGACCTAAGTACCTCTGAATCTTAGAAAATGGCTAGGAATTTAACGTATCAGTACCAGCTGAACTATCCTCTCCACACTTCTCAGTTGCAAGCGTAGGAAGCCTCCACTGATTCAAACAGAAAATATGATATTCATTATTAATAACTTATATCCAGCAGAGAAGTAACATTTTATCTGCTGGGCTCATTTGGAATTTGAATGTAAAGTCACAGTATAGTTGCCAAGGGGGAGTTGCTTGCTTATTCAAAAGAACTAATCACAAAATGCCCTTGTATTAAGTCACAAGCTGAGGAATTAACCATCTTATTACTTCTTTTTCACTGATTTGTTCCAACTTTCAATTAAGAATATTGAATTATTATTGCAGGATGAATGCAGCATATTTGTCAAACCAATAGAATTATGTCCATCAGAACCTCAACCAGTCTGTTCCAAGCAAGGTGTTACCTATATCAATATATGCGCACTTTGCCATATGAAAACGTAAGTCAAACTATTTGGAGGATTTGTTGCTAACGGATAGATCAGTTGAAATTCTGCCTTTAAAAAGACATTATCGCACACACTTCCTCGGAGATCTACTTTCCTAAGAGCCACGGCTAGCACTAGAGATTGGAGGTAATGCATTATAAAAGAACAATGCATATTCTTACCATGTGCTGAACCCTTTGATCACATCTGCCAGGGCAAGGAACTCGCCCGTTTTGCTCTCCCAACACAGTGGAAAAACTGTACACATAAGGAGGGTTTGCCAGGTAAGTAGCTGGCATGGCTTGTAGTAAGGCTATTCTCAGTCTCCAGAATCACGGTGGCTTAACTCTAAAGCAAGATTGTGCTGCAACATGCTATGGCGAAGTGCGTTCACAAAGTCTGGCTCATAGCTGCCATGTCTATAATACGCACCCTTTAGACAGTTAAACCTGAACACAGGAGCAGACGGCTTGTGCAACTGCAGCAAAATACTAGAGAGCAAGCAAATCAGCCTGCAGCAGATGTGCTTGTCCCAAATCTTACTTCTAACCAAGACTACTGCAAATGACTTGCTGGCAGGCTTGTTCAGCAGGATTGTGCCTGGGGAAAAAAACAGTCTATCTGGGTATATTTGTACCTGAGATGTCGGGAAAAGCAGTTTGTGTGCAGTTGCAACTACTTAGTAATGGAAATCCTAGCTAGCCCACAGACATTTTTGGACATTATCTATTTTTGGTCTGAGGCCCTTGATTCATTGCTACAGATGACTTTGGGGCAGAAAGCACTGCTGCACCGATATGTAATGCCAACTTCTGAAATGAGTGATGAAGTAATATCATGAGGCTTCTAATTTCTGTTTTCTTTCTCCAAGGGCAATGCCTGAGACCGCCTTCAAACATAAAGGCAAATGCGCGACAGAGTGATAGAGCTACGTATGTATATACATATTTATCTATCACTTTCTCTTTCCCCACATTCCTAATCCCACCACATCTCTCTGGCAGTGTTCTCTGATGGTAGGGTAAGCATTTTTCTGCTCCTTTGAATTCCTACGCTGGAAAATGACAGCCATGTGATAGATCTGAAAAGGGGAAAGAAAACTCAGCAGCACCATAATAGGCATATAGGAGAATGTTAGGGTCTGATGGAATCAAGTCTCTTTTTTTTACAGAGTGGACATCTCTTGACTTAGTAGCTAGAAATGTGCACCCTGATATCTTATGGAAGTAGTTTGTCATTACCTTCTTTGATTTCAGAGTATTACTCAGGTTTTTTCAAGATCATCTAGATTTTTCTAAAGTGAGAATTCCTCCAGTTTACCAAGGCAGCCTAGTGTGGATAATTTATATGATGTGTTTATCAACAGTGGAATCATGCTGGCAGGTGAAGTGTTCAAGCTAATCATTCCTGAATTGTGCTGAGATTCAGATTTCTGACTAAAGGTCAGGATATCCAGGCCTCAATCCATTAACATGAGTGGGGTGGGGGGGAAGAGACTAAATAAACTGCAGATCTTAACTACATATATTATTGGAAGCAGGTTTCCTTTGATGCTTCTTTTCTACACTTTACCAAAGCTGTTGGAGTGACTATTGAAGCATTTTGCTTCCTTCTCAGATCATGGTGCAAGAGGGAAGAATGGTAGTTCCATGATTCTCCACCCCTTATTCTTCTTTTTGAAGACAAGGATCAGAAAGGGCAAATTCCTGTCCAGAGTCCTGTTACCAAATAGTTTACAGGAGAATTACTACTTTCATTCAGAACTGACCAGTCATGTCTGGCTTCTACTTAACTAGAACAGATATACCAGAAGGAGCTATCCTTGTGTTACTGATAGCATTGTTCACCATAGGCAAGGAGAAAGGAAGGGAAAAAAATAAGACTTCTAGTCTTACAGAAAATGGTGGTAGCTTTCTTAACTCCACAAATTGTTAAAAGAGCCTGACTTTGTTTTCTTACTTGATCTTGGTAGGGATGGATTAAATCCTGCCAAAATTTCCTTTACACTTCTAAGTTAGAACATATTTTCTATTGGAAACTTTTATCTATTCACCTGACGCTTTCTTTGTTGCTATGATAAAACTTACATGTATGTTTTGTTCTCCTTTTATTTTCCAGGAACATGGACAATGATGAAGACTGCAAAAAAGAAAACATTCTTAAGGAGAATACATTCTTGTGCTTTTCTGTACAAAGATATATTATCTTTAGTGTCTATTGTAAAAAAAATCAATTTTCTTGATTTGCTAATAGAATAAAGTTAATTAAACTAAATTATATCTCTTCATTCAGTTTACATAAGCCTTTTATCTGGTGCATTGAAAAATAATATTTGATAAAGATGTTACTTTTACCCTTTCTTGTGCATATACTGTAGCATCCATTCTCCTTCATTTTAAAAAAGGGGTTAATTATTTTCATTACAAGGAATATGCTGAGTAAATGGCTTGGAAACATATATTCTGATTTTTAAACTGAAGTGCAGTTTGATTATGAATGTGCCTCATGGGGCAGAGAGAGTAAACAGAGAAAGGTAGCATAAAGTGGAACAGGTCAAAATGCTAAAGAATTTTCAAAATAATATTTGAAATTATTTTTTTAAATAAAAGTTTTAGTACATTTCATGTGTAATTCGCCTCATGGGCAAAAGATTCTATTTTGTTAAGAGGGATATTTACTTAAAACGCCCCAATTCTTTTGGATAATGAAGGAGGCTAATTTTTACATCTTGCATACCACATTAAAGCTCAGAAACTCAGCAGATTTAGATTTAGTTAATACTGGGTATTAACTGGGTATTGATTACTCAGATCTCAGGGCTATAAACCTGAGAAATTGTCAAATGTTCCCAATGATTTTAAAAAAATCTATTTTTACTTAAAAAAATTATATGGATATGCACAATATAGTCATGAAATGTCAAGCTTAACTTGAGGGTTTCTTGCCTTAATTCAGAATGCTAAGGGGCAGATTCAAGATTGACCAGGTTAGGAAATAGACACCACAAGAATTACTGAAAGCCTATTGTGCATGGTGTAATAACAGACTCTTGAATATCTGATAGAAGCGTTCTTATACTAAAGAGAATCAAAACAGAAAGTTCTTTTATCACTCCTACCATCTCAAGGGTATATTGATGTTTTCCTAGGTATTCTTGCATCCCTCTTTCAAGGCTGGTTTTCAATCCTATATAGCACATTAGCAATTTGATGCAACTTAACCCTAACTCACAGGGTCTATTCTAAATGAAACTTTCATTAAGCAATCATTCTGTTTCCTTAGCTGAATAGTATGATGGGTCCAGATGGGTTGGGTGTGTAGTTGTAATCTTTCTCTTCCTTTTATTTCACTGCTTCTTCTATTTCTCACCAACAATTTTTTATTTCAATTTTATTTAAAGGAATCGTTTTACAACTTTTTATTACAACTGCTAGGAGACCAATAATTTATTTATCCTAATTGTTAAAGGTGCTGTTGATGAATTTTAATAATTAGATTTTCACAATTTAAACCAAACTAAAAGTGGATAGAACTTCCTTTATTACTATGTGTTGTTTATTTTGAATCCTTTTATGCTCCTTTAATCAATCTGACCATAAGCACCTCACAGCATGTCAGTCTCACTAGGTAGACCAGACCAAAAAAATTAACACAGGTTTATTATAGCTAGCTTTATGGAGATTAGTTAGAATAATGGAAACTTGCAAGAATGATTATATTATACTTCCTCTTATTTCCAAGAATTAGGAAGGTGTTGGCCTGAGCCACTTATAAACTGTGTCTGCATGTTGTGGTCTTAAAATGTTTTTTTTTTATTGTCACCTTAATGGATGTTGCATGTTTCTATTGAGTTAACTTCCTTAATTCCCTGCACAGCAAACATACAGTAACATGATACACAATATCATGTTAAAAAGTTATGATATTTATGTAGTTACATACTTAGCACACCTAAATTATTTTAAAATAACCAAAATATCTTTACAATCCCCAAGACATGTCACAATTTGTGATCACCCCTAATGTTTGGAAATTGAAAGTTGAAATATTTGACACATGATTATAAAAAAATATATAAAGGTCTTATTTAAGGTAGAGTAGTATTCTGCAAAGGGGAACTTCAGCAGAAAATATCTCCAAATAGCCTGCTGCTCTTTGCAAAGAAAGTTTTAAAAAGGTAAAGGTGTCCCTGTGGGTTTTATTCCACTATTTATAGCCAACCTTAGGGGGCAATGCTCATCTCTGTTTTTGTATGCCATTGAGCTAGCACTATCATGATTCTAGTTGTGGCCAGCATGGAATCACGCTGCAGGGTAGAACCTATGGTGAAACACAAAATGATGTTACCTTCCCACCAAACGGGTACCTATTTATCTACTGGCATTTACCGTACATGCTTTCCTACTTCTAGGTTGGCATGAGCTGAGGTAAGTGATGACAGCTCACTCTGTCACATAGTGTTAGGACTCGAACCACTGAAGCATAGACCTTTCTCTGGTGTCTTTTAAGCTACTAAACCACTGCACCACTTTTGCAATGCAAACACTCTCTGCAGGCAACTTTTATTTACATAGTCCCATAGGTATCCAGGAGGAGGGAAGGGGAGGAAAGGAAGGGAAGGGAGGGAGGGAGGGAGGAAGGAAAGAAGGAAAGAAGGAAGGAAGGAATTCTGATGCTCCCTGCCAGCTTCCCACAAGGAACATCAATGGGGAAGCTAACAGAAAGTTCAAAGTTGTTCCCACTGCCACTGCATTTTCCTCCCACCCACAATAATTTTGTTCCATTGTTTAGGTAAGGAAATGATGGCAGGCTGTGCAATAGTGTTAAGTATACACTACTATACAATCTGTCATGATTTCAGAGATATTTCCTTAACTAAACTCCCTCAAAAATATACAACTGGACCAAATGTTTTAGCCCTAAAGGTGACCTCCATGGGGAACTGTCCCACATTTATGATGATCAAGTGCTGTTTAATCTTTTTTTCTCTATTTTGCCATCTACTCAGATTTGTTCACCTGTGTATCTTCCTTTGTAGGAAGGAAAGCTAGTGTGAATAACAAATGTAAGGATATATATACTAGAAAGGGGAAAGAAAGTGCTTCTTGGCCACTTTTTTTCCTGAAATGTGCAGTTTGCAAGCTTTTCCTTCTGGGAACAAATGCACGACATAGGGAAATAACTCAGATGTCTGCCGTATATAGTTTAGTTTAATCTTCTGTGCAAAAAGTTCTTCCCGCCATAATTCACAAATTTAATCAATAGTTATTAACCTGTATTTCAATTATGTCCCATTCCAAGTGATTGTTGTAAACCTTCTTAAACCAAGCAAGGGGAGAAACCCTTCCTTGTACAGTAGACCAGATGTTCGTATTTCAGGTTCTGCTGGAAGTTTCCTGGTAATGGGAGAAAGGGCAATGTGGCAAAGAGATGCCCTCCCAACCTCTAAAGAATGGGATTTAGCAATATCTGATAAGATATAAGATATTGTGACATTTCCTTGTGTTTGCATAATATCTAATAGGATGTTAGAATTGTAACCAATGAGAAGGTACCTTTGGTGGGCTTAGAAGATTGTTAAGAAATATGGGAGCAAATAATGTATTTTGATACAGAAAATATTAAAAATCGATGTGCAATTTAAACCAGAGGTTTTTCTTTTAGGTACAATGGATACGCAGATTGAAAGAAAACCTGGAATATAGTTCTCATACATGATAACATCAGCCAGAGTTCTATATGCACAGAGGTGGGAAGATATACAAACTCCTACAATGAAAGAATGGATGGTGTGAAATTAATGGAACTGGCTGAGATGTCAAAATTGACCACTTTGATGAGGGGAAAAAATGTCTTAGTTTTGTTTCCATTTGCAAACCACTTTTGGACTTCTTGTTTTAAAAGGATAGAATTGAAACTATGATTTTGGGATTTGATGACTAAATCTGTTTTGATTGTAGGAATATTGTACAATGTTATTCTGTTGGTTGCTGTGTAAGTTTTACATGTTTTGCCTTTGTTTTTGTTTCTTTTTTTCTTGTTACACTGTTAATTCTTCTTTTCCTTGCTTTTCTTTTTTCTAACTTTTCTTTTTTATTATTCTGTTTTTTGACAGTTTTTGAAATTGAAAGATCTACTATGATGCTCTTACTCCAGATGGACAGTTTGTTGGTTGTTGGTTGGTTGGTTGGATAAGCACCATCAAGCCAATATTGACTCTTATCTGTCTTCCACTTGTCCTCTTAGAGCTCTCAATAGTACATTCATTGCCAGTGTACTTTGATACATTCCCTTTGCTGCTGGCCATCTTCTTCATTTGTTTCTTTTAACTTTTCCAAGCATTATTGACTTCTCAAGGGAACTGAGTTGTACATGATGTGTTCAGAATATAATAGTTGGAAACTGGTCACTAGTGCTTCAAGTGAGAATTTTGGCTTATTTGTTCTGTGATCCATTTCTTTGCTTTTCTGACAGTCTGTGATATTCACTTCTTCTTGGCCCAAATTTCATACAACACCAAATAGAAATTTATAGTGGTTTTATGTAAATAGAACATTAGACCCAGACATTATATTCTGCCAGCAGAAATGCTTCCATCCTGGATTCAATTCAGAACAGCCTCCCTTTTGAAAGAAATAAACCCATTACTTTCAATTCTTGCCATGTTTGCAAACCTCAAGGTCAACTTCTTTACTGTTTTGGAAAGATCCCAACATTGAAAAATGCATTTTCAATAATGGATGGTATAGGGGAGGGAGTAATGAGGAAAACTTCCCCCTTTACCATTTAGCCAGCAAAAAGCCGCAGCTGAACAAAACAACTTTTATTGGACCTAAGCCATCCGGATTTCCTCTTGACTCATATTTTCAGTTACTGTGCATGAAAAGAAGCAAGCAAACAAACGATCTTAGATTACATCATCAAAATAATTTAAGAGAGCCTGTTAAAGGTCATTGTGATTAAGAATGCCATTGCTTTTGGGTATTCTAGTATAAATATGACTGAACGTTTGTACTTGGACTAGATAGTGTACTCAAAATCCAGAGAGGACAATACTGAGTTCACTAGCCATGAAGTTCACAACGGCATGTGCGATCCTTTGCCTGGTAAACTGCTGTTTATTTTTAGGTAAGATTTCTGATTAATTCCAAGCTAATATCTCTAAAAATATAATGAATATTCTGCTATAAAGGAAGATTATTATATGATTTCACTATTAATAGCAAATGTTATAATTCATAGATTTATTTTTAATAGGCCTTAGGTCTATTACGGAAGGAGGTGATAGAAATATCAAAAGAAATAGATAAAACGTATATTAAAATATGGGCATTCCTATACATGGAGTATGCAGGAATTACATTTTTGTTGCCTTGAGACACAAGATTCAAGCAGCTGTTCTTGATACTATTTTTCTGATAAATGCATTAAAAGATGTAGAATGAGATGCCTGGACTAGTTTTCATATTATTCATATCATTTCATACTACAATTTTCTTAAAAATTCCCAAAGAAGACATTTTTTTTAAAAAAAGAGAAACCACTGATGATTATTATCTGGCACCACAACTGTATCTTAGAAAGCATAATTCAAGATAGATAAATACTTAAGCTAAATTTTATTAAAATTGAAGACTTGTTGAAGTTTATTTAAATATTATTTAAATTTTCAGAACTCTTTTAAATACAGGGAGAGAAAAGCAGGACAAATCCCACCATCCTACCCCACCCCCAGTCCTAGACCAAGGTTTGTTTAAAAATATATGGAGTGGTTTAAACAAGGACAAAATTGGAGGGAGCAGAGATGTCCCATTTCCCTAGATTTAGAGTCTGGTAGACTTTCTCTGCACAAGTGCATAATTATTTAGATTGGAGAGATATCCACTTCTTTTACAGTGGCCTGAAATATAGATGCTTAGATATTTTCAGTGACTTTGGGTCTTGCATTTAGAACTGTCCTTCCACAATGGGGCAGCAACTTTTTTTGGATGAGAAAGAACATTACATTATATTCATCCCACTCCTATTGTAAATGCGGCCTATGAGCACATTTTCCTGCTGGCCCTTTTCTCTTTTGGTGCCTTAATTGTTCCTATTTAAGTATTTTGTTACAGCCTAACTTCAACAATTCATTGACTACTTTTTAGAGGCAAAAATATCCCCTCAACTGAGTCATTGAAATGATCTTTCATGCTTTCTACAGCTACCATTGCCAGTGATGGTAATAGCACAACAATTATAACAGAACACTTGTTCTACAAAGAAAACCAGTTCAAAATCCTTCATATTTTTTTCAACATAATGCTATCTTTCTTTCTGCTTATTTCTTCTTGAGCTTTTTCAAAATACTGTAGGTCTAGAATTGTTCTTACATCATTTTTCAATCACTTGACATACATTTTCCACAAGTGGCTGAAGAAATGATGAAATAGGGCACTTTAAAAAGAAACCTAAGGAAAAGTATGCAGTTTAGGAAAAGAAGAATAACCACTGTGCTATTGTTAGCATTATTGGGGGAAAAAAAACATCTAGAAGACCTTAGAAGCAAATAATAAAAAATGAAGTTAAACTTTAAAGCTGCTTGTTATACCTGCTTGTATGTACATTTTGATGTTTCAACTTTGTATGTATTCAATTAACTTGCTTATGTACACACATACATAAGCAAACATACAAATATACATGTATATGTATAGACCTGAAGACCAGGTCAAGGTTAGATTGTAATGGAGAAAATCTATATGGTCGCTAGGATTCAAAAATTATTTGATGACACGTAATCACGATGATACGTAATCACTATGTATATAGTGATACATCGCTATGTATATATGGGTGTATGTATTTGGTGTATAAATTAGTATATGTTTAAAAGTAAGATTCACCCAGTGGAAGAAAGATATTGAGAATTTCCTGAATTGGAGAAATGGTAGGGCACAACAGCAGCAGCTCCAGAACTGTCCATTGGCAGACATGGTCACCTGTTGTCCAGACTGAATATCTTGCAAGCTGTTGCCAGAGTGTCTCAGTCAAAATGTGGTGTTTTTTTTTAATGGCTTGAATTAAGGATAGCATTTTAAGTGTAATGCAGATAAACCTTTGGTCTTGGCATCTTTTATTTATTTGCTTTTTTCCCCCAGCTCCCGGGATCTCAGGACATAAGGTCAGTTTATAGTTTGATATATACGGATATGTTCCAATGTTGCTTAGCACCTCACTTATGCTCACAGTCATGGAATTAAAGTATCAGTGCTTTGCTCTGATTCTTCATTCTATGTAACAATAAATATAAACCATCTAATTCTTGATGCACCATTGTTGAAGTTGAGACGTTTAGGTTTTAGAGCTATTTTCTGTCATTTGCAGTTTGAAATCCTGGAATTAAAGTGGTCAGTTTTAATTCTGGTAGAACTTATGCAACCATGTGATTAAAAAGAACAGAAGAGCAGGCCAAAAGGAATGAAAGGAGGAATAGAAGAACAGAATTTTAGTGTTAAAAGGTTGCTATATTGAAGCTAGAACATCAAGCCTCCCTGCTCAGTGCAGGAATCAAAATTACATCTTTCCAGACAGATGGTTGCTCACCATTTCTCCAAGTAATTGATTCCCATGGGCCATTCTACTGTTTATAAAGTTTTCCTCAAATACAAGAGAAATCTGTCTTCCTGCATTTTGGAAGAACCACGCAGGTACAAGTTTGGAAAAGAAAATACACTATTTCTACAGTCTGCAATGAGAGAAAATTTTGGGAGCATCTTCAGGGCTGCCACAGCAAAGCCGGTTGGAGCTGTGGGAACGTGAGGGGGGAGATAGAGATAGCTGGGGGAATGTGTAGCTAAAATAACATTATTTCCTGTTGGGAGCCAAGGGCGTCCTCACCAGTGTTTGAAAGGCATGGACTAAAGCCAGCGGGAGTGGGAACTGTAACCTGATTGGACCATGTGATAGACATGTGACCTGGGACAAAAACTTTGGGTTTTGATTTGGATAGGGAAAACCTTGGGTCCTTCAAAGTCGAGTTTTCACCAGCCGTGCCAATATGACATTTCCAAAAAATTCTTACTTTGAGGAAACTCCAGGCCTCAGATTTGTTTTTTATAAAGTTTTATTTTATTCTTTCATATATATTCACAAACATACATTCTTGTAAATACTATTAACATTTATCTATTAAGTAACAACATTTTTCACTATCTTCTTACAAATATAGAAAACACAGTTGGGGGCAATTTCTTGCCACCCCATATCTCCATCCTGCTTTGCAACAACCCTATTCCTTCCTTTTTCTCAACTTCTCTTCTCTGCCTTCTTCTTTCCTCCCCTCCTTCCTCTTTTTTTCTTCCCCTCTCTTTCCCCCACTCCTCCTCTCTTCTTCTCCTTCTTCCCCTCTCTCCTACTCTTACTTCCCCTGCTTTGACCCTTTCTTCCTTTCCCTCCTCATCCTCCCTCCTCTTCATTGTTACCCTTACTTATTTTCTTTTTCTGATGGATTCTCAGGGTGGCATTCCAGTGATCCCAACTTTATATTTACATAAAAATAAATTTTCTTTCACATCTTACTTCCCTATAATAAATCCACTTATATCATTTTTTTACTTGCATATTTGTATTTTAATACTTTTCTATTTTTCCCTACCCCCTTGATTTGATAATGTGTCATCTGTGTTATTTATTCTGTGCTCTTTTACAATACAATAATACAATAGTAGAGTTGGAAGGGACCTTGGAGGTCTTCTAGTCCAACTCCCTGCCTAGGCAGGAAACCCTATACCATTTCAGACAAATAGCTATCCAACATCTTCTTAAAGACTTCCAGTGTTGGGGCATTCACAACTTCTGGAGGCGAGCTGTTCCACTGATTAATTGTTCTAACTGTCAGGAAGTTTCTCCTCAGTTCTAAGTTGCTTTTCTCCTTGATTAGTTTCCACCCATTGCTTCTTGTTCTACCTTTTCCTTTCTTTCTATTTATATCTCTTTTCTAACCAATCATAAAATTGCCCCCATGTCCTGAAGTACGCTTACTCCTCTTTGTCCTTTATTCTCAATGTCAACCTATTCATTTCTGTGCAATCCAATATTTTCTTTATTATCTCTCCTGATGGGATTTTGTCTGTTTTCCAATTCTGTGCAAATACAATTATAGCTGCTGTTATTATGTGTTATTATAAAATATGTATTTTCTTTACTATATTTCTCTGGTAAGATACCCATTAAAAACACCTCTGGTCTGAGCTCTATGCGCTGATGTACCATTTTCTCTAACCATGTTTGTATTTTGACCCAATATCTTTTTGTGGCCCATACACATGCACCACATATGATAATATGATCCTGGTAATTGATGGTATTTCCACAGGCCTCAGAGTTTTGATTGAGTTGGGTCTGTTACTTGGAACCCTGACACTTGACCTTCTTCTTCTTCAGCATTGTTTGAAAAAAGCTATAAGAAAGCATACCGTCCCCAGCCCAATTCCACTGTCCTTTTCTCAATTCTAAAAAGTTCCTTTAGCCTTTCTATATTCCATATTCCTTTTCTGAACTTATTTGAATTTCTATAAAGTTGGGGACTCAGAATTAGATATTACTCAAGGTGAGTTTTGGTCAAAGCAGAATAAAGTATGGAAAAGTTATCACTCCAAAATCACTGATTTGGAGTGTTACTTCTGTTGAGGATATCTGATGGAGGGCAGAAGAAGCAGGATGTCACAAAGAGAACCCACCCACTTTGACCTCTGAACCACTCACTGTTTCCTATAGCTCACCTACTCTGTGACCTTGGCAGGAACACTCATTAAAAAAGATTGCTGAACTTCAGTGTTAAAGTTGCATGCTGATCTTTTAGTTTCATGTTTAGAGAAAGAACCGTTGCTGTGATTTTAATAAATTACTTCTTGTCCTCTAAATGTGTATTATTGACTTCTTTCCACAAGAAGTTAGTCCATTGTGCCACATTCCAGTTAAATAATTAATAGTTAACCACATTCCTTTAAACTCAGGTAGCCCTTAAAATAAAAAACAATAAAAAAACAGATTCCTAAAGCAAATAGCACATGCTCTTTATGGCCTTCTTCCAAAATTAGCGGGGACATCAATTCAACAAGCTCTTTTTTTCTGAATTGTAAATAACAAAGAAAAGGGGACTCCTATTGCAATCTGATTTTTCCTTATTTATTTTGCAGATTGTTTGCAACCAATATGTACAAGATAAAAAAGGCCAGTATGTTTGTCCTAAAATCTATGATCCAGTGTGTGGAACTGATGGCAAGACTTATGCTAACAAATGTGAATTATGTTCCAAAATCTTGTGAGTGCTTCCATCTTTCCTGTACTTAAGTAGAACAGCACACTAGTTAAAGGTTTAAAAAAAAGGCATTAGTCTCCAGGATAAAGTAAAAGAGCCAAGCATTTAACAAATTTAATCTACAATCTAATGCAGAAATTCATGTTGACTTATATTTTAAGGGGCATCTGTAGGTCACAACTCAAAACAGAGTTTGGCTATTTAGCTAAACAATGTTTGAGTTATGTGAAGACTGATCTTCCACCATATAAAGGCAATGGGTATATCTCGACCCATTTGGTGACAGATAGTAAAAAATGGGGGAAATACTTGAATTGTTGGGAGACTAACAATAAATTACAAATGGAAATAGAATGAAATTAAGCAAACTAAACCAACTAAAAGCAGACAATTAGAATTCTTTTATTAATTGGTGACCATTAGCGAGAGAGAAACTTCTTGAATTTAAAAGCATGCCTAGAATATTGCCAATTTTTAAAACATTGTCTGCCTTACTTTGAAACTGGACTGCCAGATTTGCTACTTCTTGCATTTATTAAGTTCAGATCTTTTTTTTAGAAGTGGATCCAAGCTAGACCTGGCACATAAAGGAAAATGTGTAAGTATTACTACTAAGTAATTTAGAGTTGAATTCTATATCTCATTCTGATGTGAAACATGTCTTTTTACACATTTTTTAAATGTTTAGACTGTGCTTCAGCTGCCAAGATTGCTTTTGTGTGTGTGTGTGTGTGTGTGTGTGTGTTTGTGTGTGTGTGTGTGTGTGTAAACATATCTTTAAAGAAAGCACTAGCAAATTTCCCCCCTGGTTTATTACCAAGGCCTGAATACAATAGCACCCCAAGGCTACAGCATTATCAACAAGCCTTTGATCTTTGGTGCTCTCAGTCACTCATGCCTGGTCATCTCCTGCTTGAATTATTGCAACACATTCTACACGGGGCTACCCTTGAAGACTATTTGGAAGCTACAATTGGCGCAAAATGCAGGACAGTTTTAGAGGCCTCTAGGGTGACGTATGTTACACCACTGTTACACGAGCTGCGCTGGCTGCTGATCTGCTTCTGAGTGCAATTCAAGGTGTTGGTTATTACCTTTAAAGTCCTTCATGACATGGGTACAAGATACCTGTGGAACTGTATTTCCCCAATAGGATTGACTTGTCCCACTTTTGACTGTAGGATCCAGAAGTGGGTTCATTTTTTATATATTTATTTTACTCTTGTTCTTTGGAACATCATGCCACAGAAGGTAGGATCCATCCTTTCTCCTTTAGCCCATAAAGGCCTTAAATGCTGGCTATGAGAGCTGACATGTGGTCTGTTGGCTGGCAATGGTTGGTACACTAACAGAAAAGGCATCTAACCTTTCCCCTTCATACCCTTATTTTTTAGCTTGTTTTTACTGTTGTAATTTTAATCCATTTTTACATTTTTATATTTATAACTGTTTGCTTTATCTGGATGTTAAGACCTCAGATTTGCTTGGACCATGAGATGGGCAGCAACTATATTTGATAAATAAACAAGCATACATATACATAAAATTATGGGATAAGAAGGGGCCCAGTACGAAAGAACAGGAAGGCAGACCTGGGAAGCTGCCTTCTGCAGATTGTTCAAAATAAGCAATACCAAAGAGCATTTGTTAAAACTGTCTGAAACATCTTTGTAGGTTGACTGCAGTAAATATCCCCAACCACAAAAAGGCACGGCTGCAGACTGCCCAAAAGATTATCGGCCAGTGTGTGGCACTGATGGAAAGACCTATGCCAACCTGTGCGTCCTGTGTGCTACAATCCGGTAAGCTCGGTGCAAAAGAAAACTCAACTGAAAGAAAGATTAGACAATGAGTGTTGAACATGTACGTAGTTAGCCTTTCCAAATGCATGGTCCCGTTATGTTGTATTTATCTCTCCTTTCCTATTCTGAGCATAGTTCTTTATCGGTGTAAAGTTGAGGATCAGTTGCAGCATGCTTCGCCAGGTGTTGGCTGGGTGCAATTTTGAGAGGAAAATGTGGTCTAGACTCTGAATGGCATTGGTGTGCCAAGCATAGTCCTCATTTTCATTTCCCACCATGCCTGCTGCATCAGTAGACAGCATTAGGAGAAATTAAGAAATGGCTAAATCCGGCCATCAGCAACTACAGGGGCTACTTCTTTTCATTGGCCTATTCATACTACCATTGCTATCTTGCCTGTCCACTCTTTTCTTCTTTATATGGGGAGTGGTAGTGAGCAAACCCTTTTCCTTCTCTTCCTTCTTCCCTGCTTGTATAGCAGCAGTTATCATACTATGTGCAAATAACAGCTATGCCTGACAGTCACACTTAGCTGCAGCTCAATCGACCAGTAGCATAGGTATTGCCTTTGAGAGCAGATATCCACATAAGGCAGTGGAACAGTTGGTGGTCCAGGATCCTCACTGACTTGATTGAAGTTTCAGCTTGATTACTTTTGGATTGGGGAAACATATAGAACTGGCTAGTTAGCCAGTTTTTGCTTAGCATGGGTACCATTGAGTTATTATACATATTGTCTCCTATTGAGATGAGAGTATTTCAGAAATATCCCGGATTGTTGAACCCAGATCTAGCCCAAAAGGTCTAGTTCTGATGGTAGAAACAGACCCAGGTCCCAGTCCTGCTAAAATTTCCATGAAGGCACAATAGCAGAGGGAGACAGTTTGCCAAAAGGCAACTCATATCTGGCATTGATCCTGTCTAGAAAGCTTTTTGAAATTTTAAGTAGCTGTATCCATCATTAATATGCGATTAATGTGATTTAGCATCCTAAAATTCTGCCCTAGGCCTATACCAACTGGTCCGATTCTGAAGAATGGCTACAAACTTGCCTAACTTCCTCAAACTAAGTTACAATTTCGCAAATCAAGGCTTAGTGAATTAACCATTATGAACTGGATTTACACAGTATATTAAGCCAAACACCACATTAAGATGTATAATGCTAAATAAATGACACATATCACAAATAGCCATTGGTTCAGGCAGTTTACTGAAGTGGTCAGATTCTTGCATAAAAATAATACATTTAAGTTTATAAGATATAATAGCGGATTTCAAAATCATTTAAAAAAATTACACTATCGCTAAAGGCAGGGATGTCAAACTCATGATGTCCCTTCCTTCCTACCTTCCTAAACCCTCCCTCCCTTCCTTCCTTCCTCTGATTGTATCTTATTGTAAGTTTTTAATTAAAATGCCATTATTTTATGTCATGTTTGGGGACCATATAGCCAAAAGATGAACTAGAAATATTTTTAATCTTCAAGAACTTTCTATATATCATCTCAGCAAATATAATCCCTGTAAGGTTGGCCGGTACAGTTCCAGGTTTTAGTCATTCACCCAAATTACTTTTCTGCTGTTACAGGGCAACTGGGCGTAAAATTGGCGTACGTCATGAAGGACAATGCTCTACAAAGGTATATCCATTTTGTCATATTGCACAAATCTCCAGTATATCTGCCTAGGACAGGAAAATAAGCCTTGGTTGGCAGAATACCAACTTTTATTACAGATTTAAAATGTACTCATATGCCATGAGTTTCTAAATTTTTAGCAGTATTGATGGGAGAAACATCTACCCTATTTTTCGGACTATAAGACGCATCAGAGTATAAGATCCACCATGATTTTGAAGAGGTACATTTTTAAAAAAAGTTTTTGCGTTCTGCAGGCCTCTCAAACCCTCTGCACACCTTACTTTTTGCAAAAAAAAAAAAAAAAAGGCATGCAGAACTTTGGAAGGCTCTTAAGAGTGCTCCTGGGGGTTGGGGGGCAAAAAGAAGCCTGTTTTTTGCTCGTTTTTGCCCTCCCCAACCCCCAGGAGAAGTTTGCAAGCCTGCCAAACCCTCTGCATGTCTATTTTTGCAAAGGGGGAAAGATTTCAGTAGGCCAAAAATGCTGTATTCAGTGTATAAGACGCACCCAGATTTTCATCCTCTTTTTTGAGGGAAAAGGGTGTGTCTTATACTCCGAAAAATATGGTAGTTTGGTATTAAGGCACTAAGCTAAAAATCAGAACACAGGAGAACCAGAAACCTTAGATATGAAGCCAGGTAGGTGACTTTGAGCCAGTCACACTCTTTCTCAGCCTTAGGAAGAAATTAATGGCACTCCCTCTCTTAAATCTTGCCCAAACACCTACAGAGTAGCTCAGGCAGTTATTAAGTGTAAGATTGACTCAGAGGCATGCATAAATATGGTAAAAAATGTTCAAGAAGTCATGTTGATATGAAAAAAATATGGGGGGTGGGGTGGCGGGGATAAAAATTAACGGGACACAGAGCATATTTACCCAAAACTACTATATCTCTATTACTACTGAGATGTTTTTACTTGCAAGTATCAAGGAAAAAAGCATAAATGCAAATGCATTTTTTTTAAATGAAAAAAAAATGATTTCTTAGTAATGAGGATTTTCCTTCCTTGTATTTAGGGCTAGAAGACCAAGTGCTAAGATGAATGGATCATCTTTAAAGAATGAAAAAGGCTTTGGAAACAACTCTTGGTCCAGTGTCTTATCTAATTGGCAATAAATAAAAGCTGTTGACTTGCAAATTCACATCTACATCTAGTATCTCTTTATTTCTCTGAATAAAAAAATGTAACCTAAGTGATAAACTGATGTTTTACATTGACACAGCTAACATAACTGTGTGCAGCAGGTTAGCAATGAAACGTGAGACTCTAGATAAATTTTGTCCTAATGTGTGATGTTGTGAGGCAGATATGGAAGAAAGAAGTTTGCATTGTGATGTCACACATTTAATCATTTTAGCTTCATCAAGCTTAGGAACAGGCAACCATGAGAAAAAATGCACATATCATTCAAATTGCTCCAGTGTCATATATTGGTGGGCTAATGAGTTTCTTTTTGGTGGTGGACTTTATGTCAAATATGTGTTACACAAAGAGCCTTAATAATACTATTGGTATGTTGCATTTGTAACCTTCCAAAGTTTTCCTACATATTCTATGACACATAAACAAGCACTAGAAGGGAACAGACGGAAGAAAAAATTGATAACCTTTTAAGCTTCAGGCTTAGATGCGTTATCATTCATGATTTAGGATTCTCCCATGCCACTATCAGGGGACAACATTACCAAAATGAATAACGGAAATGTGCTATCAGTGGAGGGCCTAAGTAAACTCTTATGCTCTGGATAGATTCACATGAAAATAAATGGTCTATTACACTTGGTCCCAAGTTGATCAGGGTTTTTGGTTTAAATTCACCACTATATTTTACTAATAACCCTGATTTCTGGATATTGACCAGTTTTCCTAATTTCCATTTCAGCTCAAAAACAATAGCTGAATAGTTTCACAAGTACAGGTAGTCCTTGACTTACAATAGTTCATTTAGTGATTGTTGAAAGTTACAGCAGCACTGAAAAAAAGTCAATGCAAGCAAAGACAATGGGGAAGCCACATTCACTTAGCAACCGTGTTACTAACTTAACTGACTTACAGTGATTCACTTAACAACTGTGGCAAGAAAGGTCTTAAATGGCCTTTCACTTAACAAATGTCTCACTTAACCAGCTATCAATATCCCTTCTACAAGGGAATTCATACCATTGCCTCTGGAAATCCTGAGAAAAAAGCAAGGTTTTCATGGCCTTCAAAATATTTCCAGGGTTGCATCTGCTCTAATTTCCAGTGGTTCGCTCTTCAGAAAGTGTAGCAATGCCCTGAGAAACGAATCACACCCAGAACAAGCTTTCTCTTCCAGCTCTTCTCCAGTGGGGCAATCCACTTGAAATAGCTGTCAGATATCCAGATGTTGTCAGACTCTAGTTGAGATATATTAGGTTTTAAAGGTGACAACTGGCACCTTGAATTGTATCCAAAAGCTTACTAATTACTCTTTCAGGTTAACTTTTGCAGTAGAGGTGCCATTTAGACAAATCAGGTTGTGCTCCTAATTACTAATGTTGGTCTCTTGGTACCAGTTAGTGTTTTCAGTGTTCTTCAGGGGCAACCCAATATAAAATGCATTTCAGAGAGTTCTAGTGAGAGGTCACCAAGCCATATCTAACTATAGCTGAGTAGGACTGTCCAATCCAGAACCAGATTGCCTTCTGAGACAGAAATAGCCTCCACATGGCTTTGTGAAGTAAAATACATTAATCAATGTTACAACATAGCAGATTATTCCTAAAATTATAGGGCAAGGAAGCAATGGCTGATGCTCTAGCCCTGAAATTCATACAGTTCTATTAGCCGTCTTGGGCAAAAAGCTTTTAAGAGCAGCAGTAAACAGAAATATGATGTTCACTATTAGAGTAAGCAACTCCCCTTTTACCTAAGTTACTCCTGAATATATCCAAATAAAACTGTTTGTTAAAAAAAGCAGAGCGGGCAAGGGATACAATCTATTTTTAAATAATGTCATTTTATTAAGTGTTTATTGCAATTAAGAAATCAGTAGAATAGGTGCGAATACTTCTTTGCATTTTTCATTAGTTTATAAGATAACCTTTACTGTCACTTTTTTCTGTGAACACACTGACACACATTAAAAAAAATAAAATTCTGATGCCCGCTCTCAAAATAAGTCAAAATGTTGAAAATCCACCTAAGCAAACAGCATTATCCAGGACGGAATACTTTAACAAAGTTTCCAATGCAATGACACAGCAGTCTCTCACTTACTGGTTTGTTATTAACTCTAACTTATGAAGTGCTTCCATTGACCTGTGTTTGATGCACCAGCATATTCTTGATTAGAACTGAACTTAGGGGCTTTTTAATCACATGCAATCGCACCAGTTGTACTTTATTCTATAGCTTATATGGGACAGTGGTAGCTAAAGCTCAGACTTATCATCAAGATAAAAGAATTCAGCAGGCACCTCAGTATAGGATTCTGGATAGATCAATCCATCTTCTTATTGCCGTAATAACTATACCTTTCCCCTCAATTTTGCCGTTTACTGTAGACACAAAAGCTTCCATTTTTATGCAATCCCAGGCATTCTGCAAAGATCACTTTTAAGGGAAATTGGGTTAACTTTATTTTTAATTACCTTTCCAAAGAAATTGATTTTTGCACACCATGGTGCCAATCATTAAGAGCGAGGACCACTTTCTGGCAAGGAGAGAGCTGTCAATTAAGGGTCCAGGGATTGCAAATCAAGGCCTCTTTTGGCAAAGTGTAGCTGCATATTGTCTTCTCTAAATGTACCTGCATTCCTACCCCTCCCCAAGGGCTACCCACGCAAGAGCAATTAATGGTCTTTAAACTTGGCTTCTCTCTTCTCCACAAAGGCATCCATCCCCTCTTTCCGGTCCTCCGTGGCAAAAGTGGCGTGAAAGAGCCTCTTTTCCAGCCGATTGCCTTCGGCTAAGGTGAGCTCGAAGGCGCCGTTGACTGCTTCTTTGGCCATGGCCACTACTAGCTTGGAGTGACGGGCGATCTTCTCCGCGCAGCCGACGGCTTCGTCCACCAGTTTATCCACCGGGCAGACTTTACTGACCAGGCCGGCCAGCTTGGCTTCTTGGGCCGAGATCCGTTCCCCGGTCAGGACCATCTCCATGGCCAGAGACTTGCCCACCGCTCGGGTCAGCCTCTGCGTCCCGCCGGCGCCGGGGATGGTCCCCAGCAGGATCTCCGGCTGCCCGAACTGCGCCTTCTCGCCCGCGTAGATGATGTCGCACATCATGGCCAGCTCGCAGCCGCCGCCCAGCGCGTAGCCATTGACGGCGGCGATGACCGGCTTGCGGACGCTGGCCAGGCGGTTCCAATGGGCGAGGAAGTTGCCGCCGTAGCACTCCTGGAAAGTCCGGTGCTGCATCTCTTTGATGTCGGCGCCGGCGGCGAAGGCTTTCTCGCTGCCCGTCAGGACTATGGCGCCCACGGCCGGGTCCTGCTCCAGCGCCTCCAGCGCTTCGCCCAGCTCTTTCATCAGGTCGTCGCAAAGCGCGTTCAAGGCCTTCGGCCGGTTCAACTGGATCACCGCCACCCTCTGCCCGGCTCCCTTCTTTTCCACCAACAGGTGCTGGAAATGCCCCTCCATTGCCGCCGCGCCCAGAAAGCGTCGGGGCGGCCGAGCGGCCACAGCCAAAGACAGACGGCGAAGGAGCAGCGCGGTGGCCATGCTGGCGAGGGCAGCAGGACGCTAGGGTTCCAGTCCAAAGAGGTCCTCCGAAATACTTCCGGTTCCCGAGTGATGCGGTCCTCCATATGCGGGGAGAGTTTCTCAGGGCATCGCCCACTTGATTGGATGCTCTCACGAAAGCACCATTGTTGCCGTTGGATGAAAGATATTATACTAAATCACTGGTCACAACAAGAAAAATAAAAAGCAAGCAAAATGCATAAGCCTCCATGTCCAAATTCCTTCTGCGGAATTTTAAAAAAAATGTTCTGACAATTGTTTCCAGGTCAAGCATTTACACTAAAACCCGCTGTCGAGGTTTAAAGGCTCAAGATTTTTTTTAAAAAAAAGTTCGATTAATTTCTTTTGATGCAATGCTAACAGTTTCAAGCAAAAGCGAAAATGCAAAGAGCTACAATATCTATTGGGAGGGGGAAGAGAGACACTCTTTTAAGGCTAGGATAATCAACAAAATTATGGATTTGTCAACGCTTGGAGGGGAAAGTACTCAATTTTCTAACTAGGTTGAAATTAGTGCAATAAGAATAGAATAGAATAGAATAGAATAGAATAGAATAGAATAGAATTCTGCATTGGCCAAGTGTGATTGGAAACACAACGAATTTGTCTTTGGTGCATATGCTCTCAGTGTACATAAAGAAAAATAAAATACATTCATCAAGAATCAACACTTAATGATAGTCATAGGGTACAAATAAGTAATCAGGAAAAAAATCAATATAAATCGTAGGAATACAAGCAACAAAGTTACAGTCCTGCAGTTATAAGTGGGAGGAGATGGGTGATAGGGACGATGAGAAAACTAATAGTAATAGTAGTTTAATAGAGGATCCGGTTTAAAGAGCAAAGGCAGAAAGGGAATGAAAAAAACAACGGTTTTTATAAATCTCTTTTCCTCCGGACCTAAATTTGGTCTCTAGCGTGCCGGAAGTGAGGGTTGCGGAGCCATTTGTCCGCCTCTCTCTCTCTCTCTCTCTAGCTGTGTGTGTGTCTGCAGTCTCTCTTGAGGAGAAGGGACAGAGTTTGCGGAAGTGATGGACAGGAAGCGGAAGCGTTGTGAGGCATTGTAAGAAGGGGGGAAGCGTCTCTTGAGCTGCTCGGGTTAGAAGCGTCTCAATGAGGAAAGGTAGGCGGCGGGGGGAGAGGTTGGGACTTGGTCGCTGATGATGCTCTGAGGGAGGGCAGTTGACGGTTGGGCAGTCAGTGCTGTTTCTGCCGTGGCTTTCGAGGCGGGGTGGTGGGTGGGGTGGGGGTGTTGTCTTACGGCAGACTGCTTTGGAGGGGTCAGCGCTGATTTCTGACCTTCCCCCTTTCCGGACAGGTTGGTGAGACAACCCAGAGATGTCAATAGAAGGGAGAAGCTCCTCCGGGGATGGGTAAAAAAAAATATGACGCTCTTGAATGACCAGCCCTTTCCCCCGTGTCTTGTTGGCCTGAGCACCCGCGGCCTACTTATTATCGGACTGAGGAGGAATGCTCAGCGGTTGTTTGGGGGCCCAGGAAGGGCGAAGGGTAGGTGATGGGCAGGGGGGGGGACAGAAAAGGGACCTCTGTCTCTTCTGGAGGGAGCAAGGAAGACACTTAACCCTAAACTCGCATCTTTTTCTTTGGTAATTTTTATTAAGCAATTTTCTTCATTTTGTATCACAATTTTCATCTTTACAACACTTTGGTATCAGTATACCTCATATGTAAAAAGGTGAAGGTCCCCTTCGCACATATGTGTTACTCGTTCCCTACTCCAGTGCTCATCTCCATTTCACAGCCGAAGAGCCAGCATTGTCGGAAGACGTCTGCGTGGTCATGTAGCCGGCATGACTAAAATCCAAACGCTTTCCCACCAAAGTGATCCCTATTTTTCTACTTGCATTTTTTACATGCTTTCAAACTGCTAGGTTGGCAGAAGCAGGGACAAGTAACGGGAGCTCACTCCATTATGTGGCACTAGGGATTCGAACCACAGAACTGCCGACCTTACTGTCTTAGCCACTGAGCCATGTCCCTACCTCATATGTACATACAGGTTATTTTTTGTTTTTCTTCCTGTTTTATATACATACATATTCCTTTATAACTGCTAACTAGGAGTTAGCAACATATACTAATCTACACACTGTGCGGTTGTTGTACTTACATAAATACATATATTAGATTTTTGTCATCTCTTATCATACTTTAACATTATATATTATTTCATCTTTTTTTCACCCAAATCCCTTTACTGGCTTGTTTAGGCTTAACACAGTTGGGGTTGAAGGTTGGATTTGGTTTTGCTGTTGTCTTCTACACTTGACAAGCAACTCTTTTGTGTTTTTCTCATTCCTGTTGTCTTAAAAGAAAAAGAAAAAAAGTGAGATGGAAGTCAGCTTTATTATGGTTTCCCTTGTTTCCCCGGTACACCAAATGAGTCTTTTTATTTTTATTTCTTCCACTTAAGATTTTGTAGAATACTGGAGCTCTTCAAACACTTGGAATGACTTACAATCTTGGGCACCCTCAATAGGGGGATTAGAATACTAGCACATGGGTATTGCCAGTTTGCAGAATTTGTAATAATGATCCCCTTCCCCATTTAATACAGTAAAGGATTATCACAAAACAATTATTCATAATTGCACATTGTTACCAAAATACAGTTGCTGGCTTCACATAATAAATTGGAATCCATCTGAGCATAATCTACTTTGTTGTGTAAATTCAGAGAAATTGAAGGGAAAACTAACAAATTTCTTGGATTATGAATTTAAAAAACCCTTGGTATATTCTGTAGTATAATTGTTGATTCCTTTGAATAATGCATTTATTTACTCCATTGAGTCTTTGCTAGACTGTGATTCAAACACAGATGCAAAATCTTGCATACTGATGAACTTGCTATGCAGTATTCAGTTTTAAATTATAGGCTACTTTATGAGAGGGATGGCATGTTATCTGAATTGCACAGTGTACAGTTGTGGGAAGATTGTAAATAGGGAGACTGGTGGGAAATTATGTACATTGCTAACAATTTTTACAAAAAGTGGCCACTTGCATTTCTAAATTAATTTTATGGATGTTGATGTAACTATCCTTTGCTAAATTCAGTGAGACTTATTTCTAAGGCAGCAGAAGAAATGGTATATAACTTTCTTATAAGAACAAATGTTTTTTTAAAACTGCTATCCAGTTTTAATCCTTCATTACTTATGTTAACAATTCTGTCTGCATTTGAGATAAGCCCCATTGGAATAAATTGTGATTAAGACTGAATATGAATGCATGTTATTTGTTAAGAACTCAAGGGGAGTCATGCAGGACAAGGCTAATTAAAAAAATATTTTCCTTTGGCTTTGGAACACTAATTGTAAGTCTTCATTAACACTAATGATTTTTTCACAAGAGATGTGTCTTGGATTTCATTTACAAACTGCTTTTTCCTAATCAGAAAGTGTCTTCCATCCTTCCATCCAAATGGAAGATACTGTGCATAGTGGAGAGTATAACACATATTTCCAGAAGGCTGCTCTTAGTTTTTGCATTGTATTTTTTAAGCTTTGTGCGGATATAAATTTTACATAGACTTTATGTTAATTTACGTAGCCATTAAAAGTGTTCACTTATTTTAATTTTCTCTTTCAGTTCCACTATCCTTAGAAGTGCAGTACCCTATAATCTGCAAATACAATCAAAATGGGGCCTAGACGGAAAAACATGAAAGTGTATTCCACTAGCCGGGAGAGTCCTGTATGCATCAAAGCTGCTGAGCTGAAAGACTACATGAACCAGCTTTCACATGAAGTGCTTTGCCATATCTTTAGGTAAGAAAACAGATTTTGTTTCAGTTTTAATATCTCCCATCGTTCACTTTAATGGTAAGTGATAACAAACCTAATGTTGACATTTAACTGCTTCCATTTAGAGGTTTGGGTAACATTATGCCAATGCATCATGTATTACTTTGTGAAACGCTTTGTGTTGCAGAAAAAAAGTAACATAATCATCCATACATTGCCTAGTGCCACTTGTTTAGGATATTACTCTTCAGGAGCAAGTAACCATACTCACCATATCTAAAGGCTCTCTGAAAGAGCCAGGTCTTAACTGCTTTCTAAAAGTAGGGCCTGCCGTTACTTTTGGGGTTGTGCTGTTGCAGACAATGGGGGGCTTTTGAATTGTTTTAAAAGTTTCATTTCAAAAGAAGATTCAGATTGCCACTTTTGGTGTAGTAATGATTTATCATTGCTGAATAATCATGGGCCTATGAAATAAAAAAAAATTGTACAGAGAGGGTTTTTTCTCTCCCTACTTTGTATGATTATAAGATGCAGGAGTCATTTATCAAATATCCTCTTTGGTAACTTACATTGTTTTTTCATTGCCTGACAAATATAGTTCCCAGCTATTCTAAAAATTCAACCTGGTAATTTTGAATCCCTGGTGCCATGATTGGATGGCAATGTTTACACATGTGATGTCTTTGTCTTTTTAATATTTTAGGATGTGATTCTCCCAAAGAAACAATTGTTACTTGATGATTGAAAAAGAATAAATAAACCACATGTTTTATTACAGTTCTGTTTTCGTTCTGTTGAGTTTATTTCTTGCTATAATTGTTAATACTAATGTTCTTTAGTATACAAATTGTTCTTTACTATAATAGTAGAGGAAAGAAACCATTTTAGAATTAATCCCATTTTATTTCCTTCCTGAAGATATCTTCCCCTGCAGGATATCATGTGCATGGAATGCCTCTCCCGGAAGTTAAAGGAAGCTGTCATCTTGTATCTAAGAGTAGTAAAAGTTGTGGATCTCTGCGCAGGTCGCTGGTGGGAGTACATGCCCACTGGTAAGTGGTACTGTAAACTTGACAATTTTAATTACATTTTCTGCTTAGGTATAGCATTAAAAAAAAATTCCACAAATGTTATGTGTGTATGGGAAAGCTTCCTTGAATAATAAAGAGATGGCAGAAGCTCTTAGGTAACATGTATGTATTTTAAGAGAAAGCAACTTTTGATTAGGCAGTCAGCTATGTAGAAGTAATGGAATAGGGGTCTTCTGAAATGAAACTTTAATCTTTAAATTTAATCTTTATCCTGAATCACTGGGGATTTATTCCAGATTGCTATGGATAGTGTCTGAATTTGCCTAATATTTTGCAGGCATTCTAAAAGGTCAGCAAAACTTAGGAGAAGTTACATATTCAGAAAGGACAAGTTTAGTACTTTCCTTTAAAGTAGGGAATAAAGAAGCCTTTTACAACAATGAGCCAACTGTCTTTTCTTCCATTTGAAGGAAAATTTAATATTGGGAGTATATGAATAATGTAGTCAGGTGGAAATTAAATCTCAACACACACAGACACACACACATCCAAGATGTGTGATGAAAAAACTAGTCATCCTGATCCATTATAATGTAGAACTGTGATATCACTTACCAAATTATACTTTGGTGAATTAAATATGTATTTGATTAAATATATATTTAAACCCTTCCATTTGTAAACTACCGTGTTTCTTTTCAAAAGAAGGGCGGGTCTTATTTTCTTTTGACACCCCCCCCCAAAAAAAAAACGGCTAGACCTTCTTTTTGGAGGGCTCTAATTATTGACTCACCTCGCAGCGGTGGCACCAACAGCCCCGCCCAGCAGGAGTTTGCTGCTGGCCCACTTCTTCTGCGGTCGCTTGCCGCCACTCGCACACATTGCCCCAGTCTCTGTTTTGCCTTCAGATGCCTGTCGGAAGGCATCTGCAATCGATAACAGAGCTCCGGATCAATCAAAATGGAGGTCAGGGCAATGTGTGTGAGTGGCCGCAAGCAGCCATAGAAGAAGGTGAGGCAGGTGTTGGGGTGTGCGAGGCCTGGTAAGTAGGGCAGCTGCCAAATTGTGGAGCTTAATTTGATCGCTTGCACTCAAAAATGTGATAGGGCTTCTTTTCAAGGTGGGTTGTCTTTCTGGAGAAAAATGGTATTATATCAATTATGTTATCTTCTTGCATATAGTTCAGTTTTTCCTCAATAGTAGTAGCATCTTTCTGCAATGTTGTCTTTGAATTCTAAAATTACAAAAGAGTATGCCAAAATGGAAATGGTGGTGTATGTATGATAAAATAAAGATAGTTACTTGTCTTTGTGCATCTACATAACTCTTTTTAATTTAAAAAAAAATGAAATATGGATTGTTTGTGTAGGATTCACAGATTCCAGCTTCCTAACCTTGCTGAAGAAAATGCCAGACATTGAGCAGCTATATGGCCTTCATCCTAGGCACCTTGACAGACGTAGGGTTCGGGGTTATGAAGCCTTCAGCATTCCTGGGGTACTAGAAGCTTTGCAGGCTTGTCCAAATCTTTTGGTATGTGTTCAAAACATAAATATGTAATTTCATTTGACAGCTGTCATTCTGGATAAGAATTAAGGAGACAAATTTAGAAGATATTGGAGACAATTTGGAAGGACAGATGGCTTTGTATTTTATGGATCAAATTTATGCCCTTGAATCTGGATTTCATTATTGCATCTGAAGCAACTTTAATTAAAAACTCTCATGGAGTTTTCTGTTTCAGTTAAAGCTGGAAGTTGGCCCTTAAAACGCAATATGTTACTATAAGAAGTCAGCAATCTATGAATGAAACATAGCATACAAAGAACAGTGTATTACATAAAATCACATGATATATGCACTGATTATGCTTGTTTTGTGTATAGTTTAAATTGCAGAGTGAGGAAAAATAATTTGGCAATGGAGTTGCAAAAATTAACAAGTTTAATGTAACTAGCTATGATATATCAACATGTGGTTTATCAAAATAGTCCTGGAGGATATAGTTTTATATAGCAGTCTGAAGAGTTGTTTTATGGGTACATAAATGATAATTTTATTGGTTACTATACTATGGGTTCTTAGAAAGGCAGGCTATAAATTTTAGCAAGGAGATTTAGATCTGCTATTTTTTATGCATATATTGTATGCAACTAATGTACAACTAATAATTATCGGTGAAGTTGGCTTAATAAGTACTAATACAGAATTATTCATGTTGGCAATATTCGGGTAATAATATATATAAAAATAAATAAATGCTGTTTTGCTATGATGATGCTTGACTGTTTATTCTGGATTTTTTTCCCATACTACTTAGGGTGTTGAGACTTCCCATTTGGAACTAGTAGAAGCCATTTGGACATACATGCCCCAGGTTCACATCTTAGGGAAGTTTCGTAATCGTAATGGTGCCTTCCCAATTCCACCTGAAAATAAATTGAAAATACCAATAGGAGCTAAAATTCAGACTTTGCACTTAGTAGGTAAGAATTATGTATTTTTGATATTAAGCTAAGCATTTTGAAGAGCTATGAAATCAGAATATATTGTGAATAGATTTGTTATTTTTCTCAATAATAGGATTGTTGCTATTCATATTAGTAGATGAAACAAATAGATTCTTTCAACATTGTAAATACATGCTCACTATCAACATTGTATTACTGGATTAATACTACGGGTAATCCACAACTTACAATAGCTCATTTAACAACAATTCAAAGTTATGACCTCGGAAAAAGTCACTTACAGACAATCCTTGAAGTTATGACTGTCACATTGCCCTCATGGTGATATGATCACAATTCAGATACTTGGCAACAAGCTCACATTTATGATGGTTGCAGCATGGTTGTAGTCACGTGATTGCAATTTGCAACCTTCTCAGCCTACTTCCGACAAGGAAAGTAAATTGGGAAATCTGATTCACTTAACAACCATGTGATTTTCTTAATGACCATGGTAAAAATGGTCACAAAATTGGATCTGGTGATACAATGACTCACTTAGTGACTGAAGTTCTGTTACCAGTTGTCATAAGCTGAGAACCTGTTGTCTGACAAATCAAACCATTTGTGTTTGCAGTGTTTCTGGTTTTGACCACAGCTTTGTATTTTTTATTTTAGGAGTTAATGTCCCTGACATTCCTTGTATTCCAATGCTGAGGCATCTATACCTGAAGTGGGTGAGGCTTACCAAACCGCAACCTTTTAAGGATTTCCTTTGCATCAGCTTACGCACTTTTGTCATGAGAAATTGTGCAGGTAAAAGCAGCCTTGCTGTTTCAAACATTGTCTAGATTGAAATATGGTACAATTTTCTAAACATTTCAAGCATTTGTAAAGAAATTGATTATTAATTATTAATATGTAATGTCAGTATCAGTCTATGCTCCAAATCTGATGAATACTGGTTCAGTTGTTAAAATTGCTGTTCCTTGTTCAAAGTTTGAAAATTGAAGTAATTTTTTTTTCTGATAAGTTGTGTCAGCTGCCTTCTCCTGTATGACGCAAGATTTAGTTACATCATTTGGAGGTAAACCAAAAATTTTTATCCTATATATCAAAAATAATCTACCATGACTTTGTAGAATTAAAGGAATGTACAGATGAAGGCAAAATATATTTATATCTGTGCATTTTCTCCTTTTGCATTCTTTATAAAGAAAGTAACAGATTTGTCACATGAAAGAAAATGCTTGAAATGTTATTAAAAGAGAAAATACATGCTAACATTTCTATGCTTCTATTTAGCTGCCTCTGAATGTGAATTACAATTTTTATTTCTTTTATAGGACCCACAAACTCATTGAAGTATGTTCCTCTGGTCACTGGCTTAGCTTCTGCTAGAAACCTGGAACATCTAGAATTGGTTCGAGTTCCTTTTCTTGGAGGTCTTATTCAGCATGTTGTAGAAGACAGCTGGAGATCTGGTATGTAAATTCTTTGCAATTAAGAACAGTTCTTATGTTTCCATTATTTCTTCATCTTCTTTTTATAGAACTTAATATTGCTAGTATATTCAGATATGGGTTGATTTTAGTATTAAAAAATACTAGGTGCATCTGAATATACAGAATTCTTATATTTATAATTTAAGGAGTTAATACTTCCCCTTGGGCTGCTTAAGGAATAAAATGTTCTGATGAACATGTGTTTGTGACTGAGAATTTATTTTTTCAGGAATAATTCCAAGTACTTCATATATTGCAAAGCAACATATTTTCCAATACTGAAATTATTATCCTTTAAGTCATATACTATGTAGTCATATATTATCTTAAAGTAGAAATAAAAAGTTTGGGTTTTCAATTTTGCTTCCGTTTCTTCTATGATCATTGCTTATGAAACACAATGGAAATTAATACTTTTTTATTTTTGGGATTTTCAGGGGGCTTCAGAAATTTGCACACTATAGTTCTAGGAGCTTGCAAGAATGCTTTGGAAGTTGATCTTGGCTACCTCATCATAACTGCTGCACGAAGGTAATTAAGTTGTTGGCCTGTTGTTTTCTTGTACTGCCACGTCCTTGGCTCTTAAGTACCTGATAAGCTGGTGGGTAAATCAGCACTCCTGTTGACTGACAAGAGGCTGTTCCCAGACTTCAATCATTACCATAATTACTATTCTCTTTATCATTACCATTTACCAATTACTATTCCTGCAGTTTTGCTTTCTTAAATGCTGTGTATTGGGTTTTTTTTTGCCATGGCTTGTTTTCTATTTACTTAATTCATATAATATATATCATAATAGATGTTACCACGGAATAATATTGATGTAATAAAAGTGTTCTGTTGTTGCTTTGCTTTGAACAAGGGTTCTAATATCAATGGACTCACGTTAACATTTACTTCCTTCTTTGGTTTTCATTTATTTCAGGTTGCATGAAGTACGAATTCAGCCTTCCCTAACCAAAGATGGAGTATTCTCTGCTCTAAAAATGGCAGAATTGGAATTTCCCCAGTTTGAAACACTACATCTTGGATACGTTGATGAGTTTTTGTTACAGTGTATGAAACCCTTCATTCTTTCTGTTGATTATCTGTCAGCAGCTAGGGTAGATCTGGATTTTATTCTTTGCCTAAAAGGAGTACAAATGTTAAGATACATTCTTGTGTAAACTAGAGGCAACCCTAAAGTCTTGGTTGCTCATCAAACTTGCTTGGGATTTAGAGAAGGAATCTTGATATAATAGTATGTATACATGGCCTGGATAGCATTTCTTGAGATTAGCTGCAGAAAACTCTCCATCCATCATTGGGAATTTCCATTCTGGGAATTAAACCTTGGTCTGATGAGACCTGGTTAATCAAGAATGTGCAAAGGAAATAACTAAAGTATGTACTGGTAGGTCTTTTTAGCATATAGTAAAGCAGGCATGTACAATTTGCAAAGAACCAAGGACCAGATTAATGCCTTAAAAATAATCATGGGTCACAAAGGAATAGCTAGTGGGCCAGTTAGATCTTTGGCAGCTAACAGCACAATAGCAGCAGGAAAGCTAGCAGTGTCCATGAAACCTAGAGGTACTGATGTGCCTTTTGAGATGGACATGGATGTGAAAACTAGCTGGAAGCTGTAGATCCTTCCTATAGGCAGTAACATTTGGTGGGAGTCAGTTGGTTACTTTTTAAAAATATGTGGCTTGCAGGCTATACATTATGCAGGTCTGTGGTGGAGTTTTACACCTAGCTTTATTCCTTTATATCTGTCAGGAGAGTAAGGAGATAACAAATTTGCTAAAGATTTTTTCACAGAAACTGTAATGGGATATTGGTGTTTCGTCTTACTGATTTTGTATATCTCAACTTTGCAGCCCAGTTTGTCATATTCTTTAAAATTAATAGAATAATTAATTGTGGCAAACTTGATTGTTGTTGAATGTCTTTTAAAACAGAAACAAAATAGGGGCTGGGTAGAATTTAACCTTAGCACAGTTTGTTAAGTTAGCTCTTATAGATCAGTCCTTACGTTTGTGACTATTAGAATATATATATTCTAGCCAAAAACACCAGCCTGAGGATGGCGAGTGAAACCTCGCTGAAACATTGCCAAGACAATCTCAATCTTACACAGGAAAAGACCCGAATACAACAAGACCAGCATATATATATTGCTATTCTTGTTTTCTAAGACCAAGAGGTGAATAGTTAATATAGCTGTGGCCAGTATTCAAATTGCATTGCTGTATAAAGTCATGGGGAAAAAAGTTTTTTTTTTCTTTCCTCTGTGTCTAGGTAAGATGATCAATGCAGATCTGGTGAAATATGGATTAGCTGATGTGGTTGAAAATCCAGGCATTATCACAGACATAGGAATGAAAGCAGTAAATGAAGTATTCTCTTCGATTAAATATCTTGTTATATACAACTGCCCTCATTTACATAATCCAAGTAGCTGGATCACAGGTATTGTACTCACTAACATGTGCTAAAGTCCCTCAATAAATTGGATATATCCTTTCCTTAAATAAATCAATTATTTTAGGGATTGTTTTTGTTGTGTATATAACGCTTTTGATGTCTGATTATGTATGTTTTCATCATATCTGCCTACGTGACTGATCTAAGAACACCATTTTATTTTAATTCGTATAGTGCTGAAATAAAGCATTACTGTTCCGTTGTAAAATCTAAAGTGGCTTATACTACAGATAACAAATCGTGGAACAATTGATAAATTAGTCAAAAATTAAAACCATAAAATCACAACTATTAGGGGAAGAACAAATGAACCATAGTGGTTGTAATGAATACTCATAATGATTATTTGTATGAGTTCTAGGGCATTAACATTTTATATTGGACATATATTGGAAAATACATAACCAAATATTTTTTAAAATGTCAGAGATGTAGTTCCACACATTGTCCTCATAATGGCTCCATAGTTTTTTTTTTTAAAAAAAACTCTCCTACACTAAATTATCTTCAGCTGTCTGTAATCCTATTGTAATCATAAGAAAGGGATCTTCCATAGAACACAAGGAGTAAGTAAGCTTAGGTGGAAGTATTGAAAGTGACAGCTCCTGAAATAATTTGGACTTAGATTATTTAGGGGATCATAAACTAATAATGTATTGGGTATAGCTTAGTATGTAATTGCTATTCAGTGCATATATAAACCAAGATGATTGTTATTGAACACTCTAGATCCTAAATACTAGTAGTTTACAAAGCACTGAGGAATAGCCTCATATAAAGTGCATTTTAATAAAGTATTTCAAATCATTTTATGAAAAACTATATAAACCTACTTGCATCATGAACCCCTGATTACAAAGCTAGGAGGGTGTTAAATGCATTGTTTGAACATTAAATGAATACCCACTCATGATTCAGTGAGTAATATCTACTCAATTCATGAACAGAGGAAACTTCTATTCATGAAATGATAGCTCTGCTAATGGGAGGAATTATTTCATTGAAACTTATAGAATTCAAACTCATTGTGATCAGTCACAAAAAAAAATCTTCATTTTTCAATGCTCCCACTCTAAGCTTCTGAAATAATTAGTATTAGTTTTCAAGATGCTTAATTTTTATTTTTCCTGTTTCACAAAGGGAATATATCAGTTTGAGAGGGGTGGGGTTTTTTTTAGTCTTAATAATATTTACTATTCTATGTAACTAGCCACCTGTGAAAATGGAGACTTTCAGAAAAATAGATTGATTAGAATAACTGGGAATCCTCTTTTGGAATGATAGCGGTGAAGAAGGAAATGCAAATTGATGTGGTCGAAGAGGAGTACCGTATTTTTCGGAGTGTAAGACGCACCTTTTTCCCTCAGAAAAGAGGCTGAACATCTGGGTGTCTTATACACTGAACACAGCATTTTTTTGCCTCCTGAAACCCCTTCGCCAAAATGGCTGTGCAGAGCTTGTAGGAGGCTTTCAGAGAGCTCCTGGAGTCTGGGGAGGGAAGAAATGAGCAGAAAATGGGCCATTTTTTGCTCAATTTTGCGCCCCCCCCCCAGCCCGCAGGAGCACTATAAGCTTCCTAATGCTCTTTTTTTTGACAAAAAACGGGCCCGTTTTTTGCTCGTTTTTGCCCCCCACTCCAACCCCCCCAGGAACACTCTGCAAGCACCCTAAGGGCTATTCATGCCCTTTTTTTGAAGAAAAATGGGCCGGTTATGGTGAAAAACGGACTGGTTTTGGAAGGTTTGCAGAGTGCAAAAACTTTTTTTTTTAATTTGCCTCTTCATAACTTTGGTGCGTCTTATACTCTGAAAAATGTGGTAATTACTGTATTTTTTGGAGTATAAGATGCACCTTTTTTCCTCAAAAAAGAGGCTGAAAATCTGGGTGCGTCTTATACCCCGAATACAGCATTTTTTTGCCTCCCGAAACCCCACCCTTTCACCAAAATGGCTGTGCATACCCTTATGGAGGATTTCAGAGAGCTCCTGGGGGCTGAGGAAGGCAGAAATGAACAAAGAATGGGCTGTTTATGCCCCCCCCCAACCCCCAGCAGCACTTTATAAGCTTCCATAAGGTATGCATACATTTTTTTGACAAAAAGGGCCCAGTTTTGTAAAAAAACGGGCCATGTTTTGCTCATTTGTGCCCCCCCGGCTCCCAGGAAAACACTGCAAGCCCCCCAAGGCTATTCATGCCCTTTTCTTGAAAAAAAAATGGGCCATTTGGGGGGGGGGTTGCAGAATGCAAAATCTTTTTTTTCTATTGAAAAGCTCTTTAACTGATTGATGAGAATTACATTGATCAAGTGCTGTGCCACCAGAAAAAAAGTCTTAGGTGCTGCAGAGGGTCAGTGATTTCCTTCTCCAGCACTTGGATAAATACACCTGGAAACATCTACCTATCTACCTACCCTCTCTCTCTCTTCCTCCCTACCTACTTACTGTATTTCTCTCTCTCTCTCTATCCCTCTACCTACCTACTCTCTCTCTCTCCCTACCTATCTACTGTATTTCTCTCCCTCTGTCTCTATTTCTCTCTCTCTATCCCTCTACCTACCTGCCTACTCTCTCTCTCTCCCTCCCTTCCTCCCTACTGTATTTCTCTCTCTCTCTTTCTCTATCCCTTTATCTACATACCTACCTACCTTCTCTCTCTCTCTCTCTGTCTCTCTCTCTCTCTCTCTCTCTCTCTCTCTCCCCCCACCTACTTACTGTATTTCTCTCTTTCTCTCCCTCTCTAGCCTTCTATATCTACCTACCTACTTTTTTTTTTTAATTTGCCTCTTCAAAACCTTGGTGCGTTTTATACTCTGGTGCGTCTTATACTCTGAAAAATACAGTGTTTATTGAAACTTGGAAAGGGCATTTAGCAAAATATATTGTGATAAGCCCATTTGTTTTTTCTGTAGATCATTCAAGATGGACTCGGCTTTTTGATCTCACCCTAGTGAGATGCCATGCAATAAAACTAGACTCTTTTAGTCAGTTTATTGAATTACTACCAAGCCTGGAGTTTATCTCTCTGGACCAGATGTTTCGGGAACCACCCAAGGTGAGCATAAAAAAAAAGTGTAAGTGTTGAAGTGTGCACTAGACCCACTATATTAAGCTTCTACTGAATGCTTTTAAATGGATAACATTTCATTTGGTTAAGGTATGGAATTAAAATCCTATGCAGGCAATCATCTACTCATACAAAGGGTAAGCCTGAGTTGAAAAGATGAGACTTCCATAAGCTTCATCATAATTTTCCTGTGCTTTCGTGCATCCTACTTTTTAGTAGCTTTTCATGCAATAGAAGTGAGGTAATTTGAAAGAAAATGTTCAAAGCACAAGGATGGTCGGAATCTGGGAACAGGACTTGTGTGCACTACACATCTCAAGTCGGATTAATTCTGCATAATGATAAGACATAAGTATTGAAAACTAACTCAGTATTGCAAGTTACAATATAAGTATCAAGCTAGAGGCTGATCATAAAAATACAGGTAATCCTTGAGGTATGACAGATCATTTAATGACCGTTCAAAGTTGCAGCAAACCCCCCCCCCTCAAAAGCTGTATACTACCCTGTTTCAAAGTTAAGAATTCCACAGAATGAAGAATGACTTCTGTAGAATTCTTAATTTTGTGGAGATGCTGCAGCACAGCCATCTATCAATTCCTCCCCCCAACACACACACAAATATCCTGCACTGCCAGGTCCCCAATGGCATTGGACCCGCCAGATTCCAAACAGTCCTCTTCAACGACCCTCAGAATCCCTCACTTATCTTCTGAAGATCTGCAAAACTCAGGCTGGGAAGGAACGGGCCACGTGTTGTGAATCAATAGTGGACAAAATAACTTCATTGTCAGCAGAGCTACTACCAAACCAGGTCAAGTTACAATAATCAAACTTTTCTATCCAGCATGAGGAGGAAGCGTTTGCACTTTGTGAAATAACTCTGCAAAGAAGCTTCTTTTTTTCAAAGTAACTCAGCAAAGAAGCTTCAAAGAAGGGGCTTTGGCACTTTTCCTATTGCTAAAAAGTATTATTTACCCTCATATTAAGCCAATAATATACAAAGATAAAAGAGCAGTGTTAACACAGCGAAAAGCATCAGTGTTTATACAGCCTATCATCAAGGAGGGTTTACTGACATTTCAGAAGTATTCGGTCTTCTCTGGAGAAGAGCATTGAAGGGTCAGAAACAGTCACTTTGTGTTCAAATGTCACAGTTTTCTGTAATTTTGTGATCTTTTGTGAGTTGCCGGTCAGTAACCCTTTTAATGTATTTCAGGGTTGTGCTCGTGTAGGTCTGAGTGCAGGTACAGGAATTGGAGTTTCCTCTGCTTTGGTGAGCAACCAGAACTCCAACAATGAAAATGATAACAATAATAATCACCAGAACAATAATGCCAATATTCACCATAATAACCACCAGCAAGCAAATGATCAAAATGAAGAGAATGAATTGCGACAGGAGGAACAGATGGAGGAACAGCAGAATGCAGCAGATGGTAAGTTTTATTAATAATTTCTAATATTTTTTTAATAATGTGATTGAGTGTCTGTATATGGTATATAGGCCACGAACAAGGAGAAGAAGAAAAATATTGTCCTCCCCTTCCAGGAAAGTTTCACAACTTATTTTTTTCTTCACTTCTAACTTAATTCCAATCACTAAACTAATTTTTATGCTCTGCTTTTTTTCTCCATTCAGTCATGCCCAATTTTCAGCAACTGCCTGAACAAGTCCTTACAGTTTGTTAAGTTATGCCATTGCCTTCTTCCTAGGTCGAGAGAAAGTGACTAGCCCAAGATTACCCAGCTGGTTTTATTCTTCAGCAGGGCTAGAATTCACGTCTCCCAGTTTCTAGTCTGATGCCTTAACCACTGCACCAAACTGGCTTTCTTGCTATACTTAAACCTCTACAATATATCTATGTTCATCCTTGTATGTGTTGTGTATGTAAAACCCAAAGTGTCCTATAAACAATTTATTTCTCTTTTGCTATACAAGTGTGCTTATTGAGCTATAATAAGCCACCATTTACATAGCATGCATTTAGTTGGCATCTGTTACTATCAGTTGCCATTCTGAACTGCTGCTGAAATGTTAGCTTTGCAGAATCTTTCAATATTTGTGGGCGGTGTGCACATGCTCCTTCAAGGCAGTGTTAACCTGCTAAGTTTTCTTGGCAAGATTTTCAAAAGTGATTTGCCGTTACCTTTTTTTTAATGAGAATGTGACTGGCTGGAGATCACCATTGATCACAGTTTCCTGATTTCCTGATTTATAGTGCTTTAACCACTGTATCAAACTTTCAGTCGTTTTCATATTATTACATTTATAAAATGATTAAAGATAGGAACAAAGAGAAAAATAGAGGGTGGGGGAAGCATTTTCCAAACTCCTGTTTTGAATTAGTATGTTAAAGAGTGCCAATGAACAGATAGGAACCAATTTAAAGAAACTGGAACAAAGATGGAAAGAATATATTGCAATTCTGTACATTAGAGTTACTGTAGAGTTTGTAGAATTAAGATCTTTTTATTGTAAGCATTCTTATCTTTTAGTTTGGAAACTACATTTTCTGTCTCAGATTACTTTATGCAGTACAACATGGAAAGCCTCCATCAAAATTTAAAATTTAAAAATGGTCCATTAGTTATTTCCAGACTTAAGAGTGATGCTGTTCCACTTGAAAAATTTCCTACATAAACAGCTATACATGAACAACATCTACCAACATCTACCATAGAGATGCTCTTGTTTTTATCTGAATCATTCTTATTTATTTTTACAGCACTGAATGAGATAGAGGAGGTAGCACAGGAAGATGGAGTGGCTTTGGTAGAGAGCCACAGTGAAGCAATTGCAACTAATCAAGCACTTCTTCCCATGGAAATTGATGAAGAGCAAGCAGGTAATTTTCATGTCAACATCCTTCTCTTATTTGCCTCTTTCACTGGCTGCATGCAAATCTGCTTATTGCTGTTAAGGGTCACCAAGATAGTATAACTATTAGAATAAATGGTACAGTTTAAAGTGGCATAGTTTGAAGTTAAACATCTGATATTGACATTAGTTGATTTCAAATATTAAATCAATTTTCTGTTTGAAAATTTTATTTTTTGTACAAAACTTTTCTGTACAGCAATTGTTACATTACTTTGGAAATAGACCATTGATTCATTGAATTGATTAAGTTCCATCAAGTCTTTTTCAACTTCTAATAACTGCATAGATTTTCCTATATTGCTGATGTGGAGGTTTAGATTCATTGCTAAAATATGAGTTTGTTTGTTTGTTTATATTATATGGCATTACACATATATAATGTTAATAGTTCTAGCAAGATAAGAACTTTGGATTCAAGCTTGCACTGCTTCCTGGTATACCACATTAACCTTGTTCTGACGACCAAAACACTTTACTTGCTACTTTGTTGTTCAGTTGAGATACGATTCCTTCAGGATTGACGTTGTACAGAGATACCTTAGAAATGTAGTTTCCTGGCCAAAAAAACATTACTTCCAACCAACAAGAAGGCTTTTAGTAACCACTAGTTGTCATTGCGACATCTGATAGCTTTCATTTTGCTCTCTTTTTTCTATATTTATGCAACAGAATACATTTTTATCATTTTACAAATATACAGCTGGATTAATCTGTTTGCATTGTATGGTATTAATTGATTGTGGCAGGAAGGGACTAGTGGAAGATTTGGAGAACATCAGAAACAAAAACCTAACTTGCCTAATCGTGTGAAGGACTCAGACTGGAGATTGGAGTCATATATGCAATGTGACCCTCCCACCTCACTTGGCAGGTCTGAAGGATTACTACCTTTGTGTATGCAGCTCTAAATATCATCAGGGCCTGAAGAAAGCAAGAAACACAGTCACACCAATAATTGTGTTTGCATTCATGTGAATGTACACATAGCTCCCTTCAGACTTCCCACCTGAACTTTTGGAAGCAGTGGTGAACCTGCTTTTCTTTAAGACTTCAGTATGTTCAGGTGAATGTCTAAAGGAGGGTTGGGAAGCATTCCAGCCTGATACAGAGTACACACTTGTTTTTATTCCTCTCTGTGGTGTTTGAAGGGAACTTGAAGAAGAGAAAAAGAGAGATATATGGACTGCAGAAACTCCTCTGGGTAGGTATTCCAAACCTTAATACAAATCTCAGCTAGTTTAGGTATATGTTTGAATCAAGATGAGACATGCTCAATCAAGGTGAGTCATGACTAAGGAACATGAATAATTGATTGTTGACGTTCTCGTCTTTTTCAGGACCTAGTGGTCTTCAGCCTAGTGTAAACCTAGCACCCATTACAGTCCATGATTCAGACAGTGAAGAGGAAGATGAAAACATGGCAAGCTCAAGATCCTGTATCACAAAAAGCATTGCACAAAGTTACTCAGATGGAGAGGAAAGAGTTAGAGATCCAGTGGATATCCAGGAACCCTTAGGTGAGAGTTTTAATTTCCATGGGTATTTAGTAAAATGGTTTCTGTGTTACAAAATGGCTCTGCGTAGCGCTTCAAATTCTGTTGAGAAGAGAAATTTTGAAATACCAAAACATTTGGAAAACCAAATGCACCAGTATAGAATAGGTAGCACCTGGCTTAACAATAACTGTGGGAGGTATCTTGGAATCTTAGTGGACAATCACTTAAGTATGAGCCAGCAATGTGCTGCAGTTGCTAAATAAAGCCAGTGCAGTCCTAGGGTTCATCAACAGAGGAATAAGATCATGTGAAGTGTTAGTACTGCTTTATACTGCACTGGCTTGGAATATTGCATCCAGTTTTGGTCATGATACAGAAAAGATGTTGAGATTTTAGGAGGAGTACAGAGAAGAACAATAAAGATCATTAGGGGAGGCTAAAGCATACAATGAACAGTTGTAGGAACTGGTTATGTCTAGTCTAATGAAGAGCAGCATTAGAGGAGACATGATAGCAGTCTTCCAATATCTGAGGTTTTATGGTTTTTATCTAATTGTGTGTTGCCCAAGTCACTTTTGGTGAGAAGGACAGTTACATAGCTTTGATTAATAAATAATAAATATAGCTTTTCAAATCCTATTTTAATAGGACATTCACACTTTTTGTAGAAGCAGAGTATACATACAGCTTTGATCACCTTAACAGTAGAATTGTTCAATAAAGATTCCTTTTCAGAATTAATATTGAAGTACAGTCTATGCACTACTGAAACTCTTCTATTTGATTAGTTGTAACCATTAATTGGGCAAATTGGGCATTATATGGAATCAACATACTTCAAATGGTCTAATTTAAAAGTGTCCAAAATCCAGGACCCATGAATTGTGGCTGCTTCAGTATTGCTGTGTGGCCATGCTGCTGTGGTTACATGATCATCTTTCCAACACTCCCTGCCACTTCGTAGAAGAAAAATCAATGGGCAAGCCAACAGAAGTTGGAAATTGTTCCTACTGCTCCCCCACCCCCACCCTACGGCCATTCTATTTCTCTGGTTAGATAAGGAAATGTCTCTGAAACGATGACCCAGCAGGTTATAGATTGTCTAATTTGTTTTAAAAAGAGTTTAGCATTAAATCCAGTCATGGATTGTATTTTGAGTTTAACTAGAGCTTGGAATTTTAAATAAATATGGGTGTTAAACTGAAGTTTGAGGGGTTGAATCATGCTATAAGTTCTGTTAAATTCATACATAGGAAGACACTGTGAATTAATGTGGCCGTTTTCTCTCTCCTCTTGGGTTTTAAGGAAGTGAAGTGAATATGTGTGTTGCAGAATTTATAAGGTTCATTTGCAGTAATCTGAACTAAGCCGTTGGGTTTTATTGTAATTTATAAAATATTCAATATGTTCAGTTTTGTTTCAGAATGATAATCTGACATATATGATTCCTTGCAGAATTCTAATTATATTAATATAATTAATTGGTGCTCTGAGAGCTTAGTTGTTTTCTTGTAGATGTTTCATTACCAAACTAGGTTGACATCAACATCACTAACATTGATATCTGCAAGAAAGCATCTGCAACAAAACAACCAAGCTCTGAGAGCATCAAAAATTCCTCATTTCAACCTTGAGCTACAAAAATTACAACTTTACTTTTCACACCTCTAACTGAAGTTTAGCGATTCCAACAGAATAATTTATGGACTTTAAATTCCAAAACTCATTTGTTAATTTCAATAAACCTCATTATCTAAAATTACTTGCTTTTTTTTAAAAAAAAAATGTTTTGATAACTATGGCAGTCGCAGTTGCACATGCCTGTCTTGTCCTGACAAACTGCCTGTGCTTCAGCTCTCCCCACCTGCCCATCTCTGCCCTTTTTGACCGCCCTTACTCTACCACCTACCTCTGCTGGCCTCTGCTATTCCCTGCTGACCTTTGCTATCTAATTCCTATCACTACATAGTTTTTTATCCTGAGTTTTCTACTCTAGTCAGCCTAAGATTTACGTTTGTGTGTCCTGTGATTGTCTGTGTTGCAAGCTTTGCATTACTTTATATTGCTCTTCTGCTTTTCCAATATTGCAGCAGTGAGTGGTAAAGGCAAAGCTCCACTACGGAAAAGATGTAGTGCCAGTCGGGTGAAACTTTTTCTTTCTGAGGAGAGCAGCTGTGAAAAGGGCTGTCAAGTCACCAGTGAGCAGATTAAAGCAGATATGAAAGCAGCCAGTGATGTGACCACAGAGAAAAATAAAAACAAAGATTGTAACTCAAGCTGTAGTGGGGACACTGGACCTCCAGGAAGCTCGTCCTCTGCTGCTTCTCAAAGCCTGGAAGATGTCAGGAAAGCAGATAGCTCTACTGAATCCCTTTCTGTAGCTGCGGAGGATTCTGAGAAGTGTCTCTGTAGGAATGAAGATTCCAGTGAACGGGAGGATGAAGATAATTCTTTATGCTCCAGGTGTTCCTGCTATGTGCCTCAGAGCCAGCAAAAGAGAACTAATGGTGCTTCTGATGATGAATGTCCATCTACCAGTGGAGCCTGTGGTGCAAATGGGCCATCTGTGGGAGGAGCAGAACTTTCTCTGAGAACATTAGCAAACTGTGATTCCTCAGGGGAAGCCAGCAATGAGAGGACTAATGAGGGTGTCTGTGGGACTGCTAATGAGGAGGGCAGTAGTTTACAACAAGCACCGTTTGAAGTGGAATACAATGAAGATTATCCTCGTAGGCCTTTAACAAGAGCCAGAAGTAGACTTTCCCATGTGCCTTTGGTGTCTCAGCCAGGTAAGATTACATTATGTAAATTACTGTCTTGTATAAAGTGTCTTGCTTTGTCAGCGTAGCTCCAAAGGAGTCTAGAATACAAAAGTGATATATTATTATAATAGCAGAAATGCCTTCTTAAAATTATTATCCCAATTCTTGTATTAACAGATCTGCATGTGAATAGAAATGGAAGAACGAAAGCTGCTTTGGAATGACATTTATGAGTTGATTTCATATAGGAGTCCTATTATGGTATTGCATTGTAGTTCTATACTTGTTTTCATCAGTATAGTTCTTTCAATGATATTCTCTAACCACTTTGATATGATCCCACAGAACCTGTATTGTACAGTCCCTAAGAATTTTAGCAATGTTAAACACCTTCCCAATAAAGTGAACCAAGAAATACTGTCAGCACATGAAAGAGATATTGTTAACCATGTTCTATAGTCAATTCTTCAGTTTAAAATATATACTCAGGGAAATAAATAACCAAGGGTAATTCTTGCCTGTTTCATCTTTCTTACGTGATTATTCATTTTCCAAATGAATGGTACTGTATTTTAATTAAAATGACAGTAGGAATTTTGAATGCCTCCATCATTGTTTATGTGGAACTCAAATGATTTCTACCACAGTGATTGTCATCCTCACACTTGCTTCATTGCAATTATACAGACAGTAAAATAACATGTATGCTTCAGCTGTAGAGGTCCAAAATATGAACTGAACTAAACAAAAGGAAATGTAAATCCTAATGCTCAATTTTGAGGAGAATTTCCTCTCTTCAGATGTGTGTTTGTTTCACTGTCAAGCTGTTCGCAAAATGCCATTATTTGTGTGTGTGTGTGTGTGTGTGTGTGTATTCATATGCACATATACATAGTTTTCATCAGCATTTCCAGGGCATTTTTTGCTATGAATCGTATCTGTGATATTACATCTGGGCTTGTAGAATTTACTTTTCTTTATAAAGTGACATGACAAACAGTTAAATCTCTTGGGAAATGGTACTTCCAACACTTTGGCAGCAATTATCATTATTATGAAGTAAATATCAGTTAATTATTAGTTATTCTGTATTCCTTCTGTAATCTGAGGTTTGATATAGCAGTTTCACATTCTCTAATGCAGGAACAGATTTAAATAGTTAATCCTGAGAAGTCTGCATTATATAACTTATATCTAGAATCATGCCGTTTTATTTAATTGTACAGTAATCCCATTTGTGCAAAGTCAGAAAAAGAAAATACTATGCAGAACTTTCCTGCTTTCCTCAACAGACTAAATGAAACTTGGTAAAACTTCAGCCTATGGGTGTCATTTTAACATATTTTATGGTTTCTTCATTTTTTTCTTGTATTTCAGGATAGACTAATTTCATTGTATACATGATGTACAATGACAATAAAAGCTATACTATCATAGACTAAAATGTATTTTTTTTAAAAAAAAACATTCCAAAAGAACTAGTTCTTAATATTTTGTCACATTGACTGGCCACTGGCCACCATTCTGAAATTGATTTTGAAATCTTAATTCTGTCTAGCAATTTTTAAGGAAATCATCAAGATACATCATTATTGTCAGTATTTTATGTGTCACAATTGTAACCAATCATTTATTTTGCCTTCTCAGAAGCAGCCAAACCAAAATCTCGAAATTCAGTGAAGAGAAAACGAACAGCTGACAAGTCCACAAGCACTAGTGATCCTGTAATTGAGGATGACCACATCCAGGTGAGTACTTTGGGTCAGAATTATGGACAATCAATCATATTCAGGTTGATTGAAACTTGTCTTTTCTAAATATATTTTCTTGCTAAGTTGATTGCATACAATTTGCACTTCAGTATCAGCCAGTGCAGGCAGTGTTTTCCAGTTAAGAACATTGCAGATGCCAGGAGAGAAGGAGAAAGATGTTCTAAGAAAAGAGAATTTCAGATATAGATCCCCATTTTCAGTGCTGCCCACATTTTATCATTCAACATTAGGTGTCCTGGCAATTAATTATTAGACTGGTTAATTGGTTTGGCATGGTCCATGTAGTAATCTTTAACTCTAAAAATAAATTCTCTAGATTTTGACACTAAAATCAAAAAACCTTGTTGGCATCACCTTGACAAACTGCGGGATAACAGACCTGGTGCTGAAAGACTGCCCTAAAATGATGTTCATTCACGGTATGTACATTTTGTTTCTTGAAGCTTGAGAAATATTCTTGAAATTTGGTGGAACTGATGGAGTATTCTTAACAAGCTGAATCATAAATGTATTTTAAATAAATAAATAATAAAATAAATAATATGGTTTCTCCACTTCTATAAACATGCTCTATTGGAGGAAATCAGATCGGTAATAAAATATAGAATCAGAAGTTAAATGTGATGGTTTAGGTCATCACATTCAGTCTCCTAAGTACAGGAGCCCAGGTTAATCCAGCTGCTTGAGTACATTCCATGAACGGGTATCTGCTTCTCTAATTATTTGGTTAGACCATTATGGACTAAATGCATTTAAAATGTCGCACATTACCTCTATTCGTAGTTAAATCAATAAGGCTCGTGGATGTAGAGATTTAAAACATTCATACCTTTGTTTTGGCCCCAATGACTCTTCTAGGTTGGTGAATCCAACTGTTGCCTTTTCAAAGCAACATCATGCAAATTAAGCTAACTGTCCTTGCTAAACTGTTTCATAAAGATGACATTAGCAACCTGAAATTAGTTTCTTCATGTCGCGTCACACAGCTGTAATATTAAATGACTAATTTTTTTATGTATAATTGTTTACTTGGTTGCTTTTCCCCTTTAGCCACCAGGTGTCGTGTTCTTAAGCACTTAAAAGTAGAGAATGCACCTATTGTCAATCGTTTCGATTATGCTCAGTGCAAGAAATTAAACATGGATCAGGTCCTAGATCAGATACTCAGGATGCCTCCAGAAAGAAACCGGATTATTTATCTTCGTCCAATGCAACAGGTATGTAGCTAGCTTCCATTTAAGCAAACGAGTTTGTGTATTGTTCTATATTCTGCTATTTTTTCTTTTTAGCATGAGACTACTAGCATAAAGTGACTTTAATGGAATATTTTAATTGATTTTTTATTCATCTCATCTTTGTTGCACTGTTATATCAGTACTTCCTGGGTAAATTACCCAAAATGGCCACATGTCCTTTAAATAAATGTTGTTTCTCACTTCTATAAACAGGGGTAATGACACATAAATCTATTGCTCATCACAACAGGGACAATTAAATTATGCCATGTTTAGTAAAATAGATTCAGAAATCTTCAAAAGTATTCTTATGGTAAACATTACTGAAATTAACTGTCTGCAGAAATGTATTTTGCTATTTTCTGTTGTTACAAGCATGTTGTTCCCCATTTACAGGTTGACACTCTGACTCTTGAGCAAAAAATATTTAGTGGTCCTTATCCGTATCATATCTCTGTCATTCATGAATTCAGTAATCCTCCAAATGTTCGCAATAAAGTCCGGATTCGCAGCTGGATGGACACAATAGCAAATATCAATCAGTAAGTCAGCTAACCATGTGCTCTTTAATGCCAAACATTTATGTTTGTGTTTCTGTTTGTGAGTATACGCGTTCCTCAGAATTGAATTGGACAGAAGACTTCCAGCTTCAAGATGATGGCATTGATTTTTTTTCAAATAAAACAGTTGGTCTGATTTGGCTCAGGTAGAAGAAGCCTGAATTATTATATTAATGGCAGTCTTTTAAGTCAGATATCTTTTGAAAGATTCTGTTCTTTTGGAATTTTGGAAAGAATAGTAGTGGTAGTATTATTATTTAAACTTGTATGCTTCCCAAGTTGCAATGACTCTGAACACCTTACAACCTTACAATCAAAGAAATTACAATCAAATCAATAAAACATAAAAGTTAAATATAAAATGTGCCCTGCATGATGAAATGAGGGATCTGACACTTCCTTGCCAAAGCCCAGGATGAAGAGCCAATAGATACATATATTCACACATACATATATAGTTTCTGTGTGTTTGTGACTGAATAGATAACTATATTAATAATTATTTCAGCTTATATTTTACACATCGAGTAAGGTTAAATCACACTCTAGCACAGCTGTACTTGTTACTTTATTAGCTGTAAGAGTAATCCACAAATTGATTCCCTTATGTGTTCTACAATTACCTTGAATATTTACTTAAGTAATGATGGATCTAAATTGAATAAGTAGATAAAATGAATGGGAGTTGAAGACCAACAACTACCAACAAATAAAGGAGGCTGGGAATGATGAGTTAGATACATCTATAAAGTGTCAGTTTGGGAAAGTCCTGTTTGTATTTTCAATGTCTTAGGTTGTTTTTGATAACTATCTCATTTATTTTGATATGTTTTCTTCATTTGGTTCTTCAGAGAGCTTATTAAATATGAATTCTTTCCTGAAGCCACACGAACAGAAGACGATCTAAAAAAATATACAAGATATCCCTGGGGAAGAGATATTTACACTCTAGAAGGTATTACAAAGAATTTGAAAGCAGTTATAAAAATTTCTTAAGAAAAGATTCTCAAATTATAGCCTATATGTTAGACAACAAAAAATAGCTCATTCTGGCTTTAGAATTTTTTAAAAAATTATAAATTACATTTTAAATTTAAATTACATTTATATGTAAATATTTAAATATAAATTATATTTAAAAATAATTTATTTTTCATGATGAAAATGTGAAATGTCTGCAGGAAGAAAAATTTCAGTTGACATATGGATGATATGCATATGGTATTAAAAACATGTTGATATCCTTAGTTTAGTACAGTTCAGCAAAGCAAAATGACAGCATAGGAGAGGAACAATTTCCTCCCAGTGGCAGACTTCTCTGTGTTAAAAGTGACATGTGCCACAAGCACACATAATGTAAAGGGCATGGAATGTATATGTAGGCCATATTTCACCTATAAATGTGTCATATACAAAAGAGGTGCAACTAGTACGTCTCTTCATCCTATTGTGTATAACTTGCAAATTACCAAATCTGTCTTATGAATGCTGCTCCAACAAGTGCCCAAGACAGTTGTAGGCAAAGCAAACTTATTTCAATTGAAAAAAGAAGTTCAGAGACCTATTTTCTGGCTGTTAAACTGTAGGTGTTGTGGATGGAGCTCCCTATTCAATGATAACTGATTTTCCATGGTTGAGGTCCCTGAGGACAGCTGATCCTAATGGCTATGCAAGATATGATTTTGAAGATGATGAAAGGAGTAAGTAAACATTTGAGTGCCCTGTGTTTACCAGGGAACCTGAAGCGTTATACAGTTATGTAGTTTCGTTTTAAACAAAAGTGTAATATAGTTACAGTGTTACAGGGAATATCTTTACCTGTGTATTTCTTATTCATGTATTCATGTAATTGTTTTAAGTACTTCCATAGCAGTAACAGAGTTTGAAGTGTTCCCTTAGGCTATGGAGTCTCTCTATTTCAATATATAGATCAAAGCATCCATATCCACAGTAGATTATTGTCTAAACTTGGCTTGAGCACAGCCCGGGAAAGGTTCTCATCACTTATCTGGTAAATGACTCCATAGTGAATTGCACTTAGGGCATTTTGCCTGCAGGAACTGCCTTTCTGTAATTTATATCCATTATTCTATAACCTGACTTCTGGAATGTTAGAAGATATTTTCCATTATCAAATCAGCAAGCTTATTTGTGAAGGAATTGATAGGACATGTGTCCATGTTGTAGAATGCTATCCTTGCTAGCTATTCACTAGCTGACTTTAAAGTATCAGTTAAAGCAAATTTTGGAATAGCAGTTCCAGTCTGCTGTTATAGTTATGTGTGTTGCCCTGCTTGCCTGTTGTGGTATCAGCTAACCTTCCTAAAGAAGCCAAACCTGGCTGCAGCAATTTATGGCTTTAGATGAATTTGGGTAATTTATATAGGAATGTTTGTAGCTAGTGCAATATGAAGTCCAGAATATGAAGATTTTTAGTTTTGGATAAAGAACACATTTGTTTTTGAATTCTGCATAATATCCTAGTTTTTTTCTTTTAGTTTTCTAAATCAGTTATGGTATGTGTAAGTTTTTTCCCTGTAGCAATATGTCAATTATGGATCTCCCCCCCCCCCCCATGGTTAATTGAGAAAGGAATGTAGAGTACTAAAGTGTAGGAAGGCATTCTAGACTGTACTTGTATCTTTTCAAATTCTATAGAGGTATATATGAAAATATTTTATAAGACATATTGGCTTCAAGTGGCATTGAAGCCCAACAAGAAAGGAAAAGATCTAATCAAGCTGGGCTTTAAAAGGACATTTATACAACTCATAATTCAAATCATAATGTTATTAATTTTTCAATGGGAAGCTATTTTTGTATGATACATTGTTACATATGGATGTGTATGCCTGATGTAGCATTTATTATGTCATTCTAGTGACAATTGCATTTGCTTCCATTCTCTTTTTCTTTGCATCTAAAATTAGCTACTATTTATGCTCCCCGGAGAAAAGGACAACTGTCAGCAGATATCTGCATGGAAACGATAGGTGAAGAGATCTCTGAACTCCGTCAGATGAAGAAAGGAGTATTCCAGAGGGTAGTTGCTATCTTCATCCATTACTGTGATGTTAATGGAGAGCCAGTAGAGGACGATTACATCTGAATGCATCCAGCTGCAAGCTCTCTCGGGCTTTCCTATGTTTTGACTGGTATTGCCAGCACAGAAACCAGATGGATTTCACCCACTGCTATAGAGCACTGAGAAATATTTGAATGTGTGCGGTTCACGATTACCCCAACATCTATTGGAACGCTAGTAAATGTATCAGGAGAAGTTGCAGTGAATGCTGAGGACCCTACATAAAAGAAATCCTCATGATGTTGACTTTATTTCATATGTTTATATTATGAGATTTAATTCAAATTTTATTTTAATGAAGGCAATTAATTACGGCAAGGTAAAACATTTGAATTTCTTAGCTCATATAATTCATAGCACTATTATTATTTTTTTGGTTTGCCAGAAGTAAAACCGTACATATGCTGTGTTCAGGAGCCACAAGAGTCTTTTAATCTGTGCCTTCCCCTCTTGCCCCCTTACGCATCTAAGAGTCCATTCTGAGTAAATCTGTTGAACAGCCTTTGAGTCTTGTGCATTTTTCAAGGGAAAGCAAAATTGGAAGACCTTAAACCAGTGACAAATGGCAGAGGTGGAAAGAGCAGCCATGCAAATGATATGCAGAAAGCTATCCCAGAAACAAAATTAAAATCAGCTTGAGTGTTCAAATGAAAGCACAAGCGGGATAGAAAGTTCAAGGCAAATAAAAGCAATAAACTAATAAATGAATTTCCTCTGTTGCAGTTTTCTTCTTCATTACGTATTACTTTCAGGAGAGATGCAAGTACATTCTTTTTTTTTAGAACAAACTAGTCCACTTACAAAGTTTTCTATGTATGGCTGCTCCTGTTACTTTTGCCTGAATTCTGTGATGCTACTTTATATCTATTTGATTGGATTTATCCAAAACATGTTTCATGAGTTCATTTGGTTTCATAATTCTTTTCAACATCTTCTGACGGACTGAAAAGTCTCAAAAAATAATATCTTGTGTCATAACTTGTATGTTTATAACTAGTATCATAGAAGTGAGCTAAACCAGATAATATTGCCAGTAGTTATTGTCCTGTCAGGATACTTAATTCATCTAAAGTTTATAGTATTTTACTATATAATAAGCAGATTAATATTTTGTTGAATTTGTTATGTTAATAGATGCGACATTTATTTCTATTCTAAGAACAGTCAAAAAGAATTGCATTTCAGTTCCATTGTTTATTTGCTGTGTTGTGAACAGGGTGTTGTGAACTCTGAAAATGACAACATATTCCTTCCTTCTCTGGATGGCTTTGAGATAGCTAAATTAGTTGCATAATTTGGCATTTCAAAAACAAGATTACCAGTTTTCTCGAGTAATATATTGACACTGAAAGTTAAATAATCATGGTTCAAATAAAACACTCATTGCTTAATAGCAGTTAGATATAAATAGGTTTCCTGCTCAGCAAGTGGAAATGTATGGTGATTGGTGTCCAATCGTGTTTTTCTATTATGTATGTCTCTAGAGAGCTTATCTCTCTGCTTTTTCATGCTGGTCTGAAGCAATAATTATACTTTTTGCATTCATTAGTGCCACTGAGAAGAGGGGTGTGAAAGGCAAGAATAAAAAGCATAGTCAAGGATTTATGTTCTATATTAGTACAGAACTAAGCCCCGTGATAAAGTTGGCTTCGTTTTCTTTGTATTTTTTTAATTGTATAAACAATAGGAATTTGTATGTATATTTCTCTGTGGTTGAGTTCTGTTCGATGTGAGTGTCGGTGTTTGCACAAGGGCGTATACATATATTGTTGTCATCTGACTTCCATTTTGCTTTTTATAAGAGCAATTAAAAGAGCATTGAAGTTTAACTTTTCAATGGTAAACTTTGAAAGACTGAAGTAACCATTTCAAACTATAAAATCGTTGGTATTTCCCAAGTTCATCGTTGATATATTTACATTTCTATTATTGCATTAGCAAGTGTTCATCCTTTGTGTAAATACATTAGCTTTAGTAATAGAACAGAGGAAATGTCCTCAAGCCCAGCCAACCACAGATGTTTTAATAATGATATTTATTTTTAAAAAGGATAATTGTCACTTATAAAGTCTTTTGCTTATCGGAACTCCTCAGCCTTCAAATGTTCAGATGTTCCTCAAAAGTTCTACTGGCACACTTGTTAACTGATTATTTCTTCTTCCTCCTCCTCATCTCTATTTGTTTGAAATAAATATGATTGGAAGTGGAGTAAGCAAATAGAGAAACATTTCAGGCTATAAAGAAATTCAGGACACCCCATAAAAACATAGAATATCTTAAAAAAAACATGTAAAAGTTGTTATAACCACATTATGAAATGAATGATACTCTCAATTTTTTAGTTGCAATTTAAGATACCAACCTGCCCCATTAAATTGCACTACAACAGAAAAATGGATACACATATGGGTGATAAAGTTGTCAAAGTATCTGCAATTCTAATACAAAGATACCTCAGTCTTGCACTTCATGTCAAATATGTCAACCAAGGAAGGTAAGGCTGTTTGAAAAGTAGTTGTATCTTTTCCTTAAGCTAACTTTTACATTGTGAAATGTCCCAACTTAATTTGAAAAAGATGGAAACATTTCTAAGGGCAAGTAATGTAACACAATTTTATTTTAAATGCTCAAATGTTTATCAAGAAAAAGAACTGTAAAAGTATACAGAATCAGGTCACATGGCATCTAGAGTGCCAAATGTTTTAAAAATTGCCTCTTTTCAGGAACAGATGTGTTAAACAACTTTTTTTAGTTTATTACCAAAGCTGAAAGTCTTTGTAGTTGACAGTTGTTCCTTGATGATTCTATACACAATATCTCCCAGTTAAAATGTTGCTTTGCCAGCTCTCAGGCGAGGAACCTGAAGGAACAGATGGAGCAGATTTAATATTAGAAAGCAAATATTTGTATATTTCCATGTAAGAGGTAGCTTGTTAGGACAAATCACTCCAAATCATACCACCCATTTAATGGACAGGAATAGAGAACAGCTGATAAAGCAGTTGCAGAAGACTATTAGTAGCCTAGAAGAACTTGGAGAATAGCCAACAAAATGTTTCAAGATGAAATTTGCAAATGAATTAGGACAAAAGATAATTTTTTAAAAAAATGAAATCAGCTTATGGCTCTTTTTCAGTTCAGCAGAGGAATGTCTTGAAGTAATATGAAGATCAACAGATCCCGATTTCCTAGAATACAGTTGGATGTACTGCAAAAGCAATGATCTTTGGATTTTGACATTATTAATAATTTTGATTATGTAAAACTTTTTGAAAATGGCTTGTATCATTTAACAATTATAAAAAAAGCTGAGAAACATTACGGATCACGTATGGGATCAGACATTGCTGTTTTTTGATTCTGCTGTTATTGCTGGTGGTTTTAGAATTGACACTTATCAGAATGTTGAAACACTATTTGCTTCAACAGCGATCACTCTTCACTTGATGCTTTAACATTTCTTCATTTTATTGATCCAAGAAAATTAATGGGAGGATTAAATATGATCCTTCTTAAACAGGTCTCGAAGAGAATCTAAAGACTTTTTAATTATAACAATAAAAATTAATACAGCCCAAAACTTAAAAGAAAAAGAAGACGCTGAAAAGGAAAGAACATAAATAAAAGAAAAATATATAAAGATGTCACTTCCAACCTTCTTCACATGTATAAACAAATTTAATAACACTTCACCCTCTATAAGATTAAACACATCTCCCTTCATCCCGTATCCCATCTTTTATCTATAACCATGATGGCAAACCTATGGCACGCGTGCCAGAAGTGGCACGCAGAGCCATTTTTCCTGGCACGTGGAGCCATCACCAGTTGCTCTTTCGGGTTCGGGCGCAGCAGCCAGCTGGTCTTTACGTGCATTGGTGTGCCAGAAAACAGAAGAGCCGCCCGGTGCACATACGCATGCCAGGAAAATGATCTTGTTTTCAGTGTGCACATGCACGTTGGCCGTTTGGTGATCTGGTTCCTGGCGCACATGCGCACGCAAAAAACACCAACAGGAAGAGCAAGGGCCGCGCGTGCCAAAAGACGTGGAGAGGGGATCCCGGCCGTCACTTAGAGCAGAGCTGTGGTTGGGGTTTCCCTCCCTCCCCACCCAAGTGGGCGTGGCCCTCGCCCTCCAGCCCATGGCTCATCTGCAGTCCGAAGGACTTGGCCAGCTCGGGCACCTCAGAAAAGCAGCGACAGTGGCAGCCACAAGGGGAAGGGCAGGAGCGGCCAGCCGGCCCCTGCAGCCACTCCCACACCAGCCAGAAGCGGCACTGTCATAGCTGCCAGGGACAAGGGGGCGGTGGCAAGGACAGGCAAGGGCTTCCCTCCCTCACCACCCAAGTGGGCTTCTTGCACGGCTCCAGACTGCGGCTCTGATGAGGATCTGCGGTCTGGAGTGCTGCCACTTCCAGCGGGATATATTTCTGCCAGGCCCTCGGCAGCGTCTTTATGCAGGTAGCCCGCCAGCAGCTCCTCCAGCGTCCCGGCTGGAAGCAGCAGTGCAACAGTCGCCATTACCAGGGCGAAGGGGTGGCAGTGATGAGAACAGGTGACCGCCACCCCTTTCTCCCTTTCCCAACAGCGGCTGTTGCGCTTCCGCTTCCAGCTGGGATGCTGGCGGAGGAACTGCTGGTGGGGAGGCGATCTAACCGCATAAAGACGCCGCCAAGGGCGATGTGACTGTGTTGGTGCCCCGTATTACCATATTTGGTGGACTTGTAGAAAAGTTAAAGCATTTTGGATAAAAATATGGTGGGTTATTCAAAATATTTTGAAAAAGAGGATTAAGTTCACACCCCAGTTCTTTTTGTTAGATATAGTTTCAGATTGTACTGTTATAGAGACTAATTTGATTTTGAACCTAACGATGGCAGCAAGATTGTTGGTGGTGCAATATTGGAAGAAGGAAGAGCTGCCCACTATCCAAGAATGGACGTTAAAAGTAGTAAACTTAGCAGAGATGGCCAAAATCTCAGCGTATCTGAAGGACCATTCAGATGAGAAGTACAAGCTGGACTGGAGAAGATGGATTGACTATATTCAAAACAAATACTGGACTAAAAAAATTCAGTTAGTTTATGAATGAAGGCATAAGGAATGCTACAATTTATTCAAAGCTAGTTTAATAAAGGGGGAGTTAAAAGCACAAGAATAGTAACATGTTAAAATTAGTTAGCTTATGTTAGCGCATGGTTGTTAAATGTTTATACCCTGTATTTTGCTCTGGGAGGTCAGGGGGAGGGAGGGAGGGAAGAGGGGCAGGGATGGGGGAAGAGGGAAGGATAAGGGGGGTAATAATTGTAAAACTTATTAAAAAATTTAAGAATAATAAAAAAAAAGATGCCGCCAAGGGCCTGGCAGAATATATCCCGCTGGACACGGCAGCACTCCAGACCGCGGATCCTCATCAGAGCCGCAGGCTGGAGCCGTGCAAGAAGCCCGCTTGGGTGGGGAGGGAAGGAAGCCATTGAAAAGTTAGATACCATTGTAAAGAAGACTGGGAGTATAGAAAGAAGAATTGAGACAATAGAGCAACGAACTGAAAGCAAAGAACAAAAAACAGCTAAAACAGAAGGAAAAATAGAAGATATGCAAAATTGGATGATGAAATACGAGGACAGAATCCAAAAAATTGAAGAAAAAGTTCAACAAGAAGAGAAGAAGTTTGAGGAGTTTGACAGCAGATTGAGTGACGTGGAAAGGAAGACTAGTGGAATATTACAATGGGAGATGGATAGGTCTTAATTTTTCTTAAAATTTCAAAACATAGAAGAAGAAAGAGGAGAGGACCTAGTACAAATAATATCCAAAATTTTGATAAATGTATTAGAGATATCCCAAGAGAAGATGATGGATAGCATAGATGAAGCGTTGTGAGTATATACAAGATATGCAATGAGAAATCCTCTTCCAAGGGAAGTCCATGTAAGATTTACTAAGAAAGCAACTAAATTACAAATATTACAGAAAATGAGCAATAGAAAATTAGAATATAAAGGTAAGGAGATTGTAGTTCTGAAACAAATTCTGAGAAGAGTGAGAGAGAAGAGAGGAGAATATCAATTTTTGACCAAGGTTCTGATTAAAAAAGGTGTTAATTATAGATGGCTCATACCGGAAGGTCTATTATTTGTATGGCAAGGACAAAGATACAGAATAGACACAATTGATAATGCAGAAGCTTTCTATGCAGAACATTTTAGAGAAATGGCTGAGAAAACAGGAAAAGAAGAACTATTGGTACAATTACTGGAGGCACCCATAATTGAAACTGAAAAAAATAGAAGGTGCTGTAGGCGGAATTGATAAAGAAGAAGGCATGGTGGGTGGAGTAAATCTCAGAGAACAACAAGAACCCAGATCAACTACAGCTATAAATCCTGTATATAAAGTATAAACATGGAGGAAAGAAAAATGGTCACAATCAATATAAATGGACTTAACTCAGCAATTAAAAGAAGGAAAATATTTCATAAATTAGAAAAGCTAAAATTTGACATAATTTGCCTACAAGAAGTGCATATTCAAACAAGATATGAATATTTATTAGCACAACCAAAGCTTGGAAAAATGTTTAGTACACTGGCGAACTGTAAGAAAAGAGGAGTGATTTTCTATATTAAAGATAATATTCCAGTGAAATTAATTTATACAGATGAAGAGGGAAGAATCTTGATGGTGGAAATTATGGATAATATTAAAAAATACTTTTAATTGCAATTTATGCTCCTAATGAAAAACAAGATGAATTTTACAAAAAACTCGACAAAAAAAATTCTGATTTGGACTATGCTGATATTTGTATGATGGGAGACTTCAATGGCATTGTAAACCAGAACATGGACTACAAAACACACAAAACAACAAAGTTAAATAGAAATTGCTTCCAAAATCCTTTTTCAGGATGATAGATGAAACAAATTTAAAAGATATTTGGAGAGAAAGAAATCCTACAGAAGAACAATATACTTTTTATTCAAATAGACATTCATCATTTTCCAGAATTGATATGATATGGGCCTCAACGGAACTGATTTGTAATGTACAAGAAATTGAGATTGAAACAAGAACCTGGGCGGATCATAATCCAATTATAATCAAATGGAAGGGCCAAAGGACAAGATCTAGATGGACATTACATAATACCATATTGAAAGAGAAAGAGAAAGAACTGGTCTTTTTCTTTTAAAAAAAATAGAAAAGAAGATACATCAATGCAGAATCTTTGGGATACAATGAAGGCTGTTATTAGAGGTCTAATAATAGATTACATAAGGAAGAGAAATTTAAAGAAAAAACAAACAAACAAAGCTCTAGAGAACGATTATAAAATACTTGAAAAAGATTTACAGAGATATCCACACAAAAAAGATGTTAAAATAAAAATGGATACAATTAAACATAAAATAGATCTACTGGAAAAAGAAGAATTGGCACAAAAATTAAAGGCACCAAACAGAACTACTTTGAAAATGCAAATAAGCCAGGCAGATGGTTGGCATATAAACTGAAAAAACAGAGAGAAGCAAAGAAAATATTGCAGCTAAGAGATGACCAAGGACAAATTCAGTATGGAAATGCTGAGAAGAAGAAAATTATACAAGATTAAACTGTATGAACAAGAGAAAATAGAAGAGGGAGGAGTCAAAAAATATTTACAGGATGCTAATCTTCCCCAGATACCAGATGAAACCAGAACAATGTTGGAAGGTAAAATAACGATGATGGAGCTAATGGAAGCACTTAAGAAACAAAATAATGGAAAGGCCCCGGGACTGGATGGATTACTAGTGGAATTCTACAAAACATTTGAAGAATCCTTGTCTCTCCCACTTTTAGAAGTTATGAATGAAGTGATGTCTGAAAGTAGAATACCTAAATCATGGTCAGAAGCATACATTGCATTGCTACCCAAAGAGGAGACTGATTTAACCCAAACCAAAAAATATAGACCAATCTCTTTATCAAATTCAGATTATAAGTTATTTGCATCTATATTAGCAGAGAGACTTAAAAAGTACCTAAATAGTTTTATCCACTCTGATCAAAATGGCTTTTTACCAAAGAGACAAATTAAAGACAATATGAGAATGATTTTGAATACTTTGGAATATTATGAGGCCCATCCCGAAAAACAAATGGCTTTGATGTTTCTTGATGCACAGATGAATTTTGGTAAGAAATTTATTCAAACTATACAAATGGTATATCATAAACAAACAGCAAAGACAATGGTAAATGGAGAACTGACAGACTCTATTGAAATAAAGAAAGGTTTGAGACAAGGTTGCCCACTATCACCATTACTATTTGTCTTAACATTAGAAGTCTTAAACAGAAAGATTAGAAAAGAAGAAGAAATAAAAGGCATGAAAATTAAAAAAGAAGAATATAAGCTCAAGCGCTTGCAGATGATTTGGTTTTTATCCTTGATGATTCACTAGAGACAGCACCCAAATTGTTAAAAAGAATAGAGGAGTACAGAAAAGTAGCAGGCTTGAAAATAAACAAAGACAAAACAAAGATTTTGACAAAGAACATACCATTAAGACAAAAGGAAGAGTTGGCAGAAGTTTTGCAGATTCAAGTCACAAACAAGGTTAAATACTTGGGGATATATCTATCAGCTAGATGCAGTACTCTTAAGGAGGACTTAAGGAGGACAATTATACTAGACTAAAGCAACAAATTGCGACTGACTTGATGAAACGTCCATCGCCCTCAGGGACCGGAAGTGATATGAAAATGTTCATTTTAATTGTAGAATTTCTTCCTATGATTGATAGTTGTAAATGGGAAAATTTACAACTATCAATCATAGGAAGAAATTCTACAATTAAAATGAACATTTTCATATCACTTCCGGTCCCTGAGGGCGATGGACGTTTCATCTGCCACTTGTCTTCTCAGTGGGCTCCGTTAGGAGCACAGGAGACCTTGGAGGGGACTCCTGCCGTAGGGGCGGCTTGTTGGAACCCCCCCCAACTCGGTGGCAGCCGGTGGGGGGTTTTCCAGCTTCGCCCTAGGAGCCGGGGAGCAGAAGGGGGGGCATACTTGCCTCTTCACCTAATGGGTCCCAGAGGAAACAAGTTATTCAAAGGAAGTGTGGCTGAAATGTTGGCTGTGGAGGATCCTTCCTAATCTCTTCAATTACTGGTAATGGATAAGCAGCAGGCTATCGTAAATTTTTATTCAATCTCTTTGGGGATTATTGTTACAGGAAATCAGAATCTCACTGTGTTTTAATTGTTTGAGAATTTCATTTTCTCTCTTTTTTATTGTCTTCCTGATTACATGTAGTGTAAAATTGACAACTGGTCCTTGATCATAAATAAAATGTGTGTGTATCTGTGTTCATGCCTTTGTATCATTTACCTATATCACACTTTGCAAAGATCAGCAGCTAGAATTTTTTCTAATGGGGGAAAATACAATTTATAAGTGTAAATTATGATTTTCAATCAAAGATGAGGCTATTTTCTCAGTTAGGAAAGTCTGAGGGAGGCACTAATATTTACATACAGGTACTCCTCAATTTACAACCACAATTTGCTCAGAATTTGAGTTGTAAATCCAGCATGTGATATGATGCAATTTTACAATCTTGTTTACAATGGGAATAAAGCAAGTCATTGTGGTTATTAAGAGAATCCAGCAGATAAAAAACAGTATTTTACAGGCCATAAAGTATCCTTTCTGTGGCCATCGTAACTTTGAATGTTGTTAACTAGTCATTAAGTGAGAACTGCCTGAAGTTCGTGATACAGGTAGTCCTCGTACAACCATAATTAAGCCCAAAATTTATGTTTCTAAGTGAGAAATTTGTTAAGTGAGTTTGGCTCCATTTTACGACTTCTCTTGCCACATTTGTTAAGTGAATCACTGTAGTTAAATTAGTAATAAGGTTGTTAAGTTTCCCCATTTGACTTTTTTAGTATCTTTCAAACTTTGAATCGTTACTAATTGAGCTGTTGTAAGTCATGGACAACCTGTAGTTTCTCAAACCTGAAACTAAGTTATAACAAAAGCAGCAATACATTTTTTCCCCTGTATCATAATAATACACGCTAGACTTGTTTTCCTACTAGAGCAGTAGCTAATGGAATTTTTATGTCCCCTGCAACTTTTATAATTTGGGAGCAGAGAAGTCTATCAATGGTATGAATGAGCTAATTTTGAGAGGAATTTTTATGAACTCTAACTTGTGTATATCTTCTTTGTTTTCACATATTGTGTTCCAAAACATTTCCAGATACTTCTTACTCTTCAAGATTCATGTATGTATGGCTGTATAAAAGCTCCCTTTTTTACATCTGTGTAAGCCCTATTCAAGGTAGAATCGGGGCGACTGGATGGAACTGAGTGCTTACTGACCAGATGCCCTTCTTGACGCTCACATGGAGTTTGCAGCAGATATTTTTTCTTTATGCCTTAGGAGAGAAACATCCGCTTCTAGCTAGGACTGAACTCTCAACCCTCTTAGTGGGAGGTGAGCATCTTCACCACTAGGCCACCATGCCACTCTCTTGTGTATGTACAGCTGTATGTGTCCCTGAAACTATTTAGATTTGTGATGCAATTTGTAGAGTTAATCCAAAGGTGGCTCTTGTACAGGCATCTTTCAGAAATATTAATTGCATGTAGAAGCAATAAAATAAAGAATTAAGCCAACCAAGATCAGTGCAAATCTGGTATGTACAGTTTGCAATCGGATAGTAAGCAGGCATTATCCAAAAACAAACAAACAAACCATGACTACTGATCAGGAATCTTAATTTGGTATCCATGGAAGACAATTTTCCTGTGGGCATTCTGATCCTGGTTCAAGTAGTTTGAATTTAAGCTTATTAATAAAATAGTAATTAAAACAACACGCCACATTGATGAGGTTGCTTTGAAACCAGACTCTTGATAAACTATACTGATTTGAACTGTCAGATATTAAGAGCTGGTAATTGATACAGTTCTCATCCATTGCAAAATGGATTTCTGACTATGAGTTCTATTTTTTGGTAAAAGAACAGGGTATAAAATCAATATTAAAATAGAGTGTATTATAAGGTATTACCTGGGGATACTTTCTTGAGGATATGTTTGCAAATCTTTTTCATTAATTATATTTTCATCTTTATAGTTTTTTATGTTTGCTGTAAGAATATAGAAGTTAGCAGATATATGGTTACATTTTTAATAAATATAACTGATAAACTGTTCTTCCCCCTGCCTGTCAATTCACAATCTACTCAGGATTTATTTCTTTAAAGTCAAATATTGGAGATTTTCCTCAGAATAAATCTTCAGTACTAGACAGCTATTTTTGTAGTTAAGTAAGTCAAATTGCTTATATGGTATAAATTGAATCATAATTGGAAGCGGCTGCTTTGGTCTCTGATTCAGTGCAAGAATTCAGATTAACTGCTAAATTACGTCACTGTCTAGTTTCTGATTGATCTGTTTCAAAGCTTTTTCTAACATTTAGTTTGAATCTGCTTTCTGTAACTTATTATTCCATATCCTATTGTGTAAGATGATGAAAGACAGGTCTTAATCATACCTTCTATGTGGCATCTGAAATATTTAAAGTGCTGTGATATTTCCTGTTCAGTCTTCCCAAGGCTTGAACGGTTTCTGACATTCTGATTATCCTTGCTACCATTCTATAAACCTTGCAATTTTGCCTGAATTCCTCTTAAAGAGTTGATCCAGAGAAAGACATAGTATTTGTGATGGACTCTGACCAATACAGAACAACGTGGCAGTTAAATTTCATGATATAAAATCAATGCTTTTGAAAACGGATCCTATTTTTTAAGATATGTGACACTGCAGTTTCATACTCATATTTACATCTGCAAGATTTTGCTAAAACAATGTGATTAATAATACATTATAATAATATTTCATATATGTATGTTTCCCATTCTGTATCCATGCATGTGATATTTTCCATAAATGAAGACATTTGCATTTCTTTCTATTAAAGCTGATTCTACTGTCTTCAGATCATTTTTAAAATAACTGAATAATTATGAATTTTATCTCCTTAGCACAGGATGTAAGCTAGCCCACCAAATTTATTGATTATGCCTTCTCCTAAATATCTAGTCAAGCTCTAATCATATCAAATTAAATTTTTCTCTTATTAAACCATGTCCTTTTACCTCGCCTTGAAAACAATTGATAAAATTGTCTAGATTACACTTTATCAAGTGTGAGAAAACAACTGATTGAACCTGGAGTCTTCTCCCTCCCTATGTTAACCATTTCAGATGGGGTGCTAAAGACCACCTAACAGTCTCTTGATGTTAAAAGACCAACCTAGACTTTATTTTAGGTATTCTTGTGTTCGGGATATTCCATATTTCATGGATGCTTTTTTCCAGTCTAACTAATGAACTCTATAAATCATTCCAATAATTTGAAATATCAATCACATAATTTTATTATTAAAGTGATTAAGATTCTCTTATCTAAGATGCTTTAAATAACTTTGTTCTTTGCTTTTCACATATTAAATTCCCACATCAGAAAACTATAGAATCAAACCTAGAAACAATTCAGCCACTAGATGTAGCTGTTTTACAGATCTAAAAGGTCTAAAAATAAAGTCACTTACCTGCCTAACAGTCTTGCTCATCTGTATAGCAACTCCATTTTTTAAAACAATATAAAAGCCACAATATTTGTCAAAGTATTATTTTATCACCTGAATGCTAACAATGATTACTAAGGTGTTACTTATTTAAGTGATGTGTATTAGGTTCTATAAATTGCTCACCGGGAATTTTGGCAACAAATATTTTTGGAGCTTACATGCTATTCATTTAGTAGTTGTCTATCATTGGAGCCAACTTTGTAGAACATTAGAGTGAAAACTTGTGTGAATAGATCGTTTAGCGTGAATACAGAAGTATATCATCATGGAAATTTATGCTATTTGTATAATGGCACCATTATACAATTGAAGCAAATTACATCATTTCCTGCCATTACTGTCATTTACATAACAAAGATAAAAATGACACAACACCATAAAATTAAGGTAAATTATCATACATTTCAGTACCTCATGTGGACTTCTTCCTATTCAGTGATTTGTCCATTATTTCAAGGGATGTCCAGATGGAAATTTGTTTTATTGCAGCCAAAGACCACTAAATGGAGTTGGTTAAATCAAAGTTTCATTGTACTGCCAATCAGAAAATTCTGTGGGTGGGCCGGTGGGTGGATATGTGTTTCTAAAAATATTTAATTTATACGGTATATCCTCTGTCATGGTCTGCTCTTTTAAGCTTGCTCATGAGAAGTGCTTTCCAAAATGTTTAGATATTTTGTGGTATATTACCTCAACTATATTCTCAGATTATTCTATTCCCTGTATTACATTTAGCAAGTATCAATCCCTTTTCTTCCTGAACCCTTTCACTGGCATACTTTGAAGAATTAGTATTCAGAGTGGGAAGATAATGAAAAAGCTCTATTCAGGGAAATCAATTCCTTCAGTAAGCAGTACTCACCTCAGAAATCCTCTTCCCTCTAGACATCTTAGTGAAGAAAATTGTCAGGTTCTCAGTGTTTTCCTGAGATATTAATAGTATCCCTCTCTCTGAAATTTCAATAAGTAGCATATGACTAAAAGGATAACACCCCCCCCCCCAGAAAATGCAATCTTGCAGGGCAGTTGTTCCTCAATTGGGACCCCTCAAGATGAGGCCTGAATTAGGGAGGAGTTGAAGAACAGGCTACCCTGATAAGAATTGAGTAGACCCAAAAGAATCTAAGAGAAGGGATCATAAAAAGAGAAGACCTGATGAAGGAGGTGCAGTGGAGACTTCAAAAGACATAACAAATAACAGAAGTAAGAAAAAATATTGAAGTGTTTGAAATTGAACATAATGAAAAGATAGAAATACCTTGTGCAGGTTTTCTATAATATGTCCGATATTCAAGGAAAGAAGATAACACTTGACATCTCAAATCTCTCAACAGGAACAGGTACTATAAAAGAAGTGCTTTCCCAAGCTATGGTGCAATATAAAATTGATTCATTCTTTTAGGAGTCCTAATGGTTGAGCCAACTTATGAGGGAGAGGTGAAAACAGCAATAGCAATAGCACTTAGACTTATATACCGCTTTACAGCCCTCTCTAAGTGGTTTACAGAGTCAGCATATTGCCCCCAACAATTTGGGTCCTCATTTTACCAGCCAAGGAAGGATGGAAGGCTGAGTCAACCTTGAGCCTGGTGAGATTTGAACTGCCAAATTGCAGGAAGCCGGCAGGCAGCAGAAGTAGCCTGCAGTACTGCACTCTCAGCACTGTGCCACCATGGTTCATGATTATTATATAATCATTGGTGTATAATGATAGATATCTCCATAGCTGTTAATATCATTTATTATGACATTCTCTGGGCTATCTGGCAGGGGTGGACCTTGTGGACATTGGCCCTTCCTGTTAGAATGTGTCCAGAAGGTAGTGCTAGGAGATTATTGGTCAAACACAAAGGCTGTTGATCTAATTTATCCCACAATTATATTTTGTCCCTATGCTACCCAGCCTGTGATGATCATCTGAAGTTTTATAGTGGGATTATGCCATCCACTTTCACTACTGTTTTCCATCCAATTCCAAGGAAGTTACCAATAATCTTGATGCCTCCTAATCTTTATAATGAGGTAATCTTAAATGAAATCCAGACAAGCCAGTGATGCTAGTAGCAAGGAGAAAAGTGAGCCTGAGGATTGAGGTGAACCTTACCCTGGATAGATTGCACTCCTCTAGATAGAGTAGGTTCAGAATTTGGAGGTGCTCTCTAACCCTGAGCTGTCACTGAATTATACAAATGGATACTGGTGCACTAGTACGGTGCACCAGTATGGTTCTGGACCACTTCTACACCACTATAGTTATGCACTACTACGGTTAATGAGCTTCTTCACCATTACAGTTAGTGCACTAATTTTAACCCTTACTACCAGAATTTGTTGCTGGTCTGGATGGCAGCCAAGTTGGAAAGAGAGTTATGAAGAGAAAATACTAATCTATACCATGGAAAGTGAAATGGGAACAGCTACCTAAAAATAAAAGCCCGATTTCAAGAATAATGAAAATCTAAGCAAATCCCCATTTCCCTTTAAAACATGGTTTTAGATGTGATCAGTTTATTACTTGCAATGAAAAAGGTTTGATTTCATAAAGTTGCAAGACACTATTATTGTTTTATATGCTCTATAAACAAAACTATGATTACTGAATGTAAGTGGTACATTTATTTCTACTTTATTCTTAATCCCAAAGAAATAATTTGCTTTATTTATAGGAAGGGATCCACACAAACTCATTTATCATTGTAGAGCTTATACCACAACATCCTTTGATAACTCCTGATCTATGGATCTTCATTGCTTTACTGTTTTATATGGAGGCTTACAAACTTAGAAAGAGTAAACAGGATATCTAAAGGTGCAGTCAACATAACAAGATCATCCCTCTCTCCTCCATCTTTTTCATTTTTGAAAGCAGAAAGCCAGACCGCTGAGAAGGTGGCTTCTTATTACAGCAATATGGATCTTCTGCCTTCTCTCACAACACTGGAAGGCAGGAATTGTACTGTTCTTATCTCAAAGGTCCAGAAGTTAGCGAGGAATTGATTTTAGATGAATCCCATCTGCAGAAACTAATTGTTTAAGCCTCAAGCAGGGGTTCTGCTATGGCCTTTCTTTGAAGATCTTTGAAAAGATGAAATACAAGTAAATGGATAAATGGAACAAACATTTCCTTTATTTGTCCAAATTTCTCTCTCTCCCAACTTTTCCAAAGATAGTGAAAACTATAAACTATAAATTAAGTTGCTTTTTTGCTTGAAAGACATTCACCACATTCCATCTAATGGTAGAGAATGGTTTTGAAATAATAGTGTCTCTTATATCAAATGAGAAAGTTTATTACAAAGTCTAGAAAGGATGGTTTTATCCAACTACTTGTTACAGAAGTCTGGCTTGTGGTACTATTAGTGAAATAAAAATCTTCCTTTTATGGACATTTTCATTAAAATTAAACAAGATTTCAAATTGAGAACATTATACAGTAGTTTTATAACATTGAAAGAAAATTATATTTTCGTTTTGCTTTTTTGTTGTTGTTCCAAGTGTGACTTAAAACTATTCCTAAAAATATTTCATATGTGTTGGTGCAAAAGATGCTGTAACCAATGTTCCCTCTAATTTTTTTTCAGTGTGTGCAGAAAAGTATAGTGTTTGAGCGGCAGATTTTTATGCCTGAGCACCTGAATTTTTTTCACAGATGTTTCACAGAGCAATTGATTTATAGGATTCGAATTGGAATGGAGAAAAATGGTTTTGTGCGTGAGTGAGTGAGTGAGTGTGTGTGTGTGTTTGAGTGAGCGAGGGGTCTGGTAAGGGAACCGTGCCTATTTAGAAAAGGTAAATTATTGCAAACATGATTAGTCGAAGATAAGTATGGGGACAGATTGGGTGGTAGAGAGAAAGTGATAAAAGAGTGGGAGAGAGGAAGAGAGGAAGAAAAAAGAGGGAAGAGAGACAGAAAGAGACAGAGAAGGAGACAGAAAGTGACAGAAGAGTGGAAAAGAAGGAGAGAGAAAGAGAGAGAAAGAGAAAGAGGGTGGGAGAGACAGAAAGAGACAAAGAGGAGAGAGAAGGGAGAAGGAGAGAGAAAGTGACAGAAGAATGGAAAAGAAGGAGAGAGAAAGAGAAGAGAGACAAAGAGAAAAAGGATGAGAGAGACAGAGAGAGAACATAGGAAGAGGAAAGAGTAAGAGAGAACATCTCATTTCAACCCTGAGGTGCAAATATTCTCTTTGATTGGTAATCTTATTTGTCCATTTACTATGCAATACTCTCATTTCTCCTTAAGTTCATCAAGAATTCCCTTCTTTTTATTGAATTTATCACAATACCTTGAGAACAACTTTTTCAGCATAGCTGTACAGCTATTTAAAATATAGAGTAATTTAGGTCAGGTTTTCAGAACATTAGTCTATTTATAAGTCACTAAGTGCAAAGAAACAGAATAAAGAAGTTGGCTTCCCTTTTTGTAATTGCCTATTGTCTGCATAATTTTCTACCTACATTTTTGATAACTGATATTCACTGTTGACCCAAGAAGCACATCGTAGAAAGAAAATCCTCCCTATGAACTTTGTTGGGTTTCCATGGAATGAAGTTTGATCTTTTTCTCAACCATACAGTAGCATATTTTTTCTAAGGAGGATATAATCAAGATAGTCCATAATTGACTATCAATCTAACAGTATGGTGATTGACAATTTCTTCATATTTCAACTCTAAGTCTTTCATTCTTAAAGATTTGATGAGGAGAAATCAAAAAAAAAATTTAAAGAGGAAAAAATGCTTGCACAATTGCATCCATGGAGACATGTATATATACACAACACACAGAGAAACAAACTTAACAAAGTACTAAGTCTGCCCACCAACTAACTAACTAACTAACTAGCTTTCTCTCTCTCTCTCTCTCTCTCTCTCTCTCTCTCTTTTAATGTGAGTGAGAGAGAGAGAGGATCCCTCCTTCCTTCAGCCCAACACTCTTTCTGGCATCCAGGCCAGATGAGAGGGACTGCAGAGGGTCTCCCCGAGTCTAGGGCAGCAAGTCATTTGATGGGAAACTTGCCTCTTGGAAGTAATGATCTGGCTTGGCTCCTGCTTTCGATCTGCCGCCCAACGACTGAACGGCGAAGCGAAGAGGCAGGAGAGACGAAGTGGGAGCCAAGCCGGGTCATTCCTTCCAAGAGGCAACTTTCCCATCGAATGACTCGTTGCCCTAAACTCGAGGATACCCTCTGCAGTCCATCTCGTCTGGCCATGATGCCAGCGAGAGTGTTGGGCTGAAGGAAGGAGGAATACACACGCTTGCGCTCTCCCTCTCCCTCTCTTTCTCTCGCAAATGGCAAATCTCAGCAGCCGCTGCTGGGAGCCTGTCCCATGCCTTCTCCCAACCCCCACACCCCTTCTCTAAGCTACTTTCTGCCTTGTGGACCTAGAACTGATTGCTGACTCCAGGCTGCCTCTCCGCTCCTATTGTCGTGGAAGGCGTCTCACAAAAACCACTGTGCGGCAGTTGGAAACTGCTATGTGGTGTTTTGTTGCCACATGCGCGGCCGTGCACCTGCACAGCTTAGAGGGAACATTGGCTGTAACTTATTTCAGCTTAAATATTGGACCCAAGACGTTCTTGATAAGTGGATGTCAGTATTTGGGGGAACTAGTAGATGAATACATCTTGAGTAGGATTGAGTATTCACCCAATGAATAACATTTTTAATCAGAAGTAAACATCTAAGCTGTATGTCTTGCTTATTGTTCTCATTAGCTATTTAATGAGTATTCTGCTGTACTTAGAGTCTGTACGTGGTTCTAGGACAGTGATGGCAATCTTATGGCACATGTGCCACAGGTAGCACGTGGAGCCATTTGTCAGGGCACGCGAGGCGCTGCCCTGTCAGCTGGCCAGCGCGCATGTGTGCGCTGGCCAGCTGAGTTCACCCTTTTTAAAAGCCATTTTCGCCCTCTCCAGGCTCCAGAGGCTTTATAGGAGCCTGGGGAGGGTGAAAAGATCCCCCCCGGAGGCCCTCTGGAGGCTTCATGAGCTTCCCTGAAGCCTCCGGAGCGCAAAAAAACGGCCCTACGGGCAAACTGGAAGTTTGGGAACGGACTTCCAGTTTGCTTGGAGGGTCGTTTTGACTACTCCGGAGGCTTCAGGGAAGCGTCCTGAAGGTCCCTCAAGCCTTAGGAGTGCTCAAAACAACCCTCCGAGCAAACCGGAAGTCACTTCCGGTTGCCCGGAGGGTTGTTTTGACTGCTCCGGAGGCTTCAGGGAAGTTTCCTGAAGGTCCCTGAAGCCTCTGGAGGGCTTCCAAGGGGGGCGGGGGGGCTGTTTCAGCCCTTGCCAGGCTCCTATAAAGCCTCTGGAGCCTTTGGAGCCTGGGGAGGGCAAAAAAAGCATGCAAAAAATGGGGGGGGGGGTCACGCCTGTAGTGCACGCATGCACACTGGGGGGGGGTTGCACATTGCATTATGGGTGCGGCACGCCTGCACAATACCCCCCTGCGCTCCCCCCACTTATGGCACGTGAGCCAAAACAGCTTCGCCATCGCTGTTCTAGGACAAGGATAATCAGTTTGGAGTGCAACTAGAAAATTGTTTGGCAATTTGACTGGTTTTCAAAATGTAATGAATTTTTTTTCTCAGTAATATGAAATAAAGGATTCTCTCTGTCTCTCATGTGGGTTGGTAACACTTGCACAATTTTGAAAATGTTTCCCCCTTATACAATTACATCTGTAAAAAAAAATGTACCACACTTTGCTTACAGATTAATAGGGACATCAGGAGTTAGATGATTAATTTTATAAGCCTGGATTTCTACTTACCAGTATGTCTGATCTAGTATATGACCAATATTGTGAACAAAAATGACTCATGTAAATATACTTTTCAGACCAAGAATACTAAAGATACAAAGTGGGTAGGAACTGATAGCAAGAATAAAACTTTACACAGTATTTTCCAATATTAATGATGCTTCATATATGTTATATGAAGACAATAATTCAATTTGGGTACAGAGATAACTTAAAGATAGTGTTTTACACGCAGGAGCAATTCCTGGGATTTTTAGTTCGAGAGAGGGAAAACCTGTTATTTCTTAAGATCTTAGAAAATGCTATCTCAAAGTAGTTGTATATAATGAAGTATTACTGTCATTAAGAGCTGGTATTTTGTAAAGGGTAAGATCAGGATTATTTCTAATTCTCTTTTAGATAAGAAAGCTATCTGGCAAGTTGAAAAACATCTGTCTACCAACTTGCATTGGACCAGTGTGGTAGATAGTGGTCAATAATCCTCAATGAACAGAGCTTCATTTTGCACTAGTTTGTTTCAAATGGATCATTATCTTTGGATGCATATTTGGAAAAAGAAAGTTCTCTTTTTTAATTACACAGTCCATAGATTTCGATTTATATTAAACTGAGAAGCTATTCTTTAAAATCTTGGCTATACTAAGACTGTCCACAGTGATGTTTTATCATGAGTGAAACACTTCTCAAGCAGTTCAAACAGCTACATCCAGTGGAAGACCCATGCAGTTGCTTCAAAGGCTGTCCAGTGTACAATGTCTCTACATGCACAGCCATGAGAATAGTGATTCTACAGGAAACATGGTTTATGCTTACAGTCAGGATCAGCCTATGTAGGTAGATGTTTCAAATTATGCAGCTGCTTTAAAACAGTGGGTGAATGAGTTTGTATCAGATCAAAGCAGGTTGGATCTGCTTTGCAAAAGACTAACTTCAAACACTCTAATAAATATCAGTTCTAAGGAACATCCCAATTCCAAGTGTAGTAACTTGATTTAAAGTACAGGCATACCTATGCTATAACAGAGACAGTATCTGAAACAGCAGGGTGAATAGATTTCAGACATATATGAGGTCCAGCATGTTTCATAAATTGTTTCTTCAGGGCAACTGACTTCTTTAAAAAATGATTTATCTCTTCAAGATGCTTGGGTATGTGCATTTATTGCCAAACTTTTAATAAACAACAATCAATTGCCTACAGAACAATTATAGCTTCAACAATAATTCTTTGTATATGAATTCCTAAGTAAACTCCAGCCTAATATTTCTACCTTCCTTTCTAATAAAATTATTATTATTATTATTATTATTATTATTATTATTATTATTATTATTATTATTATTATTATTATTACAAATTGGTGTCCTTACCCAGATGATACGCTTCAATCCTGGAGTCAAAGGCTGAATCTAAGTATTCCCTCCCAAAATTATGATTCTGAGATTGATATTGCACCAATCACAAAAATGATGGACAGAATCATGCACAGGTTGGGAAAGGTTAAAGCATGAAGGCAAATAAACATCTGTTTTATGGCAGGTGCTCTCCTTTAAGTTGGTTTTTTTTTACAAGGAAAAACTGGATTACAATGGGAACAAAGGTTTCCTACACTGAAGCAATATGATGGCATGTGTCTGTGTGTGCTCCAGATAAAATACAGGATAAGTAATCACTAGACATACATATGAATGTATGTGCAACAATCTAGGTATATTGAGACAACACTGTTGTAGGTAAGATGATTTAGCAGAATATGCTGCATTATGCAATGGACAAAGGGAACTATAAAATTCTATTTCAGCAATTTATGTCAAAGTGTGAACGTAGAGAAAGAGCAGTGGCCCAGTTAGTCAATAAAAAAATTGAAAGCATAAATTAATAATGTTGATATATGGATGTCTAGTTATTACAGTGCAATCCAGAAATAAAATCATTTCATTAAAGGTCATTTAATATTAATCAGATTATAGAAAAGAGAAGCTACAAATAGTGATCAAGAGCATTTGTCAGACGTTGGATTCCTGAACCAATACTGATTTTTCCAGTGGTGAAACCTTTGTGAGATTTACATTGATTTCCCTGCCTGACTGGGTGGGAAGGGCCAATGTAATTGGCGGGGGGGGGGTGTCCATTGTTATGGAAAGTATACTCACCTAGAAGGGCAACTCTGCATTTGGTTGGGCAAGGCAGTCTTGCTCTGAACGTTCCTGTGCTGTTTTGTTCCTGGAGAATGTGAGACATTTGGTAGATGTGATATGCTTAGATGTGTGCACTTTGTTCTTGCTGTGTACACCTTTGATAGGACTCATAGTGCATTTTAAATATTGGCTTCTGATTTTTTATCTGTTTACTGAAATTTTTCTTTAGTACTTTAGTACTTCAGTGGTAAAAAAAGTTGTTTGGCTGACCAAGTGTATGTTGGTGATTCGTGAGTTCTCTTTTGTTCTGAATGTTGTTTAGTTTTAGGGTTTAAATCCAGCAAGGATTTTAATGCTCTTTTGTTCTTGTACAAATTATAATTCCTTTGTTTGGTTTTTGGCAGTCAGCGGAGGGGGGGGGTTACTTTCAGAATAACCTTTGAACATTGATATATAGAGAAAGCAGATAACGTCCCCAAATAACGTCAAGGAGAGAAGCAACTTAGAACTGAGGAGAAATTTCCTGACAGTTAGAACAATTAATCAGTGGAACAACTTGCCTCCAAAAGTTGTGAATGCCCCAACACTGGAAATCTTTAAGAAGATGTTGGATAGCCATTTGTCTGAAACGGTATAGGGTTTCCTGCCTAGGCAGGAGGTTGGACTAGAAGACCTCCAAGGTCCCTTCCAACTCTGCTATTGTTTTGTAAATATAAGATTAGATTTAGGAGTAGATATTCTACTTTTTTTCTGTAGAAACTCTTTACAGTAGAAGAAAGTTCTCAGGTTCCCTCAGTGATTATAGAACTGGTTTGGATATTCTTCCTGTATTGATGTTTCTTAATCAGGGGATTGTGCACAACGTAAAAGGGTGGGTTAAAACTAATAGAGGAAAAAAAAAACCATGAATATTTACAGGCTATTTTTTAAAAATAAAATGTTATGTGAACAATTGCTAGCCTTACCCAATCCCTCTAAAATTTGAATTCCCCAGCTCTACTTTCCATAAGTTTATTCTTTTAAAAAGCAGCAAGGTTTCCTCATCTTGAGCAAAGTGTGCCCATAATGCATCCAAGGAAGAAAAGAAGGAAGGCAGGAAGCTGAAAAATGCCTAAACGTCTGGGAGGAGAGGGAGCTTCGTTATATACATGACAATGCATATTATGCCCCTTCCCTCTCCTTCAGACATTCCTAAAAATCATGCAGAATGGCCAAAAATTGTCATTGCCAATTCAGTTAGAACGCCACACATTTTTTTCCTCAACAAAAAATGTGTGTGTGTGCGTGTGTGTGTGTGTGTGTGTGTGTGTGTGTGTGCACGCTAAGTACAAATCTCCACTACAGTTCTGATTTCTTTAAGGATGATCTATCAATTCTGGTGGCAATTCTAATTGTGAAGAATGTTCAGATAATCAAATCAGTGTCCATTATAAAGGGGCTGGCCTGTTCAAAAAGTATCCCCCCCCCCCATTTAATCTGGATCTGTTTCTCAAGGTGTCTGACATAAATGGGATTATATTCCCAACTGCTGTAGGTAGAGATCTTTGGTTTAGACAAGGGATACTGTGGGTTCAAACCATGATTAAGAGGCGAGAGAGAAGAGTTGATTTCTTGCTTTGTATCCCATGAAGGAATTTCATGCTTCCAGTGCAATGGAAGCTCCTGGTCCATCACAAGTGCTAACTTTTCCCATCGTAACACCACTATTAAAGAAAAGTGTGATTAGACAGAATAGTTCCGTATACTTTTCCTGTTATAGTTAAGTCCTTTGTTTGGGTCTTTGTTGCTCTCTGAGCTTGGCTGTTTCTTTGCATTTCATTACCCAACTAGTTAAGGCCTTTCAGAGTACTTCTTTGGCTTCCTTTTTTGTTGTTGCCTACAGCCTTTGAACTTCTCCTTTATGTTGCCTGGCATCAACATACAGTTACTCTCGGCCATAAGTCATCTTACTTTATGGCTTGCCATTTATTAGATTGGTATGCAGCTGTTTGTGACTTGCTGCAGTTGCTTAGCTGAATCCCTCAAATAAGATGTGCAGTTTTACAATCCTGGCATTTAAGCTGCATACTTATTGCTATCCAGCTTCCAGGCAGGCTTGATCAACTTTTAATTGAAATATTTAACATCTTCTCTTAGTTTTTAGTAATTTCCAGGTTTTAAAAAAATGTTCTCTGTAAAATACATTAATTAAATTTCCTTTATTGCATCCTTGAAAAAAGCAAACAGCTAATGGATACAGGAGAGACCAGTTGTTAGGCACGTAGAAGTTATTTCCATAAAATAGAATCTCTCCATTTCGGAATATATTTTACATGAGCTGCAGTGTAATTCTTGGAAAAGTAGAAAAATCTGATTGCAGTTCATAGTGCAGCTTCAGTATACTGTAGGGGCAAACCTGTTGCTCCATGTAATGTGTGCAGTTAATAAAAAGAAATAAAATTCTAGAATAGAATTCTAGAATAGAATTTTAAAATAGAATTCTACCAGCACACCCTCAACCAAACATGGATTTATTCAAGAGGAAAGAAGGCCCGCTAAGGAGGTCAGGTAAAGGTGCTTCCACAGAATTAATCTAAGGCAGCCAAGCTTACACAAGAACTTTTCAGGATATAAATATTGTTCCTGCTTGTTTATCAAACCTAATTGTCAGATTTATTGGCAGGATATAAATAAATTCAGAAGAAAACATAAAATATGATAACGAGTGGAAGCTTTGTGTAATGTCCAATGTTAACAAATGTTAAGAATGGTCATTCAAGAACATCTAGAAGCCCTTGGTTCCCTACAGTACTTTGCAAGATACTTATAATTCTAAAATACTTGTTCTTCCAGTCACATGACAACTATTTTATCTGTGTACAGGGCTGTATAAGAGAACCTTGTACAATTAACTTTGTGGTTAATTCCCCTAAGAAACTGGAGAGTGATTGGACCTCACCCAATTAAATGATTTCTTAGCACATGGAACTTTCCTATGGATAACTATGTCTGTGCCACGTGGCATCTGAAAAAGAGGGGAGAAATACCGATATTTGGAAGGAACTGGGAATGGTTGAACGTTCTCATGTGAAGATGCTATTAGTTCTTTACTTACATGTGCTTCATGCAGGTCAGTAGATCTCAGCCTCACCACATGAGCAAAGTTGCTTAGGGAATGGAGGGAAGAGAGTAAGAGAATTCCCAAGTCCTGAGAGACATATGTATAATGAATACATGTGATAGAAGCGTAGTCCATTAAAAAGCTTCTCAACCTTCCCATGGAGAGCAAAAAGGAACAGAACAGAACAGAAGCTGGTTCTTCCCCAGTTTCCTGATTGCTGGAAATAGAGTAGGAATACAAGTATATATAATGCATGATTTGACCAACCCACTGGCCTATCTTAACTCAAATCTACACTAAAACTAAAAAAATATTGCATTTGGTACTCTCTACATAGTTTGCTCTAATTCTCCAGATTGAAAACTGGTTTAAACTTGTCTTTAACAGATACATTGTTGATATTAGCATAGCTCAAAAAACTAAGCACAGTTGGATCTGGGAAGTTTTAAAAAGATCCCTCCCAAAATAGTAATAGGAAATCACTGATTTACTGTTGCCAAGAAAACCACCCAGCTAGACAGACTTTTAATTTTCTCTGCCCTTTAAAAGTGAAATCGAGGCATTTTTTTTTTACAGGGCAGAAGTGTTCACCCGTGGAAATTAACAGCTATATGGAGCCTGCATAGCAGAGTATATATTCCTGTTCCATTGTGGGATATACGTATCTTGTACAATTGGAAGGAATGAACATAACAAAACTGAAGTCTGTTGCACACCCAGCTTGGACTAAATCTCACTGATGTTAGTGAGGTTCTAAGAAGATGTGAAAAGAAATTATATTGTCAACCACTGAAATTAAAGTCAGTTGCATTTACCCCAGAGATTAACAGAAGGCCAGCATAAAAAACTTGAAAGTCCCCTTGCAACCATATTACCAGCCAAGTTCAGGCCAATAACACTGATTTTCAATTGCATTTGCTCTGTCCCTTTAAAAAAGGTACTTTCTTCGTTTTACTCTGAGTAATTGTCACAGAAGCACAGAGTAATAAAATAGCAAGCATAAATAAAAACTAACAAGGTCTTAGCTTGTACACTTAGAAGCCTTTAATGGGCAAATAGTTATTTATTTTAAAAATAATAATAAATAATGCAGAACTATCTCCTGTATATTAAAAAAAATGTCTGTACATAATTACACAATGTAACAAAGTACCTATCCACTTTCTTGAACACAGTTCTCGTCTTTGGGTTAGATTTTCAGTCAAGGACAGGACAAATAAGAACAATGCAATGATTCAGACCCAATTTCCAAAAGGTGCTTCAGTGTTTGCAACTGTGCAAGTACAGCACCTGTAATGCAGGATCGTGCAGGTGTTTCCCATAATGACAGGTGCTACTTTGTACTCCTGTGTCACCCAACCACCTTTTGGGAATCAATGCTGAAATATTGCACAGTCCTACTACAAATTTATACTTGACCTGTTTCTTTCCAAGAACATGAAAATCAACCTTCCAGCATCCCTTGGGTCTTCAGCCATGCCTATCAATATAACACGAAAAAAGGGAAAATTTAATATAGAGAGTAACATCTGCATGCAGGACACAGCAAAAAGAACTGTTGACAGTGATATTCTTCTTTTATCCTTTGAAACAGACAGTCATGTTGAGAAATAGCTCTGCAAAGTGCAAGAAGAAGAAAAACAACAGGAAAGGGATGAGAGATCTGAAAGCTTAAGATTCCCAGCAACCAGCATTTAATGTCCTCCTGCAGATCAAGCAAAGGAGCTGTGGGTTTATCTGTTAATCCAGAGGGGCAACACTGCAGCTCTACTGTCCCAGGCAGGTGATGTGGTACCACATCAAATGCCTCAAGGTGCCGGTGCGCTTCTATTTAGCTCTATAAAGTCTCTGCTGCTGATCTTCACCCTGTTCAACTTCAGAGCTCACACAACATACTGTTCCATAAAACACAGTGTACAAACCTTAATGGCTGGATTTTACATCCTAAATCACAGGCCCACAAGTCACATAAATATGTGGAATGTTGTAGGAGCTCAGTCAATTCATCTTCTACTGAGAATCAGCAGACTACACTTTTCCTTGCTATCCTGCCCTTCGTTAGTCACTGTTCCTACTGCCATTACTATTTCAGCAAGTTGCTGAAGCTTATGTCACTTGTTCCTGGAAATGGCTTCCTCCTGATTTATCTTATGGCCCTGATTCTTTGGGACACTGATCATAGTAAATCCTGACCAACTCAGACACTTGAGTTGCTTTTACGTTCATTGTTCACCATCCCAGAATGAATGTCCCAGTTTGTGACAAATTGGGTTGAGAAATAAATGACCTAAGCAATACATCAATTGTTTTTCCTAATGCATTATATAACTATAGAGGTGATTTGAATATGCCTAAGTAAACATGCCACAAGATGCCAATTAGTTGGCTGTTATAGGTGAGCTATTTGTTTCCTCAATTGTTTAAGTCCCCAAACAACTTTTTCTTCAAATCAGTAAAATCAGGGGATGAAAATCCTAATGAGGGGGTCATGAGATTAAAGCTAATGGGCTCTGACTGGTGAAAAATGACTCTTCTCAACTGACTACTTTTTTTACAGTAGATCATTTTGATGGGTGTTGCAGGACAATGTATTGCATCAATGTCCACCTTCAAGAATGTTATTTATGTTCTTTGGCAACTACAGACAGCCTAGAAAAACAACACACACAGCAATGCTTCCTTTTTGTTGTTGCATCACCGGCAAAGCTCATTATTGAAAATAATTGAGAAACAACCTCTCAGTTTTTGGTAAAGCAGAAATATAATTGCATTTTAGCATTATCAGGTCAAACTTCAAGGTCTGGGAAAAGACGTATATTGTTAGCACATAAGAAAAAAGATGTGTGAATGACACATCACTTAAGAACAAACACAAAGACAATCAAGCATGTTGCTTATCATTTGTTCATCACATGCAAAGCATTATGACTTCCAAGCATCAATCAGAAGCAACAGTAACTTTGTATCCACTTCATGTCGCTCTATGTTATTGTTAAGCACACTTGAGCTGTTGGTGCCAATGTCAAGCCAATACAAGACAGCATTATGGCAATGCAGACAATATCAATCTGGCATTTAAGTTCCTGATGCATGAACCTCTTGTGACTTTCAGCATAGACCACTTGTTAGAAGCAGGACTCTTGGGATTCTGGATCATTGTGGATTGGAAGCTTGTCAGGGTCCAGGTGATGACCATTGTACAAGACTGTATACCTATAAAAAGGGGGGAAATGACATTAGAAACCAATGAAAGAAATGCCTTGAGTGTCCCTCTATGAAGTTCTAGGCTGCATTTTCTTCATGAAGATCCTTTAAGCTTCACTTCTCAAGAACCTGAAAATCCAAATTTAAAATTAAATAGACAGCTGCTCTTCTTAAGAGCCACTATCATGCAGTCCTTGGAATATGTTTTTATTGAGACTATGAGCTGAAATATCAAGAATATTTTAAAAAAGATATTGTTGTCTAATTTCCTTTACTAATATTACTAAATATATAGCTGGGGATTTCTTTAACACAACTGTAGCACTTGTTGATGTTTCCTTTTGCTTTCACCCCCACCTCCCGAACAAATGAGCTTGAATTGCGTCTCCTTTTTCTGAGAACTGCAGCTTATCACAAATACACATAGGAGGACCTAATACATAATAATCAGTGATGCTAATATTAAAGGGTTTTTAGTCCTATGGGCTATGGATGAAAATGGACAGTTCTGTTATTCAGTGAAGTAAATTTATGCACTGATCATTTAAGTGTTTCTCACTGTTATTTCAGATGTTCTCTTTTCTTCAGCACTTTCCACAGCATATAAAAATATCAGGGTCCACAGTATTCTCCATGGTATATCAAGAAGGTAACCCTTTATGTCCCAGAAATATGTTGTGATAACTACTTATGAATACTTGACAAACCAAAAAGCTTAATTTGATTTGTAAGTAATCCTGATTTTTTTCTTCTACTGTTCAGAGAATTTATGTGATGGGAAAGAGCATCAGGTGGTTAATATTCAAAAATGAAATTCTTCAATTTGGAGAAGTACACAAGGGCATTCTAGGACTTTCTTAAAGCAGGAGATCTTCAAAAATACCAGATGGTGTTTTAGGGGAATTGTGGATTCCCCGACCACACTCACTTGTGCCCTCCCCCTCTTCACTGCTTCCACAGAGCAGCTATGGTTAATTACCCCACAGCACAGCAAGGAGTCTGATGATTCTTTGGAGAGCCCACTGGAGAACACGTCCTATTGCTGAGATTCAGGCCACACCCCACAAAAACACTTGTGATGCCGCTGGACCTAAAGCAAGGAAGGCAGCCATTATGAGCTGCCCAGCTGAGCGACTGCAACAAGCCTAGAAAAACAGTGAAGTAACCGGCTGGGTGAGATAATAAGATTGCTTGAAGTACAACATTCCTTTAATTAACTTAACCTCTAATTAAATTTTTTTAAAGAAAAAGCGGCAGGAGACAGGGGGAGCTAGAAAGCTCTCCCACCCTTGGGGCTAGCAGCGAACAGACAGATGGAGCTATTAACAGAATAAAAGAAGTGATAGATCTTGAGAAATATTTAACTGTTTAAGGGCTAGAAAGCAAATTGGAATTTTGACTTTTTACTCTTTATTTGGACTTTCTTGGACTTTTTGCTTTTGGAGCTATAGATTTAAAAAACAAATACGAAGAATTACTTGTCTGCATAGTCCGCATTGCCATTGAGTGGTAAATAAAAGTTGCTTGAATAAGGAAGGAAGCTGGCTAAGAAGAATTGACCTTGACTTTTTTGCTGTTAACACTGGACTGCTGATAAAGTCTCTCAGGAAGAAAGAAATTAAGACCAGCTGTGTAAACACAGTGTTGGACTCTTTTGCTACATTATCCTTCTGACAGCATGTTTTTTCTCTCTTGCTTTTTCCCCTTTTATTGGAAGAACTTAGACAATCCAGACAACTTATACTAAATATTCTTTTTTTTCCTTCATTTTTCTTTCCCTTTATTTTTTCACTTGGCTACTTTGGGTCCTTTTTTTGCTTATCCAAATTTTTATCTTTTCTTCCCTTTTTTACCCACCTTGCTCTTTTTTTTCTATTCTCTTTTTGCAATGAAGTGTGGATTACCATTATGGAATTAATTTTGTGAGGATTTTTTAGTCTCTTTCGTTGGGGTGAGTTCCTTTTTTTGTCTTTTTTTTTTTACCAATCCTCTTTTTTCTTGTTTCCTTGCTTCTTTTTCTTTTTTATTATTACACATTGGCATTTTAAAATGAATGGATTAAGGTAGCAAGAACCTGAAAACTGGGTCCAAGAACAGGTGTTGGTTTATTGGAGGCTGGTGTTTGAGTTGCTGTGGACAGCTTCAAGATTACAATTAATTTACTAATTCACCCTTTGGATTATAAATTCGACTATAACTCAGTCACAACAATGTCAGAACCCAATACCAAGATGAAGAAGATAACATCATACGTGTCTGCCACAGCTACACTGCCCGGTTCAGTGACATAGAAAGTTACAGGCACAACAACACAACAAGATAAAGCTACCTTGGAGTTAAAAAGTATGTTTCAAGCCATACACACAGATCTGAAGGAACTTAAGGAGCAAGTAAACAAAGTAGAAGAGAAAGTGAGCAAGATGGAACTGAAATAAGTCAAGGAAATGATGGGGGGAAATGAATAGAGACTGCAGAAGGTGGAAGAAAGAACAGAAACAACAGAGAAAAAAGTGGAGGAGATGGATCATAGATTGCTAATAATTGACAGAAAGCAAGATGAATATACAATATTTTGGGAAAAGGAAAGATCCGAATTCTACCTAAGATTTCAGAACATTGAAGAGGAGAAAAGAGAGAATTTAGCAGAGAAGATTGCAGAAATACTTTCCGAGGTCACAGAAATGAGTAAGGAAAATATTTTAGGTGGAATGGACGAAACATTTAGAGTACATACAAGAGAGACAGTGAGAAACAACCTGCCCAGAGAGGTACATGTAAGATTTATTTTTAAAACTTTAAAAAATGAAGTATTGCAAGCAACAAGAAATACCCCAATTAAATACAGAGAGAGTGGTATTGAAGCAAATCCCAAGGAAGGTTAGGGGAATAAGAAAAGAATACCACTTCCTGACTAAGAGTCTGGTTAAGAAAGGGGTGAGTTTTAGATGGCTGGTTCCAGAAGGGATCTTGGTAAACTGGCAAGAACAAAGGCACAGATTAGATATACTAGAGAAAGCAGAATTATTTTAAGAACAACATATAGCAGCACAGGAAGCAATGCTGGTAAGAGAAGAGGGAAGAGCCAAATGCCAGGAAGCTAAGGAGAAAGATCAAGGAAAATGGAGAAAGAATAGGAAGAGAAAGTGTTAAGAGAAGGAGCAAGGGCCAAAGAGACAAAGGAACAGAGGGAGCTAAGAATGACTAGATCAACTAAACCTATAAACCAATGATATGGAGGAAGAAATAAAAGTAATCTCAATAAATATAAATGGACTAAACTCGGTGATAAAAAGAAAAAGAATATTCAACAAATTAGAGAAATTGAAACTGGATATTATATGCTTATAGGAAGTACATATTAGAAAGAAAAACAGGAAATTTTTGGAACAAGTAAAACTAGGTAATTTATACACAACTCTGGCTGAAAGTAGAAAGGGAATAGCACTATACATTAGAAAGACAATTCAATCAAATATAATTTTTAAGATGGGGAGGGAAGAATACAGATGGTGGAGATAGGATGAATTTGAGAAAGATATTATTAGTGGCTCCAAATGATAAACAAGTAGAATTTTTTGGAAAACTACACAAAAAGATAATACAATATGAATATCAAGATATATGAATACTAGGAAACTTTGTAAACAATGGAATAGACCATAAATCCACAAAGATGAACAAGAAGCCAAGGAAAACCCTACCCAAAACATTTTTCACGATGTCGGAAGAATTACATCTGCAAGATGTTTGGAGAATAAGACACCCAAAAGAAAGACAATACACTTTCTATTCAAACAGACACTTATCCTACTCAAGAATAGATATGATATGGATGTCAACAAAGTTAATACTCAAAACACTCAAGATAGACATAGACATAAGCACATGGGCTGATCATAACCCAATAACAATGACTTGGAAGGTGTTAGGGATGTAACCCTAGGCTTGGCTTGGCAATGTATATAAGCTATGATTACTTTACTGTTACTTTAAATGATTAAGAGAGATAATTGGTTTATTACCTCAAGCAGCTATAAGAGGGAGCCAGAATGGCTGTTAGCTCTCTGTTTTGTTAGAAGCTGGTTGGTGTTTTTGAGGTATTGTGGTTTGTTACTGTTTAGCTATATTTTGTGTATTAGACTGAATATTTTGATAACTGAATTACTGAACTGTGTATGACTTGGACTGTTAACCATACGCTGAATACCTCTATATTTCTACATAGTAAACTACTATATTTTTATACTATTCAGTGTCTCTGTATGCTGGTTTGTGCGTGTTATTCCATATTACTCTCATTACGCTTCTCTGCATACTCGCTCTTCTAATGGGGAGCTTAATTACTTAACAGAAGGGACAGAGGAAAAAGGGAAGATGGACATTAAATGCAAGAATATTAAATGAAAAAAGTTTCCAGCAATATATGGAAAAAGAACTGATGTATTTCTTCCAGGAAAACATAAAGGAAGACACATCATTACAGAATGTATAGGACACTTGTAAAGCATATATCAGAGGCCTCACAATGACATTCATAAGGAAAAACAATTCTAGTCAAATGAAGGTTGAGGTATGATGATAGTAATATATATAATATATTTGATTTAAAATATATGATTTAATATGAATTGTAAGTGATGACTGTGGAAGGGATGCACGGAGGTTTTGGTAACCAATCGACTCACTTTGTACAATTTGTAATGGAAGATGGTTTTGTGGGGTTTTTTGTGTTTTGTCCGTTTGTGTTTATTCAAAAATAAAAAAATCTAAAAAAGAAAAAGAAAGAGAGGAGAAGAGAATGAAAGGAAGATGGGGGAAAGAAGAAAGAGGTAAGGAGAGGAGGATGGTAGGGAGAGGACGAGAAGGAGAGAGGGTAGGTAGGGGAAGAGGAAGAGTAGGAGTAGGAGAAAGGTAAGGGAAGAAGGAAGGGAAAGGAGAGGAGGAAGGAGGAAAGTAGAGAAGGGAGGGAGGGAGAAAAGAAAGGGAAAATAAGATGGTGTTACAACAGTATGAAGGGATGGTAAACAAAGCAACCCAAACTGTATACCTATATTATACCCTATAAAATGGAATAATAAGTGTATAAGAATGATAAATGTAAAGAAGATATTTAATTATGTGAATGTATACTTAAAATGGTATGTAAGAGAATAAAAAAATGTTCTGAAAAAAAATAGCAGATGGACTTTTCAGCCTTATTTTTAGATAGATCAGTCCAGATAGATTGTGAAAAAGGTCAAACAGCTCACAGAAACCCTCCATTTATGTATTCACTGAGAAATGAAGATTTAAGTATAATTTAATTTCCAAGATGATCTAACCTACACCCACCCCCCAGCATTACACCTGATTAATGATTTCAGACATGAACTTAGTTTGCTTGGCCATATGTGCGATGCTGGAAACAATCTGCTTTCAGGTCTCCAAAGTCTATATATCTTCAGGTCCAAAGGGAAATTATTATGTAGTAATAATCCTTGGAAGAGAAAAAGGTGCTTTGGAGTATACAGGGGCACTCCCATGCTGCATATCTCCTCCACTTGATTGACATAGTCCCAGAAGATCATGATGTTTGATTTAAGGAGATGTTGATGGGTATGATGTATGTTTGGAAATCTTCTTTCTCTTTTCTAGACCAGATCCATGCTCAGTTCTAGTCTTAAGAAACCCATTTTCTCCTAATATTAATTATTAGGAGAGACATTGCAAGTGTAATACAATGAACAATAGATCAAGATCATACAAAGTGTTAATATTTCTTTATAATGCCTTGGTAAGACCACACTTGGAATATTGCATTTTGGTCGCCATAATATAAAAAAAGATATTCAGACTCTAAAAAGAGTACCGAGAAGAGCAACAAAGATGATTAGGAGACTAGAGGCTAAAACATTTGAAGAACAGTTGGGGAGGAATTGGGCATGTCTAGTTTAATAAAAAGAAGGAGTAGGGGGCAGAGGTGATATTCAGTCGGTTCTCTCTGGTTTGGGTGAACCTGTAGCTGCGGCTGTGGGAGGCTCCACCCACCCACCCCATGTAATGCACGAACAGTGTGCATGTGCAGAAGGTGGTGCGCATGCGCAGATCCAGTGCATGCTCACATTTGCAAACCAGTAGGAAGGTAAGTGAATCCCATCACTGGTAGGGGGTGACATGATAGCAGAGTTCCAATATCTAAGGAGCTACCACAAAGAAGAAGTGATCGACCTGTTTTCCAAAGCACTTGAAGGCAGGACAGGAAGCAATGGATGGAAACTAATCAAGAAAAGGAGCAACCTAAAACTAAGGGAAAATTTACTGATAGTTAGAACAACAGGTGCTTTGTGGCAAAGAGAGGGAGTTATATATGATTCCTACAGCTACAAAATTTGCTACAGTCTTTTCTGAGATTCCCAACTATACAGAGGCTGAGTTTCTGGATGTCTGGATTTGACTATTTCACCTGGGAGTAGTTATGCTACCATCACCTCCTCTTAAGAAAAGTGTTGCCCTCTTACTGGAACTGGGACAGGGGCAAAGAAAGAAATTCTCTTTTTCCATGAATAAAAGTTTAAATAAATGGCTATACTTTTCCCATTGATCAGCTTTAGAAGGCCAGGCAGTTTGGAGATGCATTGTACTAAATACAGACCTAATACTGGGAAACAAAAACTAAAATATTTTCTTTTCCATTTAGACAAAAGCTAGCAAAGACTTCCGGAAACAGCTTAACTATACCAAGCTGCATAAATTATTAACCTGTAAACAGCCAGAGTAAACAAAGTAGATGTAACACAGAACTCAAACTGAAGCCAAGCAGCACTGAAAAGATATTGAAGGTTTTTGCTTATATTTTCTCTAGCAACTTTATCTTACTGGTTCTAGTTTTGCCAAACCCAATCAGGAAGGGGGAAAAGGGCTTCTACAATAAATTTGATGCTTGCAGGACCTTTCAGTCCAATTGAGAAACAGCTAACCACCTGAATCCCTCCCCTTGCTACTCATGAGTTAGTGATAGGTTAGAGTTCCGTATATCTCCCCTACCATAAATACACACTTGCACATATAAAAGCACCACAGAATAACAATTTCACAATATGCAAATGGTTATTAATCAGGGAAATACAAACACTTCAGAAGATAAATCTAAACTGGGCATTCTCCCAGGTACACTTAAATCTCCGGTGAAGCACACATACTCCTGCTCCCAAACCCATGGTGACACCCAGCCCACACAGGCAGATATTCTGTAGAGTTTCTCAACCTTGAAGATTTGTGGACTTCAGTTCCCATTCTTCAGTCAGCCATGCAGGTCACCCAGAGACTTCTGGGTGGAGTTGAAGTTCAATCTTCAAGTGGCTCAGGTTGAGAAACATTGCTATACAGTATATAGACAGATAAACTCTTTCACCTCAGTTTATCTCATCCCACTCAAGTTATTTTTTTGTTTTTTTCTGAGAGTTACTATGTATTCTTTAAAAGCAAAGTACATACAAATTCCCTTTGAATCATCTTAATTCCTTGTGACTTCATGGACATGTGGTTTGCCTTCAACTGGGAATTCCATGATTACTTGACCTTTTCTATTCAAGTATTAAGTGCACCTGATTTTCCTTTTTCAAGATCAGTTAGAAGCTGCCCCCTGCTGACCCTGTAGCTTCTTGTAATTCTTACTTCAAAGAATGTCTCTGCAGTCTCCATGAGCCTCCCCTTTAACATGTCTTTAATATATGGTGAAAAAATCAACAACCAAGTTAGAAAAGTAGTAAACAATAAGCCACTTGAAAGTAAAAAGCAAATGTGGTGAAAACTTTATTTTCTTTATTTAGCCACAGGGCACTTCCAGTAAGCAGTATGTATTAGAAGGCCTTAGGATGCACTAATCTATAAAGCTAAGTATCAACCTTTCTCCCCAGAAATTTCCTCTCAGAAGAAACATACAGTTTTAAACTAAAATGTTGCCTTGATGCAAGTTTGCTACTAACATCATGAGGTTCACAGCCACAGTTCTGCAGCCAGTGGAGTCTATTTTCCATTAGATGATGTCCCGCCTGGATTACTGCAACGCTCTCTACATGGGGCTGCCCTTGGGACGCGCCCGGAGACTGCAGTTAGTTCAGAACGCAGCTGCGCGGGCTGTGATGGGGAGTACGAGGTACTCCCACGTAACACCTCTCCTGCGCGAGCTGCACTGGCTACCTGTGGTTTTCCGGGTGCGTTTCAAGGTGCTGATTACCATCTTTAAAGCGCTCCATGGCACGGGACCTAGTTACCTGCGGGATCGCATCCTCCCACATACATCCCTGCGGCCAATTCGCTCACACAGGGAGGGACTTCTCCTGGTGCCGTCCACTAGGCAATGCCAACGGGCGACACCAAGGAGTAGGGCCTTCTCTGTGATGGGCCCAACCCTCTGGAATGACCTCCCCGCCGACATTAGAACCACTTCTGACCTCCGCTCCTTCCGGCAAAAATTGAAGACCCACCTGTTCCGATTAGCAGGCCTGGCATAATTACAACTGTCCCTCCTGGCAAATGTATTATATCTGGTTATTTTAGGGGTTTTTTAATTTACTGTGTCTATTTTAGGGGTTTAAACTTATATTTATATTAGCTTTGTACAGTTCTTTTAATTGCATTTTAACCTCCTCCATGTCAACTGTACATATTTAACTTTTTTATTGTATTTTGTTATATTCTGTATGGACTGTACACCGCCCCGAGTCCCTTTTGGGAGAGGGGGCGGTCTAGAAGCATCAAATATAAATAAATAAGATGAAATTTTCACACTGTCCTCTCGCTTCTAAACTGACTCTACTGTCAGTTTAACCATTTCCTAGTAAATCAGAACACGTGCATCAATTGCAATTGGCTTCCAATCTGCCGATATTTGGGCATGATTTATTATTCACTCTCCTTCCTACATTATTTCAGGAATATGTCATGGGTCACAGCTATTCCAAACATTGTTTAAATGCAGCTGTGGCATCACAATGTCTTTGTGCGTCTGCTCAATTTTTTTCTAGCCAGCTTTGCTTTGATGTTGCCATGGCAATGGCGCCACTGCATATTTACATCGTGTATGATCATTCTTCTCCCATTCCTACACAGTCGACTCTCAGAAGAGTTTGTTTTCACTGGACCCAAAACAAATGAGACCCCCAAGGTTTGTGGGAACAGAGGCTGCTAGTATTTCTTCTAGTGAGATAAATTGTTGTACTGTCCGATTTTTATTTTTATTTTAACTCATTAGGCAGATTTTACTGGCCCTTCTAAAAGTATAACACAGTGAGCAAAAGAAGATACATTTCTAGAAGACTACTCATTAGCCTAGAAGTCTTCATTTTACAGACACACATATAATAAACAAAGGTCCATAAAACATTGTGCTCATGGCCAGATCTCCCTACTAGAAATTAAATTGGAAAAAGTTATTTGGCTGTTCTCAACCCTCCTGAAGCCCCTTTGGAGCAAGTGAAGGCAGAGTCAGAATTTTGGTTCTCAGGATTGTTCTTAGTTCATCTCTGTCTCATTTTTTCAGCAGAAAGGCCTGTGGTGTGGTATGGTTTGTTTGTTTGTTTTATTGGATTTATATGCCGCCCTTCTCCCAAAGGACTCAGGGCGGCGCACAGCATTAAAAAACACATATTACAAAAGTTAAAAGGAAATTAGAAACAATCCAAAAAACAAACCCAATTAATATAACACTAACATTTTAAAAATTAGATAAAATTAACAGGCCAGGCCGGCTTGCTGGAAAAGCCAACTTTTTAGGGCGCGTTGGAAGGACCAGAGGTCGGGGATTAGGCAAAGCTCCGTGGGCAGCTCATTCCAGAGGGAAGGCACTCCCACAGAGAAGGCTCTCCCCCTGGGGGTTGCTAGCCGACACTGTCTGGCCGATTGCACCCTGAGGAGGCCAATTCTGTGAGATTGTACTGGACGGTGGGAGGCTACTGGTGGCAGTAGGTGGTCTTGCAGGTACCCTGGGCCTAAGCCATGGAGCGCTTTAAAGGTCATAATTAGTACCTTGAATCGCTCCGGGAAAACAACTGGCAACCAGTGCAGGCCGCCTAAAAGGGGTGTAACATGGGAGCACCTAGGTACCCCCATTATAACCCGTGTGGCCACATTCTGGACCAGCTGAAGCCTCCGGGTGCTCTTCAAGGGCAGCCCCATGTAGAGAGCATTGCAGTAGTCCAAGTGAGAAAGGACGAGGGCATGAGTGACTGTGCATAGAGCTTCCCGATCCAGGAAGGGGCGCAACTGATGTACCAGGCGAACCTGGTAAAAGGCCCCCCTGGTCACGGCCATCAGGTGTTCTTCTAATCTAAACTAAGCCGCGTGTCCAGGAGGACTCCCAGATTGCAGCCCCTCTCTGAGGGGGCTAAAATTTCTCTCTCTATCATCAAAGATGGAACAAGATGTACAAATCAGGATGACAGAAACCACAGCCACTCAGTCTTGGAGGGATTGAGCTTGAGCCTGTTCCTCCCCATCCAGATCCGTACAGCCTCCAGGCATCGGGAAATCACATCAAGGGCATCATTTGGGTGGTTTGGGGTAGAGATGAAAAGTTGGGTATCACCAGCATATTGATGATACCGTACCCCAAAACCACGGATGATCTCACCCAGTGGTTTCATATATATGTTGAACAGGAGGGGTGAAAGAACCGACCCCTGAGGCACCCCACAAGTGATGCGCCTCGGGGTTGATCTCTGCCCTCCAGTCAACACGAACTGCAACCGATCTGACAGGTAGGAGAACCACCGTAAAATGGTGCCCCCCACTCCCAACTCCCCGAGTCGTCGCAGTAGGATACCATAGTCGATGGTATCGAAAGCTGCCGAGAGGTCAAATAGGACCAGGACAGAGGAGCAGCCCCTGTCCCGGGCCCGCCAGAGATCATCGACCAATGCGACCAATGCCATCTCCATTCTGTACCCGGGCCTGAAACCCGACTGAAATGGATCCAGGTAGACAGCTTCATCCAGGTACTGGGGAAGCTGACATGCTACCACACTCTCAACAACCTTTGCTACAAAGCGAAGGTTGGAGACCGGACAATAGTTGGCTAAAGAAGCTGGGTCCAGGGAAGGCTTCTTAATGAGGGGCCTCACCACCGCTTCCTTCAAGCCAGTGGGAAAGAACCCCTCTCTCAATGAAGCATTGGTAATTGCTTGGAGCCAGCCTTGTGTCACCTCCCGGGAAGCCGAAACTAACCAAGAGGGACATGGGTTCAGCACACAAGTGGCAGCACTGAGTCTCCCCATAATCCTGTCCATGCCCTCGGGGGTCACAGGGTCAAACTCATCCCAGATTATCTGCACAAGATTCATCCCCATTGACTCACCCAAACCTACCCAGTCAGAGTCCAAGCCTCTCTGGATCTGAGCGATTTTATCCTTTACATACTGAACAAATTCTTTAGCTCTACCCTACAAGGGGTCTTTCCCAGTTCCTTGGTTAAGTAAGGAATGGGTCACCCTAAACAGGGCGGCTGGGCAGTTATCTGCGGACGCGATAAGAGCGGAAAAATGTTGCCATTTTGCCGCTTTTATCACCACTAAGTAGGATTTACTAGTGTTCAATCAGATTCGGACCACCTGGCCCTCCAACCACTCTCTAGATGTGTTTTCTGGTGTTTCAGCTCCCAGAGCTCCTCGGTAAACCAGGGAGCCACCTGGGATCGACACTGGGTCAGAGGCCACAAAGGCACAACATGATCCAAGGTCCCAGTGGCTGCCCTATCCCAGGCTTCCACTAGGGCTTCAGTCAAGTTGTGAGCAAGGGATTCAGGAAAAGTCCCAAGCTCTATCAGGAACCTTTCAGGGTCCAACAGGCGCCTGGGGTGGAACCATCTAGTTAGTTCCGTCTCCCTGCGGTGAGGGGTAGCAGTATGGAAGTCAAGCCTGATGAGGAAATGATCAGACCATGACAAGGGTTGAATAGAAATATCCCCTAAATCTAGATCATTCATCCACTGGCCAGAGACAAAAATCAGGTTGAGCGTGTGTCCCCTATTATGGGTGGGGTCTTGAATTAACTGAGTTAGGTCCATAGCTGTCATGGAAGCCATGAACTCCCGACCTGACTTGGATGTCTCGCCAATGGAAGGCAGATTGAAATCCCCCAGGATCATAAGCCTGGGAAAATCAACCACCAATCCAGCTAACACATTCAGCAGCTCCGGCAGGGCTGATGAAACATAGCAGGGAGACAGGTATGTAACAAAAAGGCCCACCTGAACTCCAAGGCCCCATTTCACAAAAAGGGACTCACACCCGCCTATCTGAGGCACAGTGACCTCCTGAGGTCTGAGACTTTCCCTCATAACTACCACCACCCCCTCCGCCCCTGCCCTGGGCTCTCGGCTGGTGAAATGCCCGGAAGCCTGGTGGGCATAGTTCACGAAAGGGAACACCCCCCTCATGGCCCAACCAGGTCTTCGTAATGCACGCCAGGTCTGCTCTACCCTTTTGTATGAGGTCGTAAATGAGGGGAGCCTTATGCACAACAGACCTGGCGTTAAGCGACACCAGCCGGAGACCAGGGTCCTGTAATCCTGAGCACCCGGGGATGCGAGAAGGGCGATGAGGGTCGGAAGCGCGATCACTCTTAAACAGTAAACCCGCGTCCCCCGAACATAATTTGGCCCTCGCCCCCCACCATATCTGCCTCTCCCACAAACAGTAGAGATGGTGAACCCCCCAATGGAATGGCTTAATGTCTCCCCGGAATCCCAACCCTTCCCAGCTCTCCCGACCTGCGCCCATTAGTTACCTCTGGCCTGTGCCCTGGCAGACTCCACCCTATAAGCCTGTCTGAGCCATCCAAATCAACCCACCGCCCCCCTTAAAATTTGATTTAAAAACCCCTGTAAAAAACCCCTAAGAAATCTCTTCTTCGCGTTCCACCTCTCGGGATCCCAAGATCCGTCATTAAGGAAGCGTCTTGATAGGCAAGAAGGCCATCCCCGGGAAAGGGGGAGTTCCCGAAGGGAATAAAGTTCTGTCGCAGTATAACATAGAGGAGAGTGTGGCATCAACCAACTGGGATGACATCATGGGGAGATGGAACGAGGAGATGACATGTCCGGGGGAGGAGCAGCCGACAGTGTTCAAGGGGGTAGTGGGGAACTTGTGTCCATCATAGAAATGGTCGGTGTTAAGGACAGTATGTAAGAGTAATGGCCAGCTGTCAAAATCGCAGCAGATTATTGCAAGGTGGTGAAGTGGCCAGCGATGGCGGCGGTGAGACAGCGGCAGCAGCGGCGGCTGCTCCAACTTCAATGACTCCAACAGCCAAGCTCCGTCCACGCCAGCCGTGCTCATATCCTTCGCCAGGGCCGCACTCCGTAGACCCAGTCCATAGTGTCAAAGGAGGAGGGGCCAAATGGCCAAACGGCACAGTACGGTGGCACAGGCAATGGCGGTGACACCGGAGGGGGCCACAATGAAGGATCCCCCCACTCCAACCACGCCCACGCCAACTACCGAAGCCATCTTCCGCTGGCGTCAATATCCATGCCAGCTGCCTCAGCCACTCCCCGCTGATCCAATCTATCCTGTCCATAAGCAAGGTGGAGGGGAGTGGAGTGGGGGGAGCAACCGGGATAACACCATGGCGTGGGGAGTGGCAGCTGCAGAGACCCCAGGCTGGGCATCCCATATGGTGTGGTGTTGAAATTCCTGATAGGGTTTGTAGCAGCCGTGATAATTCTGTGAACTCCAGGTTGAAAAGGTCTCTTGGAGCTGGCTGGCCAATTTTTCCTACTTTTATTTTCATCTAGGAAAAGGGATTATAAGGTCTGCCCCACAACAATGACTTCCATGCTGCTAGAGATTTCAGTGCTATACTTTTTTTTGAAGCCCAAATTCCTACTCATCCCAGCCTAGCCTTAATTCCAATTCTGATACAGGCAATCTTCAATTTATTCCCACAATTGAGCCAACTTCCTGTTCCTAAGTGAGATAATTAAGGGAGTTTTGTCCCATTTAATGACCTTCCTGATCAAAGTTGTTAAGTGTATCATTGCAGTCGTTGTTAGCAACACGGTTGTTAAGTGAATCTGGCGTCCCCATTGACTTTTGTTTGTCAAGAAGTCGCAAAAGGTGATCGCATGAATCCCGGAGCCTGCAATGATTATAAATATGAGTCAGCTGCTAAGCATTTAAATTTTGATCACGTGATGCTGCAATGATTGTGTGAAAAATGGTCATAAGTCATTTTTTTTCAGTGCAGTTATAACTTTGAACAGTCATTGAATGAATTCTAAGTCAAAGATTACCTATCTATCCCTATCTCCCAAATGGACCTATACAATACAATACAATAGTAGAGTTGGAAGGGACCTTCGAGGTCTTCTAGTCCAACCCCCTGCCTAGGCAGGAAACCCTATACCGTTCCAGACAAATAGCTATCCAACATCTTCTTAAAGACTTCCAGTGTTGGGGCATTCACAACTTCTGGAGGCAAGCTGTTCCACTGATTAATTGTTCTAACTGTCAGGAAGTTTCTCCTCAGTTCTAAGTTGCTTCTCTCCTTGATTAGTTTCCACCCATTGCTTCTTGTTCTGTCCTCAGGTGCCTTGGATAATAGCTTGACTCCCTCTTCCCTATAATACTGTTACTTTTATCAGCCCTGATTTTAACTAAAGCTGCCATATATTATTGGTGTGTGTGTGTGTGTGTGTGTGTGTGTGTGTGTGTGTGTTCGTATGACAAATTTTGAGAAGAGGTATAACATCATCCCTATGCCATGTTTTCTGCAACAGTATTCATCCTCTCTTGGAAGCAGGAAGCATCTGAGCTCAGCTCTGAATTCCTCTCTATTCCTAAATTCTATTGTAGAAAAGAGGGCACCATTCAGGTTCTATGTAGATATGTCTTTCTTTTCATTGTATAAACTCAGTGCAACAACTAAGATGGAAATGCTACACAGATTTCCTTCCCTAATTTTGATTAATAAATGAAAAGCAGCACTTGATGGATGCAGTTATTCTAGGTTAACCAATACAAATTTTACTAAACAAAAGACAACTCATTACCGCTCAATCCAATTTCACTACATCGACCTACACAATCTGGGTGGTATTCAATGCATCCCGGATGTTTTTAAAAATGTTAAACATTGCAGTGGCTTTAATTCAACTTTTAGGAATAAGATAGATGACAATAAACTTTTATTAAAAGGTGATCTGTTCTTTTTCCTTCTGGCTTAGGGATAGAAATGGCTTTAGAATCATTGTGGAAAACACTTAACATTGAGAGGGAAAGGGAGAGTAAGATTAATTTTTAATTATATTCATGATGCATACACATTCAACTAAAACAACATTAAAACTAAAACAACCCTATTCATTGTGCTATCAAGTAACACTTCACTATGGATCATTGTTCTGCAGAATATCTGTCTCTCTGTGCCATCTTACCTCAATAAAAAACAGAGCATACATAATCCTCCATTTAATAGATCAGAGTTGCATTGGGAACCCTGACGTGGTTTTTTTCAATCGATGTCTTGCCTTGAAATAAATCTTCCTCCATCTGCTCAGCTCTTTAATTACAACACAAACAAGATAATTCACAATCGCATCATAAAGACATAAAGCACAAAGATTAAGATGACTGTTAGTTATTGCAGACTGTGAAGCATCTGCTCTCTCACTCTTAGAGCACATGTGGGAATCCTGTGTGTCTGTGTGTTTGTGTGTGTGCATGCGTGTTCTGTGTATATATGCAGGATTCCTTTTTCAAAATACACCCCAGTTTTAGCCAAAAGTCTTGGGCTTTCCTGCCTGCCTTCCATCTAAGTATCAACCAAGCTCATCTCTTTTATTTCCCAGTAATTTTATGTAGAAACAAAGAGAATGAAAGTCAAAACAAACTACAAAATGCAAAAAGAAAGAGAAGGAAGGAAGGAAGGAAGGAAGGAAGGAAGGAAGGAAAGAAAGAAAGAAACAAACAAACAAACATGTAAAAGGTTATTGACAAGGTGGTTGTGCAGAAGCTCCAGAGGCTTCTGTATAAAACAGATTATCTAGACCTGGGCTGTCAAACTCCCTACTCTAAATAAAATAAATAAATAAATAAAAGATAACAAGAGATAAAGGGGGAAAAGAGAAAGAAAAAAGAAGTAACTTCACCTCCGCAGGTAAAATCAATTTTATTAGTTTATCATAATCTCTAAATAAAATGTAATCTCTCTGCTTCTCATATGTCATCTCTTTGACAAGGAAAGCGAAATCCAAATGCTACATCAATCAATCTTTGTCAGCAAAAATCCTGTAAGAGCAACCATACGTAACTATTTTCTTCTTTTAACCCTGGTTGAATAATCCAGTCTTACAAATCTTCCCTGATATTTAGAATTATTCTTCAACCCCCTTCAAAAAAAAAATTCCCAGATGTAGCTTGTTGCTCATCTGTGTCTAAAATAGAAAATCCTTCAGAACATTAACATTATTTTGTATTAATAATAATAATATATATCAGTTTTTGTACTCTACTCATGAGAAGCAGCTGCCCAGAGTCATATGAATGACCTCATCTCTCTCTCCTTTACACAGGAGAGATAATGGTGGCTTGGATCCAGCATCCAGCGACAATTCCCTTCTCAAAATCTCTCTTCCTAGTCAACAAAAGCCAGCAAGGCATCAGCTCACCATGGAGGTTTACAAGAATGTGCCCCAACTCTTTGGAGATCACCTAAGACTGGTTAGATGATTTATAATGTCAGTCATATGAAAAATCGAATTTCTATGAGAAATCCAGTTAAAACATCCCCGGATTAAGAGCTACAGTTTACTCCCTTGAACTGCTGGAAGGCCACAGGCAAAAGCAAAGGAATGTTAGTGGATTCACAGGAAGAAAGAAACCAATTTTTCAGCTTCATTCATTTATTCATCTCTCCATCCATCCATCATTCTTCTTTTAAGGGTTGGATAAAAAAGCCTCTGGAAGGCAAATTATTCCCATTTCTAATTTAAAAATCAATTATGTTCCCAACCTCATGCCCCCAAATGCCTGAATTTCAACAATATAATTTTGGGCAATCTGGATGAATTTGTGTGGGTCTGAATGTAGAAATAGAAACAGTGTGTCTCCTAGTGATTTTCTATTCCCCATTTCTACTCTTTTGTAAAGAAAAAAGAATCTCCCATCCAAAATTTGAAGAGTTAACTGCTGAATTCTATGCATCACCCACATGTTACTGACATCAGAATTAAGGCCAGCAATTAAGTAAATAATTTCCAAGTAAAGATATCTAACTGACTCTATGAAACTCTTTGAAAGTATCTACTCTGACTTTAAAAAGTGTTTTTGACATTTTAATAATTGTCTACATTTTTATTTTCTTAAAACTGTGAATGTGTTTGACTTTGACTTTAAAAATACATTCAAATGTTTAAGGAAGTCCACTGACTAGGAAGGGAAGATTTAATGTGGTCTGACAGTGAGTCAGGATAATGAAAACATTCACAGCACTTATCTATAAACTGAGTCAAAATTGTCATTTCTTAATGAGCTCCACATTATTCTTCTCCATTCCCTATTTGGATAAGAAATGTTTCATATCTTGATGTTGATTTTAAAGCTTACTGTACTGACATTTGGACATGAATTTTATTCTCCACAATCGGATAAATATTCATTTTATATTTTCAGAATTATTCATGCTAAGTTAGAGAATAATTCATATCTGAAACTGAGCATTCATTGATCTTGTAAAATTAAACTTTTCCCATAAGTGTTTGCTTTGACATGACAACACTGAACAAAATCAAAGTGTAAGTTTGTATTTTCATTTTACACACACACACACACACACACACACACACACACACACACACTTTCTCAAGCTCTTTTGGACCAGAGAATGCTGAAACTATATTTCTCTACTATTCCTAGTAGATCTTTGAGTATATAACCCTGGTGTATATAGCAAAGAAGACTAAGAACAAGATCCAAAAATTATATTAGTCACAATTTAATCCCAAAGAAATGTGTGACTATATAAGTTTGGTAAACACTGTAAATAAAACGAACCACGTTTTTTCAATACTTCTGAAATATTGACAATGTAAACTCATATTTTCAGTCTCTGTCATGAAGTGGAATCATTTTCTTCTGGTTTGTGCTGGAACTGCTCCCAGCAGATATACAGTATGGAAATATGAGTCCAGTTATGCAATGCCAACAATTTGCTATGCAGTTCAGTTGATAGTGTGATAGACACAGCATGATCCTTGGCAGGCTGGGAATATTTTCATCTTAAAAATAGTGGTGGTGTAAAAATATACGTTTGGAAGGATGGTGGCTGTTAACTGACATAAAAACAAAATAAGCAATGTATATAAGTATTCAATGAACCAGAGCTTTGTCTGAAAAAAAAAACTGGTCCCCCAAACCATTTAAAAAAAAATGTAAATCTATTTCCTAATCTTTAAATTGGTTCCACAATTTTCTGCTTATTCTAACAGTGTTTATATCAAGACGTAAATGCAGTTATTTTCCTTCTTTCCAGAGTTTCAAGCTCAGTCACAAGCTTTGTCTCATAAACTCAGTGGTACCTTGGTACTTATTGTTAATTGGTTCCTGGAGGTGTGATGAGTACAAAAACAATAAGTATCAAACAATTTTTCCCCGTAAGGAATAACATGGTGAGTCACATGGCAGCTGACACTGACAGTTCTAGCTTGTGCATTGAGTACCAAACAAAGGACAACATTTTCATGTCAACATATGTTGAGTATCAAATACAATGAGTTTTGAAACTGTTGAGTACCACAAGGTACCACTGTATAATAGATAACACCCTCTTATCACTTTGGGTTAGTCCAAAAAATGAAATATTGCTATGGTGTCTAGATTAATATTTTTGGCCAGTACCTAAACTGCCATGTAATGTGAGGTTATATATTACAGGTAGTCCTTATTTAGCAACTACAACTGAGACCAAGAATTTGGTCATTAAGTAAAGTGGTAGCTACATTGAAACCATGACTGCACTTCAGCTTTCCCTCACAGACCTGTGAAAATCATAAATGCAAGGACTGTTTGCAAAGTTATTTTTCCATCACTGACATAACTGCAGTCGCCAAACAAGTCAGTTGCTAAATGAAAACTACCCATATAATAAAAAAATGAAAACTACCCATATAATTAAAAAATAACAAAATAGATGCACAAGTATGGCTGACAGGAGATCATCAGAAGAGATGATGAAGAGAAGTAAGCTTTTAAAGTCAACCCAATTCTTTGAACCATGCCCTCATAAGCTTGGGTCAAACATAATACAGCTCAATTGCCGAATCCTACTCTGATGATTAAAAATACTCATTGAGTTTGTACACTGTTCTATCTACTTCAGAGGTGTCAAACTCAAGGCCCAAATCTGGTCTGTGGGGTGCTTAGATCTGGCCCGCCGAGCTGCTCTGAAAACAGCAAAGGACTGGCCCACAGTGCCTCTGCCACTGGAAATGGAGCTTGGGAGGCTGCACAGGCCTTCTGCAACCTTCTGCCAGTAAAAACAGAGCTCCGGAGGGCCCCAGGGCCCTGTTGTCTTGGCAAAGGGTTGCAGGAGATTGTCGCAGATTTCCGAACTCCATTTTTGTTGGCAGAGTGCTTGGGCCACCACAGGCACCCCTGACAGAAATAACATTGAGCTGGCCACGCCAACCTTGCCCACACCCACTCAGCTCCCAAGGTCAAATACAACCCCGATGCAACCCTCAATGAAATAAAGTTTGTAACTCCTGATCTACTTGAATTCCAATTTTTCTTCCTGTTCATAAGGAAATCATTTAAAGAGAAATCTGGATCTGCAAACCTATCTTTTATCTCAAGCCATGTTCTGAAATCAGATGCACTGCAATTGCAGCTAGTTGGGCAGGCAAACCTTACTATTAGAATGAGGCAAGAGAGTCAAATGGAAAATGGGGCAAGGTAGTAACTAAACTATATGCCTAAACCATCATATAATGTGAGGTTATATATTAAGGTAGTCCTTATTTAGCAACCACAATTGAGACTGAGAATTGGGTCATTGAGTGAAGTGGTCGCTACATGAAGGAACTTATGTCCCTTAGCCTGCTTTGCAGGGAAAAAAAACCAATATATTGGTTTACTGCACAAGAAAGAATATTTTCCTTGTGCTAATGTGTAAGAATTTTTCTATTACCTATCGAATTGGTATTTGTACAAAGAATAGCAAAAGTCACTTGGACTTAGGCAGCAAAGTGTCTTGTCTAAGCACCTTTGTGAACTTTAAAAAAAATGGTAGAAAGGATTTAAAAAATGAGATTTTAGAAGCAATGGACAAGTTACAAACACTCTTAATGGCCAAATCCTGCCTGTGACATCTAAAGCACACAGTTGTATTTCTACCAGAAATTCTAGCTTTCCTCTTACAGAACGTTTTCACATTCATTATTTCAGCTGAATGACTGTGAGAAGGGAAAGGCATAGCTTTGCATATGTCATAAAATACTAGGCTACCAATAAGCAGAAATCTATGTGCTTTCAGTGAAGCGTAGTAGTTTATTTATGCTGGCTATTGGCTGCCAACATAGAAAATCCTCAAATTGAGTCTGTCATATGGAAGTAGAGAGCAGTATTGTGGAACACAGGATTAAGAATCAAAAGCATTTGATGCCCTTTTACATTTCATATGTGATAATTCATTTTGTAGTTTGAGGAATAATTAACAAAATTAAATCCAATTTTTTCTTAATGCTAAAATAAGCCAACATTAACAAAATTAAATGTAATTAATTGGGAAAAAAGCATACGGAAATCCTATAGATAATCAAACATGAATTTCAAATCCGCTAGTGGTAGGAAGAGAATGTTATCAGAGCAGTAATGTTATGAAAGAAAGCTATTTTCATAGTGCATTATATATCTCAGTTTCTTCATCATCTAATGCAGTCATTAAATCCTGATTTTCAGGGGGTCAGAGATTACCTAACAGTTTATCTTGCATTACTGTATTGGAGAAGCAGAAATAGCTATGGAATTATGGCTGTTACTCTAAAGTGTTGAGCTATTTCTGGATTGAACAATACAAGAGAAGGATATTCCTCCCCTCCATATTTTAGAAATGAGACAATCCTCACAGAGTTTTAAATTGTTGCAGCAATATGAAATGGATTAGGCATCAAAATCCACTTGTTTTGCCAAACCCAAAGATGGGTTTGAAATCTGCTGCATAATACAATTGTTATCCTGAATACATCGCACAGCTTTTAAAAAGGGGTTTAATTTCTTTTTTTAGAATAGCTCTGACAGAGCCCACAGTATTCCTGCAGAGGATGAATCATAACTGGAAAAAAACCCTCTTTGGAAAACAGCAACATGACCAAGCTCTGATGACTGTATTTCTAATTGCTGTTATTTGAAGCTCATACATTTTTCCTCTGAAGTAAGCAAACAAAGATCTCCAATTATTTTAGACAAAACCTCTGAAAAATACAGCCATTTTAGTCAGAACTCTAGATTGCCCGAACAATAAACACAATTTTGTGTCTCTCCATGCTGCAACGGTGCATACATTTTAGAGTGTCAATGTATCAAATATAAATACATACACACATGCATGATAAAGTGCTAAATAGATTGCCCAAAAGTGCTTTTTTCAGGAGGCAACAGGACTTCCTTGTCTTTTCATTTGAAGATGTTATGCTTCTCTTCCAAGATGCTTCTTAGCTCTGACTGAATGGTGAGGAATGGAAGGATTGATAATCCTTGCATGCAGCTGGTCATTTGCATTGCTTTTAGAGAGTCATTGAGGCCACTTGGAGATTTATCTATGTCCTCAGGGTCACCTGAGTAGTGCAAATGGGTGTACAACCTTCTTGGCTGCAGGATGTTTTCTGCCCTGTTGAAGACAGACGCAGGCTGTTGGGGATGAGTCTGTGCTGATGCATCTCAAACTGAAGTGCAAAGTGTACCCTTAAAAGTACAAAGAAATCCAGTTGCCTCCTGAAAAAAAAAACACCTTTGGGACAACCATGACTTGGATGACTGGGAATCTCCATAAACATTTTGCTAAATAAAAAGCACAGGTAACATATTAAACAGCCATAAGCAGTAAGAAAACCTGCTTATGTGCTACACTTGGATTTTCAACATGAGAAGGGAATAATCTTATGGGGTTTGGGTTTTTTTTGATTTTGAACAGCAGGTACAGGTAGTCCTTGACTGTTCATTTAGTGGACCATTCAAAATTACGATAGCAATGAAAAAAAGTGACTTATGACTGTTTTGACAGTCATGCTCCTTGAAGCATCCCCATGATCATTTGATCAAAATTCAGACACTTGGCAATTGGTTCATACTTATGACCGTTGCTGTGCCCCAGGCTCATGTGATCATCTTTTGTGACTTTCTGACAAGCAAAGTCAATGGATAAGCCAACAACCAGGTTACTAAATTAACAACTGCAGTAATTCACTTAACAACTGTGGCAAGAAAGGTCATAAATTGGGGGAAAACTCAGTTAACAAATGTTACACTTAACAACAGAAATATTGGGCTCAAATTGTGGTTGTAAGTTGAGGACTACCTGTAGTTGTTTATGCTTACCATAATACCAAGGCTAGATCATTTGCGGAGATCAAAACTATTGCATGTTAGATGGCCATCCTTGTGTAACCCAACTTTCAGTCCATACATCACAATGCCTCTCAGCTATTTATTTGTCCCAATTTTACAGGGAAGGGATTCCCCCAGCTAGCTGATACTTTTCATAAGAGGTACCTATTAGGTGTTCTTTACCTTTAGGTGAATGTACACCCAATATTTCTAAATTAGGAGAGGAGAGCTTTGAGCTTAACATGGGATAAATTGGATTAGCAGATGGTTGTCTTGAATGCTGAGAAAGCTTTTTATGTGGCGCAAAATGTTTTGAAACATAGATGAAGTTACATTTGATTTTGATTTTTCTTTCTGTCTTATTTTTTCTTATTTTACTGTCTTATTTTTCTACACGGCTGATAGGACAATATACTGACTGGAGTAAAGATAAATATTTGAGGTAGTTTTTGTTTGTAGTTCTGGTCACTGACTGCAATAAATACTATTCATTCATTCATTCATTTGTTGAGGTAGCTCATCTCAGGGTTAGTTCATTTCTTAGAATGGATATAATACAGTCTGTGAAGTTTTGTAAACAGAGACAAATACCACTTTCTCAATGGATGCTAATGACACAGAAAGGTACTTAGCTGTTGCCATTTTTCATACATATATACCTGATTAAAAATCAACAATGTCCAAGATATACATATAAAGCTAAACCAATTAAGGTAATTATCAAAGTCGTTCACTAGAGAACAAAAATATTTCATTTTCAAGTGAACTATTATATGAAACAGATGGTCAGAAATTCTACTGATTATTGCATTTATGTTTTCCTGTGTTTTGTTCTGTCTCATATTTATTTTTATTAATGTAAGAGTGCTTTTAAGTCATAGATCTCAAACAATTTAGACTAACAAAAATTCCCTTTTATTGAATGCATTATGAATGTAGCTTTTTTTTAAAAGGCCCGTTTTCATGGTTGCATTCCAAATCACCATATTCCACAAGTGTCTCACTTGACAGGAGATACAATGCTAATTTTGGGCTCCTTACTATTAGTAGAGAATCAGAGGTGGGTTGCTCCCGGTTCGGCCTGGATAGGGCAAACCGGTAGTATCAGCAGCAAGAGGCTCCGCCCACCTACCCAGATGCTACCCAGGGAGACAGTTGGGCCTGCTGATAGTATACCTGGCTCCTTGCTATACATCAGCAGCCCTGCCTGAACTCCTCGAGCTGATCGCATCGGTGGCGGTTGAGACCCCCAAACTCTTAGTGATGGGGGACTTCAACTTGCCGTCGATGGGAGAAGCGTCCGAGGTGGTTCGGGAGTTCATGGCTTCCATGACAGCCATGGACCTGACTCAATTAATTCAGGGCCCCACGCACGAGGGAGGCCACACTCTGGATCTTGTTTTTGTCTCTGGCCAGTGGATGAGTGATCTGGCAATAGGGGATTTAGCTATCACTCCCCTGTCATGGTCAGATCACTCACTTCTCCGACTTGACTTCCCTGGCGCGACCCCCCGCTGCGGGGAGGCGGAACCGGAAGGCCTTAGATGGTTCCGCCCCAGGCGCCTGATGGAACCGGATAAGTTCCAGACGGAGCTTGGGCCACCTCCTGTAGACCTGACCCGCCCCCGGATAGAGGACCTGGTAGCCGCATGGAATAGTGCGGCTGCCGGGCCCTAGACCGGGTGGCGCCTTTGCGGCCTCTCCTGCGGCAACGAACCACCCTGGCCCCTTGGTTTACCGAGGATCTAAGGGTGATGAAACGCCACAAGAGTCGTTGGAGATCCTCCCGCTCCGAACTTGACCAAGCACAGGTACGAACCTACTTAAGGACATACCTTGTGGAATTAAGAGCGGCCAAACGTTGACATTGTGCCGCTCTTATTGCGTCCGCAGATAACCGCCCTGCCGCCCTTTCAGTGGGCTAGGGGAGACGCCCGAGGCGAGTCTTAAGAGACCACTCTGGGAGAAGTTTGACTCGGTTGCCATCGAGGATTTGGACAGGTTATGTGGGCGACTGCGACCTACCACATGTTTATTGGACCCGTGTCCCTCCTGGCTTGTACTGGCATCCTGGGAGGTTACACGCGACTGGCTCCTGGGACTAGTTAATGCTTCGTTGGGCGAGGGGTCTCTTCCGGCCACCTTGAAAGAGGCGGTTGTGAGACCCTTACTCAAGAAGCCTTCCCTGGACCCTACGGAGCTAGCCAATTATCGTCCTATCTCCAACCTTCCCATTTTAGCGAAGGTTGTAGAGAGTGTGGTGGCCCAACAGTTCCCACATCACCTGGAGGAAAATGATTATCTAGACCCGCGCCAGTCCGGCTTCCGACCCGGGCACAGCATGGACACGGCCTTGGTCGCGTTGGTTGATGATCTCTGGAGGGCCAGAGATAGGGGTTGTTCCTCTATCCTGGTCCTATTAGATCTCTCAGCGGCTTTTGATACCATCGACCATGGTATCCTTTTGCACCGGCTAGAGGGGCTGGGGGTTAGGGGCACCGTTTTACGGTGGTTCAGCTCCTACCTCTCCGGCCGGACGCAACGTGTGTTGGCAGGGGAGCAGAGGTCGACCCTGAGCCCCCTCACTTGTGGGGTGCCACAGGGGTCGGTCCTCTCGCCTCTCCTGTTCAACACATATATGAAGCCGCTGAGTGAGATCATCCGTGGTTTTGGGGTGGGATATCATCTGTATGCTGATGATACGCAGCTGTACATTTCCACCCCGAACCACCCCAACGAGGCCGTCAAACTGATGTCCTGGTGTTTGGAAGCCGTACGGATCTGGATGGGTGACAACAGACTCAAACTCAACCCCTCCAAGACGGAGTTGCTGTGGCTTCCGGCCCCCCGGTTCAACCAGTTGCTTCCATCTCTGGCAATCGGGGGCAAGCAACTGGCCCCCATGGAGCGGGTGCGCAATTTGGGCGTCCTCCTGGATGCCCGGCTGTCCATGGATGACCATGTAACAGCCGTGGCAAGGGGGGGCGTTCCACCAGGTTCGCCTGGTGCGCCAATTGCGCCCCCTATTGGACCGGGATGCCTTACGCACAGTCACCCATGCGCTGGTGACGTCCCGCCTAGACTACTGCAATGCTCTCTACATGGGGCTTCCCTTGAGATGCACTCGGAGACTACAGTTGGTCCAGAATGCGGCCGCGCAGGTGATTATGGAGAGTACTAGATACTCCCATATAACACCTCTCCTGCGCGAGCTGCATTGGCTTCCTGTGGTCTATCGGGTGCATTTCAAGGTTCTGATCACCATCTTCAAAGCGCTCCATGGCACAGGACCTAGCTACCTGCGGGATCGCATCCTGCCCCATACATCCCTACGACCAATCCGCTCTCACAGAGTGGGACTTCTCCGGGTGCCGTCCACTAAACAATGCCAGAGGGCGACACCCAGGAGTAGGGCCTTCTCTGTGATGGGCCCAGCCCTTTGGAATGACCTCCCCCTCGACATTAGGATTACCTCCGATCTCCGCTCCTTCCGTTCAAAACTCAAGACCCACCTTTTTCAATTATCTGGCCTGGCTCAACCATAGTTCCATCTTATTCCTCCTGACAGTCTTTTTTAAATCAGTAATTTTAAACTGGGATATTTTAATTTTTAATTTTATTATTATTATGTTATGTATTGTAATTGTTGTTACCTCCTCCGTGCAATATATTTATGTGCTTTTATTTATTGTACGCCGCCCCGACTCCCTTGTGGGGAGGGAGCGGCTAACAAATCAAATCAAATAAATAAATGCTTCTGCACATGTACATAAGCATTTCACACATGTGTGTGTGCACAAGCGAACCGGTAGTAAAAAAAAATGAAAACCCACCACTGTAGAGAATGATGTATACATCTGGTATCGCTTCCTACAGAATAATTATTAAATGTTTATTTTAACAACTCTCTGCATTCTGACCATGAGGCTACTGAATGTGGATAGCTATAGATGTTGGGACATCTGCCAGGAGGGAGTCAAACAGCCTCAAAGGGATGGATGTGGAGAGGTGATCAGAGCCCTGTCTTTTTGGTAAATGCATGTGATGCCTATTCAAAAAGGGTGGGGCTTTAGTTTCTTAATTCTGCTTTCCATTTTGATGCTACAAATCCTTTATCACAGTTTTTAAAGTCAGTTCCCCAACTATTTCACCTGAATTCATGGGTTTTGTTTAAGCAGCAGGAAGAGACTCTAGCTGTAGTCCTACATGCCTTTGCACAACTTTATCTGGTACACTAGTTGCAATCCTTTTTGAGATAGCAGCAGGGCTGTCTTAACACATGGGCCTCATGGGCATTTGCCCATGGGACCCACGAGCATAGGGGCCCCATACTAATCTGTGTATGTTAACCCTTCAATGCACCTTGTATCATATAAATACAGCAACATATTTATTACATTTTACTGCATTTTAAAAATAATATGCAAATACATGTTTAATTTTATCAACCATTTATATTTTTATTCCTGTGAGTAGTTGTAGGAGCCCCAATACACTGCTTTGCCTGTGGCCCATAATATTGTTAAGACCACCCTGAGTAGCAGGTCTCATTGAGAGTTACTCATGCAACCATCAACACCCCAAGGTTGGATATATGTAATATGATGTACTTGAAAGATGATATAGAACAAGGGTCCCCAAACCCTGGGCCATCGCTCATGGTGGGATGCAGCCCATTCAGAACTGGGCCACATAAGCAGTGGGCAAATGCATGAGCTTGCACAGCTCCTCTTGCATGAGTGACATATGCCCTTCACTTATGCAAATGGAGCTGTCAGCATTCCAAATATCATCCAAAATTAAATCAGAGTCCAAGGCAGAACTTTCCTCAAACTTCCAATTTATTAAGAGAGACATGTTGGCACATCTGTGGAAAACCCAAATCTGAAAGCTTCCTGGGTTTTCCACTCAGTTGAAAGTTCATGATCTTGCCCCCACACCCACAAGTCCATCACATGGTCCAATCTTCCACTGCCATGCTGGCAGTTCCATCCATCCAGTCAGGCAGAGAGGTGCAGAGACAAAAGATGACCTTGTGCTTCTAGAAAGGCTTTTTTTATTTTGACAACACATTCTATTCCTTACTATTCCCCCTCCCAATTCCCCACTAATGAAACAGCGTAGTAAAGTAAGAGAGAGTGTGGCAGGCCAAAGAGTATAAAAGGAACTGGCTGCAGGCCTGACAGGAGCAACGTATCCAAGCACACAAACCTGCTACTTCACTGACCCATCCCTTTTCCTCCCCTACTCCCACTGCTGGGCCACACAGCCAGAAAGGTCGAAGACTGCTGATCCAAACTTTTGGGCCCAAACCTTTGGCTTGTCTGGGCTGCAATGAGTGAAGAAGAATTGTCCAGAGAAAACCTACATATTCATTGTTTCCTACAGGACCATCTTTATATATATACACACATTCTTCCTGACTTGAGCAAGAAGTTCAGAAGGGAATGCTATGGCTTCTTTACCCTTGCAGGCAGAGGGAAATTTGCAAGCAGACTTTTTAATGGTAATCCCATCTCGTTGGAAGAATTTGCCAACTAATATTTGGATGTCTGTAGTCAATAAGCAAATATAACAACAGTTCTGTTTATAAATCCATTGAAAAGTGTACAATAATGAAATTGATAGGAAACTGACAAGAAGGCTTTTTGGATATACCAAAATGTTATTATTCCATTGTCCTCACTAATAAATAATTTGTTCCTGACATTCTTTTGTTATTTCATGGCAGTGCATTTTCGTTTAAATGCTTTGCTAAAATCAATCGGAACTGAACTTTTCCAACTATACATACAAGACTTATTGGAATATGTGAGCACTTAGTAAATATGTACGACCTTTAAACTAATATTTTGATTCCTGCTGATCAGATGGGGTCCTTCCTTCCTTCCTTCCTTCCTTCCTTCCTTCCTTCCTTCCTTCCTTCCTTCCTTCCTTCAATTATCACTTTGGACTTAGGACATTGTAATATACAAAACAAAAATACCTATACACAAAATCCAATTATTAAGTATGGTTAATGCATGTACCTCTAAGGAAAAAGAAAAGCTATAATATAAGGGCTGCCACACTAAGTGTCGCACCTCAGGAAGTTGTGGACTTTTCTTTACTGGAAGGGATGGAGTGGGGGTTTAAACACAGACTGGGTAGTTATTTGTTGGAGATACTTGTTAGAGATATTTGTTGGAGTTGTGGATTTCTACCCTGGTCAGAAATTTGGAGTAGTTAATCTCAAAAGTCCATTCCAAATCTTATATTCTATAATACTTTTTAAAAAAGTATTCTTAAATTAATTTACTGGACCAAATTCTGTTCCATTAAGTAAAGTTTTTAATTTAACATACGTACATCCTTTTAAACAATAGTAATATTTATGAAATAATACAACAAACAATTGAAAAAAAATCCCATCTGCACTGTTCCATATAATTACTTCCTAATGGATTTGAAAAAAGAAAATCTCCAACTTTTCAATCCAAACTGCATAATACAAATTTCTGTTGGATTTAGGATTCTAGGCTTTATTAGCTTATAATAAAGCTTTAGATGCACTAAAAATAATTTGTAGTCCATCAATCATTCTATAGTAGAAAAAACTCTATAGTGAAAGCAAGAACTTTTGTCAACAGTTTGATTTGTCCAAGATAAGTTTCTTTGGGCATAGAGCGCAGAGTCTAGAATGGATGATTTTACTGAGTAAGGTCTGACTCCTTCCCAGAGCTGATATTCCTGCAAAGGTTATGCCTCTGCTGGAAACTGTGGCTGAAAAGTCATATCTTGCCCTGAGCTTTTTTCTTCACACTATAACTGTTGAATGAATCAACACATATTAGCAGAAAAACAGTACAGCAAGCTCCGTAGCAGAGCACCTCAAATTAGATCTATTGGGTTGAACTGCTATCAAAGGCAGGATTCAGGATATCATATGTCAAACTAGCGGCCTATAGGCTGGATGCACCAAACACAGGCCACACCCACCTAACAAAGGCAAAAAAAGTCATGATACATCATGATATGTCACATGACGCGATCGAGTTTGACACCCGTGATATAGCGCAAAGATTGTCACTAAAATAACAGCTACAGCATCTTGATGGAACATCACTCTTTACAATTTGAAAACATTGGCCTCTTTCTTTCTTCTGGAAGTTAAACTGTGGACCAAGATGTTAAAAGAAAGAAAAGAAAAAATGTCATTTGGTTTCACTATAGAAGAGTCTAGAGTGGACGATTTGGTTTCACTATAGAACGGAATAATTAAGGAAAAGTATTTGGATTTTCTAGTTTTCATTCATGTGCAATTGCTTATGCATATGAAGGGACAGACTACCAATCTTAAGTAGCATCTCATCTAAAATTCCTTTTTGGAATTTCGGAATAAGCGTGATAAGCACATAAAATTATGCTACTAACAAATATTGGTTACAAATATAGAGAACTATAGATAATTGTATATTTACATGAAACACACACACACACACATACACACACACACACACAGAGAGACACTACAATTGAGGTTCTGCTTTGCTAGATGATTTTTACTTTAAAAAATTATAGAACAGTACTATATAGTTACCAACCTGTTTTATTACTGCTAAGAGACAAAAGCCTTCAATTTTGCATCCATGCTGCCCATGCTAGAACCTTAAATACATTCACACATCCAAGGCTCCTACAATATCTTTAAATGTACCACTTCAAATTCCCAATGGACCACTTCAAATTCCATGTTTGACAGAATCGGCTTCACTGTTTTTTCATATTAAACTATTCCTTTATATGCAAAGGCATATTCTGTTTCTAGCAAACAAGCCAAAGAAAAGACTAATTTATGTTAAAATCACCACCAAAATAATTTTGGTTATCCTGCTATGCCTATCATGGGAGCTATTAGCATCTTAATTTGATTTGTGCCATGATTAAATTCCAGCTTCCAAAATTTACAAAAGCAATTGAAACTTTATTATCACCAAGACTGTCTTATTGATCTGCTGCCAAATGGTTTGGAGTTATATACTTGTCCTTATTTCTATATCCCTAGAGTGTCTTTTTTTCCTGAGTCAGAATGCTTAACTTTGTGAGACAATTTAGCAATTGTATATAATCATAAAATCTCGCTTACACCACCGACTGAATTGCCATAATAGCAAGAAAGATTTGAAAGGACTCTATTGTATGCTTCTCATTTGAGGCCCTTAAAGGATCTTCCAAACCCTTATTTAAAATAATGTACATAGTCTTGTCTGAGATGAATATACTCAAAAGATCTGGTCCTTCTTAGTTTCTATAATGGAAAACAGGCAGACTCTTTTTGTGGTCTTTGAAACCACATTCAAAGAGTTGACAAGGATTCCTGCTGTGCTGAGTACAGAAACATTTAGGATTTTACTGGTTGCCCTAAAACAAGATGAACATTATTTGATAAAAAAAAAGAAGAGGGAAAAATATCCAAAGTCCTATAAAATCAAAGACCTCTCACATCTTGGTCTTTTCCATTTGGTATCATCCTATACACTAGTATACCCAATAGGCGGTCCCAATACAATAATAGAAATAAAGGTTGTCCATCAAAAAAATGAAATTAACTATGATGGCTTAGAACTGAATTTCTTAATTTTTTCAAAATGTTTAACCATATTCCTTTTTAATGAAGAATACCTATGATGCTCACTTTAAAAAAAAAACTGGATGGGATATTGAAATCAATAGAAATAGACTTTGACTTATGACCATAATAGGGACCAGAATGTCTGCTGTTAAGCAAGGTAGTTAGGTGAGTTACCCCTATTTTTCAGAGTATAAGATGCTCCAAAATCTAAGATACATCTAGCTTTTGGGGAGAAAAACAAGAAAAAAAATCTGCCTCTGCCTCCCAGCAATTTGCCTCCTTGAAGCAAACATCCTGTTTCACTTTCAATTTCAGCACAGCCTGATTAACACAAGCAACTCATTATCAATTGGATCAGCCTTCCAACAATCAGCTGTTTCAGGCTGAAGGGATTGCCGTAGCCTATTGCTGCCTCCGTGTGCTCCATTTTCCACCCATTCCGGGTGGCGGAGATCAGAATGGGTAAAAAATGGGGTCTGCAGAGGCCAAAAATGGGATGCTGTGGCTGAAAATGTGGCGTACGGAGGCAGCAATAGGCAATAGCAATCCCTTTAGCCGAAAAAGCTAATGGTTGGAGGGCGATCCAACCGATAATCAGCTGCTTGTGCTAAACAGGTTGTGCTGAAGCTGAAACTGATTCAGGCTGTTTGCTGCAAGGAGGAAAATTGCTGGGTGGCAGAAGCCAAAGGGTGGGGGCTGGTGGGTAGGCGGGGCTACATTCGATGTATAAGATGCACCCAAATTTTCACCCTCTTTTGGGGGAGGGGAAGTGTGTCTTATACTCTGAAAAATATGTATGTCTGGTTTTATGACTTTTTTTCCACAGATGCTAAGAGAATCATTGCAGTTACATGAATTACACACTTGTGAAGCAAATCCCATTTCCCCCATTGACTTTGCTTGTTGGAAGCTGGCTGGAAAGACTGAAAATAGTGATCAGGCTGCAACTGTCATATGTACATGTTGGTTGCCAAACACCCAAAGTTTGGTCATATAACCATGGGGATGTTGTGACAGTTGTAAGGACTACAAGGTATGGTCACAAATCACTTTTTTCAATGCTTCAAAAGGTCACTAAACAATTTTTTGTAACTTGGTTGTATGTTTGGCCATGGTTTTTAAATTCTCTTACTCGATTTGTGATTTATGAGCTTGCATATAGCATCATATTTCATCAATGCCTGGAAGAAGATAGTGTAATATTCTCCCTGTTTCAAAAGCTTGGTTTTTATTGTGCTGAGTGCTGAAAAGAAGAAATGCTCACAAAGATTGTGCAGCCAGTATGTTCTTCAGTGATGTTTCGTTTAACAGATCCTTCTCTATGAATTTTCTTCCAAATCTTTTAATGATTATTTTTTTCTTTGATCATTAAAATGTCATATAAGAGGAAATAAATGCCCATTGATATGGTATTTATTTATTGGGTAAATGGTTTGAATGAATCCCAACTATTCTTCTCTTGGAACTTGGGATCAATTTATGGAATACTTTCACATTATTTGAGAAGCACTGGCTGGTTGTAAGACATAATTTAAGAGAGTCTGCCTTAGGATGGGTAATTTTAATGTTAATTAAAACATTACTATGCAGCTAACACTAATTTTCATGCCTGCAAGAAATCATGAAGTGGCACTTCACAGCGGTTCAAAGGAGAGCAGAAAAGTCATTATATAAACTGTGAATTAAAATGGGGGTGATTTTTATGTAATTATATTGGCTTATACATTTCTTCCTTCTTGACTAATCCATCTGTTTTCTGTCTCTGATTTTATATTATCAGCTTCTTAGAGGAATACATTGCTGTGGATATGTATGCACATGTATGTGCATGAAAAAGTGGGGATTGCAACATTTTGATTAGTAATCTAATCAAAACACTCTGACTTTTGAACTGACCTCACATCTCCTCTTCCTTATAGTTGGTCTGCTAGGACAGAGGAAGATAATATGCTCCTCTTGTTCTTAGACTCAGTCACAAAAGAGGTTGAACTATCTTTTCTATCACCATCATAATCCATTCCAAGTTGCAAGAAATGATGTAGGTAGAGCAACAAGAAAAAATTTGCTTATGGAAAACATTACACCCTTAGTTGTACAGGAAGTCCTTGAATTATGATCACAACTGAGCCTAAAGGTTATGTTGCTAAGTGAGACATTAAGTAATTTTGTCCCATTTTACAACCTTCCTTGCCACAGTTGTTAAGTGAATCACTGAAGTTGTTAAGTTAGTGACATGGTTGTTAAGTGTGGGTGGCTTTTACATTGACTTTGCTAGTCAGAAGGTTGCAAAAGGTGATCAAATGACTCTGGGATATCGCTGTTGTAACTTTGAACAGTCAGTAAATGTACTCTTGTAAGTCAAGGACTATCTATAATTCTGGTTTCTCAATATTTAAAATGTTTTATATTTCCTGCATCCCTGTTTGTTTGTATTTTGGTTCTTTTCTGGAACTCTGGACACGTAACTGAAATATATTATGGCAAAACAGTTATGCAGAATAATATATTTATTATGGTAGGATAGGAAATAAACAAATTGAAATGAAATAAATGTGTATAGCAAAATTAGTTCTCAAACTGTCCTTTGTTCTTTAAGGATAAAATATCTATTTTAGGTTTCCAAGTGTTAAACTTTAATAGCATTGTTCTAGAGTGACACTATAATTGACACTTTAAATACCAGGGCAATAATTGTATTATCATTCACAATACTTTGTTTCCCATCTAATTTATTCTAGAGCAAGCAGAAAACAGCCAGATAGAATCACTCCTGATTTTGAGACAGTTGACTTTCTACATCCTACTTTTCTATCAAAGTAGCCCAAATGCCCATTTTTTTAGGCTTAACAGGTACCCTACTTCAGCCAACATGGTTTGTTTACATCATAGTTGTCCAAGGAACACATGCATAGAAAGTGAAATTTAAGTTTAATGGCCATAACTAAAGCTGATTTGGGATGCAATGGGTAAAAGTGATCCTTTAGTCCTATTAGCACAATGATATCATTGAAGATATTATATACTCTTTAATTGAGTGGGTATAATGGACACTCCCTGTTGATGCATTAACAGAAGTTCCACCTTAAACAGAATAAGCTTGTATGTGCAACACAAAGCGCTACCTTCTGTCACCATCATTATTTCCACGAATAATTTTTGGCTGCATAAGTATTGTATATGTTTTCCACATCCCAAGAAACAGGATGAGCACCAGAAACATGAGTCATTGTCAAAGATTACTGCTGATATTGGCCATAATAGGAGTAAAATGCTTTCCAAATGACTACAGTAAATATATTATCAATAAATCAGTCTATTATAAAGTCTGGTGTACTTACTCATGATGTACACTTAGCTGTAAGATTGCAATGTATTCCTTTGCTGTGTATTAAGCCTTGGGTTGGTTAATAAGATTTACTGAGTAAATCCATGGTTGGCTGGATTTGCACCACATGCCAAGCCAACATCAAATAAACCTTAGTATGGGAGAAATCATTTTTTCCAATTTTAAGTGTCACAAGAATAGATTAGAATGAACCAAGTATGGATAAATCCACACAAGGTCTATGACAACTCGCCATGGCCAACTTGCTGTGCCAATTCACCATGGCTAACTTTTCACAGTCAACTTGCCACAGCCAATTTGCTGTGGGACAAGTGTTACACTGATACCAAAGAAATTGTGGAATGGAATCATCAAAGAAAGGATGCAATGTGAATGACAAAAATTAAAATATTTATTTATTTATTTTAAATGATTAAATTGAATTGTTAAATTGTCCTGCAGTGAATTGGCCATAGTGAGTTTACTCATGGCAAATTAGCCATGGAGCATTAGCTGTGGTGACTTGTCCCATTCCAATTCACACAACCATATATAAACATCAGTACAATGCTTTTCCTTCAATTTGAGGCAGAGTTTCTGTTTCGCAGAATAATATGCTCAGGGAAGCTTGTACAACTAATCTAAAAACAATGTTTTGGTGTAAACAATCAGTAACATTACATTTAACATGGTACAATCTTTGATAGTGTGAAAGACATTCCAACTTGCCTACACTTAATGCTTCCTGTTTTACAAAGCAAAATTGCTTGCCAAGTTTCAGCAATCAAGGATTTTAGAATAAATATCTCTTAGGCACAACATTTACTGCCAACAAAGCATTTTCTGTGAAGTTCATGATTAAACAGAGCAGTCAAAGACTTAGAACCAATTAGTATATTACAACAGATTCTTGTAGAAAATTATCTTTTATGTCCACTAAAGTGCATTAGACACCACTTGTGTTAAAGTGTTTTCTTTAACAGAGAGAGTCTGGGTGGATCTAAGGAGATAGCAGTAGGAATCTGAAGCTTAGAATCATAATACCAACATATTTACTTTTTAAGAACCTGTTCTAGAATGGATATTGTAACATTTGGAGAATGATTCTTTAAAGCAACTGATAAAAGAAGAAGAGAAGTTCACTGTCATATGTGATAAGAGAGCAATTTCTTGCCCCGAAGTGGCCTGTTTAAAATCAATGCTTAAAAGCTCAAGAAGACATAGTCCATAGCCTGCTTTCATGCAGGGTGATCAGGAGCAAACGTTAGAAATCACCCATTGTATCTACCTTTCTTTCCCTTTCAAAGTTACAACAACCAACTTTCTCTTTTAAGATTAAGATTTTTTAAAAAATCTATAAGAGAAGAGAAGCAACAGGTTTCTCACCAATGTTGATAAGAAACAGCGACAGAAGCCGTTTGAGTTAAAACCAATTCTTTATGGAAAAAGAATAGTCAGATATTTTGGGCTTGAGGACATTAGCATAATCCTCATGCTTATTTTTTTATAAACTTCTATTTTTCAGAAGATCATGAAGAATGAGGGTTGGGGATTAAGTCCAGACAGAGATGAGGAAGTTTTAAATGTGTCTCCAGTTAAAGGAATTGTATTTGTGGTCTTTCATTTCTTTCAGTAGAAGAAAAATAGAACATTATGATGGATTTTACCCCTTGCCTAATATGTCTAAGATTTAATGCCAGTCAGTAATCAAAATAAAGAGATTTGACTGGTCTAAACTCCACAGAATCCCATGCTCTCTCAGAACAATAAGATCAGCAGTAGTCGCCAAAACATATTACAGTACAGGATGCTATTATGTTCTCTCAAGCAAGATTTGATTTGCATGATATTTGGGAAGTCCCACATATTAATATCTTTCTGCACAAATCTTTTCTTTTAGCTAACCTTCAATATGATAGCTACTTACTATACTACAATAATGTCATCTTTATGCCACAAAGAAGAAGCAATGGATGAAAATTGATCTACTAATCTACCTGAAGGTAGGACAAGAAGCAATGGATGAAAACTAGTCAAGGAGAGACACAACCTACAACTAAGGAGAAATTTCCTGACGGTTAGAACAATTAATCAGTGGAATGATTTTCCCCAGAAGATCTGTGTGCTCCAACACTGGAAGTTTTTAAGAAGAGATTGAATAAACCTGTTGTTTAAGGTACAAGGTTTCCTGCCTGAGCAGGAGGATTAGAAGACCTTCAATGGTCCCCTCCAATTCTGTTATTCTATTCATCCCTTTTAATGGGAGCTAAAATCACCATTAATGTGGAACAATTCTTTTTCATCATCTGAAAATTTTGAAATAATCTTGTATATGAGTTGCAGTTGCACAATGGTTAGAATGCAGTACTGTAGGCTACTTCTACTGCTGGCTGGCTGCCTGCAATTTGGCAGTTTGAATTTAATCAGGCTCAAGGTTGACTCAACTTTCCATCTTTCCAAGGTTGGTAAAATGAGGACCCAGATTGTTGGGTAATATGCTGTCTCTGTAAACTGCTTAGAGAGGGCTGTAAAGCACTGTGAAGGAGTATATAAGTCTAAGTGCTATTGCTATTGCTGTATGACATCAGTATATTCTGTGGGTAAATGCCCAAGAATTTAGCAATCCTTTGGCAGCTGAGATTAATATTATGATCACAGACTAGTTTTTATTGCTACCATAAGAAAAGGAATTTAATTATAATAAATTATTTTTGTTTCAGTGTTGCATATTTAATGTGCATATATCTTCTATAAACTCTGCTGAATTTGCAGCATATGAACAAAATACATTCACACATAGATTAGTCTTCTTACTACTGAATAATTCTCTTCTTAATTGTTTTAGAATTGAAGTACAATATGAATTCCTCTTGTAATTTAGTTTTCTCCATTACCAGATTCTAGTATCCATAATTCAGTAGCAGATTTCCTACTAAAATACTTGATAAATTGTACATTTTGAATTTCAGAAAGTATGCTCAATAAATTAATTTGTACGATAATTTTTGCAATGTTAATCTTAGCTTTCAGTAATAATGCGTTACTGCACAAATTGTTCCACCATGTATTTGCATGAATCCATTTGCCGTAGGTAAAATTTAAAGCTAATGTATCTTAAAGCCAATGTTCAGACTTTTGCTTTGTTCATTCCCATTCTTTGTTATAAATCATTTCCCCTAATTAGATCTAATTAAGTATTTCACAAAATCTCCTTATCTCAGCCTTTTTTTTCATTTTATTGTAGTAATACTTTGTTCTATCTTTAGGCATTACACTTTACACTTTACACAATATTTTAATTCATCCAGTAACAATGAGGTTAATTGGTTCTCGGGGTATAGAAAGAAATAAGGTAAGAGCTAATGTGTTCATCGTTTTGGTCTTAAATAACTGGCATTTATGTTTCCATAGTTACTTTTCTTCATAGAGATGTTTCATAGACGTAGGTCGATGACAAAGAGACTGCATAAATCTTACAGATTGCATTAATGTTGCAAGCATTTAATGACACACATTTGATAACTTGAAATTATTTTGGTATTTGTTTGGTACCATATTGTTCACCAACCCAAATGCATGGACCAATTTTCTTTCTGCAGAAAACCAACATGCTTCGCTCATACAACAAAAACAAATAGACTGGAGGACCAAAACAATTCACGTGTATGCATACATCCAGGATTAATTACCAATTAATACCCATTACTGGAGATAACTGCTCTTCTCTCCTACATAATCTCGTATACTCTACGTATAAGGTCAAACATTTTCCGGTTTCTGATCAATTTGACTGAATGTATGGAAACAAAGGCACTGTAGTTTGATTCATCTATCACTGCTTAAGGAAGCAGTTATCTATCTCAAGAAGTCATTGTTGGATTCATTTTCAAGCTTTCCTTTCTAAGGAAGCTTTCTAAGAAGATAGCTGGCCTGCAATTTCAGATGAATCTGGAAGAAACATATTATGAACATCTCTTTAACATGTGTTTCAGACCTGGGTACACTACTGAGATAGTATTGAATGTTGATAATCCATGCTGGGACAAGGAAGAAGGCATATCCCTGGCTTTTCTTACTTTCTTAGCAACTTTTGGTACCATTAATGATGGTGTCTTTTTGGACAGGCTTAAATAGTTGGGAGTAGGAGGTATAGTGTTGTGCTGGCTCTCCTTGTTCCTTATGCTCAATTCCCTCCCCATTCCTATTTAACTTGTAGATCAAAGGAGTCAAATTTGTGACCTGTGAACTGGATGCATCATGTGATGGCCACACCTACCCCCATTTTAGTAAAAGGGAGAAAAGTTGCTATACGTCTCATGCTGATGCATCATTGCGGGTTTGACACCCCTGTTCTACATGAAACCGCTGGATGAGATCATTCTCAAATGCTGTGGTGTCAATAGTATGAGTGCACCTTAACATCCTCCTGTAACACTGCTTACACATGAGCTGTGCAGCTTGCCAATGGGCTTCCAGGTGCCTATTCTTGATGATTGGCTGTCTACTGAAGTTTTAGAGTATAATTAATTCATCACAGATACTGTATCTATAAATATTTTCATCTTGACAATTAAAATAGTTTAGCTCTATTATCCTTTCAAACCTTAAGAGTATTCTGCAGAAAGTTATCGAAAGTTGCAGGCCTGATCAGTATAAAATCTGTCAGAAAGAGACAGTTACAGAAAACACTTTTAAGTACTGCTGAGTTTCAGAATCGGATCTCCTTTTTTAACAGAAGCAGCTAACACTGATCAATATTAAATCAGAAACTTGAACATTGTGTAAAGGCAATGCTCAGGTTTAATAGAACAAGTCAGTAATGATCAGATAGATTGCTTTTTGATTGCACAAGGACAGATTATTTAAACAGAAGTCACAGAAGAATAAATATATAAAAACAAAGTAGAAGATAAACAACTCCTAATAAAACATGTCAAAAGATGATTTAAAAAATGATAATGCATTCTTCCCATTTATTTCATTTATTGTCCCAGCTGCTAAATAGTGTCTAAATATTTACACAATACTTTGAATATTAAGAACTGAAGATTATTAATATATCTGTTTAAGTTATGCCACCTGTTTCTAATTGGCCTTTTAATGTGAATTCCTTTTGTAAAACCCATATTCCAAATCTCTGAATTGCTGTGCAATATGCTATGTATAAGGAACCATTCCTGCTTGAACTTACTTAAGCTTGTATTATGAATATATACTGACAGCTTCATCATTGTTGCATTTGCTCCAATTTTGGTCTTCCAATCTTGTCTTGTTAGCAACAATAGAGAAAAGACTTGATGGCTATTTGCCAACCTCATTTGTTATTACACATCTTACTTGCTCAACAAAACAACAAATTAAAACTGGGATATTTAGACCCAAAAAGAATTCTTGACAAAAAACACTGACTAAAGAAGAATATTTAGATAGCAGGAGATGTTTACGACATGTTAATTTCTTTGATACCTATTATGGTAAGAAGAAAAGTTTAGATCAGTAAGGGCTGTATCTACATTAGAAAATACATCAATGATTTGGTCAAGGGAACAATTTGGTCAAGCTAGCAGGAATAGCCAACACTACAGAAGATAGGCTTAAAATACAAAAGGATCTTGACAGACTTGAACACTGGGCACTATCTAACAAAATGAAAAAAATAAGGTTCTACATTTAGGCAAGAAAAACAAAATGCACAGGTACAGTATATATAGTATTTTGCGAATTAGTAGTAACTGTGAAAGGGATCTTGGAGTCCTAGTGGACAATAACTTAAATATGACTCAGCAATGTGCTGCAGCTGCCAAAAAAGCCAACACAGTTGTAGGCTGCATAAAGAGAGGGATAAAATCAAAATCACGTGAAGTGTTAATACCACTTTATAATGCCTTGGTAAAAGGCCACACTTGGAATACTGCATCCAGTTCTGGTCACCATGATGTAAAAAAGATGTGACTTTACAAAGAGTGCAAAGAGCAACAAAGATGGTTAGGCGAAAACAAATAAAGAATGGTTGCAGGAACTGGGTATGTCTAGTCTGATGAAAAGAAGGACCAGGGGTGACATGATAGCATTGTTCCAATATCTCAGGGGTTGCCACAAAGAAGAGGGAGTCAAGCTATTCTCAAAAGCACCTGAGGGTAGGACAAGAAGCAATGGGCGGAAACTAATCAAGGAGAGAAGCAACTTAGAACTGAGGAGAATTTTCCTAACAGTTAGAACAATTAATCAGTGGAACAACTTGGCTCCAGAGGTTGTAAATGCTCCAACACTGAAAGTTTTTAAAGAAGAGATTAGATAAACATTTGTCTGAAGTGGTGTAGGATGTCTTGCTTAAGCAGGGGGTTGGACTCAAAGACTTCCAAGGTGTCTTCCAAGTCTGTTATTCTATTCTACAGTACAGGTAGTCCTCGATTTATGACTACAATTGAGCCCAACATTTATGTTGTTAAGTGAGAAATTTGTTAAGTAAGTTTTGCACCATTTTATTGACTTTTCTTTCCACATTTGTTAAGTAAACCACTGCAGTTGTTAAATTAGTAACACAGTTGCTAAATGAATCTGGCTACCCCACTGACTTCCCTTGTCAGAAAGTTGCAAAAGGTGATCATATGACCCTAGGACACTGCAACTGTCATAAATATGAACCAGTTGCCATGTATCTGAATGTAAATAACATGACCATGGGGATGCTGCAATGGTAACTTTTCCCAAAGACTTTGTAACTTTGAAGGGTCACTAAATGAACTGTTGTAAGTTGAGGACCACCTGCATTAAATGGATTTTACATCCTACTGGTTTCCTTATGAATGGTCCACACTACCCAAAGAACCACAGTAGGGCAACCTTAAAGAACAATATATTTATTACTAAGTTTTGTGAATAACAATCTACAATCTTCCAAAATGTATGCAATAATTTATTGGTTTTTAAGATGCTTCAAGAGTCTTTCTATATTTACTCCAAAACATCAGTAGGGTTACTTAACTAGAAACTACTACAATGAAAGAAATGACACAATATTTTCTACTCCAACTGATGAGGATTCTACATACAATACAATACAATACAATAGTAGAGTTGGAAGGGACCTTGGAGGTCTTCTAGTCCAACCCCCTGCCTAGGCAGGAAACCCTATACCGTTTCAGGCAAATGGCTATCCAACATCTTCTTAAAGACTTCCAGTGTTGGGGCATTCACAACTTCTGGAGGCAAGCTGTTCCACTGATTAATTGTTCTAACTGTCAGGAAATTTCTCCTCAGTTCTAAGTTGCTTCTCTCCTTGATTAGTTTCCACCCATTGCTTCTTGTTCTACCCTCAGGTGCCTTGGAAAATAGTTTGACTCCCTCTTCTTTGTGGCAACCCCTGAGAAATTGGAACACTGCTATCATGTCTCCCCTAGTCCTTCTTTCTATTAAACTAGACATACCCAGTTCCTGCAACCGTTCTTCATATGTTTTAGTCTCCAGTCCCCTAATCATCTTTGTTGCTCTTCTCTGCACTCTTTCTAGAGTCTCCACATCTTTTTTACATCGTGGCGACCAGAACTGAATGCAGTATTCCAAGTGTGGCCTCACCAAGGCATTATAAAGCGGCATCAACACTTCACGTGATCTTGATTCTGTCCCTCTGTTGATGCAGCCTAGAAGCGTGTTGGCTTTTTTGGCAGCTGCTGCACACTGCTGGCTCATATTGTCCACTAGGACTCCAAGATCCCTCTCACAGTTACTACTACTGAGCAAAGTATACTCTCAGAGTCATACTGCACCTTCCCTCCTTGATTGCCTTTTTAGAACTTCAGTTGCTAGAATTGAACCTGGTACTGTTTGCATGTAAAATCTGCATTTTCCCCACAACAACTCTGTGTAGTAGATTGGCTGAGTGTGTGTGACAGTCACGCAGCTGGTTTTCATGAATAAGGCACGACTTGAACTCATTGTCTTCTGCTTTCTAGCCTGGTGCCTTAACTATTAGACTAAAGTGGTTCTCTCGTGTTCTTTCACTTTACCATTTCATTTCATAGAACTAAAAGAGCCAGTAGATTTGCTAATCGTGATTTTTCAGGCCCTGAAGCCTCACTTGAAAATTTCTATCCTACTTTCTCAATGTTAAGTTAATATTGTTTTTTTAGCTTCTCCATTTCTACTTCAGAGTATATTAAAACTTTGGGCTTTATCAAATTACAATCCTGGAAATAACACTTCCCAATCTAAACTTAAAGAAAAACAAATTATATTTTGAAATATACTTTATGTCATGATAGTGCTCACATTTACTTTCAATGTAATGAGCATTTCTATCCATTGAAAGTTTTTATTTGTTCTGTCTAGTCTCTGTATTCAAAATAACTTTTTAGTTTTCAATAGTTTTTTTTTCTGTGTTTGCAGCACAGATTATGTGTATTGTTATTTACTAGGGTAAACAGACAGAAGAATAGATTTGGCCCATTGCTTTATTGAAAAGAATTATCTCACATGTTTGCACATACACATACATAAAAATGAAATAGATTACCCCATGGACACTGTAGTTCCTACAGACTGTCTCCTGCGATTTTCTTCTTGCTGCTGTTCTTTCCATGGATCAGAACATATGTATTTGTCTGATAAACTCACTGTAGCAGCCTTGCAGTTTGTTTAAACAAATGAAAACATCCTTGGAGTATTTCCCCTGAAGTTTAATGGAGTATTCAGTCCCACTTCAGGATTCCACATTATTTAGGAAGATAATCCGGTTAGCCCAAGACCCTTATACATTTAAATGCTGTTTTTTCAGTACATACGGCAGTACCATTCAAAGAGCTATGACAATGATACTGTTTATAGCTCTGAAAATGGCGCTGCCATCTGCACCACGATTCACCAGGAAGACAGAGCTCAAGCAGATGGACAATCCTTTAGTCTGCTGCTCTAGCACATTAAAGGTTTAGCTACTGATATAAACACACTAGTCTCCCCTTAACCAGTCTGGAAACAAAAACAAAAACAAACAAGCACAGCATTGCGTGGATTGCAGGAACCGACATATTTCTGACTCCACGAGGAAGTTAAGGGTCCAAATTTCAGCGAGTGGAGAAATTTCCATTCTGGCTGTCACATTGCAGAATCACAAGGCTGAATAAATTCTTATCTATTTCCACTGGTATTTGCTTGTGTGAGGCTTCTGATGGAGAAACAGTTCTCTTCAAGTACACTTCAATGGAAAAGATATATTCACTTGTCTACTGTTCTCTTGGGAGGCATGCTCCACTTCTTTATCATTTCAATGCTTCAGTAAATACAAGATATTCCTTTTGCATAAGAATGTGTGATTCTAACCTGTTCCCACTTGTCCACTTTACAGAAATCATCAGGAGTTTATTTTTATTTACTTATGATAAGAGCAAACAAGATACTAAACAGATCAGACCCAGAAAAGCTATCAGAGAAGACAAAATACTCTCTCACGACCCCTGACTTTGTCCCTGAACACCAGAACCAGAATCTCATTTGGTCAGTTGACTCTCAATTCATATTTAGTCAGGAGGCAAGGAGACAGGAATATGCAGTTGTATGGGAGGTATCTGATGCAGAATGATCTACTCGGGAATTGGTTGGTGCATTCAGTAACCTGGTTTGGGATAAACAGTAAGAAATGCTGTGAAAATTGGGAGAGTCTTTTATGAATGCTGTATGTTGCTGACACCTCTTTGGAAATCTCAACTTTTGTTTGGAACTAGAAGCATATATTAAGTTGCTGTTGAGCCTTGGTTGCTGGTAAGGCTTCCATGTAATTTGAATTAGGACTGGATTAAAACTATGGTCTTAATCTAAGAAGATGCTTTTTTCCCCTGCTAACCAACAACTTTGAACAATTTGCTACCAGGATCCAGCTTCATAAACAAGGGTGCAAGGGTAAATATTAGAACTGTTTATAGGTCACAAGGTTCTTTTTTTTTTTTGTATTCAGAAAATGTCCCAGTTCATGACCACAACTGATTTGAACATTTTGAAATTCAACTTGTATCAGAATATCTGTATTTTCCATTTTCTATCTATAGACTTCAATACTAGATGTATGTCAGGTCCTAGTCCAGAGATGAGACAGCATATTCCATCAAGATCAATTTATTTATTTGATTAGTCCTAATGGACAGAATATTGCTGAACTAAAGCTATAACTTTCTAACTTACTAGATATATCCTGAAAGATTCTAGAGTATAGTTACACTGAACTTCTTCCTCTTCCCCTTCCAGCTTATGACCGAACAGTTTCTTGATTTAGGTCTCCTTCTGAGAAAGCTGTGTATTGCCAAAATCCCCATCCCCCTGCTCCTGCAGGTACACATTCCATCACAATGGGCACTCATTCCAAGATAAAGAACCTCAAAGAGATTTCTGGGTTACACTTAATAATATGAAGTGGTGCTAGTTCTGACTTATTTACTATATTTTTTACTGAGATCAAAGCTTAGCTTAGCAGGTAACATTGTAACAACCACAGCACACTTGATTCAAATTTTGTCTGTATGTTTAGAATGTACACTACAAGTAGAAAATAGCCATTACTAAAGAGTGTTCAAGAGCACACACTGTAAAGGGAAGTTTAAGAAATTATCACTGCTGTAAAAAGGTAGCCAAGAAGTTGTGCAGTCAGTAAAGTAAATGTCATTTTTTTAAAAAAAAAAATCTGCTATGGTTACCAAAAATACTAATGATTAAACCAAACTCAGGAAGCTAATTTAATTATTGTATTTCTGATCTTTTTTTTTAAAAAAAATAATTGTCTTAACTTTCAAGTTCAATCACCTACTAAAAGCTGTTATTTAGATTTAGTTATTTCTTTTAGAATAGAATGAGCTGAGATTTTGGAGGTCTTCTAATCCAGCCCCCTGTTCAAGCAGGAGAAACCTATACCATTTTAGATAAGATAATTTGTTAATCCTTATCTATGGATTAATTCAGAACAGCATGAATTGTGGGTCAAAAATACTATGCTGTCTAAATTGTCAGTTTATTCATGATATCCATTTTGATTCTCTCAAATTCTGTATTCGACATAATGTTCTGCTCATATACTTGGAATTACTGAAGTATGAACATCTTGAATTCCCTTATAGTACTAAGTGTTTTACATTGAGTAGTAGTTTCCGATTATGCATAAATTTTATTCTAGCCTTCTACAGCCTGAAGCCTTAATGATGCAGGGGGAGAAGAAGGAACAGAATTCCATGACTGCATGATCAATTCCATGCCTACTACAGACCAACAGGATTGTCCTTACAGAGATTCTATTGAGTGGGGAAAGTGGAAATTATTCTAACAAAAATCTCATTGTGTTTATCAGACATTTTTTCTTCACCTCAATTTAATTAAAAACTCAAGCTGCTTTAAAAGACAGAGTGTAAATTGAATAAATACATAATAATTTCTTGATAAAGACCTCAGGTTAACAAGACAGACTTTTCAAATAGACCAGTGTATTCTGGTTTTCATCAATTTAATTCTCATTATCAAAAAAGTCCCAAGTAATATTTATTGCAATTATTTATAAATTACCTACTCTAAGCAGTTTGGAACTTGCATTCAATAAAACATCCATTAACTCAATATAATGCCAATAAAGTATGTATGACTCAGGATAGTAAATCCTCAACTTTTGGGAATGGCAAATCCAAGAAGGCAAAATTAGTTTCTGGCTTCCTGACATCTTGGCTTTTCAAACTAAAACTCCTACTCAGTCCCAGGAATTCAAAGGAAGTGCTGTTGATCCCTCAAGGATAAGCCAGTATCTCAGAAGTATTTTCATATGGACAAGTATTCACTGGTAAATTCCTCTGATTTTCACCCCTCTAAAGAAGGAAATAATTAGAGATACAATTCTAAATGAAAAGCTAATGATAATGACTTTCTAAAAGATATCTCTTAGCCAGATTTATTTGCTGCCAGCTATTTCAGAAGTGAGCTGGAGTAATTTGTACTTATCTGTATCCAAATCTCTCTCCATGGTCCTGAATATCAAATTCTAAGTATCTATAACAGCTATCCAGATTCCTTGTTCTGAATGTCTTGGGTTTCTGTGGTTAGCTGACTGTTAAATTGTTATATGTGCCCCCAGGTTCGGCTAATGGTCACTTACTCACAGCCCTGGAAAATAGCCACACAGAATAATAATAATAATAATAAATTTGAATTTATTAGCCGCTCCCTTTCCAGGCAGGACTCGGGGCGGCGGAATGTCATGAAGATTCTCAATCATCCAAGTCATGGTTGTCTCAAAGCTGCTTTCCATATACAGTAAATGCTCTTTCTCACATGCACACAATCATTCACACTTACCCACATTCTTGTCAACACAGCTGGCAGGCACTAGCCAGATGGATGGAAGCTGCCAAGTCTATATTCTAAGATAAGTCCAAGAGTAGGCAGATTTTAGGACCTCTTTTATTCCCCGAAGTCCTTGCATTGCTATTTTTAAGTCTGGTAGCTATTGATGGAACATGAGGATGGTTTTTCCATGTGATCATGCCCAATTTATTTTGGCTGATTAAGGTGACATTTTTCCTTTAACAATTTTTTCCTTCTTAATTACTTCTCCTAAGGGAACTTGTTTTGGCTTTTGTTCAACCTACTTATGTGGTTGCTACATCTTTCAATATTCAGCCTAATCTCACAACACTATTTCCTTTCATTGAACCATCACTGACTAGGGACTGGTATGATGGAAGTAAATATCAAACAGCACAACTTTGTGCTGAATGGATTCTCATTAATGCAACATAATTTTCCTGTATTTCCTACTCCTAAGGGCCAACATTCTCAAACTGTCCAGAAAAGATTTGTGATGTGCAGTAAGAGAAGAATTAAATTGTCTGATAGATGTAAACTATGCTTCAGGAGGAAACTATGGATGGAGAGCCTCATAGTGCAGTAACACTATGCTAAATGTTTCTTAATACATTCTTAAGATTCCTATTATATCTTTCCAATAAATTCTGCTGATGCATTCAGCTGTGGAATATCAACAAAATATCACATACAACTAAACACTGTAATACATGTAGAAATTTTCTGCTTTATAAATTAAAACTTAAACTTATTCTCTCCATATTTCTTTATCAACTAACAAAGTTTTCACAAGGATTCTATCCTTTGGCTCATAACAATAATGTATTAAAATCATTCTATATGTTTATCAGCCTTGAATGAGCTTGATGATCCCTCACTTATGTACTTGGCAGTTTCCCACAATCACAACTCCCTTTCTACCCCTCCCTATCCATGTTTCCTTTGCAGACTGTCAGCATTAATCATTTGATCCTAATTAGTACTGCTAATCCCTATTAAGATGAATCACTCTGTTCTTAAATTACCTTAGCAACATGAATGTATTTCTGCTGGAGTCTAATCAGCAGTCTGCCTTTGAAGTCTAAAAAATATGATATGGTATTCTTAACATTAAGAATTTGTTAATGGAAATTGTAGAATGTGTTTTTGATTCAAATCCATCATCCCACAAAGATGATTTAACATGGAAATAATGTGGTAGACAGACCACCAACATCTGTTCAGAGAAGCAATTGGAATTTATTCTAGTTCTCTAGATTTCTTTTTAATGTGAATAAAGGGATTCTGCCTATAAAGCAGGAATTTTGTAGAAGTTCTCCAAGAATTTCCCTGGAAAAAGAGATTTACTTGCCCCACATTTTTGTAATGAAACCATGCATGATCAAGATGAAAAACACTCCAAGGGCCCACCAAAAAGTATAATCTCACAGGGTCTTACTGTCCTAGATACACTCCAAGATTAACATATCTAAGTTATTAACTGAGTCAAGCATCACTCTACAAAATTAACTCCTCTAGCTCTAGGGTTAAAGAGAGAAATGTTTCTGGATTTACAACAGGTAAGAGCTACATTGTTCCTAAATACATAATCCTTTGTATCAATCCTGGTGTCAAAATTGTTGACTACTATGACCAGAGTTTTGGGCATATGTTCTATTAAAGATTTGCCTACATGTTTAGCATTCTTCTTTCCTTGTTTTTGTACTTGTTGAAGAAAATATATATTAATAGCTATAGTATGACAAAATCTGATTTGAAGACTTATAGCATAGTAATGAATTTCAAGTCCACCACGAATGAAACTCAAGTATGTATACAGCTCCACTTAGCCACTTCCCCTCCTATATCTAGTGAGTTTCAGAGATGATATAGTATAGTTGTCAAGTTCTCTGTCCTCCACAACCCGTGTCATCCATAAAGAAATAATGTTACATTTGGGAATCTAATCCATGAAAGATCTAACCCCACATTTAGAAATACCTATCAATATTCTAGGGAAAAAGTACCCAATTCCTAAAAATGTGAATTAACAGGCCCTCTTAGAAAACTTTTTGAGGAGCGCTCCTTAGATATGATTTCCAGACTTGGCATTATCTGTTTCACCATTACTGCAATCTTCTGAAATTCCAGAGTTTTGGTTAACAGAGGAATAATCTCCATAGGGCTTAGTTCATGTTTTCCTCCCGATTGTGGCTAAAATTCTGGTCAGTAAGGTACTCTTACATGTCTTTTTATCTTTATCTTTTATCAGTACTCAAAATCTCTTTTTACTGCTGCTTCTTTGGGGATGAGCATACTCTTGCTCCTCTTATTGCTGATATGTTTTAGCACATGACAGAGAGGAGTTTTGATTGATTCATTAAAAAGCGGGGAAGAAGTGGTTAGTTGCTTGATTACTTTGCATTTCTTTTATCTTTCTGCAGCAAATTATCATACAGAACTTCGTTTTCTTAAGGTTTTTTTTTGAATAACAAATAATCAGATTCAGTAAAGACCCAAAAGCAATGAAAACCTGAACAGTTGGTTGGAGGTTTTTTTGTTTTATGTTTTGCATCTCCTTTCAATGGAAGGGTGACATTATTTTACAAGAACAAAAAAATTCCCCAGCACCACCACCAAAAAGAAAAGTAATTGTAAATTACAAATGCCTTCAACTATTTCAGAAACTAATATTTTACGATTCTCTTTTAATCATCTACTTTCTTTAGGCCCTACAGTATATATACACTAGATTTTTAAATTTCCCTGTATTTTCATATCATTCTATCCTATATGTCTAGAGTTTTGCCAAACTCTGAATTTTTTGTCTTAAAACTTATGCATAGAGCATACTCGATTCAGTAGCTCAATCTGTCTTTATTTATTTATTTCAATTTTCATTTTCTATTTCTGTTCTTCACTTTTATACCTTGAATCAATCCAATGACAACACTGACCATTTGATAACAGATACACAGAAGGAAAAATGGTTCTAAATTGTATTCTGTTTTATTCTTTTAGCCTGCTTTCCATTATAAAAGTCCCAAAATGTATAATAAATGCTATCATCTCTAATAAATCCATGCTTAATTAACTGCTATGTGAAGTTATACTTCATTCCATAATATTCCAGATTGTGCCATTTAACAGCTCCATGTTCCAGTTTTTTGAGTAATAAACAACATTTCTAAAGAAGTCATGATTTTTTAATCAAATTCTTCACCAACTGTTTTAGTTTCTCTGTCTCAGCAATTTGTTTACATTATTTCTCTTTTTAGCTTGTTTCTCTTAATTAAGTGTCATTCATTTCAAATGCAAAAAAATAGAGTAGAAGTGGTGAAGGTGAGACTTCTCTTTTTAAAACACTTCTACCACCCCATATTTTTATTTTGTAGTCATTATAATATCAAGATACTCCTAGAAGTCAAACATGATATCCCAAAATACTATGTGGAGAAAACTAATTCTATAATAGGAAACACTATATATGAACAATATCATTTAATTAACTGCTCCATTATCCACTGCAGTAAGATTGACATTTTTCAGCTATCTCTTTTTTAAATTAAGGGCTCTTGTATAAGTTATATTTCAGAGATTTTCTCAAGTGCAAAAGACCATATAAAACAAGTTTCAGTAAAAATGGACAACTTGAGAGGCAGATAACTGGATGGGATTTATATTACAAATAGCACTTAGTTGCATCTCTATACAAAATTCCTACTTTCCTTGTGGGTAATTCCAGGACTGGTAAATAAACAAACAAATAAATTCATCAATCTGTCCAGCCAGATTCTACTGTGCAAACAACTGAACAAACAAAATGATTAAAAAATATATAAAAACCTCCTTCCTTCCTTCCTTCCTTCCTTCCTTCCTTCCTTCCTTCCTTCCTTCCTTCCTTCCTTCCTTCCTTCCTTCCTTCCTTCCTTCTGAGGTGATAAAACTTTTTATCACCTCAGAAGAAAGATTGGTGCCTCTACTGCATCACAATAATTTATCCTTATTGCTCTACTTACTCAGGCCCAGTAGTATCAATAAAAGCAATTGCCACTTGTCTTGTTCTTTGGATTTGCTAGAAATAGACACATCTTATAATTTGCAATAAATTCTACATAATTTCCTGTCTTGCTTTGTCAAGGAGAACCATGGAAAGACTGGCACAGTGGGACATATGACAAAACACATTTACTGAAGGCCCAGCATTTGCCAAGTGGCCAACCAGGCTGCATTGGAAAGCCAAAAGCAGGCTATGCAGGCAAGAATATCTTCTCATTTATGTCCCCCAGCAACCTATTTTTCTGCTAGGATGTCCTATAAATTCATCAAGATCAGCAGCCATGATTAAAATTAAGTTTCAAGAATCTAATATCTTTTTAAAGCCAACTACTCTGGTGATGCATATTGTACGATTTCCTTTCCTGGAGAATTACTTTAACTTCTTCATTATTTGGACTGAATTTTTGGGGGAGGATGGTGTCTTTTTTTCAGCACAACAAGCCCCATTTTGATTTACAGACCTGTATAGTATATCATTAGGAAAGTATTACATAGCAGTTTCAATTTTTGTTCTTTGCCTAATAATCCCATGGCAGAATTTATCTTTTTTCACAGAGGATGAACTTGGGTTGGACACTTTCCTTGAATTATCCAAAACCACGATCCTTTTTTTCTGGCTAATCACTGTTAACTCGGGAATTTATTTTTATATTTAGCTGTCATTATACAAAATTACATTGTTTCATTGGTTATTTTGATGCCATTTTCCTAGTCTGATACTCTAGTTGCTGCTATTATATTTTCCTAGCATTCTTTTAGGACCACCTAGAAATATTCTGCTTCATGAAGATGCCCTAGGTATGGCTCATCTATCTTTGATTCAATAAGGCAGACACTCCCTGTCTCATTTTCCTTAAACTTCCTGGTGAAATCATCAGAGGGAAGCATAAGACCTATAAGCCAAATTCTCCAGGGTCTTTTCCAACTAAATGCCAGATGTGATCCATGAAATGATGAAAAAAGCTATGGAAGTTTATTAAAAATGATAAGTACACACACATGCACAAACATGTATGTGTAATCCTATGTAATAAAATAAAAGACTTACAGAATATATTCAGGGTTAGACAGGAACTGGTCTATTGCAGAACAGCAGGAGGAACTTGGAGATAGTGGAACAGCCACTTTTAGTGCAGGAAGGAGGGACAGACAGACACAGTGGGATGAGGGAGGAAAGGAAAGAAAAACACAAAACATGGTTAATGAGAGATATAGCTACAAATGATCAGATAATTAAACTCCTAGCAAAGTTTGTGCAAATAACATGGAATAACCAGAAGGATGCATCAACCAGGTCCTGGAAGAAAGCTTAGATGATGGTCCTTAGTATTTTATCTTGTTTATTATTCTGACAGTGGTAACTAATTCAATAGGAGAAGTTCTTTCTTCAAGATGGTGAAAGAAAGAAGCACAAGCTTGCTTTTTATGGTCATTTATCGAAGCCGTGTTTCATTTTGGTTGACATTTTGGGGTTGTCTTAAGTTTCATTAAGAATTCTTTCCTGTTAGCAATAGCAATAGCACTTAGACTTATATACACTTCAAAGTGCTTTACAGCCCTCTCTAAGCAGTTTACAGAATCTGCTATTTCTCCCAACAATCTGGGTCCTCGTTTTATTGATCTCGGAAGGATGGATGGCTGAGTCAACCCTGAACCGATGAGACTTGAACCAGCAACCAGCAAAAGTAGCCTGCACTGCACCACCGCAGCTCATTATCTTGTTATATTATCTCATTATTCTGAACTGTGAATAAAATGTTTGTTCATTTACTGCTTCTTCTACATATTGAAGAGTGTAGATATTTGCATGTCTACTGGTCTGTCTAGCTCAATTTCAGGGGATGACAAAAACAATTATTTCCTCTGGATTACAACGAAGTGGGACTTTTGTATACAAAGAATACGCACTACAGAGTTATATCCATTCTCAGATAGTAACAGCAGATTAGTCCTTTCATTCACAAGTTTAGTGTCCATACACAAAAATCTCCATAGAACAAAATGTGAGTTTTCTATTATTTTATCCCTGTATTTGATAAAGGCATGTAGTATATACAAATACTAAACAAACTCACAGACTACATGCCTTTCTTATACAGTATCTAACTCTTCCCCACTGGAAGTTCCAGAGAGATTAACTCAAATTAAGATAAAAATTTCCTTTACAAATAAGCCTGTTAACAAGATCCTTCTGAGAAAGTCAGATGAACATTCTTCTATTCTGCCATAATGTCTTGGATTTTTGCCTTTAATGTGGCATGGTTTCCATATTGCCTTAATATTATCTTCAATTTATTATTTTACTCCTAGAGAAATAATGAGGCAAACTTAAAAATACTTCCTTTAAGCATCAGTTTAAAATAAACTTTACAAAAGTAAGAAAGAAGTCTATAACTGATCTATTTGTTCTTTCCAAATAGTACCAGAGTTTACTACCTTCAATACTCTAAAAAGAGAGATTTATAATCATGCAGATCATCTGCTGTAGACACTTTGTGCTTAGTGGACATAGAATTCCTGAATTATGAGTAATAAGTGGCCCACTCTCTAACAGTAATTATAACATCAACTCTTCAGAGTAGCAGAGGTGTTTCCAAGCAGGGTAAGCTGCAAAATGATACATTCCCTCTCTTTCTTTTCAATCTTGCAACTGGGGGTGGGTGGCATAGAAAAAGGAATTTGCAAACAGGAAACCCACAACTTATTTAAGATTCTTTTTGCACAATGGATCTATGAAGATGCACTGGTGTGAGCAAAGGCATAGTTTGCAATTTGCATTCCTCCAAAGACTAACAGGTTTCCATACAGTTATCAGATTAAACATAGTTACAGTTATTGAATTGAACAACAGATCTACATGAACGTAGAGAGGCAAAAATTATAGCAAAATTAGAAGTAAATCTGTGTTTCCAATCCTTAGGCAATTTCACTGCTATATGTGGTTCCAAGCAAATGCCTGTGGTCACTGGGGGTAAAACAAATATCACAGCATTTTTGGGCCTCAGAAACAAGTCTATATACTGTAGACCAGGGCTCCCCACCCCACCCCACCCCACCCCACCACCACCCCCGTGCCACATCCCAGCACCGGGCCTTGAGCCATTTGGAACTGGGCCGTAAAAGTGGCAGGTGAGTGTGTATGCATGTGCATATCCACTTGCACAAGCAGCAGTTGAGCACGTACACATACATTCACCCGCTGCTTGCATAGGACCCCTCCCCACACCCAGCTGCAAAACCAGAAAAGTTGGAGGACTTTGCTGTAGACCATAGTTAGATATTTTCCAAGTAGCACCAAAAAAAAATTAGATTAGTGGTTACTGAGAGAAGTATCAGAATTTCACTTGTTGAGCAGGAAAACACCATTAAAATTATTTGTCCCAAATAAAATTAATGCTAGAACTTTAAAAATTAGTTTAATCTGAAGCGGGCCAAACGTAGAGAAAACATTTTTGACTTTCAAAACTAGCAGCTGAAAAGTTGGCGAGAAGATTTTGCCTGGCAGGAACAAAATGCCAATATCTTTAGATGCCAGGTGGTGTTTACATTGGGACTATCCTGCTGATGTATCTGTTTTCTTGCTGACAAGTCATTATGAACATTTAAATAAGACACTTACCACAAGATGCACAAGAGACAGAAAGTGAGAACTAAGATGAAAGAAAGAGGTCCCCAGATGAACAACAGAAAATAAGCGGTGGAAGCAATCTCGGAGAGCATCTCTTTCAATAGTGTAGTGCCAGATCTATTACCAAAGCACCGCTAACAGATGGCCATTCAGACTCCATTTAAATATTTCTATCACAGAATCCCAAAGGTGATTTTTCAAAAGGCAACTCGGCTTCCTTTGTTTTTCCTTGAAGATGTTTTACGTCTCATCTAAGAAGCTTCTTCAGTTCTGACCTTTTGAAAAAGCATCTTTGGGACAACCATGACCTGGATGTCTGAGAACCTCCATAGACATACTTCTACCACAGAGCCTAAAACACAGCCTTGCACATGTTACTCAATACCTGAGTAACCAATGCCACTGCTGTATGCAGTAGTTATTGAATAACTTTTAACTTACCGAGTACCATTCCTCAAATGGTAATAACTGTTCTAGGCCACATTTTGTCATGTTTTCTATTAGTGTCTAATGGAACATGTATCAAATGCTTTGCTGAAATAAAAAGTTCATAGTGCTTATTGTACTGTGTCCTTATTGTCAACTAAATTACTCACTAAGTTCAAAAAGGAGAACAGATCAGTATATCATGATTTATTTATTTTTAACCTGTGCCTGCTTCTTCACGAAACGCATTATTGACTAAATCCTCACAAACTGATCAATAGTTTTGCCAGAATTGACCCGATAATGATTTGTTTCTTCTTTTCCATCTTTTCGAAGGTACAAACAACATTTACTCTCTTCCAATCTTCTGGCACTAAACTGATCATGCAGCTCATGTGAAGGCCTTTGAAAACTTCTTCAAGCCCCTTCAGTATATAACTGGTCTGTCTTGAAAGATTCAAACTTGTTCACAGTAGTCTGGAGATCCATAACTATCTTTCTACTGACGTGATAATCCTTCCTTGTATCAATTCTTCTGTTGTGATTCACCTTCTATTATTTTAATCGTTCAGAAATCCAGTATATAAGAGACAGTATTGTTTTATTAAAATAACAGACAAAAGCAAGTAAGCATGGATATAAAGCCATAATACTTGTGTAGTTTAATGATTAAGTCTACAGGATTAGAGACAGGAGTCCTAAAACTGGGAAGGCAGCAGTGAACAATCCTTTAATCCAGTGAAAACAGAGAATAGAAACTATAGACTTAATGGCTTTCCACTTTCCAGTCTAATTCTGGCAAGGGGAAGTCTACAGAAATCAGCAGGCTCCGTACTGTGTGTAATTGCTACTGTTGACACCATGGGAAAGTTTTGAATGCATTCAATGGAATTTTATTACAACCTCCTGCATGTCTTTACAGTTAATGGGAGAGCTACAGATGGGCCAGTCTGCAGGTATGTTGATGGCAGTTTTAAAATTTGTCCTCAACCCTACTATACTTTTAGCCTTCAAGCTGAATACCAATTAAACAGAAAAGAACAGGAACCTCAGGCATTTAGCCTGCTGAGCAAAATCCAAAAATATACACAGCCTGTTTCCCCTCCCCACAAAAACCTAGTCTTCCCATGTCCCCTTGCTCCTCTGCATGTTTGCTTCAACTAAATTAAATTTTCCACCTTAACACAAGAAAGTGGATAATAAAGTAGGAGAAAAATTACATAAGTAACCATGTCACCTTAGTCGTTTTTGCTCCTATGTCACCTTTATAGATCTCATGGAACTTGAATCTCACTTTCTTAAAACACTATGTACATTATTTTCTTTGAGTAGCTGTAGTGAAGTTCTCATCAAATACAATTGCAACTTTCCCTTCTTTCACAGACGGGTTTGGTCCCTAAGCAAGCAAAAACAACAACAACACCTCATCATCATATCAGCCTGGCTAGCTAGCAACAACAATAACAAAAAGAATCCCACATAGATTCATTCTATTTACAACAGGGTTCTCATTGGCTGCATGTACAAGCAATGCCAAGAATAGTTATAGATATTGTTTTAACCTTCAGGAAAAACAATGTGCACAAAAATTTGACCTGGGAATTAATTTTACCAAATGATCTCCTAGGTTACACTATTTTGAATTAATTGTTAGTTATGGTTTGCCTGTCAAAGGGCTGTGCAAATGTGGATCAAATGAAAACCCTTACGTTTTGCCTAAGCTAATGAAAGAGAATGTATTCAAGGAGAAAGCAGGACATTCTCTAATGCAAAGAGGCTTTGAGATAGATAAAAGCAAGGCATACATATGACAGACCTAATCTGTCATATGGTACTCTTATGCTCAGATTAAAGCTAATCTTTTCAATAGGTGATTTCTGGAAGTAGCCAGAAGACATTCTCTTGTGCTTGTGGATTGTTTAGGAGAGCTTTGAATTTTCTCAACTAGGTTCCTTTCCTTCCCTTTCTGTTCCTTTCAATCCTTCCCTTCCCTTTCCTTCTGTGTCCTGTGCTGTGCTGTCCTTTCCAGAATAATAGTGTTGGAAGGGACTTGGAGGTCTTCCAATCCAACCCACTGCTCAAGCAGGGAATCCTATAAAATTTCAGACAAAATTCTTTAAAAACTCCAGTGTCAGAGCAGTGCACCTATAACTTCTGGAGGCAATTCAGTCCACTAATTAATTGTTCTGTCAGGATTTGTTTTTAGTTCATAGTTCTTAGTTCATAGTTCTTCTCTGTCTTATTGTTGCAAGTGAAATTAACAAATAGTAACCTTGCTATTTGTGAAAATAATTGGGGCTTTTTTGAACTGTCAGAAAACATCTCTGATATTTGTTTTTTCATATTCTTAGTGTCATACTTTAAGCATTTCACACTTTATTTTATCTAACTGCTGATCAGATGTTACCCTCTTAATTATAGATAGATGCTATATATCCCAGGTATAGAAATAAACTACTTTAGCTGTAGTAGCTCAATAGCCATCTAAAATTAATGATGGAGGTGTGCATTTACACAGGCTTTACTCAAGTGATACTACATCCTGAAATATAATTTGCATAGCAAATAAAATTATGTTATTTCAATATGCTTTGCAGTTCAATTTGTAAAATCCTTTTCAACTATGACATCCACTTGTAAAAATGAGATTAACCTTCAATACATACTTTGCCTCAAATCGGTATGAATTTTCTCTGATAATCTTATATTGCATTAATATTCTTAACCAAATCATTAACAATGTGATTTTGCATCATCATCATCATCAATTTATGGTCTATTGTTTCTTTTCACAAATCGTTGATGAAAAAAATACATACATTGGCTGGTTACATAAAAGACAGTCAAGAAGAAACATGGATACAAGTTAAAAGTTAGAATTTACTGAATATGCAGGAAACAACATATGAATATCAAAATAATGCAATAAAAACAAGAACAGAAAACTAGCAAGAAAAAGCATTATATGGTCATTTCTCCCCAAAAGCTAAAGGGGAAAGTGGATAAGGATAAAACCTGGTAATGGTTTACAACTGGAACATTAACAAAGGAAACTGAGGACTTGATTTTGGCTGCTCAAGAACAAGTTATTTCAAATTACCAGTCAAGGACAGAACTGAAAAGTTATCAAGTTTGATTTGAAGTTCAGATTGTGTCTAGAAGCAGAAGAAACAATAGATTCATATGCTCAACTCATGAAAAAAGATTGCAAAACACCATAACACCGTTGTCAAAATGATGAACTGAAACTTCTGAAAAAATTATGATATGCTAGGAATGACAAATTGCTAGGAACACAAAGTTGGAAAAGTAGTTGAAAATGAGCAGATTAAAACATTATGGAATTTCTGAATACAATCTGACAACATCTTGACTATAAGACAGGAAAACTAACTGTACTTGAAAAGAAGAAAGTGTGTTTAATAGCTGTGGAAATATCAAGGGATAAGAGAAAAAAATGTAAAAATCATAAAATAAATCAAAATTGAAAGATTATGACATAAACTGCACCTAAGGGTCCTAGTAGTTATTGGTACACTGGGTGCAAAACCAAAATAATATAAGACAGCATATAGAGAATCTGAGACAAAATATCCATTTGTTAATTGCAAAAGTCCATGCTGCTTTGATCTGCACATAATATGTGTAAAACTATATCCTAGGTTCTTGGGAAGAACGTGATGTGTATGAGAGTCAAGACCAGTTAAAGAACTGGCAGCTATGATTTCACAATTTTGTGTCTATACTAAAAACAATGAGTATATGATCTACTGTTTTTTATGTTTCTTTGCACAATCTGCCCTTTGAAACATTTGATAATTTTTCAGTTCTGGCCTTGATTGCCTTACTTTGAATAGCTTGCTCTTGAGCAGCCAAGATCAAACCCTCGGTCTTCCTTCCTTCCTTCCTTCCTTCCTTCCTTCCTTCCTTCCTTCCTTCCTTCCTTCCTTCCTTCCTTCCTTTCTTTCCAATGCTTTACAACTGGAATATTAAAAGACAATTGTAATTACCCTGAAAACTGACCAGCTGGCATAGGGCACAACAAGCTCACAGGGTTGTTGCTGTGAAGAAAAGTGAGAAGAGCATGAGCTATATATGAACTATATATGCCCCCTTAAGAAAGGTAAAATACAAATCTGATGAAGGAATGAATAAAATAAATTCCATCTGAACTTAAACTCACAGGGTTTTTATGGGAACAAAACGAAAGCAGCTGTTATTGCTCCAATATCCTTGACCTCATTGTTCTTTGTACTGACCACAGAAATAGCCTCATTCATTCCAAATACATCAGTCTGACTGAGCCTATAAACTGCTATAAAGTGATTGCTTAGAGTGGTGCATACATTATAGCTGAGGCAAAAGAGGAGGAATGGAAGCAAATAGGACTTCAACTATATAATCTGTTTACTTTTCAGAAAAATAATCCCCCTCCTAGAGGTACTGAGAGGGTGGAACTCTATTTGAAAGCACCATTTGTAACAACCTGATATGGTAGAATAAACATGTGTAAGTTCTTTCTGTGAAACTGTAGACCCATCTCTTTGTGAAAGCAGCAACGTTATGAAAGGTACTGATACCTTAGTTATGCTTTGGTGTTGTATACTGTCAAAAGCATCCTTGTAATAGAAAAGACTCAGAAGTGGCTGCAAACTTAACAGAGGCACAGATATTAAGAAAGAGCCTTTAAAGAAATTGATACCATTGTTCTCTGTAGGAAGGGGATGGGAAATTCCCTAGAAGGATTTCTTCAGTTAAATTGGCTATTCAGTGAGTTTCCAGTATGATGTTAACTGGGATCCTAATTTTTTCTAAAATACTTGGCTGCATTGAAGAGCCACATAGACAGAAAACGATGTTTATAACAGGCAGTTTTCCTCTGCCCTTGAAATATAAGAAGACTGTCCCCACCACCACTGAATCTGCATTGGTGTCACCAGAGTCCCTCAATGTCCAAACAGAGCCCAAATTTGTTGCTATTGATGCAATGCAAGATGGGCTTGTTGCTAAAACCTTCTCTCGTCTTGCTGGTATCTGGTATCTTAATGGCTATGTGTCAGCTTTAAATATTGTATTTTATATTCTATTATTTCTCACTTAATTTTTCATTAGCTATAGTGTATTCCATAGTATTAAAATCATCTTTAGATTCATAAATGTCCAATAAAGTACAATTTTTGTTCATAACTTCTAATGAACATTAGAACCCTAGCCCTCACCATTAAATATAGTGGTTAGAACTTTAATACTGAAATTCTAACCACTATATTTACTGATTGTATATAGTTTACAGGGGGGGGGAATCCACAAAGATATGTAAATAAGATTAAGAGTCTCTTTCTGAAAACACTGGAAGGACCTTATTAAAGATAAAATAATTAAGCACGGAGAAAGGCAGACCTGGACAGGTGGACAGAAATCACCAGTGTGATTTTTGCAAAAATAACTCACTCTGCTTTATAAGTTCTTTGAAATGGTAGCAAATGCGCACACAGGGGTGATCCAGTAGATCCTTTTTAAGTGCACTGTTACCATAAGCTCTGGTCAGTCCCCTACCAAAGATTCCTGAGCATTCCCAGAATATAAATGTGTCTATGTATACACACATTCTTTATGTAATCATTGTGTAATTATACACACTAATTACATAAACAAGACGGGTTCAAAATTAACCAGCTTAAAAATTCACAGTATTATCCTTGTTATCCTGGGCGTAAAGCAAAGGATTTGTACCAAATAACGGATTTTTTCCAAATGCATTTCTGATTTTATGCACATCTCTACTACTAATAGCCTAGACCTGTTTTGAAATTTCTGTTCTGCTTCTATCAAATGTGACTAAATTACATCCAGAATATAGTTGGCCTATCAGATACTAGGATTCAATGTATCCTACTGCCATCAAAAGAAATCAAGCAATAAAAAACATATTTTAAAGATCATGTGATTATCAAGGACTGCAATAATTATGTTATTATATGGTGTATATTTGTATAGACCATAAATATGTAGTTATTTCTCTGTTTTGCATTCTGTATCTGCAAGTCACATTTGCAGGAAGAAAGATCTGGGAGATTTCTCTCAGCCAGTTCCAGTGGATTGTGATCTATGATGCAAATATCTGAGCTGGACTGTCTCACATTATACAGGCAGCCATCTTGGACAATGTTCTGTCATGTTGAACATTCTGGATCAAAATCATTCCAAACATTATGATCCAAAATCAGTGAACTATTGTTTGAAGTTTCTTCATTATTCAAAAGAAATCTTCTATTAAAAAGGTCTAAAACTGTCTGAACATGAATCTAAAGATACGTAAATCCCTTGCTATGATAATACCAGATGCCTAGAAAAATATATCATTGTCATCTTTCCAATTAAGCAGCTTGGAGATAAAGACAGGTTGATTAGGATGTCTGTTCCACTCCCCCCCCCCAAAAAAAGCAGCAACAGATGGGAAGGGTGAACAGACTTTTAATGTTCAACATGAACCAATATTGATTCTGCATATTATACAGAGATTTCCCTATGAAGCCAACAAACATGGGCAAATACAGGAAAAGCAATATCCAAGTATCTGCAACTAAACTCTTAGCTTTTCTGTAATCAAGTCTTTTCTGTGATCAACTTTCAGTTTCATCTCTAGATCCTCGTAATTTTAAACTTACATGGTGCACATCTTGCGGCAAAAACTACTAAAATACTGAGATGGGCAAGCCCATAGATAATTTCAACATCTGTATAAGCTACCCAAATGAAATAAAGCAAAGAGGTCATGAGTGTTGGTTTTATTGCAGGCATTCTTTCTCATATTAATACAGAATAACAGAATGGAAAGGGACCTTGTAGGACATCTTGTACATACCCCCACCCAAGCAAGAGACCCTACACCATTTCTGACAGATGGCAGTCCAGTCTCTTCTTGAAAACTTCCAGTGACGAAGCTCCCACAACTTCTGAATCCCATGACAATAGACAACATCTTGCAAGCCTCTGAGCTAGTGACAATCTAATTTCAACTTAACTAACACCAATTGTGGACATGTCTTTTACTGCCAAGCTCCAAAGAATCAAATGTAATGTCTGATATGAAGGTAAGGTCATGATGGAAGCTTTTCAGGCTTTCAGTATCTTAGCTAATGTGACATTTCAATTAATATGGTCTAAGGAGAAAAATAACATAGAGAAGAGACCGTAGACTGTTCTATGGGATTCTTTATGCATGAAAGCAAAGCAGAAGAGATTAGAAATAGCCAAATGTGGATCCAGCCAGTCCGCTGGGAACAAGCCTCCCTGCCAGTGTTTTATCTGTGAAGGAGGCATTAATGGAACACCTGGAAATTTGCTACCATTGAGCTCCAGCAACCCATAAGGAAATTATACTCCTATTTCATGCTAATGCTCCCAAAGTGAAGAATTAATTCATTATGCAAGCTGGCTGGGCAAAGCATACTGAAACAGGAAACAATCATGCATATGCAATAGCAGAGAGATTTTAATTTGCTGAAACACTATTTAAATTACTTTTAAAAGGCATAACTCAAATCAGAAATGCCACTGTAGAGGACATATAGCAAGGAAATGGTAGGCATTTAGTGGAGCCACAGCAGGACAGAAGCTGTCCTTTATTACGAGAGATACCGAGCTCACAAATTTGTCAATGGACAACACAAACAAGGCTTTGTCTGTTTCTCCCTCCTTCTCCTCCCTCCTTAATGGGTTGTAGGTGGAACTGAACTGAACTGAACTTTAGGTGTAGTTGCAGACAGGTGTGTATGTGGACAAGAAACTGTGCCTGCTTCATCTTTCAGCACACTCTGGAGGGACTGAAAAGGCCTGGAATGCATTCCTAGGTTATGATCCAATAACTCAACCAATAATTACTAGGGCTGTGCATGTTTAAGAAATGGTGTGGAAGGAGATATCTTGAATGAATGCAAACACCAGACTACTTTGCTATTGGTTCAAGTAGCCGAATCATCCATGCGAACTTGGCATGGATGACACTGGTGCCTTAAGGGATCCTGTCTTAAAAAAATAGTGCTCTTTTTCTTTTTTTGGCTCAAGGAGAGCCAATGCTGTAGATTGGGCTGTTGTGATGAATATGCATATGGTGATTTTACATTATTGAATAAGATACATTTTAGATAGAAAATAATTATTCATGTGACTTTCAGGAAGTGAAGCAAGAGAGCAGAAAATTGTAAAACTATTGGATTGTCTCTGAAATGCTATATTAATTATTACTGAAAACAATTTATGGATTGGCAAACAACCCCATTGAAAGGTAACTGATGTAATGTGGTGTCCTAGAATCAACTGTTTCAGCTATTTTTATTACAGCCAGTAATTTTATTATATCATGTACCTGTGTTTTATTTTTCAGAAATTAGTTGTCTGAAATCTAATATTTGTTTTGTCTTTTTGCATTCATTGTTGATAAAATTTCTTGTTGTAAAAAGTAGAGAATATGGGATGCACATGAAAACACTAAAATTTTAAAAAATTAAATAAAGTAAGTTGAAAATGGATTATTTCAGACTATTGGTCCTTGTTGGAGGTCTTTTGTTGGAAAGCCACAGAAATATGTAAAATACAGCAATTTACCAATCTGAGACTGTCCCTAGCATATATATTTATTCATTGGTGTATTTATTTCGCAGATTTGTATGCCAATCTTTACATTCAAGTTTCTGCAGGTTTTCTCATGTGCAGTTTGAGATCCACTATAAAACTTTGACAGGGTCCTTTTTCAACTGGATGTGTATTTTGCTATGCAAGGATAGCAATTGACTGTCAACCCTGAAGCTGACCTGACCAAAGCCATCTTGGAGCTTCAGTGTTGTCACACTTGAGCTGAGGGATAGGGAGGGGGGATTAGAGAAAACTGGTGTTTTGTAGCCAAAACAAAATATTTTCTCTTGGGAACGAAGGACATTATCACACCTGATCAGAGGAAGGAGGAGTGATGTCACCAGGCAACCACCAGTCAACCAAACCATGTGTCTGTTTGTTTGGGGAGGGAAAAACCTTCTGCTTTTAATTAGGTGAAAAGCATGAGAACCTTCAGAGTCAGTTTTTACCAGGACTGTGCCAATATGATATGCCCAAATAAAACTATTCTGTGAGGAATCTACCTGCCTCCGAGTTTTGTTCACAATGGATGTATTACTTGGAAACCTGACACTCACACAGAAAAAAAGACAGTAGTGGTTGTTGTTGTTGTTGTTGTTCTTCTTCTTCTTCTTCTTCTTCTTCTTCTTCTTCTTCTTCTTCTTCTTCTTCTTCTTCTCCTCCTCCTCCTCCCCCTCCCCCTCCCCCTCCCCCTCCCCCTCCTCCTCCTCCTCCTCCTCCTCCTCCTCCTCCTCCTCCTCCTCCTCCTCCTCCTCCTCTTCTTCTTCTTCTTCTTCTTCTTCTTCTTCTTCTTCTTCTTCTTCTTCTTCTTCTTTTTTGCTATTTTCAGTGAAGTTATTTATACATACTCTTACAGAGCAAGACCAATTAAATCATACATTCCAATCTATCTTGGTGGCCCATGATCTTTTTTCCTGTGTTATATCAGCTTTGGCCCTGCTCATGGATCAGTGTGTCATCAGTTAGTTAAGGAAATAAATTGGCTGCAATGGTGCATCAATAGAAACCCAACTTTCCAGATGTTTTGATTATAAATATATTCATTTCCAAAGTCAGATGAAACACACAAAAAAGGGTTTATCTCTAATCTTCTAACAAAAGATTTTATTTTCAATGTTATCACTTTCTTTCAGAGTAGATATTTACAAATAACACATTAATCTTACTTGTGCTATTTTAGAGTCAAATTTTTATTTCCTAGGCTTCCTTTGCCTTTCCACAATGGTAAAAGATAAATATCTGGATTTAATTTAGTACCGCTACAATAGACTTTCTCTTTTCACATCATTTGGAGTGGTTCCCTCCCCCTTTTTTTCTCTAGTGAAACTTCCAAACTAATTTATAGTAGTCCTCTTTAACAGCACAGGGCAACTCGAGCTAACTGTGAAGGTTAGAACTCTGTGACTGAAGTTTGGTTAATGATTGTTTGCAGTTCAGGAGCTGGGCTCCAGTGCATATGGAATTGCCAGATAAAATTGACAGAATTTCCACTGGATACTATGGACAACTCTGCAGGCATTAAAAGAAATGTAGATCACAGGTGCTGAAGAAAGTGTGTCTCTACAGATCTTACTTCCCTAACCAAGATTTCTATGGACCAGGAATATATTTGTTCAGTTTAGATTAAATATTACATTAAGTAACACCATTACAAGATAGATAGGTAGATAGATAGGTAGATAGATAGATAGATAGATAGATAGATAGATAGATAGATAGACAGACAGACAGACAGACAGACAGACAGACAGACAGACAGACAGACAGACAGACAGACAGACAGACGGATATATATGATTGAGAGCAGGCATCAGAATTTCATTGTATATGTATATGTATTTGTTTTGAGAGCAGACGCTGAGCTTGTCGATCAGAAAGGCCAGCAGTTCGGCAGTTCGAATCCCTAGTGCCACATAACAGAGTGAGCTCCATTACTTGTCCCAGCTTCTGCCAACCTAGCAGTTTGAAAGTATATAAAAATGCAAGTAGAAAAATAGGGGGCATCTTTGGTGGGAAGGTAACAGCATTCCATGTGCATTCGGTGTTTAGTCATGACAGCCACATGACCATGGAGATGTCTTTGAGCAGCGCTGGCTCTTCAGATTTGAAATGGAGATGAGCACCACCCCCTAGAGTCGGGAACGACTAGCACATATGTGCAAGGGGAACCTTTACCTTATACACAGAAAAAGTGACAATAAAGGTTACCTTATCTTATCTTATCTATCTTATCTTATTACTTGTTTGGAATTGAAACAGTCTCTTTGATGTTGGATAATATTTAGCAAAAGAACAAAAGAATGCAGTTATTATAGCAGTTTTTTTTTGCAATTGCTCCATATAAGAATGATTATAAATTCAACTAAAATCAGTTAATATATCCTGTATTGCTAAGTCTCAATAATTACAATGACCAACTGAAAATATCTGAAGAAATTTTAAGATATTCAGTCTAAACTGAAAAACTCTGGATTAAGGGAAATCCTTATTAAAATTAAGAAAATCTTTTTTTTTTAAAGGAAGTTTAGTGATAGAAATCAAGAGGAAAAATATCTCAGGATAAATAGTCAAAATCCTAGTCAAAGTTTAAAACTGTTCTTTCTTGTGATTATTTTTTTGGGTTGATATAATTGCCAGTGTCCCTGTATGCAACAACTGAATTAAAATTAAAATGCAAGTGATTATGTTTGTAACAATGCGACTTTACTTCAGTCATAAGATGCAGAAATCTCACCAATTTTTATGAGATATATCTGACTATCTCCCAGTAATTTCGCTTCCTTCATCCACAGACATTAGTGTCTACTATACACTACAATCTTCCTTCATCTGATTGGTGGATTAAAAGAGTAGTATGAGGTACCTGGGCTAATGAACCACCAAAAGTTTGATCCTGTTGCTGCTGTTACTTAATGAACTGACAAGGTCTATGCCTGGCTCATTGGGTTGCTGTATTTCTGCTGCTTTCATAGTGCAAGTTAACTAATAGATTTGACAGAGCCTGAGAAATGCCTGGTTTTAAACATGAGAAACCGAAGAGCTTGGAGGACTGGATAATAAGAACATTTCTAAAAAAAAATACTATGTACGTCTATCAGGCAGAAAAACAGCAGGCAATGTGAGAGAGACAAGGATCACTGCTAAGGGAGCTGGGAAGTTAGTCTACCTTCCTTTCATGTCCCAGTGTTTGCTTTTCCATACTCATTTATATTTCTCTGTTCTGAAGTCAACCTGAATTTTGTCTCAATCTTCAGCCATGAAAGACCTTTTTTTTTGACAAGACCCGCTGGCTGTTTACCCAGAAATGACACACAGAACATCCACTTACAAGAACACTATCAATACTACCAATGTATTTCTGAATTCTGTGTTAGTCTGCCATCAAACTAAAGGCATTTCCCCCCACCAAATAAAGAAAATGGTAAGTTTAATCACATTTCAGATGAGAGAACTTTCCAAAGAAGTGCTGGATCACTTGTGATAAGCAGAAATGACAAGTGATCTTGGGAGAAGGGGGGGGGGGACCCATTTCTGCTTAATATGACTTTCAGCAGCTAAATTGGTATAAAAGGCATCCCTGAATAATCTACATTTACAGAATACAGTCCCTCCATACTGAATATTAGCAATCTGGAATTATGCTATCTTGAATTACTAATAAAATATTATAAAATATTATTATTTCCATATATATTTTTTTAATTTGGGAAGTTAGCTGTCAATGTTCTTGCCTTTTAAAGTTGGGGCACTGGTTTGAATTTGCTAATAATAGTTGCAATGATTCCTTGACATCATTCAAAAAAAGGATAATTTCAAATCCAGGATAGCACCTTGTGTTTTGAAACATAAATTCCGATCCCATTGCATACTATAGTGCTCATTACTTGTGGATGAGCATAAACTTTTCTTCTCTTGCAGACAGATAATATGCAAAATCCAGCAAAATGCCAACAATTCCTGAGATGCTACAACAGGCACCAAACAATGCTGACAAATCCCCTTCTATTAAAATCTATAATATCCCTAAGGATGCTCATTAAAGAAAACCTATACTTTGTTAACTATCATGGCATTTCAGTACAATTTTTAAATCAGAATCTAATAAAGGTTGATGTTTTACTAAGTTGGTCTTTTTATAATTAAACTTAGATACTACAGTAATTATGTAAAAAGCCATGGCCCTAGAGAAGAAAAGTTCTACTCCTTTATATAACATTTATTTAAAGTCGGGCTTATAAAATACTTTCTATTTCATTTTAGGTTGCTACCATATATCTAGGTAATACTCTAGATGTCACTTGCATCATCTTCCCTCTGTCACCTATTTTCTTAAAAGTTTTGTGTTTCACATGAAGGACAATATAAGAACCTTCAACTACACAGGTTTAAAAGAAATGCACAAGAATACTTTGCCCAGGTGCAAACAGGCACTACTGCTCCACTACCACTACTTAGCCCATTCTGATGAAAAGAGGGCATTGTAATCTCTCTAAACTATGGTCTGGACTTTGAAATTAAGGGTTCTACTACCTTAGCTTAGTAGGATAGGTTTTTTTTCCCAAAGAGATATTTTTTGCCATATATTTGGTATTGCAAAGTTTTATTTATTTTTATTTATCTCTACATGGGTCTCCCCTTGAGATGCACCTGAAGACTACAGCTAGTTCAGAATGCGGCCGCACGGGCCATTATGGGAGGAACAAGATACTCCCATATAACACCACTCCTGCGCGAGCTGCACTGGCTACCTGTGGTTTTTCGGGTGCGTTTCAAGGTGTTGGTTACTATCTTTAAAGCGCTCCATGGCATGGGACCTAGTTACCTGCGGGATCGCATCTCACCTCACACATCTCTACGACCTATCCGCTCTCACAGGAAGGGACTCCTCCAGGTGCCATCTGCCAAGCAGTGCCAACAGGTGGCGCCTAGGAGTAGAGCCTTCTCTGTGATGGGCCCAACCCTCTGGAATGACCTCCCCTCCGATATTAGAACTATTAACGACCTCCGCTCCTTCCGACAGAAGCTTAAGACCCACCTGTTCCAATTAGCTGGCTTAGCCGATTTATAGCTCCATCTTTCACCTCCTGGCAAACATCTTATCGTGGAATTTTTAAGGGAATTTTAATCTTATTTGTATTTTAATTAAATATGGTACAGTATATTTTCTACCTCCTCCGTCTATGTCTATGTTTATGTATATGTATTCTATTTTGATATGTATATGGTTTTTAATAATGACTGTACACCGCCCCGAGTCCTGTTTAGGAAAGGGCGCGGTTTATAAATAAAGTTTGATTTGATTTGAGTTTGATATTTTTCTGGAGAAAGATCCAGTTAGTATTACAACTTCTCTTACGGGTTCTCAGTACATGAAACTAATACAGACCACGTACCTTCCCGAGCTCTGTTTTTGCTGGCAGAGGGCTGCAGGAAGCTATTACAGCTGAAAATGGAGCCGGGAGGATTGCACATGGCCCTCCTGAGCTCTCTTTATTGCTGGCAGAGGCACCGCGAACTGGTCTTTTGCTGTTTCAAGGGTGGTCCCAGGGGCCAGATCTAAGCATGCCATGGGCCGAATCCAGTCTCAAGGCCTTGAGTTTGATACCTCTGCAATAGATACCTTGACTGTTAGGATGAGATATACCATAGTTATGCCTTTCATCACAGTATAGATTCCATCATACAGTTTTGAGAACATCACATCAATGCACAAGCCTTTTTAATCCATTGCTAGAGTATTCAAAATGTGTGCTATTGCAACACAGATTTTTTATACCTGTAGATTTATCTGAAAAGTCATTTAAGTCAGACAGGGGAGAAAATTAATTATTTAAATAAAGAGTACTAGTTGCAGATCTAACTGAAATGGTGAAGGGGAATTTAGTAATTTTCATATTTTTTAAAGTCAATAAAACTCCTGAAAGTTTCTACCATCATTTTCCAGTTAAAAGCTTTTTACAAAAAAGAGATTAAAGAATAACAGGCATAAAGAAATAATGCACAGTGACATTTTCATGAAATGTTGCAAAAAGAGAAAAAAAATCTCCTGTAATATAAATATCACAATTAAACTGGATACCATTGTTCCGATAACATATAATATCTTTCAAAGTAGAATACATGAATATATTTAAACCCTTGAAACCTCAAACCTTTTCAACCTTTCAAAAAAAAAACAACCTTTAATAGGCTCAAATTATGAAAATTAGCCAAATTGAACATTAAATGTATGACCCCATTCCTTACAAAGATAGAAGTTCCATTATCTCAAATGAAATCCAGAATTATCATTAAATATGACCAAGTTGGCTTGTTCTTATTCTATTTTTGTTGTATTTTTGGCTGATATAATTGGAAGATTAATATGACTCCGAATCAATATATTCCAAGGAGATATTATGTTGATCTAGACCAGTGATGGCTAAACTTTTCAAAACCAAGTGCCCAAAGTGCATGCGTGTGAATGTGTGTGCGGCCAAGCTCCGTGCATTTGCATGCACGCCCACAAGCCCCACCCCTGAACATGTGCACCATGCCCCCTGTATGCATCCCACCCCTCCACACATGCACAACCCCCCATGCATGCATTTGCCCTGTCCCCCATGCATGCGTGGCAGAGACCCAGAAACGAGCTGGCCAGCGGGAGGCATGCACTCATGAGTCGTGGAGCTGAACTGGGGCAATGGCTCATGTGCCCACAAAGAGGGCACTGCATGCCACCTGTGGCACATGTGCCATAAGTTCGCCATCATGGTTCTAGACAATATGTCCAGAAGCTGGAAATTATCAAAAGAACCATAATTGTGGATTTTTCAGGGTTAGGGTTCTGGTAATATCCAGAATTTATTTTATAACACTAGAAGAAAGTTATTGCGTTTAATCTGCAGTAATGAATCAGCGATACAAGTTTTTCTCCATCTTTGAATTAGTGGGTTTTTGTTTTGTATTTTGAGAAGAGAACACTTGTCAATTACTTGCTTTTAATCTGTCAGAATTAAATGCTTCCTGCTCTAGGGTTTATTGTGCATGAGAATAAAAGCAAAAGAATATTAAACTCGATGGCTAGCTACAGGGGGACGTCTAAGTTCAACTTGATATTTTCTATCAAACAGCTGTTCTTTATACCTATCATAAACTAAGAAAACAGCTGCCCCAAAGCTGGCATGCCAGGAGAGAGATAAGAAAGTTAGCTTACTGTAGATAACCTCATTTGAAAAATCCAGACACCTTCCTAAGCTATAAACACATATGGACATTGTGGTTAATAGCCGTAGAAGCAGCTTTGAGGTTAGGCAGATTTGACAGCCAAGAAAATGAACAATAAAAGAGTTGGCCTTTAAATACTGTCCAGATCAAAGAGTACAAAAGCTATCTCTAGCTGACCTAGGAATTGGGGAAAAATTGTTTTCTCCAATAGAGAATTTTCCCTTTAAATGTTTAAGAGCAATTTGCCTGAAAATATAATGAATGGCTTTATTCCCTCTTTAGACAGTTTCCTCTCCAGATATCTGTTTTGTGTCTAAGGGGAAAAATATAAACCAGAAACACCAAAGAGAAGAAACATGGAAGCAAGTAGCATATTTCTATGCTTAATTTTTTTTAATTCAACAGAGGACAATATGATATATTTTACAGATAACTTTGCATTAATCATTTGTATGCCAGTCCCAAGCCCAGATAAATGGGGAGGGTTGAGGCAAAAGCCAGTGGCCTACCTTGTAAAACTCTTGCCAAGAAAATGTTATGGAAGGCCTCTCAAATGAATCAGATATGATGCTCAATGGTAGAACCCCCCAGGCTGAAAGTACTCAATAAGCTATTGGGAAAGACCAAAGATCTGCAATTAGTAATCAAGGTACTAATGATGGGATTCCATCTGTTAACACAGCCATTGGTAAAAGCAAGGATGTGTGCTATACAAAGACTTATTGGATAGCAATGTGGAATGTCTGAGGAATGAGCCAGAATAAATTGGATATCATCGAACGGGAAATGACCAGAATAAAAATGCAACTCTTTGGCATCAATAAGCTAGACTGGATACACAACAGCTATTTCCAGTCTGAGGAATTCACTGTCTATTACTCAGAACATGACATCAGGAAAACGAATATAATTTCATTTATCCTAAGCAACAAATATGCCCACACAGTGGAAAACATCTCAATCGTTAATGACTGCATTAGGATCACTGGAATATTTCCCAAGCCCCTCAAAATCACCATTCTTCAAGTCTACATCCTGATAACTGAGCTTGAAATAGAGCACTTTTTAGTCAGCATTGAAACATCTCTGAAGGAAATGCCTCCAAAAGACATGTAAATGATTCCAGTGCAAAAGTTTGTAGCCAAGCAGAAACAAGCATCACTGGCAGCTTTGGACTTAGAGAGGGGAATGAGGCAGGTAATCGTTTGGTTCAGTTTTACCATTAAAATAATTTTTTAATCATGAACTGCTGGTTCAACCAGCATTAGCATCACTTATACACTTGGATCTCATTGAATAAACTGCACCATAATCAGACAAATTATTTCCTATGCAAGCATTGATGGTCCAGCTTAGTCCTTGCTGTCAGGACATATCTGATTGAGTGCTGATTGTGATTCAGATTGTGGATTGAAGCTCAGAATCAAATCATTCAATATCAGAAAGATGAAGTTTGACCAAAGAAGACCCACATCACCAAAATCCCTTCCAAGTACAGTATGTAATTGAAGTAAAAAGTGAGTAGTTTTTCTAAACCCTTAATCCATTGGATTCTTGCAGTAGTGGAAAGAGAATGGAAGATTCTTCAACAGATCTGGAGAAAAATCTGTCTAAAGATGGAATAAATATTTAGATGTGCAATAAATCAAAGATGTGCAGGAACTGGCTCTTGGGCAAAAGAGGATGAAACACTTTTTAGGTCTAGAGCAATGGGTCTCAACCTTCTTAATGCCAAAACCCTTTAATACAGTTCCTTATGTTGTGGTGACCCCAACCATAAAATTATTTTATGTTTTCCCTATTTTTTTAAAAAAAACATGTGTTTTCCGATGGTCTTAGGCGACCCCTGTGAAAGGGTCGTTCGATCCCCCAAAGGGGTCCCTACCTACAGGTTGAGAACCACTGGTCTAGAGCAAAGTGATAACATTTAGAAGCAGTTCAGACAGATACCTGCTTAACTCACTGGAGTATAAGAAGGGGAAAGAGATGCAGCATAATCAGATTTATGAGATTATGTTATCACAGCCAAGTTCAAAAGTCTTCCTGTGGAGTTCAACCTAGTGGCATTAACAATTAGATCATGAGTTAAATTAGATCCTCTGCAAGGTTCTTTTTAAACTTTTTGTTCATCTAATCTATAATTGTAATGGCATATGCGGCTCCGGGACGGGTTTTGGGGTGTGAAATAGATGAGCAATATCACACACACACCAATGCCATGCTGTCTCGTATACCTTCTCCAAAAGGCAACCATTCTACAACGTTGCTACAGGAACAAAGTTGTGCAGACTCAATATTATCTTTCAGAGATTAGAGTCTATGTTAATAGACATATGAAGATGTAGAAAGAAAAGAAACCAAAGTTTAACCAAAGAAGGAGCGAAACCCCTGTGAGAAATAAGAACTTGAAAGAAAAAACAGGGAATAGGGCCATCTTTGTTAGATGTGTTCAAGCTGAATATACCGTATTTTTCAGAGTATGAGATGCACCGGAGTATAAGATGCACCTTAGTTTTGGGGGAGGAAAAAAGGGGAAAAATTCTGCCTACCAGGTATTCATCTGGCTAGCATCCTTAGTCTGGTCAGCTTCAGCACATAGATTTGCTGGTTTTGAGTGTGCGTACATGTGCTTTTTATCCCCTGGTTGGGGATAAAAAAACAGCTTCTAAGGTACAGCTGATCATCTGAAAAAGAAGCAATGAGAAAAGCAGGCAAAGCACAGAAGATTGCTTCACTTGTTAGCACCTCGTTAGGTCTGAAAAAAAGCTACATTTGGAATATAAGACCCACCCAAATTTTCAGCCTCTTTTAGGGGGAGAGGGAAGTGCATCTTATACTCCGAGAAAAATATGGTATATTTTCAGGAATGCTTTTCTTTCATTCTGATTTCTGTACCAAGTGCACAATTGGTCTCAATGATCTAAATTTCCCCTTTCAACTTCATGCAATTATTGAATCTAGGAATGAAATTAATGGCTGCGACATTTGTGCCTTCTTACCAACTTGCATTCAGTCAGTAAATATTTGTCATGATTAGTAATGGAAAGAGCCTAAGATCAGAAATCAGTCTGATCTTCTATGGAGATAAAAGTTCTTGTTGGATCTTGGTGCTGCAAAATCTCTTAAGACTTAACTATCCTCATGCTATATCTTTGAAAGAAAGAATTGCTATGCTTTACCCCAGGACTGCTGTGTTGCAATTGCTATGAGCCGGAAATATGGATTTCAAATTACATTAAAAGCTTAGACATGAATCACCAATTCCAACGGATATGGGGCAATCAGAACCAAAACATCTTTCTGATGCCAGCTGCTGAGTGGAATTTTAAGAAGCTGCATTAGTTTGATTCTGATACTTCTCGCTGGATCAAAGTATTTCGCCATTCACAACTGAAATTGCTGTTCAGGATGGCATCATTTGTTGTTAGAGAAAATACACTGAAAAGACCGGAACTTCAAGAATTGCAGAAGGAACTTTCTACTTCTTAAAACTGAAGCATAAAGATTTCCCTTGACACAAGTCCACGTACGCATATCCCCACACAAAAGATTTTAATGGCAAAGACAGGAGATAATATTTTGTTCTTTCTTCAGGGAACAAATATCATTTCCTACTGCAAAGTACAGAGCAACGTCATTGTGAGTGGGTGAATTAAGACAGCCCAGAGATATGTTCCTCTACAAACCAATTCATGCCAAACATTATTCACTTCTATCATTGCTTAAGTAGTGTTCACACAGAATATCAGAATAACAAATACCTGGATTTAAAAAATGATAAAGGAACATATAAATCTAAAACCTGAAATATTTCTGTTGGGCATTATACCAGAAAAATACAATAAAAGAAATGTGTATTTAATAGTGCATGTCATAATAGTGGCCAGAATCATGTTTGCACAATGCTGGAAGGGCGAGGAGATCACTACAGAAGAGAAGATAATTTAAAAAGCTCTTAGAATGTGCAGAAATGAGTAGACTAACTCTTGAAATGAAAGAAAAGGAAGGCACTGAATATTTTGAGATATGGGATTTGTTCTACCGATGGTTTAAAGAGAAACATAAGTTAGAATTCTTAAAACTATAAGAGAAAGATTAATTTTGTCATTATGGTTGATTACTGTAAGATATTATTAATTTTAATTAGTATTAATAATTAGTATGTATTAATATTAGGAAGGAAAAGCACTGTTACTATAAGATTACTGCTGGAGAATATCATAACTATTATGATGTGGAGTTTAAAGGAACTGTAACCAGACAACACACTGTCTACATGCATATTGAATATGATGATAATGAATAATAATAACGAATAATAACGAATAATAATAACAACAACAACAATAACAATAAATATCATCAGAATAACAGTGTTGGAAGAGACCTTGGAGGTCTTCTAGGCCAACCCTCTGTTTGACCAGGATATACCATTTCAGACAAATGGCTTGGTAATCTCTTCTTGAAAAAGTCCAGCAATGGAGCAGCCATATTATGGATTATTATTAAAAGCCATGAAGGCCAAGAATTTAAGGAGAGATATCTGAAGAGCATATGCTTTGGGGGAAGCTGATGAGAGATACCTCTTTGTGGCACATCAGAGCAGAGTTGGAAAGGACTTTGGAGGTTTTTTAGTCCAAACCTTCTCAAGCAGGAAACACTATACAAATGGCTGTCTAGTATCTTCTTGAAAACCTCCAGTGTTGGAGTACCCACAAGTTCTGGAGATAAGCCATTTTACCAACTAATTGTTCTTAGTATGAGGGCATTTCTCCTTATTTCTAGGTTGCTCCTCTCCTAGATAAACTTCCATTTGTTACTTCTTGTCCTGCCTTCAAGTCTTGTTTGTGACAGTTCCTCAAATACTAGAAGACTGCTATCATATCACCCTTATTCCTTTTCTTCAGACATACACAATTAATGCAACTGTTCTTCATATGTGCCTCCACTCTCCTAATCATTTTTGGTGCTCTTCTAATTTTTTTTAAAATCTGATCTTAAATAAAATATATCCAACCTAAGAAAAGTTTTCTTTTTTTAAAAAAGGGGGTATGTTTTCCAAAGATTTTCCAAGGCATGTATCGTGTTGTATCCCTTCCTATCCTATCCTATTTCGAGAAAAAAGGCTGTCACAGCCTCCCGTAAGCTCTTGATCAGTGGCAAGAACCCTACCTTGCCACCGTTATTTCCCTGGGGAAGAAATAGATTAACAGAATAAAGCTTTTTGGGCCTACTGGCTTTTGTACAAGCTAAATCTTTTGATAATGTAATACTTTATGCCATGTAGCAGACATCAGCACTAAATGATGTCTGGTCATTTGAAACTGCAAAAGTCTATTTCTTAAGAGCAATATTGGCAGGCGGAGGCATCTCCACAGAAATTAGAATAATATGAAATCTGACTATGAAATATTGTAGATTATAAGACTGTACCTGTAATACAGAGATAATTGCTTGTACATTATTACTCTCTTATTTTGGGGTCAAGTTATGTTTCTTAGGAATAGAATGTTTCTTTTGATTATGATGCTGGAAGAGCGAAATAAAATAGTGCACACCCTAGGGCTATGCAATACTTTGGATCTGATTGGGAAGAGATGCTTTGGAATGAATGGGAAAATCAACACAACTGTTGTCCTCAACACATTAAGGAAACAGTTCCTTTTCCTAGAATTATGCAGCTGCTGAAGGGCTACTTGCATTGCAGCTGTCTGAACTTGGGAATACAGATAGCTGCTTAATGAGTTATAAACAGGTGCTAGGTTCACAGTGACATATATATTTAAAGTACTTCATCATCATCAAAACAAAATCCCAGCAAATTGCACAGTCCTAAAATACAATATACCCTGATACATCTTTCATCAGTTCCTGTCCAGATTTAGGATTCAGAATGACAAACAACTAAATTATAAATATTGATGGTGAGTCATCAATGGGCAGGGGACCATTTTTTGCAACTGTTTTTGTTGTGGCCTATCACAAATATGGGTGGGAGAGTGAGATTGATTAATCTATACTATTCACAGGAACATCTGCCCACATATTGGTCCTACATAAAACAGCAAGATTCATTCTGCTTTTACTACTAATGGTATATACATCCACTTAAACTAGAGTTTTATTCTTACTAATAAATGTTCAGATGGTTTCAACAATAGCTTTCTTATCTAAAGAGACTATGCCTGTTATTTTGCCAAATTAGAAGTACTCTGGTGAAAAGACTTTACTGGTATAATATGGGAATGGTAGTGGAGGGAGGAAGCAGGAAGGAATTATTTGAAAACCTAATGCAGTATTCAATACTATCCAAAAATATATTTTGAAGGCCAAGTGACTTTCAGCTTATTATGCAGGAGACAAAGCTAATACAAAGGAACTTAAAATCATGGCAGTCAAGAAAATTACAGCTGTGACTCACATAGCTTTTTAAAGATAATTTCAAAAACAATGGAGACACCAGATTGACAGTGAATGATTTTTATGGTCCTCCCTAACCACTGTCTGCTCTTGCATTATATAGGGAGCATCGTTTAATCACGTTGTGTTGTAACTCGTGCTTTGTCTCCCATAGGGAGCAAGACTTTGTATTGGCTAGATTAGACCATTTGCTGAAAGTCTGTTTAAATCATCGAAAGTCTATGAATACTTAAATTAATCCACCAATTTGTCAAAAGAAAACCCATCCATTCTGCATGCGCAGAAGCAAAAACAAGATGTTTTGAGGACAACCAGTTCAGGGGCATGGCAGGCCTGGGTCGTTGCTGGTTTCAGTGACCCAGGCCACCAAACCACTACCAGTTCAGCTGAACCAGTCCAAACCGGTAGGAACCCACCACTTCTCTAGACCAGCCACTTTATCTCAGCCCAACTGATCTCACAGGTTGTTGTTGTGGGGAAATAGGAGCAAGAAGGAGTATTATGTATGTTCTCTGCCTTGACTTATTTATAAAAATAATGAAGGTGGGATAAAAGTAAATAAATAAATTCAATTGCATAAAAAATTAGCTTCCATTCCAGGTAGGCTTCTATAAAACCCCAAATTCTGATCTTGAACTTAGAGAGGCTTTCTACAACTTTGAGGAGACATTGCATAGCCATATTGTAGCTTGATATAACCATTTGAATGTTGAATTATACTAGGTTATACTTGTTATCATTTATAATTCAATAAAAATGTGGACCTAAAATAGATTATACTTGTTACATGCAACTCTTAGAATGGCATAATTGCCCCAAATCCAAAAATCCTACAAAATTCAGTTCAGTATACCATAAAAGGTTTAAGCCCAAGTGCGAATCCTTTTAGTTTGTATCTGATGGTGCCTCATTTTCAATTTTATGTATCTGTGCCTGACTGGAATAAAAGCTCTCCTGCTTCATCAAATTCATGCTTCATTAAATAAACTTGCTGTTTTAATGCTGGAAGGAATTGAAACCTAAGCCTATCATTAATATTTGTAAGCAGAAATAAATCCAAATGTCAAGGCTTCCATTTCAATGCTACTTTGGCTAGAGTGCATTTAAGCCTGCCGTTTGACACAGTGCTGCTTTTGGTTTAACAACGCACTACTTATACGGTAGCTAGTAAATACATAATGCTTGAAAATAGGATTAAATACATAGTTTCTTTGATTCTACAAAAATACGTAGCTATTTTTTTCAGCTTTAAAAGCAAACTTATAACACAATGAGGGTGTACAACCAATTCTGCATTCCCATACAAATTCAAAATTGTAATTTGTGAACGTTTGCCTACCTTGTGTTAGCACAACTGTGGGAAAATATGCAGCTAATGTTAGTTCCCTAGTGCTAGCTAACTAGTATTGTCTCAAATATTGAAAACGACTGGGGACAGATCAGGAATAATTAGAGTAGAGTAGTCCATTTACAAATAGCTCTTGGGGAGATTTATTTGTTATCTATTATTAAAATGATTAACACAATAGGCACAATCTGTTATAAAATGTTCATTGACCAGAATGCAAATTAGTCTCCTAGGATTTTTTTTTTTTTACTATTCTAGCGCGACTGTTATGAGGCATAAACAGCTATCCTAAAAATAAATATTAGGGTGTACAAGGCTTTGGTTTCTATAGAAAGGGAGGGAGGGAGGAAGGGAGGGAGGTTGATGGATATGAACGGAAGTTGTTATGGATACTATTACATCTGTGATTTCACAATGCTTTCAGCTGCAGACAATAGGCCTGATAATTTTTACATCTAGAACAGTGGTGGGTTGCAGGCAGTATGCCCCAGTACGGGGCGTACCAGTGCCTACCAGGAACACCGGGTACTGTTCCAGTACGGTGCTCCAGAGGGCCCACCCACCCTCTTGTCCTCCTTAACTGTATTTGAGATATTTGGGGCTTCCACGCATGCACAGGGCATGTACAGCACCTGCGGAACGCTCCGCTGAGCAGCTGGAGCATCACGGAGACTCGCAGAGGTGTCACAGGAGGTAAGGACGCATGCACGCTGCACGCATTCATGTGGTGGATGCCGAGCCCCGTTGCACCGTACCGGTTGCAACAGGACCAGAACCCACCACTGATCTAGAATAAACAATGTATAAAGTAATTTATTTCAAAACTTGAATTTCAAAACTTTTTGAAAGCTTTTCTTGAAACAGAATTCAAGTTGCTTGTGCTGATTACTAATGGAGCACGTTACACTACTATCTTTGCCTGAAAAGGGAAAAAAAACCCACAACTCTTAATTTAAAATTAAAGGGTCACTTTAGGTAGTGAGATGGGTGGCAACATGCTGATTAAGTTTAAGAAATAAAAAATAAATAAAATTTAAAAATAAAATGAATTAAAACATTTCTCCACTTTCATTGAAGAAAAAAGGCTTATTTCTCTTCAAATAGTAGTTTGTACCAATTATTGATTTACTTCTGGACTCAGTTCAAATGGCTAATATTGTCCTTTAATTATTTAAATCATATGCAGCAATTTATCAAGGACTGACTTTACTTTGATCATTTCCTTAGCATCACACTAGTTATGATAAAAAGTTTTTTTTATAAAAAAAAAACTAGGGGCATATATTTATAACTTCCTTCTGAATTCAAAGCTCCTCTTCGCTTTGAATTGGCCTCCGCCCCAAAAACTATCCATCAGGTTTAAAAAGATTTCCCCGAATTTTAAAATATTTCTCTGATTTCAGAAATGACATGATTTTTATTGTTCGGATTGAAGCTTTGTGCTACCTATTTGGCCAGTGTGACATATTGATTTTAAATTCAGAATATTAATTGTAATCAATCTTGCGAAAACTTCAATCATCTTTTTTTCTGCAGCATATTTTTAGTTATTGTACCATATCTCAGAGAAATCTCGAAATGGCCACATTTTAGCATTGTGGAGAGTTTTATATATTGGCATACATACCCCAGCTGTTGTCACTTAACACCTTTTGTAGTGGGAAAGTCATGTGGGACAGAAACTAAAGGTTTATCATTAAATGTGTACTTATATTTCTAAAATATTACTGCCACACAAGGTAGGAAACATAGTATGTGGTTCTGGCTTCTAAAAGATGCATGACCTTACTTCTGATAACACCATGAGGACATCCCTGGGGGAAAAGAGCTATTTCCTCTGGAATTATGATTTTTTACATATTGTCTAATTTCTGACAGAAATGCATTTTTTTCTGACATCCTTGGAACGTGTGCTTGCAAATCTACAGTTTTTACTGAATCAGTTTCAAAGTAATATACAAAGCAGTGTTCAGTAATCTCCTTAATTGATGTTCAGAATCAATGTAAATTTTACATTACCCTTGATTTTGCCCAGTTCTTTTTTTCTTATAAAAGTTTTTTTATTGGGGGGGGGGGTGGTAGTTGTATGTAAATTATTTTCCACTGCTGTACTACATCCATCTGCATTCTATTGCATTGATTTGACACTTTTATTTAGAAATAAATTTAGTTTCTTTGTGAAGCCATTTCAAAGTCTTTTGTTTTCCCATACTTGGATCCATTATTTCTAGCAACACAATCAAATATATTGAATGGGGGTGGGGGGGATGCCTACAAAAAAAAATACAAATCTATAACTGCAGCAGGATGGATAAATGTATGAGTACATGCATACCTATATACAGATATAAATGTAGAGAATTACAAAATATATACAGAACATAAACTTTAGGACAAGAGTTACAGAAGATAAATGAAAAATATCCTTCAATGCTTGACTGACCATATCTTATATAACATCAAAATAGAGGTTATCATCAAAGTCACCCTCAATTTGCTGATCAGCCTCCTACTGTATGTTATAATTTCACAAAAAAACCTCACTCTTTTTCTTTTGATAACCCATAAGTTCAGGAATGTCAGGAAATATTACTTTAATGTAACACATTTTCACCCACAGGGAAAATAAATTGCAAAGATAGAATTTGTGCTGTATTTATAAGGCAACATACATAGCATTTGTTCTTCCTATTTTTTTTAAAAAAATATAACAAATGTATGAGGTACTTTGAGCTGATAGAGAGCGACTGGCCCAAAGTCAGCCATGTTGTGGGTAGATTTGAACTGTCTCCTGACTCCTAATCCAACACCTTAACCATTAAATTATGCTGAATCTATATATAATAATACTCTTGTGTCTGTTTCTTTGTTTATAATCTTCAATTGGGCAAAACATAAAATATTACGGCAATGGTTTTTGAATCAACATACAGGTAGTCCTCATCTTATGACCACAATTGAGCCCAACTTTCTGTTCCTAAGTGAGATAATTGTTAAGTAAGTATTGCCTCATTTCATGATCTTTCTTGGCACCATTGTTAAGTGAATCATTGGAGTTGTTAAATTAGTAACACAGTTGTTAAATGAATCTGGCTTCCGTGCTGAATTTGTTTATCAGAAGGTGGCAAAAGGTGACCACATAACCCCAAGACACTGCAACCATCATAAATATGAGTCACTTGCTAAGTATACGAATTTTGATCATGTGACCATGGGGATGCTGCAATGGTTGCAACTATGAAAAATTGTCATACATCACTTTTCTCAATGCTGTTGTAACTTTGAATGGTCACTAAATGAATTGTTGTAAGTCAAGGACTACCTCTATTTCAAATGGGCTAACTTACAGAAGATATAATTTTGGCAAAGTTGTCGCTGTTTCAGTGCTTCCAAGCCATACTGGCTTCTACTGTACATTGCAATGGAGTTACCATGGTAATGGCTTCACAGTACTCCACAAGGAAGCTCCCTCTGGTAAGGGAGAAAATCCAACATTAGAAATTACATTTGGTCCAGACATTTTCCCCTTATAAAAAGATACCTGGCCAACGCCAGGTTATCGGCTAGTAGACATATAAAGTAAGCCTCTTGGGGTAGGAGGAAAACTCTCTTGTGTACCTCCTAATATTATCAGTCGGGTGGGTTCAATGACATCTTTTTTAAAAAAAGCAGCTCACATAATGTAAGCCCATTCTAAAGCAAGCACAATGAACCACCAATCAAAATCAGGATGAGTCTCCCTCCTTAATTCTCAGGTAAAGTTTTTAATCACACAGGAAACTAACAAAATAGCTTCTTTATCAGTTTAGGAGGCTGAGGAAACAAAACCTAATTGGGGCTTGATGAAGCGGGGGCACAGCACGCATTTCAATGCGGTCATATTCGATCGATCATTAAGGGTCTCCAGCTGGGAGAGGATGGATAGAAGTGATTCAGCATGATGATGGAGCAAATTTTCATTGTTAAATAGAGTCTGGAAAACATTGAGGCATTAACATTTATTTAACATGAACCAACAAAAGAAAAATAAACTTCCTGGTCCCTTCAAACATTTATGCATTATCCATCATAGCAACTAAGTAAAAAATTGAAGGTCATAGGTCCATATGATCTTTACAAAAAACAACAGCAATTTCAGACAAATGATGACTAGGATATATCTATATGGTTCCATAAGTTAAATAAGAATTATGTGACTCAGAATGAAAAAGCTTTTTTTTCAAGGATGAGCAATTTTCCCTTCATGTATAACAATTTACCATTATTTGGAGGCAAAAAAAGCTGTTTAGTAAGCTCTAAAATATATTTATAATATTTAAAAATAAAACACACATGAAAATAATATTATGATTATTATTTAATTTATATAGCTGCCTTTTCAAAATGCCTTGGGGCATTTAAAAAATACCCCACCCCACCCCCACACAAAGAGACCCAGTTTGGTCTGGTAGTTAAAGCCCTAGGCTAAAGAGCGAGAGACCATAAGTTCCAGTCCTACTTCAGCTATAAAAGTTGGTGACTTTGGACCAGCCCTTCTGTGTCTCTGTCTCTGTCTCTGTCTCTGTCTCTGTCTCTGTCTCTGTCTCTGTCTCTCTCCCTCTCCCTCTCCCTCTCTCTCTCTCTCTCTCTCTCTCTCCCTCTCCCCATCCTTCCCTCCCTCTCTCTCTCCCCTCCAACCCACCTCACAGGATTTTGTAAGGAAAATAGGAAGATGAAGGAATGTTAGATATGTCTGCCACTTTTGGTAATTTGTATAAATAATAAAGGTGGGATAAAAATAAATAAAAATACCCTCCTTGGGCAAGAAACAAAAGGTAATAGAAAGTACAGAACATACCCCTCTCATTTGAATACAGTCGACATTATTTGTCTTTCTTCATGTTGTTCATCCCATGCAAGCTGCAAAAATATTATCAAGATACCAAACAGCCGCCTATCCCTGGACTAGGTAACACATATCACAACATGTATCACATATTTCTACATTTTTAAGAAGGCCCTGCTTTTACCTTAAAACATGAAAGTCTTGAAGTTAATTTTCTAAAGATGAAACAACTTCCAACCATAAGTAGGAGGAGTAAATTCTGTCTGCCAGTAAAAAAAACTGCCAGTAAGCTCCACTATGACCCATATTAATTGATTGATTGCATATAATTCCAGGCAGTATAAATAACTTCATATATATAGAGAGAAAAATATCTGGGGACTAAAGGCCCCACCAACAGCCTGCTGCCATTTGAATCTATCCATTGGTTGAGTTTTTCTGAGACTCTGCTTTACAGGTGCTTCCATGAATTATGCAGGACAAGAAATCAGTACTATCTGGTTTGTAAATCAATTTCCTACATCTTTCCATGTGCACAGAAATTGACATTTTTGGAAATTTGATGATGTGGTTTGCAGTTCCAAAACTATTCATGAAATGTAGCAGTGGTTAAAAGTACATCACAAATAATACATTACATAATAGAAATGTTTTTGCAAGTGTACAGGACAGAAGCGCAGCATTTCATGTAGTGTTTGCTGAATTTGTTAATCAATGTGGAAACAAAATACCAGTACAGTCAGGAAAATAAAAAACTGTGCAGAAACAAAACTGAGAGATTTGCCCTAAAATACAAATGTATTTTACTTACTTAAAGATTTCAATGTAGTATTGACTTTTCCCCCTTCTTTTAGCTTTCAATCAAGACTATTATTTTCAAACCTTTGAGAGATAATAACATTTTGCTATGTTTTTTAAAAAAAAATATGGCTTCCTTTAAAACCATATATCCCTTTTAAGAGCAATTGGATTTTGATGTTTGAAAGCAACTTTATCAGGTGGTGAAATGTGGGGTGTAAATAATTCAAATAAATAAATAAGTTTCAGGGTTATTCAACACGTGTTCCTTATGTAATTGAACTACTAGTCTGACCTACAATTTTTTACGTTTCCTAGACATATCATTTGAGCCAGCCTGCCTGCCTGCCTGCCTGCCTGCCTGCCTGCCTGCCTGCCTGCCTGCCTGCCTGCCTGCCTGCCTGCCTGCCTGCCTGCCTGCCTGCCTGCCTCTATCTATCTATCTATCTATCTATCTATCTATCTATCTATCTATCTATCTATCTATCTATCATCATCATCTATCTATCATCATCTATCTATCATCTATCTATCTATCTCCAAAATGTTCCCACAAGGGATTTATGCCACTCCCAAACCAGGATACCTGTCATTCCATGCTATTGCCTCTGTTCAGCAGCTGAATGGATTAAGTTCCAGCTCAATTCTGATGCAAAAAAAGAACCATTCTCAGCTGGAAATGCAGAATGTTGTACAGGTTTTCAGACAGCACTCTACAGGATGCCTGCCTGCAAACTGGGAGACGGAAGGAAGAAGAACATCACTGCCTACCAGATCCTCTAAAGGAAAGGTTGCCTTGACAGTTTTGCAAATCCCACTTCATGTAACAGGCGAAGCAGCAAAGGGGAAATTTTTTAAGATGCTGTCAGATTGCACCTTCTCTTAGGGAAGGGACAGGTGAGGTAAAAAAAAAAAACAGGCTTTTTTCCCCCCTATCTTTTTTTTTCTTTTTCTTTTTTTTACAGAATAATGTTAAAATAATTTTTGTTATTGCAGAATTTTTATTTTCAGCAGATGAGATTTGTGATTTGATTTTTATCTCTTAAGCTGCTTGAATTATCAGGGTTTTTTTTTTAAAAAAAGAAATAAACAATTCCTCAAAGACTAAGGAATGAAAGTTGCAGCAGCAAGAAAGTGTCCATTATTTACCTATTAATATTTTTTTTTATTTTAATAGCAAAACTCTCCATCCTACAGCACTATCAGCAAGAAGAATTAACAACCTGATGCTGCCTTAGGAAACTTTTCAAAATAATTGTCATTATGACTAAATATCTATCTGTTTTTCAGAATGCATTCCATTACACAGATATTAGATAATACAGAGATGAGAAGCTTGTTGGAATTTAGGAAATGTTTTAACTGTCTCTTAGCTGAGATCTGGAGGAGATATCTTGAAGGTACTGAAACTGCCAGGGGTTTGCTATGAAAAGACCCAGGAATGTGAGTTTGTACCTGCATATAAGTAGCCCATTGGCATTCATTCCTTGTTTCGTTATGGATGACGCTGACACTTTTAAACTTTCAGCACCTGTTTAAGATCTATCTTTTGACCCATGCTTTTCACTGAACCATGTTCTTATTTAACACAATATAATTTTATTCACACAAGCGCACCACCTCTGTACTTTTACCTTAACCTGTCTCATACAAAAATGAAATATTACATCCTTAATCGTCTCTCCGAAAATTTAAATTTTAGGATAGCAAAGGTTTTTTTTTCTTTTAAAGGACATGAACTTTTACTCTCTTGTAAACGTTTCACAAAAGTTCTTTTCTTTCACCTGAAAATGTATATACAATCATTTACAAAATTACAAACTACATATATCCCTATTTCTCTGAAAAGTAAAAATCTTAGCTTTCCTTTATGAATTCATAGACTAACAGCTAAAACATAATAAGAAAACACGCCGCCCCGAGTCCTTCGGGAGAGGGTGCGGCTAAGAAATAAATATTTATTATTATTATTATTATTATTATTATTATTATTATTATTATTATTATTATTATTATTATTATTTTCTCAAACGTGTATTTAAAAAAAGAAGTAAATTATTCTTTAAGCTTCCATCAAAGGAGATAGCCTTGAACTCACCTCAGTACATGAGTTGACCCATTGATAGTAGTGGTAGAACAAGGTACCGCTTGTTCCAAGATGGAAGGTCTTCGATATCGTTCATCACCACAACACAAAATGATGAGGAAGGCACGTCTGAAAGACTTGTTCAAGAATGCATAAAGGAAGGGATTCAGTCCTGAATTGATGTATCCCAGCCACAAGAAAGCAGTCCATATCTGATCAGGAACTGCATAATGTATGAAAGGGTCTATTATGTTTGTGATAAAGAAAGGTGCCCAGCACAAGCAGAAACACCCCATGATGATACAGAGGGTCTTTGCAGCTTTAGTCTCAGTTTTCATACGGTGTGTGCTATGCTGATCTGGGTGTTGGGGTCGCCCATCAGTTGGTGCTCCTGCACGCTGTAAGATTCGTATCTGGTGAGCATGCTCCCTTGCTGTAATGTATATTCGGTAATAGGCTAGAACCATTAGCAGAAATGGAATGTAGAAGGCTACGACTGAGCAGGTGATGGCATATGGTTTGTTCACCATGAATATGCAGTAAGTTGAGTTGGATGCATTGTTGAACTGCCTTTTCTCTACCTGAGGAGGTAAACAAACAAAAGTACAGAAATATTAGAGGCTTAAGGAAATATCCCTGAAAATAAAATGTTCTTTCTTAGCTTCATTTACCCATTGCGTTCAAATGATGTTAGCATCACAGATCTTTCTTCACCAACCTCTAATACAATTTTTGTCTCACAATTAATCCATTTTTTTCTTTCATACTTATGATTTCTCCTATTCATATTTGTCCTATTTTTCTACTGAAGATAACTCTCTTGAATGTTTTTTTCTATTTTCAACAACTATTGAAAGAAAAAATAGTACTGAAATATCAAAATGGGGAACAAATAAAGTGCAATTAATAACGATTCATTAACATTTATGGTGCCAGATTTTGAGCAAATCTGGATGGTATTTTTGAGGTTGTAAAAATCTGTTCTATTGTCCAGCATACATCAGTTTTGGTGAGAGGAAGGGATGGGAAGAGAAAGAAAACTGAACTAAGCTTTTAAGGAAAACACTGCATTTTATTGCAATGAATGCCACTGATTAATAATGTAATATCCAGATCTGGAAACTATGGTTTCAAAATACTTAGAGGGTAGCATGCTGGAAAAGACTATTCTACACATTGCACAAGTGATAAACAATTACAGTAGAAATGATATCAGTATTATTTCATTCAGTTACTGTACGCTGGAAAAGAATGTTAGGAGTTGTGATTTCAATGCATTTGGAGAAGCTGAGTGGGAAAAACTGGTTCAGAACTTTTTTCCATCTACTCATGGTTTCCTGAGACAGGTAGGGTGATTTTTTAAAAAAACCCTCAAAAGCTATATAATTTGCATGATTACTATTAATTCTATGAATTAAACAAAAATGTATCAGACATATTTCATGAAAAGAGTTAATATTGCCTCTTATATGTTGTTGACATCAGATTTTGCCATGGATTAGAATCCTTCCTCTAGAGAATAAGACATATGAGAGTTGGAATATTGTCAATGTCAGGCAATAACCTCATAGGTCAATAGAGAATAGGGAGGGGATTAATGAAGCAAAAGTTTTATCTGAATAATGGATCTACTGAAGTGTTCTGGGAAGCAGTCTAATGCTGTACATATAGTCAATCATCATGTATGCCTAATAGAGGGATATCTAGAAGGGATAGAAGGGGTAGAAGAAGGGATATCTAGAATATATGTAAGCAGTAGTGGGACTTAAATAACTTAGCAACCAGTTCTCTGGCTGGGTATGTGTCGCTGGTTGGTCATGTGGCTGGGTGGGTGACATCACTCATCACACCCAGCCCCACTTCCTGGCCACTCTCATCAAAGGCAGAGGTAGGATCCAGCCATTTGGAGTTAATCCCATCACTGGCTGGCCCTGCCCCTGCCCATTTTTTGGTCTGGTTTTGGCTGGTTTTTTGGCTGTTTTCAGGCCAGTTTTGGGGGTCTCTTGAATCTGAGTAGTTATAGAACTAAAGGAACAGAACACACAGCTGAAAGAGAACTGCCCAAAACTTTATGGTTTTTGACTATTCCTCCCTCTCAAAAAAACCTTTCTAGGCTATATGACACAAAAGTTAAGTAGGACCACAAATCCTTCCTCAATATGCTTCCATGTGGTCAGTAACTCCAACAATCTGAGCAGACTGGCAGAGACTATCTAAAGATTTTGGCTGCTTGGAAAGCTTTGTACCAGACCGTTAGGTTTTACTTTTGTCTTGCTCATTGCTACATTAAAAATGTATTATTAAATATAAAATAGTTGATTAAATGCTTTTAAAAGGAAAAAAAATACTAATACAGCTAATATGAAGTCAGAAAGAAATTAAAGAGAAAGCTAAAAGTGCAAGAAAGTAATAGAAAAAATAGCAAGGAAAGAAAAAATATACAAAGAAATAGCTTCTGATCTTTTTTATTGTCTTTTTTCTAAAATCTGTACTCTCCAATTATCAATTTTCTGTTTTATGCAAAAGGTCCATATGGAAATCAATTTAGCCACCTCAGAAAGTTCCATCATCTTCATTAACCCTTCCTCCAAAGTAGGTAGTACCAAATCTTTCCATCTTTATGCATACAATAATGTTACTGCAGTTATCGTGTACAAAAACAAAGATCCAGGCATTTCCCCCCCAAAGGGCATAGTATCAATACAGAAAGGTAAATAAGGTGGACAAGTTGCCTATCCTTAAACTAAAAGGATTGTTCTTTAAAGACAGGGGTGTCAAACTCAAGGTCCATGGGCTGGATCCGTTCCATGGGGTGCTTAGATCTAGCTCATGGGGCCACCTTGGAAGCAGCAAAGGCCCATGGTGCATTTGCCAGAAAAAAAAAAACAGAGCTTGGGAGTGCTGCACACGACCCTCCCAAGCTCCATTTTCTCTGGCAGGGGATTGCAGGAGGCCATCACAGACTAAAACAGAGCTCAGGAGGGCTGCACATAGTCCTCCTGAGCTCCACTTTCTCTGGCAGAGGGTTGCAGGAGGCTGTTGCAGCTGAAAACAGAACTCAGAAGGGCCGCACATGATCCTCTTGAGCTTTGTTTTTGCTGGGAGAGGATTGCAGGAGGTCATCGCAGCCAAAAACAGAGCTCGGAAGCCCATTTTCGGTGCAGAGCACCACAGGTGCCTCCCAATTGAGTGACGTTGAGCTGCCCATACTCACCATGGGCACACCCACCCTGGCCCTCCAATGTGAAACACAACCTTGATGCGGCCCTCAATGAAATCGATTTTGACACCCCTATTTAAGGAAAGCCTCTTGCAGAAAACATACTCAAATTTACCTCTGTTCAACTAGAGATCTATATTTCTTATATAACTGAGATCTCCCCCAGAATTGTACTTAGAATTAAGTACAAAATGAATACAACATGAATATATTCACCTAGAGAAGTCCAGGCTTTCCTATTGTTCCACCTAGGTCTTGGAGGAATGCTTGAGAAAGTAATTATTTTAAAGTTTAACTATTATTTTAGAGTGCTTTTGACCCCAGAATTATAGGATTCTGCTCTATAACTTTTGTGACCAGAAAGAATACCAGGGCTTATAACAACAGATTTAAAGGTAGTAAATGGTCTCTGAGGTCTTGAATGTTCCAGCCCTGTTTTAACTTTTTTATTGTTAATCAAACATTTCAAAATGAATAAACACAGAGTACTGGTATGAACTAAATGTACTTTCACTTTACAGACATTTTCATTTCTTGGATTCAGGGAGAAAACTTTCCATTGTCGTTTAAATCATTTGATAACTAATGAATAAATTTTATAGTAAGGATCCAAATTACAGTGAGCCACAAATAGCAGAGAAGAGCAACTTAACTTAACTTTATTCAATTTCTAGACCGCCCCTCTCTCAGAAGAGCAAGTGGAAGAATGTGCCTTTTGCTTAGTTATTAGAAAAATTCAAGTAACATATGTTTTGGGGGGTACATTTACTCAGCTCCATGATATGAAGAAAAACCTAACTACCCAAATAGGATGGTGTAAGTTATCTGGAAATCTTTTGAAATATTTGGATTGGATGAGCACTGTACCATTAATTATGTTTATATTCTTTATGAAATGTATAGGCTGTCCTAATCTGTTATGACTCTGGATAGTTTACACCGTATAATAAAAATATTACAATAATCAAAAGTTCGGGAAGAACCAACAATTATTCAGAAAAGTCAGAATATTACATGAGATTCATCACCTGTTCTGCCCCAGAGCAGTGCTAGTTTTAATTTAAACAGCTACAAAACAAGGATTAAATGGAGTTGTCCTTAAATTTTTTTGAAGGTTCTCTCTTCTCCCCAGATATTAGTTTAGCTCAAAGGTTAGTTTAGCTCAAATCTTAGTGGGATATACTTTAACTAAACTAAAATCATCTATAGAGCTATAAATTAGTGCTAACATTATTTGTCTTGTTTTAAAAATACTTCTTATTGTTCTGTTTTGCAATTTTCTTCTTCAATTATTGCTATAGAATTTTAAATTGTAGATAATATTGAGTACCTATAACAGTTTTTCATAAGTGATATTTTATGGAATCCAATTACACAAGAAGTCACTATGAGAAAACATCATAGAAAAATAAAGTTTGCTTAGTGCACAAGTCTAGTGCACACAGTGATGGGAATTTTTACACACCATGACTCAGCTGCTGGCCTGCTGCTCTACATTGTGGTAGAGAGAGTTGTGTAGGTTCAAAATGAATTGCATTGTGAAATTATAATATTGGTCGTCATTTTTATAAGACCTGATTTCAAGAGGTTCTCCAAGGGGGGGGGGGGGAGGCTGAATGTGAAAGACCTAGAATGGGAAATATATAGCAAAAGCAATAGACTTATATACTGCTTTATAGTGCTTTACAGCCCTATCTAAGTGATTTACAAAGTCAGCATTTGCCCCCAAAAATCTGAGTCCACATTTTACCCACCTCGGCAGGATGGAAGGCTGAGTCAACCTTGAGCCAATCAGGATTCAGGGAAACGAACTCCTGGCAGTGTGAGCAGAATTAGCCTGTAATACTGCATTCTAACCACTGCACCAATATAGATAATATTGAGAATCTAGAGCAGCATTTATACCTCCAAAAGGTAAATTACATTTACAATATATGTAATTTATATTTAAATCAATAAAAAGCCAAACACAAAAGGCACCATATAAATACCACACACAGAACAGCTCAAAGCATGCGCACACACTACTAGAGAGTTTTCCTGAGCATGAGTCCAAAAGCTTGGAAAACTAAACCTCTGTTCCTGGTGACTGACTCAGATTGGATCCTGGGACATGCATATTTACTTTGATTCATAAATCAATAACATTGGTATACAATCCTTCAAGGCTAAGCAGGACTGTAGGCAAAATAAAAGTATTCTGATTTTGACCTGCAATAGGTTTCACATCAGGCAACTGAGATCTACTCACCAAGTCCATGATGCCAATGCTATTCCAGCCTTGCATTATAGGAAGAAAAGAAATAAACATTGGGATTACCCAGCAGCCACTCAGCAATAGGGCAATACGTAGTGGAGTCATCTTATTCCTGTAAACCAATGGCTGGCAGCAGATGGCATAGTACCTGGAAAGGCAAGAAGAGAAAGCTAGCTTAAATAAAGGACAAAGGCAAGATCAATATGGATTACACTCCCAAAGGTGCTTTTTCCAACTTTGTTTTTCCTTGAAGACACTTTGCTTCTCATCCAAGAAGCTTCTTCAGTTCTGCCTAAAGAAGCTCCTTGGATGAGAAGTGAAATATCTTGAAGGAAAAACAAAGTCCAGTTGCCTTTTTGAAAAAGCACCTTTCGGACAACCATCACCTGAATGATTGAGAATCTCCACAGACATTGGTCACATTCATATCTTACTTCCTTTAGCTTACATTGTGATGTCATCATGCGATATATCGGGACTTTTTTCTCCTTCACTAAAACAGGGTGGGTGTGGCCAGTGTGTGATGCATCTGGCCTGCGTGTCAGGAATTTGACAGCCCAGCTTTAGAATGTTGTCCTATTTTATCTGAGGACATGAAAGGTCTAATAGTCTTACATTTAAAGCACACAACATTTACAAATGAGAAAATTTGCCTCATGTCTGAGTCAAATGTTTTTTTTCTCTTACTCTCTCTTTAATGTACAGCATAGCATTTAATTTTGCTCTTCTATACAGTCATGCTGATTTTTTCCAACAATAGGGAAATAAATGTCACCTTTATGCATTTCTGAACTTCCTTCTATATTTGGCAGGGGAAAAAAGTTTGCAAGTGGATGAAAGTTACTGGAGTATTTTTTATTCAGAACAAAATCTTCATGAACTTTTTCATTCTTCTCAAAACCTCTCCAACTCAAATTGGTTCGTTATTGTTTTTTCGAAGAAGTACATTCATTTTAGTTTGGGGGCTTTCAGTGAGAATATGAAACAAACTATGAAATGCTTATGTTCAAGGCTGGGGCTTTGCAAGATTAGGAACAAGCATGTTGTCCTCATTGTGAAACTCCTACCCAAAGAATGAACATTTGGCTCTCCCTCCAGTTAAAGAGCATTATAAACTGTTCTGTTTTCTTACAATGTTTAATTAACAGTATCTGGCTTTTTAAACTGCTACCGGGGGTTTATATTCTTATTTTTTCCCTGTGAAATGCTGCTCTGGACTGATGTGGCTTTGTGCTGTTCTATTGATTTATACAAGCCAACATGCACAAGCAGCCTTGAAAGAATCTTTCTCCCCTGAAGTAAAACACAACAGGATCAAAATAAAGAGATAGAGGGAGATACGGCAATCTGTATCTGTCTTCTATTTATCTAAGCTCATTTTTATAGCCCTTTAGCGTTTTCCTTCCTCATTTTTGTGGATTATTGTCCCCACCTTCTTTGTTTGTTGGTTTATCATTTAGCTAACAGTTAGGTATCTAAAATATCCTGTATTATACAAGCAAAACTTCATGGAACTTATTGGAGCCTTCCTTCCTTCCTTCCTTCCTTCCTTCCTTCCTTCCTTCCTTCCTTCCTTCCTTCCTTCCTTCCTTCCTCCCCTCCCCTTTCCTTTCCTTCTCCTTCCATCCCTGCCTCTCTTTCTTCTTTCCTTCCTTCCTTTCTGTCTCTCTTTCTTTCTTGTTCAACCTGGTCTCCCTACTCTGCGTTTGATCTAACCCAGTCTGAAAGGTTAGGGGACTAAATGCCGCTAGAAGTCTCAAGAAGAGCAAATTTGAGGAAAGAAAGAAAAAATCATATTATAGAAATGAATTTTAACTCTTTCTATTCTATGGATTTTTCTCTCTTTCAATTCTGTGGGCTCCACCTTTTCATCATGCAAACTACCTTGAGATATGTAAGAAATCTGAAGCAGCATCTAACTCACCTCCAGAGTGTCGCAGACACTCTGTGGTAGCATTAAAAATGTAAATATTTGGTGAATAGGGGGGCAACTGTCATTATTTGAACCACAGGAAAGCATTATTGAGGAACATCCTAATGATTCTTGCCTAGGAAAGAGTTTTCCCCTCCTGCTGATGTTTATGCTAAATGAGCCGAAAGGTCTGCACAGGTGGTCATATACTGGCAAGAATGAAAAGCATTGCACTATTGTCAACATTAAGGATAGCTTAGCACTTTACTTATTGATAGAGCAAAGAGAAAGACAGAAAAAAGTTGATTTCCACACGGGGAGCCTACTCAAAGATAAAGTCCTTACTGAAGATGAATGTTTAAAAGCAGTCTCTGCATATCATTAGAAGGTATGAGGAGATCATTAAAATACCAAAAAGTATGTTAATTTATTTAACATATGCCAGGGCTTGAATCCCCAACATGAAGCCTGGAAATGCCTGCTGGCAGTTCCCTTGAGGCCCCCAGGGCTTTCGCCTACTTGACCTTCATGTGTTAGAGAGACAGAGAAGAAAGAGAGAGAGAGAGAGAGAGAGAGAGAGAGAGAGAGAGAGAGAGAGAGAGAGAGAGAGAGAGAGAGAGAGAGAGAGAGAGAGAGAGAATCCCAAAGAGAGAGCTCCAGAGAGAGAATTACATGCTACAAAGCAACACAGGGGGGCAGAGGTCGTCCCTGAGGCCACTCACTTGTGGGGTGCCGCAGGGGTCGGTCCTCTCGCCCCTCCTGTTCAACGCATATGTGAAGCCGCTGGGTGAGATCATCCGTGGTTTTGGGGTTGAGTACCACCTGTACGCTGATGATACTCAGCTGTACATTTCAACCCCAAACCACCCCAACGAGGCTGTCGAAGTGATGTCCCGGTGTTTGGAAACCGTCGGGGTCTGGATGGGGGACAACAGACTCAGACTCAACCCCTCCAAGACAGAGTGGCTGTGGGTACCGGCACCTCGGTTCAGCCAGCTGACTCCATCGCTGGCCATAGGGGGCGAACAACTGTCCCCTGTGGAGCGGGCGCGCAATTTGGGCGTCCTCCTTGATGCCCGGCTGTCAATGGAGGATCATGTGGCAGCCGTGGCAAGGGGGCGTTCCACCAGGTTCGCCTGGTGCGCCAATTGCGCCCCCTACTGGACTGGAGTGCCCTGCGCACGGTCACTCATGCGCTGGTGACGTCTCACCTGGACTACTGCAATGCTCTCTACATGGGGCTTCCCTTGGGACGCATCCGGAGACTGCAGCTAGTTCAGAACGCAGCCGCGCGGGTTATTATGGGGAGTACACGTTACTCCCACGTAACACCTCTCCTGCGCGAGCTGCACTGGCTACCTGTGGCCTTCCGGGTGCGTTTCAAGGTATTGATCACCATCTTTAAAGCGCTCCATGGCACAGGACCTAGTTATCTGCAGGATCGCATCCTACCACACTCGTCCCTGCGACCTATCCGCTCACACAGGGAGGGGCTCCTCCTGGTGCCGTCCGCTAGGCAATGCCAGCGGGTGACACCTAGGAGTAGGTCCTTCTCTGTGATGGGCCCAACCCTCTGGAACGACCTCCCCCCTGATATTCGAACTACCACTGACCTCCGTTCCTTCCGTCAAAAGTTAAAGACTCACCTATTTCAATCAGCTGGCTTGGCACTTTCTTAGTTTACCTCCCGGGGATTTATTTTAATTGGGTTTGGGGTTTTAATTGGGATGTTTTTAGGTATTTATTTCTTGTACAGTCTATCTCCCCCTCTAATGTATTTTAAATGTATTTTATTGTTATGTCTGTATTTTATGCACTGACTGTACACCGCCCCGAGTCCCTTTTTGGGAGAGGGGGCGGTTTAAAAATCTAAGAAATAAATAAATAAATAAATAAATGAGCTTCCAGCGTCATTTTAACCAATGGTTCCCAAATGGACATCATCAACGAGCAGCTTTCCCAGGAAATGGGGTGAGTGCATGAAATTATAGCATGTTGTGATATTGCATCACAAGGTCTACCCTACACTACCTGAGTTGCAGTGTTGCCCATAATTCTAAAGGGACTTGTGTTGTGACACTGTGGCATCCTGATTAAAACAGCAAAAGCTGGCAAATGCTGTTTATGTCAGCTTTCTTGGAAAATAAATAAAATAAAAATACTTTGGAAGTAAGATCCCTTCTTACAAAGATAAGCAGGGAATGAAAGTTTGTTCTCCAAAAAGGTGAACAGAGGTGTAGCAGGTTGCATTCTGGTAAAATGATATTTTATAATGGGATACATCCCAGTTAGAGAGGAAGTGAACTTTTTGAGGACCTAATGGAAAAAGACCTGAAGAAAAAAATTGGAACTTCATTACTATATATGTTGACAACAGCAAGACTATTGTATGTACAAAAATGAAAGGACACTTTGACTCCTACCATGGACGAATGGTTGCAGAAGTTGATGGAGTTGACTAAAATGGCAAAATTAACTATTTTGATTAAAGAAAAGAATATAAGTACTTTCGTTTCAATACTGAGTCCATTTCTGAACTTCTATGTTGTGAGTGAAAGAATGAACTTTGATTTTGGATTTTACCGATTAGAATGATAGATCTTTATAGAAATGGCTTGTTTATATTATTATGAAGAAACAAAAAGTTGTAATTTGATGTTAATGCCTTATTTTACTGCAAAAGAGAGTCAGAAGTCAATGTTTCTTTTTCTTTTTTCCTACCCTTCCTCACTTCTCTTCCCCCTCTTCCCCCCATAGTTCTCCTATTTACTTTTGTATTTTGCATCTTAATTTATCTTATAACTTAATAAAAATCTTAAACCAGGAAAGGAAGTAATTTTTTTAGCCAACTATATATGGTGTGAAGACTGTTCTTTCCTAAGATATGAGCTTTACTATTTACAGTAACTGGAAAGATACATTGAAATTATTCAAGATTGTCCATAAATCTTTTGAAAAATCATTTGGACATACTCATAGTACGCTCATCTAAGGTAGGACTTCTTGTAGCAATTTCCAAAAGAAGCTGTATATCATATCCTAGGTGCTTTTCCCATTAAGTGTTAATTTTCCTCAGAGTAAATATAGGAACATCTTAAATGAGATGACTGGGAGGAGATTAGGAATACTCGTTTTCTTTTTGAGATTCCGAGTAAATTTTATTAGAATTTTTCTATCTTTATGCAAGAACATATGTTTGATGTACAAAAATCAAAAGTGGTAACCTGAAGCCCATTAGCAATGTCTACTCATTATTAATGAAAGAATGGTGGAGATAAATTATAAAAATGTACTAATATATGGAGATATTATGTCATCACTTCAGGAACAGAAGTTGTAAAGATTCTGAAGATAGTTCCAAAGGCCATCCTGAATATGCAACTCAACAGTATTTTTTCCCCCAACAAGATATGGAAAGTAAGTGGACTTTCCTTCTATGCCCTACTATGACCATATCTGTCTATTATGACCGTATCTGCCATTAGTAGATGATGTACCCATACAAACTGAGACAATAGATAACACACACACAGATGTCTCTGCACACCCATACACTTTCACTCTCTCAAAGTATTTAGAATCTAAAGGTTTGTGTATGATAGCATAGGAGCATATTCAGCTGCACTTCTTAGGAAGATACTATCATCTATCATCTATCTTTGAGAGGATAGGAAAAGGATAGGAATCACAGCATTCTGTCAAAAAGGACTCCCTCACTTCAAGTGTCACATTAACCAAGGTATAACACCCTGACACTTCAAGAGAGACAGGCTGGGCCAGTAGGCTACTTAATCTGACAATGACAAGCCTTCATCTAAAAAGGAATCTTATGTTTTTGTTATTTACAATTTTATGGCTTGTTGGGCCACAATCTTGGTGGCTTCTTCAATGGTGTGGTTTGCTGCTCAGAGGAATGGAGCTGGTGAAGATACACTCTTTAAGGACTGTTCCTGTTAAGGATGTCAAATCATTAATTCTTTCACATTTAAAGAGAGCTCTACAGGATGGCACCCAGTGGTAGCTCCAGATCCCGTGGCAACCAGTACACTGCGACGGGGCCGGGCGTCCCCCATGTGCATGTGCGCTGCACACGCATGTGCATCCACTGCCCATGATGCTCCAGCTGCTCAGCATGCGCATGCTCAAATGGCCTGGTTGGGTCAAATACAGCTCAGGAACGCGGGCTCTTTGAAGCACCATACCAGTACGCCCGTATCAAGGCATACCACCCACAACCCACCACTGATGGCACCTGATAATGACTTCGGAACAATTTTGCATTGAGTATTTACAAGTCTATGGAGTACTTTTCTGTTTTGGGCAAGACAGAAAGAAAACATGATTAGGCAGGCAGAGAAATGAGCATGAAATACCCTGGCTCTGAATTCACTGAAACGAAAGTAGAAAAATGATATGGAAACCATTAGGAAATGTTGCTAGTTTAACCACAATGAGAAGAAGACAATTCAGTCAGATTGTCTGCTTCATAGGTTTATGATTTTTTTTGGTCATCTGCAGTTGACAGTGTCCTGTAATATTATCTTACCTAATAAAAGCAAAGGCTAAAAGTGTCATCCTGGAATTTCATATTTGTTGGTGTTTCCACTTTAATAAGTCTATTTCTCCATAAATTTGCACACATATAGTCATAAATACAGGCTCAAGATATCCTCTACATGTTTAGTTAACTAGTAACAATGAAAGTCTAATAATATATTGAGTAGAGTAACAGTTGCAGTACAGTACATTTCTTATCATCAAAATAAGAATCTAGGAAACACAGAGCTTACTAACAGGAATTATTTTAATGCCAGCACTAAATTATACCTTGTAATTTTGCTGCAATTCACCTGCAACTGAAATTCCCAAATTTTAAAAGCAATTTGTGACATGGTGTTAAGCTGTACAATTCATGGGGGAGGGGGGAAGAGAGAGAATTCTATTACCCCTATAAGTTGCATTGGCTCTTCACATTTACCTATCTATACTATTAAAACGCTCATTATGTTTATCTGTTTGTACCTACAAGTTAGCCTAAATAGCTACATTCCAACAATTTTAAAATCAAGATACCTACAATCTGTTAACTTAAAGAACATGTAAAAGAAATCCAGGACTCATTATTTATTCCTCTGGAATTGAAACTTAAATTATGTTTAGATCATGTTTATTTGCAAAGACGTGGCAGTTGCAATGTCCCTATAATCATGGGATCATGACTGTATGATCAATGCTTCCATCCAGCTTCCTACATGCAAAATCAATGGGGAACCTAGCAGGAAGTCAGAAGTCGCTTCCACTCCCACTGCATTCTTGCCAATTTGTGATCTTTCTGTTTATCTGTTTAGAAATACCGTGTTTCCCTGAAAATAAGACAGGGTCTTATTTTCTTTTGACCCCCAAAATAAGCACCTGGTCTTATTATCAGGGAGGTCTTATTATTTTTAAGGTGCAGGAGATGGAGAGCATGGTCACCTCATGGTTGCAATATTTTAGGGGAGGGCTTATTTTTGGGGGACGGCTTATTTTAGTGCATGCGCTCAAAAGCCCAATTGGGCTTATTTTCCAGGGAGGTCTCATTTTGGGGGAAACAGGGTATATGTTATCTAAATATCTGTTCTGTTCATGTGTCCCACTTCTTTAAAAAGTGTAAAGTTCTAAGAAAAAACATTCCCATGTTTTGAATTCCTTCTCCAAAGAATTCCACTGAAATTTTAATGATCTTGTTGAACTTCAGAATATGTTGGATATATACACCCTTTCTAGGTAGCAATCCCCTCTAACAAATCTTTAATGAAAAAGATTATAGAACAAAAAATGCATAGACTTGTATTAGCTTGCACCAGTGGTGAGATTCAATTTTTTTTACCACTAGTTCTGTGGGTATGGCTTGGTGGGCATGGCACGGCTTGGTAGGCATGGCAAGGGAAGGATACTGTAAAATCTCCGTTCCCACTCCACTCCAGGGGAAAGATACTGTAAAATCTCCATTCCCTCTCCACTCCAGGGGAAGGTTACTGCCAAATTCACATTTCCTCCCAATCAGCTGGGACTCGGGAGGGAGAGAATAGGTGTGGGTGGGGCCAGTCAGAGGTGGCATTTACCAGTTATCTGAACTACTCAAAAATTCCACTACCAGTTCTCCAAAACCTATTGAATACCACCTCTGGCTTGCCCACATAAGAATCTGTCTCTATCATTTATCAATGGAAGGGGAAAGTATCTCCAAATCAAATACTCAGATATCAAGAATTTCTTTGAAAACTATTGACCATTATGGACTATTAACGGCAATTCATTTAAGCAAATGAATTGGGAAGCTACAAGACTATAAAATATTGCACTCCACAAACTTTGGGTTGTGGAATTCAAAGGGAAATGCTGGGAACTAAGCTGTGTTGGATCCTGAGAATTATACTTGGGTGAAAGAATGTTAAAACTGGTTTCTGATAGATAAGATTGAAATAAACCAGATTGAAGAACATATGTGCATTTTAGAATAGTAATTTCTAGCCTGCCATATCCAAAATATCCCAGTCATAAATATTGTGGTAATAATTTCCACAAATTTAATTAAGAACTGAGGACTGAACAGTAAACTTGCCAAGTTTGCTAATGTCATCAGAGACATACAAAGCAAAACAAATTTGTGAAGCTCTCTAAAATGATAAATATATAATAAAATGTGGAGCATGGTTAAAAACAGGAACTCACTCGAAAAACATTTCTAGTTTGACATATAAATAGATGTCATCAGAGCTGGTGATAACTGATTAGAAAACAGAATTTGACAACATAATGCATAATAACACTCTTCGCAAAGCAGAATCTAAATCAAGCTAGCACCACTCCCAAGTGTCCTAGAATAGCCGGCATAGACATAGTTGAGAAAAGCATTATTTCCCCTGAAAAGCCTGCCTCAGGAGGGCATGTTTTTAGCAAAGAGAAGATTTACAGTAGTCCAAGACAGAAATCATTTTCCAATAGGTTAGGTATGTATTGCAATTTTTGTGTGTAATGTAGAATATCTGGTTTCAGATCTCTGGAAGGAGCTGGGAGGTAATATATTAGGTTTAGCTGGTTAGCTAAATGAAAGTGTAATGTAGGAGTACTCCTTCTACAAGGGAAAACCAGTCAAATGGAGTAAGACGTACACACACCGTGCCTGCCATCTGATGCCACACATAGCCTATCTACCAAAGGTTACTTGGATGAGAAGTGAAACTTCTTCAAAGAAAAAACAAGAAAGCCTAGTTGCCTCCTGAAAAAAAACCTTTGGGACAACCGTGACCGATGACTGAGAATCTCCATAGACTTTTAGCAATGCACTTTGGGATGAGCACCCGCTAATAGTGTGGGAGTTTCCAGAAAAAAAGTGTAGGCTACAGGAGTCATTTGCAGGTGACACCAAGGACACAGATAAACTTCCAAGTGCCTCAATAACTCTGTAAAAGAATGCAAATGACCAGATGTCTGCAAGGAATATAAATCCTTCCATTCCCCACCATACAGTCAGAGCTGAAGAAACTTCTTGGATGAGAGAAGAAAAAAAAACAAGGAAGTCCAGTTGGCTCCTGAAAAAGCACCTTTGGGACAACCATGACCTGGATGAGTGAGAATCTCCATAGACTTTTACCAAAGGTTATCTTACTCAGCTTGGAATTTAGAGATGGGAAAGTTTAAGTGTGGATTGAGTGAATGTGAGAAAACGCAGATGTCTCCGTGATGACTCTCAGGGATACTCTCCTACTGTAGCAGGGCTGTCAAACTTGTGGCCCATGGGCCGGATACATCATGCGCTGGCCACGCCCATGCCTGGTTTAATGAAGGGAGGAATCATGATACATCACATGATACCATCATGATGATGTGAGTTTGACACCTCTGTACTGTAGCAAAACATAAGGTTTCAAAGAATTCACATTGGGGTTTTCTGTGATTCTCTGGAGCATGTGGTTATATGTACATGACATAAAACTTGATCTACTTCTCCCATCTTGTACTGGATTGGGTACTATGCTTATTGTTGGATTTTGCATAGTGTATTTAAAGTTCTTCTCTATTCCATACATGTAAGAATGTGGCTTTTAGTAGTGCTCACATATAAAGTACATCGAATGAAAGAGAATCTAGATATGTGCATAAGGAGGTGACAAGACACTTAAAGATGCAGCATGATTTTGATGGTTGTGGATAAAACTTTCTGAGGGTCTGACCCTGTCACTGAAGCATGTAAAAGATTTCGTTATCAAATCTTTCATTTTATTCTTAAAAACTGCCTAAGTATTTCAGACAAGCTCTTTCCTTATTCAAACAACTTATTATCTTCAGAAATTGATTAAGAGCTCAAATGAGTCAATGGGAGTGGGCAGTTTTAATTTAAATAAATAATAAAGATAATAATAAGGAGCTTCAAAAGAATATTTTACTGCACAGCTGCACTTAAACTCATCTTATTCTAAACAATATTGTATTACCAAAATCTATTTAATTATGAGGGCTTTGCTTATCCCAAACTGTATTATTTAGATGCATTTCTTGGGCATTGAAAAAATTACTCCCAGAGTGGCAAACTCAAGTTACTAATGTCTTGCTTGGTTGGATCTATTTATTTAGGGCTTAAAGAGACAAAATACATGCTTTAAGGAAGAAGCAAAAATCAATAATAATTGTAACCTTGCACATCATGTATTGTACAATGTGCCTAAATCATGACCCTATTTCTGTCATGTTAGTAAGTCTGAGCTTACAAAATCTATTTACTAACATCTATACATGTTTTGCAAGAGGGTTCCACTAAAGTATTTTGGGATGCTGACAATAACAATATAATTAATTATTGTTCTCATATATTTAAAAACAGATTAGTAGAACACTGTTGAACCGAGTAGAACTGAGATGTTCCATAAGTAATTTGCTGTCCCAATTACAATGATTCACTTGTACCCTTCAGCATCAGTCCTGTTCCTTTCATTGCTTTTTGAAGCAACTCTTACAGCTGAACAACTAAAATACCTTAGGAGGAGGAATGTAGTTCCTTTATAGCTTGGACTAAGAATTAATTAAAAGAATTAAAAAGAATTAATTACTTTTATCTGTTTTAATTCCAGTTGCTCAATTCCAGCTCTTGGGTTTTTTTCATCTGTACAAAAATTTAGCAGGCTTGTCTAGAATGAAATCTATATTAGAGATTATGTAAAGATACTATTTACAAAACTACTTGATTTTAGGAAGAATCTCAGTGTTTACTGAGACTGAGAATCTATTCTATGGGATACACATTGGAATATCCATAAACCTGAATGTTTCCTTCCCCATAACTATCAGTTGGACTTGTGCACTCAGGTAGATAGACTATCATGACATGGTATCTCCAACATTAAAGTCTTGCAAGTGGCTTAGAAGAACACCATGGCCAATGACATGTAACACCTTTGGGAAGGATCTAAACAGGCATTTGAAGATCTCAGACCTTGATCACAGATGGATCCCAGAGGTTCTAGAGGGATAAACAGTGACTACCCATATACTGTACATATTTAATCATAAATTTCAAGACAGAATAGATGTGGAATAGATATATCTCAACATTGTGTAGCTTTATGTCTATAGATACAATGTTTATTTTGGATTTCTATACATTCAAAGAGATTTATTAGCGGAGGGGATCAATGTATGTCTCTGCAAAAGGCTGTTGAACTTTGCAATCATAAAATGTAAGCCACACAGATATAAGAGTATCTCCACATAGATCAGAGAAAAGACCTATTTTTCTTAATATTTTATTTTCCAGATACTAGATGTCAACTAAATCTTAAGCTGATCTTTTAATACAAAAGGTTGAAACTATTATTGTTCTTTCATGAAATAATACAGAATTCTTCTGTTAGAATTTTCCAGGACTGTGCTAGAAAATGGCTTTACATTCTTAAGCTAATGACAATCCTCTTCAAATTATGAGTAATTGTTTCTGAGCTTAGTCATTATCTTCCCTGCCTTTCCCAAATTGCTAGATGTACTGTAGACATTAACGAGGATTAAATGAACAAGCAAGATGTGGTAGAAGGAAAGCAAAAAGGCATTTATATTTTACAAAGGGGCCTCTCCGATTGTGGAAGGTTCTAGTGTATGCCATCATCTTTCCTACCATACATATATGATACAGAATGGAAAATAGCTGGGGGAAAAATCTGTTTAGAGATGCCCCCAAACTCTTAGTCTGAGAATTCAGCTCTAGCACGACTCACAAACATCTCCCAGACTCTATTATCTCAAAAGAACCTCTTTTGCTTACTCTTTACTAATCAACAAGCTGATAAAACTAAGCAAGGCTACATTTCACATTACACAATGGGATTTTCTTGAAAGTATGACAGATGTTCCAAAAACAGAATAGACAGATTCCGAAGAAAATAAAATAGGCAAAGACTTGCTAGGGCATACAGGCAAAGAGCAGCAGAGCTTCTGATAAGCAACTCCTAGGAAAGTCCATCTGACATCCATTTACATCCTGTTCTTCTCCAGAATATTTTCTGATATTTAGAGTGTTGACAGTAGTGAATTGTATCTTCAGATGCTTTCATGAATCAGATTCCTCTAGGCAGTTCTCTCATCATTTATTGTGTGTCTTTTTTTTGTAGACTTCATACAGGGTTTCAGCAGGACTAAGCTTCAGTTTTGACTGAACAAAAATGCAAATGGATATAGTTCCTATCAAGTAAATTTCCAAGTGAAAGAACTGGGCCACATTTGCATTAGTTATTTTTTTCCTACAGAGCTGTCCTATAAAATATCTCTATCAGCATGTGATGGATATGCAGGAAAGCTGACACTCCTAATATCAAATTTATTATTAAAAGGTGTATGTTGCCCTTCAAACAGTTTTCCCAAGGTAGTTTAAAGAAAATAGAAAGTGCTAAATAAAACAATGTATCAGCAATAAAAGAATAACAATAGGCAACTTAATTAAAATGTCATTATGGTATATATTCCCAGTTTAATATATTGAAAGGCTTGGGGCATCCATGGCCAGTAAATCTTATTAGCATCAATCCACATCGGCAAGAAAAAGTTGGGTGCTTTTTCTTGCCCAAATGTTGACCCATTATTTTATTCCTTCATTTATTGTCCTATAAAATAGAATCCAGGAAGCCTAAAATCAGCCATTAGGTTTCTTCCACTGGCTGAGAACAAAAAGTTCTGCCTGTTAAAAGAAATGCAGCAGGTCAGTTCCGGTCAATAGATGTATGAGAACCAGATGGCCAGCACTGATGAAATGAAGCTCTCTCTAATTTAGGAGGCAAGTCATTAATAAATTAATCACATAGCTTAATGAAGTAATGACTCTAGCCTTGGTTCTTGTGAGGCAGTTATTCCACATAGACCAATGGTGTTTAATATGCAAAGAATCCTTCCCGTGTTTTATGTACTGAAATATAATCATATACACGGTGTATATTACAATCAGTGTGTCAAAAGAAAGGAGTATTTACTGAATTGATAAAGGTGTTATCAGATTAAATCTATATTCAAAGAAAATAGGTAGATAAATGAGAAGAATATGCTTACTTTATGTGCAAAGAATTGAGACCTTTGAACTATGGTGGTGGAGAAGACTCCTGCAAGTCCCTTGGACTGCAAGGCGATCAAACCTGTCAGTCCTAGAGGAGATCAACCCTGACTGCTCTTTAGAAGGCCAGATCCTGAAGATGAAGCTTTGGCCACCAATGAGAAGGAAGGACTCACTGGAGAAGAACCTAATGCTGGGAAAGATTGAGGGCAAAAGAAGAAGGGGACGACAGACAATGAGGTGGCTAGATGGAGTCACTGAAGCAGTCAGTGTGAGCTTAAATGGAATCCAGAGGATGGTAGAGGACAGGAAGGCCTGGAGGAATGTTGTCTATGGGGTCATGATAGATCAGACGCAACTTCACAACTAACAACAAGAACAAGTTTATGTGCCTGTGTATAATATTTGGGGAATAATATCATTTTCAGTTCTATTGTAATTGGAGGACAGAGTGCAGCAGTTATACATACACATTTCGTGCAAAGAGCATGAAACTCATAATAGAAAACCTTTGACATATACAAGCAGATAAATCCCACTGAAGAAACTGACATTCTCAAGCATCCAGTCACAATTCTGGAGAAATAAATCACTGTGTTTGGCAACCTGGTGCTGTGAATTTCAATTACATAGCTCAGTGCTTAAGATGGGTTGGACAATTAGTTACAATGGCTTGTCAGCTCCTGCTAAGACACAAGCAACAGAGTCATTGTCACAGACTACTTTCACAAGTATTATTTGCCTAGGGCAGTGGGGCAGGACCAAGAGAGAGAGAGAGAAAGAAGAGCAGGAGATCTGGCAGGACATTTTAAGCTTAGTCTTAAAATTGGTCACCAATTTCTAATTTTACTTTGGGGAATGGAGTGGTTACTATCAGTGGCATACTTTCAGGTATGCCACACTGTATCTTCTCCCAGGTGAAGTATCTAACCCACATTTTCCAGCATCATAAAATCATAGAAGCATCAAGTTGGAAGGAGCCATTTAGATTCTGGAGCCTAACCCCAGTGTGAATAATGGATCGCTTTTCCATTGTTAATCAAAATTCAGCACTTGCCTTCAGGATGAAAGCCTTCATGTCTCCCTTTTCATAAAAATGATTTGTCGGTATTAAAGGCTATTGCACTTATCACTTTTCCATTTAGCAGCTTTTGATAATGCAAAGGTGGCTTGAAATTTTTCCTTGGAGAAGGAAACCCACTCTTGGATGAATGGCTATTCCTTCTAAGTCTGTTTCCTATGATATAGGATGTCAAGCCTGGTGGAGACCTGATTGGCAGCCTGGGTATTCTTGAAGGAAGAATGAGAAATGTCTTCCTCTCATGGAGGTGCTACTGCCCCCATATTATCCCTTCAATTGAAACTCTTTTGTTTATTGTCGTAATGTGACTAAGTGCAATATGGACAGGCACACAGTATGCAGTACAATGTTTTGAAAGTCATCTGAAGTTTCCTTTTATTGCAGCCAAGGATCACTCCTGTGTGACAATAATACATGAAACAACATAAAAAGCACAATCCCTTCTGTAGTCATAAAACCCTAAAATTAAGGCAATATTTTTCTGCATTAAGCAATGACAGCTCTAAGGAGGAGAGCTACAGCTCATGAAAGTTTATGTCTTAAATAACATTGGCTAGTTGGAAAAGGTGCTATCTGCCCGGGGCTATTAAGAGCAGAGCTAGTACCTTGTGATATTACTTGTAATAAACAAGAACAAACATGTTGGGCTTTTTAATGTTTTGGACATCAGAATGTTTTAAGAGCCCCAAAAAGTAAGTACACACATAAAACCCTGGGAATAATCAGCATGATGGCTTTGAGGGTTGGGAATTTTAAAGGTATGCCAGGTATTCTGAGCTTCTATAATGATCAATACTCTCAAACTTTCCTCAAAAGCAAAAAAGGAACACAAAATTTCCTCTAGCCAATTGTGGGGTATCCAGCTTATATATTTTACTCCTTATGCAGAATTAACACCCATTAATGAAGACAGGTGGAGCATAGAGTAAGCACTGCATATAGAATAGTTCTCCATAGCCTGCTCTTAAACTTGCATTTCACTGAAAAGTATAGATTGTAAGGAACCAGTGCAAAACAAAATTCCTTTGCTCCTACCTGTCTAATGAGATACAGCACAGATGAAGAATTGATGCAGTAGTGAGAAGGACATCAAGAGAAGTGCGAACCAAACAGAACATCCTTCCATAAATCCAGTTATCTTGAACCAGTTCAATTGCACCAAATGGCATCACCAAAACAGATACTAGCAAGTCAGCAAAGGCGAGAGAGACTATGAAATAATTGGTCTTGATTCTCCTGTAAAATGAGATATACAAGCATTGATCCTTAAGTATTAGGCAGCAGTTAGTTCTGAATTTAAAATTGTTTAACCATTTGCTATATTACTTTTGTAGTAATCAAATGTGCATTTGGTTTAATATTTGTTTATTTATAAAAGTTGCTCCAAAAGGAATTCTATTTGTCCTGAAGGTAAAAATTATCTCATTTGTTGATTTACAGATTACCCTCATCACCCATACAGAACTGATTTATATTTTAGTACTTTTTCCATTTTAACAAGCTCACTTCAAGTGCTTTTTCAATTTTTAAAACAATTTTCATTAGCAACCATGGTCAGAAAACGTTATGTAAAAAAGACTATAATTTATCTATCAAAATGATGCATTTTAATTAACAATATTCTGATAGTAACTTGATTTCATACATTTGGAAGCATCCTATTGTATTGTTAAAAATGTTTATGAATATAGAATTTTCTAAAAAGATGGTATAAAACTGTTTTCTGGTCCTGAATATGGTCATTACTTATGCATGAGAAAATTTTCACTTTAGTATTTGCCAAGCATTATAGACTATATAGAGAGCCAGTTTGGTATAGTGGTTAAGGCCCACAGGCTAGAAACCAGGAGCCTATAAATTCTAGTCCCCTTTTGGGCACAAAGCCTGGAACAAGGAAATGGCAAACCACTTCTGAAAAGTCTTGCTAAGAAAAGTGAAGGGAATTGTGCAGCTAATCTCAGAACTGGTCATGATTGAATGAAAGAACTAAAAACAATCTATATATTACAGGTTCTTTAGAACAGGGCTGTCAAACTCATGACCCATGGGCCGGATGCATCATGTGTTGGCCACACCCATGCCTGGTTTAGTGAAGGGGGGGAAAGTCCTGATACGTCATGTGACAATGTGAATTTAACACCCCTGCTTTAGAATCTAGAATTAGTATTGAAACTGTGATAACTATTTCAATATAAAGTTTGCAGCCTCCGAAACTTTAGCTAGGGTCAAAAGATATGTAGATTGGGAGACAGGAGCTGACGTCGCAACGGTATGACGTGCGATCTCAGAGTTCCAAGATCACAGTCGATACTTTTGCCACTGGATGGTCCTTTTAGACCTAAACCATCCCAAAGAGATGGAGACAGGGAGGAGTACGTCTTGCTGATCTCAGGGATATCGCAAAGTCCCTGATTGATTCAAGAGAATCTCTTCTTGCCAGCAACAGAAGCGCAGCCAAAAGCTGCTGAAGTTGGGACAGCTCCGCAATGGAAGGAAAGAGGAAAGAGAAAGTGTGTCCATCTAGTGAGGAAATTTTATTGTTATAAAAGAGACTCCCCCCCCCCAAATTAAAGCTAAATTAAACTTGCAAAGAAAAGAAAATAAGCAGCGAAATTAAGCTATATTGGACAGTGTGTTATCCTTTTTTTTTTTCATTTTCTTTTATGGATGGAAGTTTTGCAAATATTCCCTACTTTTTAAAGTGAAAGTATTGATTTTTCTTCTTCTATTTCTTTTTTTACTTATGGATTAAATCTTTTTCTTTATGTTTATAATATTGGTTTGGATGGGTTTTTTCTCTCGATTTTGCTCCATTGAAGAATTTTGTTTCTTTTAAGCCTGGAACGTAAAGAAGATATAAAAGGAATATAAAGAGGGTAGTAACATCAGAGTGAAAAGAAGTTACACTGCCACTTGGAGGTTGGAGGTTGAGTCCTGGAAATATTGCTTTTTTTTTCTCTCTTTAATCATTTTGACTTTGCACTTCAAAGGCTTCAGCTTGTTTACAGAAGAGATAAGGAGAAAAGCATGGGTTGTTTATACAGGTGCTCTTTGGATGCTTCTTTGGCAGCTGGAGAGAAGTGAAAACAAAACTTTGTTTTGAAACTAAAGTGGCAGTGTTTACTAGTTGGGAGAATGGCACAACACCAAAAAGAAACCATAACATTACAATAGATTATGTTTGAAATTCAAAAATTATTAGAAACAACAGAGAGAATTGAGAAGAAATTGGAAAATATAGATTGTAATGCAGTGAAATTCGATGGAAGAATTGAAGATATCCAGCAAATGGAAAAAGTGGAGGTTGGAATCCTAAAAACCCAAGGGAAAAATGAACAAAGAGGCAAGATAATTGTGGATACTGAGAGTGAACTGAGTGTGGTTGGAGATGGAAAGAGTGGAACATGGAAAGGGAAGATAGATGAAAAGGAGCTCTCCCCCAGATTCCAAGGTATAGAAGAAGAAAAAAAGAGAAGAATTGATGGATTCAAGGAGAGAAACTTTGACAAAAGCACTACTTATAACCAAAGATAAGCTGATTAAAGAAGCTTATGGAGAGCCTCAAGATTTTACAAGATATGTAAAAAGCAATAAATTGTGAAGAGAAGTCCACACAAATTTGATTAAGGAAATAACCAGAAGACTAATTCCACAAATGGCAAAAGACATAAGACTACACTGTTACTGGAAAGACACAAGTTAAGATATGAAAACTAATAACAAAATATTAGTCAAATTTAGTTAAAATTAGAGCATTATGTTAAAAATGAAGTAATAATGGATATAAGATAAATAATTGATAATGATAACAATGTACACATATGTATTGGTTTGATAAGATGAAATTTGGTATAAATTCTAAATGGTGATCATGAAAGGAAGTTTAGAAACTCTGTTATATATGAAAGCTTATAATATTAAAAAAAGAGTAAGTCAACTTTAGTTAAACTAAGACCAAAAAAAATGAAATGATGACAGATATTGTTAAATAAATGATTGATAATTATAATAATGTAATATTTGTATTGACATGATAAAAGGGAAATTGGATATAAATTGTAAACAGTGATTAAGAAAGGAGGTCTAGAAACTTTGTTATTAAACATAATTATTTTTTATTTAGAAAGTGTTATAAAGATGTAATGTTGCTGGATGATATTGAAAATAATGGAATGCCATCATGTGGTTTTGCTTTAAATTTTGAAATATTTTATATAAAGGGATGTAAAAACAATTATAGTCATATGAAGATTGAGGTATGATGATAGTAATATATATAAATGTATTTGATTTAAAATATGTAACTTGAATTGTAGGTGATGACTGTGGAAGGGATGCACGAAAGCTCTTTATAACCAATTGACACACTTTTTACAATTTGTAATGGAAGATATTTTTGTGGTGTTTGTTGTGTTTTGTCTGTGTTTATTCAAAAATAAAAAAAAATATTTAAAAAAAGATATGTAGATTGATGCCAAGAAGAGAATGACATATAAACAAAAACTCTTGTTTGTAGTTTTCTCTCCAACTGTCACAACTATGAATTGAGAACCGGGGAAAAATTACCAATGTTTCTCATAAATTCCCTTGCCACTCAAGTATTTCCACTTTGGAAATATGTAATAAAGCTTTCCTTCTACATCAGTACACAATGAACTACTCATTTCCTTACTCCAATATTAACTGCTACCTTGAAGGCTTTGAGTTTTTGACTATAGTACACACACACAAAAAGAAAAGAAAATCTGACACATTTTTGTTCCTCCGCAACAGCTATGTAATTCTGTTCTTAAAGCACTATACAGTAATATTTGCTTTGGATGTAACTGTCCAAGAAATAATAGATTATTAAGTTGACAATCTAATCAAATAAAAATACTTGACATAAATAACATACCTGTTTGGATATAATTTGCTTGTGTCCTTGTATGTGTAAATCATACTGCTTATTTAACTTACATGCAGAGTACATCATACAAAATGCTGGAATCACAAATCAGAATTAAGATTGCTCGGAGAAATATCAACAACCTCAGATATGCAGACAATATCACTTTAATAGCAGAAAGTGAAAAGGAACTGATGAGGATGAAAGAGAAGGATGCAAAAATTGGCTTGAAACTCAACATTAAAAAAGCTAAGTTCAAGGCTTCCCATCTCATCACTTCCTGACAAATAGAAGGGGAAAAAATAGAAGCAGTGACAAATTTTATTTTGGGGAGCTAATGACACTGCAGACAGTGACTGCAACCATGAAATTAAAAGACACTTGCTCCTTGGGAGAAAAGCTATGGCAACATATTAAAAAGTCCCCTTCTGGGGTGGGTTGCTGCCAGTTCGTTGTGCATGCATGTGCAGTTGCCTATTAATTGTTCTGTGCATGCACAAAACATGAAAACATGACTAAAAAACAAGCCAGCAATGGCAGCGGCGACTGGGGAACCAGTTCGGGGGCATGGCCAGCCTGCTGTCCCTACCAGTTCAGTGACCCAGTCCCAATTTCCACTACTGGTTCACTCAAACCGGTGCGAACTGGTAGCAACCCACCTCTGGTCCCCTTGATGACAAAGGTACATATATTTAAAGCGACAGTTTTCCCAGTAGTAATATATGACTGGGAAAGGTGGACCATAAGGAACTGAAGAATTGATGCTTTCAAAGTGTGGTGCTGGAGAAGACTTTTTACTGAAAGGAGATCAAATCAATCAATCCTAAAGGAAATCAATCCTGTTCTTGGGAAGGACAGATACTGACACTGAAACTCAAATACTTTGGCCACCAAGTCAAAAGAAAGGACTCACTGGAAAAGACCCAAGATGTTGAGAATGATTGAAGGCAAAAAGAGATGAAGGCAGAGGATGAGAAGGTTAGGTAATGTCCTCAACACAATGAATTTGGGCAAATTTTAAGAGACAGTGTATGATAGGGAGGTCTGGGATGCTATGATCCATGGGGTCACAAAGTCAGACACGACTTAGATAAAAAGTCGTGCAACAGCAACTGTGTGTGTAAAGAATAAAAAGAGCCATCCTATTTAAATCCTTACTTTTTGTTTGAAGAAATAGAATCATTTTACATATTTTCTCTATTGCTGATTAATATTTATTTTCTTTCACATTTTAAAATGCTTTACACACTGGTTAAATATTGTTCTTCAAATAGTTGTGATCAAAACAGCAAGCTTTGTACAATTTATTCAAGTGAAGGCTCCTTTTTTGCTATGAAGATTGTGTGGCAGAACAGAAGCAAAATAAAAATAAAACCACGTATTAGTGACAAGTAATGGTATAATTATCTGTTATAATGTTTTAATTAACCAAGCTTGAAAACAAGGTTTTTCAAAAGTCAAAATCTATGCTTCAAAAAAAAAAAAAACACCACCCCACAATAGTTGGTTTTCAGGTTTTGTTCTGTTTTCTAAATTAAGAAATCTTTCCGACAGGTTAATAAATATTAATCAATTCTGAAAGATATATATTTCTGGGAAGGCATCAATAAGACACTAGTTCCTGTCTAAATTATTTTTAAATAAAAGTCTCTAAAACCTAATTAAATTAAAAGGGGGATGGTGCCTCATGGTTATCAAGGCAACTGTTGCTCAGAACAGTGATTCCTGTGGATGTCAACAACTCAGGAATTAAATTTTTCTAGTTGTTTTATTTTTCTTGTTTTTAAATGCTGAACTGTATTCAGTACATCCAACTTTTCTTTGGATAATTTATCCACATCTTTAAAACCTTTATTGTTCTCTCTTAAGTCTGTATAGTCAGGATTTTTTTTATACAAACAGCAGAGGTCAAAGTGAAAACTTTAATCCACTGGTTCTCAACTTTGTGTTCACTCTTAAAATACCTTTTGTGGCCAAGGAACCCCAAGATTAAAACATAACATTTCTTCAAGCCTTCACAGAACTTCTGTGACGATATTGCAGCCCCCGCAGATGTCTGAGGCCAGAAGTTAAGGACCACTGCTCTAATCCTAACAAGACCATGGAAACTTTACTAAAGGATTACACCTTAAGAACATTGGGCAGCACATTCAATCAAATCAATCAATTCTTCAAAAGCAGCTCAGCATGTACCTTCAGCTGGGCCCCTACATATTGTTCCTTCTTTTAGAAAGAGTTCAGTTTAAGATTTTGAGAACCATTTCTTTAATCTCCTTGGTGAATTTCAAACTTGGTCCTTCGCCATGAAACTGGCCTACTTCTGTCTGGATTTTCATCTTAAACTCTCTCCTTTTTTTCAGCTGGCTTGACCCCTTTAATTATGATTGACAGATTTCGGTCTCCCTGGTACAATACAATACAATAGCAGAGTTGGAAGGGACCTTCGAGGTCTTCTAGTCCAACCCCCTGCCTAGGCAGGAAACCCTATACCGTTTCAGACAAATGGCTATCCAACCTCTTCTTAAAGACTTCCAGTGTTGGGGCATTCACAACTTCTGGAGGCAACTTCTGTTCCACTGATTAATTGTTCTAACAGTCAGAAAATTTCTCCTCAGTTCTAAGTTGCTTCTCTTCTTGATTAGTTTCCACTCATTGCTTCTTGTTCTACCCTCAGGTGCCTTGGAGAATACCCTGTTTCCCTGAAAATAAGACCTCCCTGGATAATGAGCCCAATCGGGCTTTTTGAGCACATGCACTAAAATAAGCCCTCCCCCGAAAATAAGCCCTCCCTGAAAATATTACAACACAGCAGCAGCCATGAGGTGACCATGCTCGCGGCCTCCTACACCTCAAAAATAACACAACCTCTCTGAAAATAAGACCAAGCGCTTATTTCCAGGGTCAAGAGAAAATAAGACCCTGACTTATTTTCAGGGAAAGACGGTAGTTTGACTCCCTCTTTTTTGTAGCAACCCCTGAGATATTGGAACACTGCTATCATGTCTCCCCTAGTCCTTCTTTTCATTAAACTAGACATACCCAGTTTCTGCAACCATTCTTCATATGTTTTAGTCTCCGGTCCCCTAATCATCTTTGTTGCTCTTCTCTGCACTCTTTCTAGAGTCTCCACATCTTTTCTACATCATGGCGACCAAAACTGAATGCAGTATTCCAAGTGTGGCCTTACTTGTGCCAAGCAATATATGCCAAACTAAAACTCTATGGCTTTTCATGGCCTATTATCACTTTGATGGGTTATGAATGCACACAAGCTGATCTCAAACAGCAGGCCATAGATTTAGAACTTCAAACAGACTTTCCAGTTTGTTCTAGATGGGAGAATGCGGGTGGACAAATGGAGGTGAGCCAGGACTTCAAGTTAGCTAACAGTTTAATTCTGACAGGTTGCCAAACGCGGCACTTCACATTTCGCGCGTCTCAGCTAACTGGCAACAGCTGAGCCCTGTTTGACAGCTCTTTATATATGCCGGCTGTCAAACAGGTAACCAATCAGGAACTAGTACAGCGCCCCCTAGTGAAATGGACCAGAGGGAAAACTACAATACATAACACAGTTCTACCAAGAAACACCTTCTTGAGCCATTCTGCACATCTTCTTCAACCAGCTAACTACCCACATAATGATCCCAAAATTCAGAAGTGCTTCATCCTTTCAATAGCCATTATTGAAGAAAGATACCAAAAGGACCCCTTTGAACAGAGACTGTGCCCTGACAAAAAGCTTACCAAGAATTTAAATGGTTTAATGGTCTAGTAAAATTTGAAATAATAGCATGATGGAGGAGGAGAAGGCAAAAAGGATAAGATATATGGATGGAGAATATCCCTACTGAAGAACAATATTTCAATATCAAATTAAGGATTAACAATGTCAGAATACTATGTAAGAGCAAATAATATAAAATTGACTTATTTGATGAGGGATGAAGGTAATGAATATTTTTATATAATATTGGAAATCTTTTATGAGCTTTTTGCTGAAACTACAAAGGATTTTCACCGATTTTTGGATTGCGGATTGAAATGGAAAGAAGTGATATATGTAAAGTAATTTCAAAGGGGGCAGAAGGATGTCACGCTTGCTGGTACTTAATGTAAAGAAGCTTGGAAGTCACTCTTTAAATATTTTCATTCTTTTTCTTTTCTTTATTTCTTTTCTGAATTTTCTTTTCTCTATATTTTTTCCATTCTTTCTCTTTCATTCATTTCATTTTGTATTAATTTTTATTACTGTTAAAAATCTTCAATAAAAACCATTTTCAAAATAGAATTGTAAATGCTAGACATTTACAGACCAGCTACATATATTCCAATCTCAAACACACTGCAAACATCTGAAATTTGATATGACCCTAACAGCCAGGCATGAGTGGGAAGCAGAATGTTCTTTATCATACTGTTGGCATTCAGTGTTGTTTTTCATCTTTTTATTTCACTTTTTGTGAATCTCTTTGAAGCGAAGAGATTGACGCTAACATATGCAAGGACTCACCTCAATTGCCTGTCCCTGCATACAGCAACCATCACCAGTAGATTCCCCAGGATAGCCATAAGAATAACTGCTGAAATAAAAGTGAGCAGTGTAATCTTCTCTGCCACACCAAATCCTTCAGTTGAGCTGTTAAAAAAAAGATACAGATGTAAACACCCAAGAATACATATAAATAGGCAGTACCAAATTGGTTTGTTTATTCTGAGTTTCTGTACATTATTTAGCTTCTTCATCTGCAGAAACCACACTAATTTCTAAAACCATTGGTTGTAAATAAACATAATTTACAAGGAAACTGGTCTACTTACAGGGTAAGTGACCAATCCCTAACACCACTCCCATTTTGTAGTTTAAAACTTCAGAACAAATTTTAAAGACATGTTTTGTAATTAATTTTTCAACCTATATTCAAAATTGCTCTTCAATTAATTAATTACCCAGAATAAAATTTATATGCCTTGATTTCTTAAAACAGGTTTTATTTAAACAGATATGCAACTTTTTGACCAAAAATGTAGAACTGAAAGTACCTATATCATAATGTTATCTGGGCTGGAAAATTACTGTAAGATAATTTTCTACTTAGTTTGCACCTAGAATTCTCTCAGTCAATCTCTACATCAATCAGAACAAGCACACTAACCACAAATAAAATTTCATTTTCCCCCCATCCATTTCTTGTGGTGCTGGGACAACTAGCAAGAATCTGATAATAGGAGATTATACAGAAATAAAATAAAGTTGTACCCTAGTCAAGGTCATTACCAACATGTTGGATAGGGTTCCAAAACAAATCTCTCAAATCAGTCCAAATGTTTCAACAATTCAATGTTTTATATGAACTCTCTTCAAAAGGAAGCCATATGCAGAAATATATTACAGAAAACCTGTTGTGATTATCATGCCTAAAGGTAAAGATTCCCCTCGCACATATGTGCTAGTCCTAGTGGCCAGTGCTCATTTCTGTTTCAAAGCCAAAGAGTCAGCACTGTCCGAAGACGTCTCCGTGGTCATGTGGCCAGCATGACTAAACCATACCTACACAAGCATTTTCCAGGAATGGGAATATCTGTCTTAGTCACACTCTGGGCATTCATGTTAATGGTTACATTAGAACAACTACAAATTTGCATGTAAGAGAAATACCATTCTACCCCATACAGGTTGAAATCCTCCTTCTGCTCAACTGATCACATGCATCTCTGTTTTTGTTTATTTGTTTGTTTGTTTATGGATTAAGCTTCAATATTCTTCCCCAAGATTTCCATAGCTTTCTTGAAATGTGTTATTAAAATGAGAGTCCCTGTAGCAGTATATTTATGTGATACAGTACATCCGTGTTGTGGTTCTGGGGTATGAACATTCGGTTGAAGTCAGGAAAATAGAAATCTTTGAAGCAAGAGATTCAACTTGACAGTCTTGGATCCCTTATAGCCAAGGCAGAATGGGATTCCAACTATACTTGTCTTTTCCATCATAACAACAGTCTTCAATGTTGTTTGCTTGGATAAGCAAAAAGAAAAAAATGGCACCTGTTGTGTAAAGGAAGTCACCTTGCCATGAAAGAATGTCCAGAAAGAACCAACCTGACTTTCTGGGAAAGTAGGTGCAATTCCTAATTGCATTAATTACTGAATCTTTAACTAGGAAGAAATTGGAGCATATTAAACCATAATTGAGTGTGCATTAATGAATTATTATAGACAATGTTGAATCAGATAAAAAAGTTAATTATAGCCTGTTATAATTCTGAGATGAACCATTATACAGTACTTCAATTAATATTTGAATTCAACCATTATTAAGTGATCATACTCTTTGGGATGGAATAACCTTCACCTCTCCTTCGTAAAATATTGGGTTCTTACAAGTGTTCTGTCATCTGTTCATAAATTGATAATGACAAATTTACACAGTAGCAATTCACTGAACCTTATTTTAATAGTCTATATTTGGTTGCAAAAATGTGAATGTTTTTTTCTCACTGTTAGAGTAAAGGAATTTAAACAGTTCATTTTGAAATATGGTACATTATTTCTATTATTTCTTTCCTAATACAAAATTACATAAGTTGAATTTTCAGCAGCAACTCAACTTACACCGGCTCTTTATGCAAGCCTGCATTGTAATAGATTATTTTCCAGAAAGGAGCTTAGGTTCCACAAGTTATAATTTAAATCAATTTCCTAAGAGTTAAAAATGGAAGCAAAATCCTACCCTATATAAAAACAAGTGTAGCATATTTGAAAATATTATCTTTGAATCTGGGAAATCCAGATTTCATTACCCGCACAGCTACAAAGGACCCTGAATTTAAAGTATAGTATATGGGTTTTCTATAATTTAGATTGTTTAAATTGTATATATTAGTAGGTAATGCATGTAAGAACTTTACACATAATTTTAAAAAATGAAATCATGAAAATGAGTATGTGCTCATGATGGTATCATGAAAACTGGTTAGCTTCCTTCGGCTGTTTTTATTTTCTTACTTGAGCAGTTTGTGATATATTCCAGAGTCAGGCCCAGTCATGCCTTTGGTGTGATAATTGAGTTCTTCCTTTTCTCTGTACCAATAAAAAAAATCAAATTGATTTCTATCTAATCCATCTGGTAATGGCCATGTAGATAGATGATGTTTGCTGTTGGAAGAATTTATTATCTATTTATTTATTCATTTATTGCATTGGGAGACACTGTCTGAGTCCTAGATGATTCTGAATAGTTTACCTTCAAGGACAGGAAACAATAAAACAGAAAAAAGTATATTTGTCCAGAAAAAAACAAAACTTAGCAAGAAATCAGTAATTATCATGAACTTCTATCCTAATGTTAGGCCTGGGAGCAAAGCAGTGGTGGGATTCAAATAATTTAACAACCAATTTTCTGCCCTAATGACCAGCTGGGTAGCCTGGCTTGGTGATCATGTGACTGTGTGGGCATGGCCAACTCAACATCACTCACGTCGATGGGCCAGTTTCTGTCAGCAGGGCAATAAAGATTAAGCTAGAAACAACACCAGAATGTTTCCTTCCTGCCTTCCTTACAGGATTAGCCTTGTAAAGTGGAAAAAAACAAAAGGAGATTTTCTTCCAACAACCGGTTCTCCAAACTGTTTAGAAAGTTAACAACCGGTTCTCCCGAATAGGTGCGAGCTAGCTGAATCCTATCACTGGAGCAAAGCCAGATCTTCAAAATCTTCTGAAATAACTGAAGGGGTGGGTCTTAAGGGGGATATTGTTCCACTGCAAAATCATGGAGTTGACAAGAACTGATAAGCCATTCTCATTTCTGTTTCTTAGGTCATACAGCTGAATTATGTTTTCCTCCTTTTTATGACAATTTTTGGCATTACAATCTCCAACTCCAAGCGACATACTGTAACTTGTTTGAATGTTCTTTTGAGTTCAGACTGAACTAGACCATAAAACACATTAACCTGGTGAACATAAATTTGGATGAATATCACACTAAATGGGTTGTCCACAAAATCTAATTGCTATTATTCAAGCTTTGACTATTTTGTGTCCCAGTACTGTTTTTTTTTTTTTTGTAGACTTCCTGACTATGTAAACAACATCATTCCCTCTTTGTTCTTTATGTCCTAAGTAGTAAACAGTATGATCTTTTAACTGATAAATCTGATGTGCCAATCCAATTCACTGCAATCTTCTGATGTGTAAAATGTCAATATATGGTTGATACATTTTGTCTTACATTGTCTTAAGCTTTCCTTTGTTCATGCTTCTTACATTACATGGTACCACTGTAATTCTATCTTGGCAGCTTCAGGTTTTCTTTTTCTGCATGGCAACATCAGCAACTTGACTTTCCAAAGACTTTTATTATAGCTTCATTATAAATATCGTTAGTACTCCAAATGTTCCGCAGTAACATATTGAGTGCCATCTGACCTTAGGAGTCCATCATTTGACATTATATCAACAATCATGGTATAACTTTTTTCCATGTGGTCTTCTTGGTAGCATATAGAAATGGTTTACCATTATTTTCTCCCATATACCATGAAATGAATCTTTTGTCACGGTTAACCAGATAATCATGAACATCCTGTATCTTCCTATGTTGCTGCTGCCAACATAAGTGCCTGCTTGCTTTAGCTGGGCAGTTGGTACAATTTTAATGTCTTGGATGATTCTGCCTGGGACATATACTCTTGGCATTCTTCACTAATCTCCCCATGTGTAAACTCCCACGCTCATGCTGAGGGTGCATAGCAAGATTTTGGGTTTTTAAAAAATTATTATTCTACTACAAATTTTCAGGATAAAATGTTTTTGTACTTCTTCAGGGTTTTGGTCCACTTTAATAACCCATCACCATTTGGTGGCTTCTATTCATAAGTCTCCTCTATTTATAGATGGAATGCTTGGGCAGTTTTTCAGTGTTTGAAGGGCTGCCACAAGGAAGAGGGGGCCAACCTATTTACCAAACCACCCGTAGGCAGAACAAGAAACGATGGGTGGAAACTAACAAGGAGAGAAACCTAGCGTGACACTGAAGGAGAATCAAGAAGGGAGGGGAAGAAGTCACACTGATGCTTCTGATCTATTCAGGCAGGTTTTCCTTCTAAATATTTGTGGGTTTTTTTGTAATGAGTACATACTGTAACTTGCCTAAGTTCATCAGTCTTTGCTGAAATTCTAGGTTGGAGAAAATTACTGACAGTGAGAACAATCAACCAGTGAAATGAATTGCCTTCGGAAATTGTGGGTGTCCCATCACTGCAGGCTTTTTAAGAAGAGACTGGACTGCTATTTATCAGAAATAGTATACGTCTCCTGCAAAAACAGGGGGTTGGACTAAATGAGCTCCAATATCCCTTCCAACTCTGTTACTGCCTTATGATTTAAGTCCCACCTAAACCTTGTCATTATCAGTCCCACTAACAATTAAATTTCCTGACTTTATGGAGGAATTCCTCTCACAATTTTGCATTATATATAAATAGCGCTCCCAATTCTGGGCTAAGTCTCTACAATCGGAAAAGGCTTTCCAATTCAGATGTTATACATGGCAAAAGTGCAGAGCAGAATGGCTTTAAAGACAGGATTTCTGTATGGCTCCTTTCCATATGGTTACTTTACCCATGCAAATAGCACATCAATACTGCTTATGGAACTTTTTGGATCAACAAGTTCAACAAGACCTAAGCTCAAAGTTCTTAAAAGAGATTTTTAGGGAAAATACTACCATTGGTTTTCTTCCAATTGTAATCAGGCAAAGTTTGGTGGAATATTATCTACCACTGATAGTATTTTACTTTTCAGAAACACTTGAAGAGTTTTAATCCTCTAATATAACAGGGGATGTTTAGCAAAAAGACTGTCCTCTTCATTCAGTGCATGTAGGATTAAATTGTGGAGACTCAAAGACCATCTGTGGTAATGCAGTGGTTAGCATGCAGTAGTGCAGGCTAATTCTGCTGACTGTTGCCTGACTGCAGTTTGGCAGTTCAATCCTGACCGGCTCAAGTTGACCCATCCTTCCATCCTTCTGAGGTCAGTAAAATGAGGACCCAGTTTATTAGGGGGCATAGGCTGACTCTGTAAACCGCTTAGAGAGGGCTGTAAAGCACCATGGGCAGTATATAAGACTATTGCTATTGCTATCCTGAATCTCAATTACCAGGCCTTTCCATTGAGTTGGCCTTTCTGTTAACAACTTCATCTACTATCCTCCATCTATTTGTGTCCTGTAATCCATAGAATAAATTATGATAAAGTAAAATGAATATTTTATCCAAGAGAGATGTCATCTTCTATGGGTAAGTCAGTAGCAGAACTTCAAATAAAATGACAAATGGCTGCATCCAGGGAAATAGTACACTTAATTAGGCAGTTCTGTCCCACCGAGCATACTTTAACTCAACTAAAATGCAATTATGGCTTCAGCAAGTAATACACCAGAGACTATCAGGCTGCCTGCTACAATCTGAACAGTTTCTAGTCTTTGCTATAATTACTGTCAATGCCTGCCCCAGACTTTGGGTCATTGCATTTTGGTCAGTTCATGAACCAAGTTGGTTTGATTCTGTGGTGAACAAAATATCTTGAGCTGGGTATAACTAAGTAGGCACAGTTTGGCTCCCCAGTTTTCTCTCTTCCTGTTTTTACATCAATGAGTTTCATAATTACACTTATAAAATTAGCTCTACATAATATGACATTTAAAAAAAAATCTTCCACTTCTAGGGACTCAAATTTAAAAGTCATCTTTTAAAAGAAAAAGTTTTAAAATGGTTTTAGAAAGTATCCCTGCTCTAAAAACAATGACGATTGATAATTTGATTGCTTTAATTTTTAATTAATTTCTTAATTCTATGCTTTTAAACTTGATTTCTTATTTTATGCTGTTACTAGAAGTTGCCCTGGTCACTCTTTTCAGATAGGAGAAATGAATGCAAATTCAATAAATACTAATTTGGGGAAGGTTTCTATCTTTGGTGAAAAAGAACATTTGGTAGAATGATGATGATAGCTGTCTACCTTATTCAAGATAATTTTAGGGGGCTCACAATAATATTAAATAAAAACAGAATAAATAAAAGATTAAAAAAAATATTTCTGCACGGAAGTGAGAAACAATAAATGGAACTGCTTAGAAGACACTCAATGTGTGTCCCAAAGGTGCTTTTTCAAGAGGCAACTAGACTTCCTGGTTTTTCATTTCTTTGATGACGTTTCACTTCTTCAGCTTCTTGGATGAAATGTCTTCAAAGAAAAGAAAAACCAGAAAGTCCAGTTGCCTCTTTAAAAAGCACATTTGGGACAACTATGACCTGGATGATTGAGAATCTCCATATCTCCATATCAATTCAGTGTGTCTTTCTTAGTTTTTTGAACCGGACAGTGAGCTCATTTTATTCCAAACAAAAGTATGGGTGAAAAGCTTTTTCTGCTGCTCTACTGATTCTTTGGAACAGCTCTCTAAAACAATGGGTTACCTCTGAATATTAGGGGTGGATTGTTTCAAAGAATCAGGGTGACAACAACAACAAAAAGGGAATATCTCCAAGGTTCTTGCAGATGATACCTTTAAGGAAGGAACCTGGCAGATGTCTATCTTATCTGACCTGATGGGATGGGCATATGCCCTCAGGGACAGGCATTGTCATAGATAACCTTGCCCCATGCAATTTACAGTGGGATCTCGGGTCCCGAATGGCTCAGACAACGAACAATTCGGGTACCAACGAAAAATCTGCTAAATGTTTCACTCACATCATGAACACATCCTCAGGTGCTGAATAAGTACAGCCAAGGCAATTTTCCCTGCCGTGGCAATTTCCCCTTCCACGCCACTTTTTGTGTGCACACGCATGTGGAGTTTATCTTGCTTCTGGTCATGACCAAATTGGGTGCCGACCAAAGTCCTAGAACGGATTATGGTTGGCAGCTGAGGTCCCACTGTAGTTGATAGCCAGCACCTTAAATTGCACCAGGAAGGAAACCAGGAGTCAGTACAGCTTGTGCAACAGTGACTGAACATGTGAAAACCAAGTACTGTATTTTTGGAGTATAAGACACACTGGAATATAAGACGCACCAAGATTTTGAAGAGGTAAATTTAAAAAAAAGTTTTTGGACTCTAAAGACCTCCCCAAAATGGCCTCTTTTTCATGAAAACGGGCCCATTTTTTTTTTAAAAAAAGGGTATGAATAGCCTTTAGGAGGCTTGTAGGGTACTCCTGCGGCTGGGGGGCAAAATTGAACAAAAAATGGCTCATTTTTCGCTGATTTCTAAAGACAATACACAGTCATTTTGGTGAAGGCGGCGGGATTTCAGGAGGCAAAAAATGCTGTATTCAGTATATAGCATGTACCCAGATTTTCAGCCTCTTTTTTGAGGGGAAAAAGGTGTGTCATACTCCAAAAAATGCAGTACCCAGAACTACTTGGACCTCCATGTAGGATGGATGAACCTCCATCCTACATTATTTTGAAGCCACATAGAAACCCAATTTTTAGATTATTATATTATTTTAAAAATCTGACTATTAATTTCCATTGGGTTTGGTGCTGTGACACTAGCATCATGATAATATCCTAAGTAACAGGAATAGAGAAGCACAAAGTTAGAGCATATCTGATATGGGTTATGTCAAACAAAGACTATAAAATAACTTTCCTATTTTGGAAATATCTAACATTCTCTTTCCCCATTGTTCTCTACAGTTCTAGACAGGCTGATGCACAAGGAATATACTTGCTGACCTACCTTGAGGGGAAACTGCATTTGGGAACTCATTTCACTAAATCATTCATGTTCCCAACATATTTTGCAAATTTTGAAACTGCTAATATATAGATGGGAGACCTTCGAGGTATCCTAGGGCTGTAGATTAGATTGTGAGACTTTATTCATAGCTTTAGCATGAGGTATCTAAAGTACTCCAATTGTGACGGAAATGAAACATCATTCATATTTCTCAGATTTCCTTTAAAAGAAAATCAGTTCACCGTATGCAGATTTATGAAGCTGTGAAAGAATGTAGATTATTTAGTGCAGGCATGGAAGCCTTCATTAAAGTTCAGAGACACCAGTTTAATTTCCCAATACCAAGTGAGTTTCAGTTTTAATTTCCTCTCTGCCTGAATGGCCATTTCAGGCAGCCATGATTTATTTTTAAGTTCTTTATAATAACTGCATGTGCAACTCTGCAGTGGTACAGTATTGTATATTCCAAATAAAAAAAATCATGTATAATTATTTGTTGATCTAAACTACACCCATGGAGGTATTAAGAGACAAATAGGCCTAAAGTCATAGATTTCCTGTCTGCATCACTAGATTTCTTAATACACAGTAGGTAAAGATACTTTATAGGAGTGTGATGTCCTAGTTTTGATATGCATACCATCCAGATCCCATGACTGAAGTGTTTCTCTGCATATTTCCACATCTAGTGCATGATACATAAGCCATTCTACTTATAATCGTTTTCTTAATGGCAGAACCTGAAAGGCACTAAGGCTAAATAAGTCAGCTTATTTTTATATGCATATGATGCAATTTCATTTCAGCATAAAAGACAAATGTGTACTCAATAAGGTGTCTAGGTACAACTGTAGGGACAATGCAGACACTTTAAATTTTAAAAGATTCTATCTAGAGACAAGTTCAAAAGAGGGAAAAAAATCAGAATGAAATAGCGAAACCAAAGAAAGCAGGAAATACCCAAAACAAACAAAACAAAGTTCGAAAAAGAAAATGTAATTAGTATTCATACTCTTTATGAAAATCATATTTCATTTCAAAAACAGAGGAGGACATACAGACCTTTGCTTTACATTAGATTAAAATTTAAATCTAGTTCCTGAAAGGTCTGTATTACAGGGCAATGCTATTTCAGTGTTTTTTTTATCAGTTAATTGCTTGCTTGGAGCATTGTGAGAAAGTCAGGTACTATTAGAGCTATGACATAGTTCTCATTAATCTTCTTCCAATACCAAAAAATAAGCAACTAGACAAATGTAAGAGCCAAATGGATAAAATTATTTTGAGTTTTCTTGAAAGCAAGATATTTTTTGAAAGTTTATTACTTTATCTGGACATCATCTTTCTGCTCTCTTCTCTCTCAGTATGTCAGTGAAGTTATTGTAGTTTGTGGAGTATTTTAAAATAAATAATTAACACTCCCTGTTTCAGCATTTGACACACTGTATTTTTGAGGATCTAAGGACTGATAATGGAGTTATTGTGTTGATGCAAAGGTTTTTTTTCCCTTAAAAAATAGCTAGTTTTTTTAATTGGAGAGGGGTTATTTTACCTTTCACTGTGAGAACAGAAGAAGCTGTTAAAAACAAAGGAATGAACAAGAAGAGCAAAAGCTTCAGACAGCAGTGCTGAAAAGTGTGGGTGTTTTTGAAGATCCATTAAAAATTAGCTGCTGTGTGACAGACACGGCCTGAGGAATTTAACTCTGTATGTAACAACTTTCTTATTGATTTATCTTTCCCTTCTTCTCCCAAAATCATCACGCAGCTTTCTGTTCCCCCTCTTCTTCATTCATTTCTCAGTGCAGCTAATCATTCCTTTCATCCCATCTTCATTCTCTGTGTGTTTGTGTGGTTATTTATAGCATGTTTCTATCATTGAGAGTGGTTTATACTGTATAACTGAGAAAGATCCAGATGAGGATCAACTATTTTTATAATTCACATTTTATGTAGGACAAAAGACAGCTAGTTTAAGATCAAATGCTCAAGTTCTCAATTTAGGGTTACAATTTTTCTAATTATTTTTATAGTTCCAAAAAGTGCATATTCTAGAAATGAGGTTAATCATATAATGTTCTGTGAATGGCACACTGCACAAAATGTCTTTTTTGCTACCTTCTCACAGTGAAACTATTGGTGGCTCATTCAATTAGTTACCTTTGGATGCTTTCCTCAGAATCAAGTGGGCCTGAAGCCATGTTTCAAAATCAAAACTCTTTGAGCAATAGTGGTATGAAATTGAGAGACACCAATTTCAATAAAGCATGTATTTATGTGCTTTCTGGCCGCTCTTTCTCTTCTACGTAAGTGACAGCAAGAATGACATTGCCACAGACTATAGCTGGGAAACACACGTGTTCTGATTTCCTTCTGTATGCTGCATGGACCGAAAAGTTGGGAACCATAGTGTCAGCAGAGAAAATAAAATTGTTAAGAAAATCTAGATGTACAGCAACCCAAATAAATTCTAGCATTCTTCAGTAGGTATCATTTGTCTTCTTCTCCAGCTAGATATTGATAACCATCAATAATATTTGTTGTTTTGCTATTATTGCCCAGAAAAAATATTGTATTTTTACATACCACACATTTTTAATCAAAGTATTGTGCTTTATGTAAAATCAACTCCTGAAAATGAGGCAGAGAGTGAGGTAGACAGAAACAAGAGCACAGAACTGCAAGGGAATTTGTAAACTAGCTATTCTTGGAGCCTATAATATTGTAGCTACAACTGTCTGTGGATATCTCTTTTACTGTCATCAGTGTTTGTGTTCATCTGATTCTATTATTTTTAGATTCATTTAACTAAACATAATAAAATGGATGTCATATAAAGCTGTGAAGCAAACTTTCAGCCTTCAGCATTATTCCTATATGCAACAATGCTTTTGGGCTTTATACCTTTACCCATTTTACCTTAATGGGTAAAAAACATTTGGCATTGCAACAGTACTTCTTTTAGAAGTGTCCTTCTCTGCCTTTCTTCTTTGTCTCACTTAGACAAAGTGACATGGCGGGACTAAGTGGTGAAGAACTTACTTAAATAATTCCAATGAGAGACAGCCCATCAAATCCCAAGTCTATTCCATTGTTTAAGAATTCATATTGTTAAAAAGTTTTTCTTCCCTTCATTTTTTAATAACCTTCTAAAATGTGGTAGTTCTAATTGAACAAAATATTCCCAATGAGTTCTTGCCATAACAAACTGGAGTATAATTATTGTTATGATGGCTATTCATGATTGAAGTACTATGTTGCTGTGAACTGGACTATACCCAAAGGCAACTGGACTTTGTTTTTTCTTGAAAACATTTCACTTTTCATCCAAGGAGCTTCTTCAGTTTGAAAAGTGAAACATCTTCAAGGAAAAACAAAGTCCAGTTGCCTTTTGAAAAAAAGCACCTTTGGGATAACCATGACCTGAATGAACTGAGAATTTCCATAGTCATTCATGCTATACCTTTTCTCCTTCCACATATAAAGTTGTCATTAGAACAGGGGTGTCAAACCTGCAGCATCATGTGACGTACAGGGACTTTTTTTACCCTTCGTTAAACCAGACGGGGACGAAGCAAGCATATGACATATCCGCCCTCTGGGTCGCAAGTTTGACACCCCTGCAATAGAAGTTAGATCCTTGGTTAACATTAACAACAAATAAATTCTTTCATTTAATTTATCATTGCTCTTCATTTCTTACCAACTGTGGGGATTTGTTAACCTAGAAATAATTTTCTGGATTCGTAGAACATTCCTTAGTTTCTTAGCATTTGAATGAAACATGATAATGAAACTTCTTGTGTCTTCACTAATATGCATCCTGCTATTTCTGTCCATACTAAATAGAATTTTACTTTCCCTTCTTGAATATTAAATTTATCTGACATTTCCTTCACATTCCTGTAAGATAAACAGGAAGCTTACTTGGTGTTTGTTCCTGCATATGAGAAACAGCATTCAACAAGGAGTTGCTTCAGCAGCCACCCAAATTCTATAATAAGCATAACAACAACAAAAATGAGTCTGAGCCATATTTTAGGGTAGATACAACATTGGAATATGATATAAACCTTTGACTAGGAAATTAACAACCTGCCTTTAAAACTGACTAGGTGACCCTAGCCAGTGACGTGCGGTGAGGTTTATGGCTGGTGAGGCTGGTGACATCATCAGCGCGAGCCGCGGTCCCCTTCATGTTGACTCAGGAAGGTGGGAAATGGGACCACGTGTGCAGGAGGCTGAAGCTGCCTCAGCCTCCTGCACACATGGTCCCATTCCCCGCCTTCCTGAGTCAACATGAAGGGGACCACAGCTCATGCTCCGCAGTCTCACGGCTCGCACTCTGCGGTCCCCTTCATGTTGACTCAGGAAGGCGGAGAATGAGACCACATGTGCAGGAGGCTGAAGCTGCCTCAGCCTCCTGCACACGTGGTCCCATTCCCCTCCTTCCTGACTCCTGAGTCAACATGAAGGGGACCACGGAGCGCGCTCCACGGGACCGTGGCTCATGATCCGCGGTCCCCTTCATGTTGACTCAGGAAGGCGGGGAATGGGACCACATGTGCAGGAGGGAGGCTGAGCCTAGAGGAGCCTCCTGCACACGTGGTCCCATTCCCGGACCACGTGTGCCGAAAGCACCTCAGGGCCTTTTCCCTTTTCCCTTTTTTTTATTTTCATGATGAGAGCGGTGAGGCTCTGCCTCCCCTGCCTCCCCTGACCGCACGTCCCTGACCCTAGCCATTCCTTTTTCTTTAGTCAAATTCACTTTTGCAAGCTATTGTAAGAATGAAAGAATATACAAATATACAAAGGACATTGAAACATATAGCAAATTGTACTTAATTGGCATGTGAGGAACAATTCCAGAAGTGTTTGTATGTTTATTTAAGACGTTGTGGGTTTTTAAAGAAACGTTTTCCAATATATAAACCAAATTCACTCAATTATGCAATATGTATATAACTCTGTCAACAAAGAATGCATTTCAGATGGTTAGTAATGTTAAGTGACAGTGCCACAATATTATCGAACTGGTAATTGCTTATTGTTGAATTTCCCTGTCAGTTTCTAAGGTAACGTTTTATAGCACTAAATTTATCAGGATGCCTTCCCCAACACTTCCCTCAGCACTTAATTAATCAAACTGCACAACAGTTTGTCTGTAGTGATTGCAAGTTAATAGCAAACTTATGTACCACTATTAAGAGAACAAGAAAAATAACAGTAAAAGGCAATCATCTGAAGACTTCCACTTCATATTATATAGCTTTGGTTTTTTAATGAAAAACAAACAAACTAGCCAGAAAGCACTATCAAATAATTGACAATGAAATATTCTGAAGAAGAGAGGTTTTACAGATTCATTTTTATGTCCATACAATAAGCCTAGAGAGGCAGTTTGCTGTAGTGGTTCATGTATCATGCTAGAAAATAAGAAACCATAAATTTTAGCCCCACTTTAGGCACAAAACCAGCTGAGTAATCTTGGGCTACCTACATTTTCTCTGACCTAGGAAGAAGACAATGGCAAACCACTTCTGAAAAACCTTGTCAAGAAAAGTGCTGCAACTGGTCTAGGCAGTCTCCAGGAATCGGATGCAATTGAACAGAAGAAAAAATAATAAGACTATTTGATGTGAATGTATTTCAAAAAGTATTACAAATGTACTGTATATAGATTAATGGGAAACTAAATTGTATACTAGAATGATTTATTTAATGTTTAAAATACAACTATGAACATTGTACTGTTAAATACTACTTTTCATATAACATTCAGATTTCATGTAATCTACATTTTTGAAAACCAAAGTATCTACATGACCTAAGTGAAGATTGAAGAGCATAGAAACGGAAGAAAACTTAGACAATATAAGGAGATAATGCATAACGAACAACCAAAGCAATATTGTACCATCACTGTACAATATCTATCCCTTTTTTATGCACCATGATGTCACACACACATACAAAAGAGATGGCACTTAGAACTAATACTTGAATGCTTTACAAAATAAGGAAATTGATTGTATGTTGTGGAAATGATCTTGAGAGACAGGAAGAAAAGCTGTAGCCTCAGAGCAGTTAGATAAGAGGCAACTTATCAGTTACAACTTATCCCTGAGCTGAGGTAGCGCAGTGGTTAGAATGCAGTACTTCAGACTACTTCAGCTAACTGCTAGCTGCAGTTCAGCAATTCAAGTCTCACTAACTCAAGGTTGACTCAGCTTTCCATCCTTCCGAGGTGGGTAAATGAGGACCCAGATCATTGGGGCCAATATGCTGACTCTGTAAACCATTTAGAGAGGGCTGTAAAAGCACCACAAAGTGGTATATAAATCTAAGTGTTATTGCTATTGCTATCAACTTTCAGAATTGCAAGATTGCTGCCAGCTCTTCAAAGTAGTCCGGACAAAAAGTATTAGCTACAAGTCTGAAAATACATCTCTCCTCTCTGTGGTGGGTTTTTATTTATTTTTTACTCCCAGTTCACTCGTATGTGCGTGCAATGCTTCTACGCATGTGCAGAAACTTATGGGCATGCGCAGAAGCGTCCAGGCGAGTGGGTGGAACCTCCCACCACCACTACTACTGGTTTGCCTGATCCGGGCTGAACCGGGAGCAACCCATCTCTGCTCCTCTCTCTTTACAGTGCAAGAAACTAAAAAGATATGTCCCCCACCCCACCCCCCATTCCTTCTGCAAGCCCAGCCACCTCTCATCTGACCATTGCCTACATTGTGGCTCTTCCTGCTGTCTCCCAAAGCTGCCTTATACATTAATATTGACTGACTGACTGACTGATTGATTTTCTGCCATCTTAGCAACCATGTATGGCAGATTTTTTTTCCTTCAGCCTGGTCCTTCAGGTTTTCCAGTGGTGAACCCATTACTCTAGGAATTGGTCCATCAACCTGGCTGAAGGTTGTCCTCTTCTCTTTCCTTCCACATTTCCTATCATTATAGGCTTCTCAGGAAAGCTAAGTCTTTGCATAATGTGCCCAAAATTAGGTAATTGGGGCCTGCTGATTTGTGCCTTGAATGAGAACGCTGACCTTATTTTGTCTATAATCCATTTGCCTGATTTTTGTTTCTATCTATGGGGTTCCCTAAAATCCTAGACAACCAATACCCAAAAGTAGCAACATTTTTCTATCCTGCTTCTTCAAAGCCTAATTTTCACTTTCATGGACTTTCACAGGGGAAAAAAAGTCTGTATGATTCTGTTCTTAATGGGCATGGACAGGTCACAGCATCTGAATACCTTTTCCAAAGAAGAAGGAAATACTATCTGGATGACAAAATTGTTTCCTGTTCTTAATGTTTCCTAAGAAGAAAAGTTCTATATCAACATTTTATATAATTGTTCAGAACAACTGTTATATTGTTGTTGTTGTTGTTGTTGTTGTTGTTGTTGTTGTTAGCTATCCACACAAGCTACAGTGGTTTCCACTCCAGTCCTCCATTTAGGTGGGAGCCTAGGTTTGATCTGATTGGTTGAGAGGCCTGACAGCTCCCTATAAAAGGGGAGCTGTCAGACCTCACAGTTGCTGGATTGTACATACTTGTCTGATAATAAAGAGCTGTTATTACCTTCAGTCTGGAGTCTGTCCTCTCATTGCCCTAATCTAACTACTACTACTACTACTACTACTACTACTACTACTACTACTACTATTATTATTATTATTATTATTATTATTATTAATAATAATAATAATTTTCTTACATACCATTTTAAGTATACATTCATATATTTTTTATTCTTTTTTACATTTGTCATCTTATACATTTGTTATTCCATTAAATAGATTATGATATACATTTTGGGTTGCTTTATTTACAAACCCTTCCCCCTGTTGTAACACCATCTTATTTTCTCTTTCTTTTCTCCCTCCCTCCCTTCTCTTTCTTCCCCCCTCCTCTCCTTCCCCTTCCTTCTTCCCTTACCTCTCCCTACTCCTACTCTTCCTCTTACCCTTCCTACCCTCTCTTCTTCTCTTTCCCTCCCTTCCACCCTCCTCTCCTTACCTCTTTCTTCTTTCCCTCCTCTTCCTTTCATTCTCTTCTCCTTTCTCCCTTTCTTTTTCTGTTGTTATAAGTGCCTCTTTCAAATCTCAGTTTATGTTTTCTTGGGATGGTATTTCCCCAAACCCAAATATAATTTAGCAGCATTTCGTATTCCCTTAGCTTTGCTAATCTATCCTAACTATGTTTTTGCCCCCTCTATATATCGCTCTTGAGTTCAGAACAACTGTTGTGTAATTCTCATGATTAACCTGAATGTCAGGCTGAGTCACACTACCTTAAACTTGTGGGTTACATTTTAAACATCCATAAAATCATCATGGAGAGGAAGACGGAATTATGTGATGACAGTCTTTTCTAATGTAAACATTATAAACTGAATGTGGGAATTTGACATAAAGATATGAAATCATCATATATCACACTCTTGCCAAATCTTCCATTAGCAATAGCTAGAAGTGAGAACTACTTTTGTTCCCCATAATTCAAATTTGAGACTCCAGCCAGAAAATATTAAACTGGCTGCCAGTTTGTTTGTCACACACCCAGACTGCTAATGAGAAAACTACACAGAACAGATTTCTTACCAGGCAAGTTGGCACACAGACAATCTGACTGTTATTTGCTGTAGCAATCGCTATTGCATATGATTTGTCTGAACTTTATATAGCTGCCACACAAAATTCTGTTTCTTTGGAAATCATCAAGACTTCTGTTGTGGTCAGATACCATCTTAAAACTAGACATGGATGACTTAAGAGAAAAAAAAATCAGTTCTCTTTTCTTTAGAGAAAACAAGAACAAGTAGCAGAATTCATTTAGCTCAGCTGTGTACCTGACAGCCAGGTTTGTTATACTAAAATATATACAGTAGATGAATAGATGAAGTGTAAGTATTTCTGTGTTGCATGGAAAGTAAACTGCATGTCTGGAGTTCTTGTAAGGAGGACAAAGAAGCCAATAAGAAAAATCCATACTGATAAAAAAAAATTGGACATATCACTGAGGGGTTTCTCCTGGTGTTAAGAAACAGGTCATTAGTTGGAGCTGCTCATGCTTAAACAGTTGCTACTGTCTTAGCATTTGGACATCTTTAAATTCCTGTGCTCCAATTCTTTAAGGAAAGCTACTAAATCATTAATTAAAAAAGAAAAGAAAGCAGTTCCCTTTGCAAAAAAATTGTCATGAGGTTCTATTGATCTGTAATTCTTCAAACCCACAGGTGATACCTCTAGGTTGCAAATAGCCTTTGAAGATTTCAGTGCATTAGTCAATGCAATAGCCAGGTTTTGCTATCCTTCCTGTAAGCCTATGTCCCTAATCACAATGCAATTATGGTAAAACAGGCAAACACTGTGTTTTCCAGTGGGAATAATAGCACAGCAAGCATCAAAGTGACAAGAACATGATTTATAAAACAATGACAATGTAATGCTTCATAAACTGTGTACCAATTCTCTCCCTAAACATAAGACATGGGATGAGAGTCAGATGTGGATGTATATATGTGGTCAGGTTCTTGCTTGGGGAATAATTGGGACAACTGATTCAGATTCCCTATTTGGGGGGCATCCCAAGTACAACCCATATCACAGATCAATCAGGCTAGTCTAACTAATTGGGAGAAAACTTTAAAAGCCCATTGACCATTTTGGGTCAACCCTTCTATTTTTAACAATCACAGCTGAGAACTGTACTTGCTCCAAAATATAGTTTCCTGTTCTTGTCTGGCTAATTTTCAGAACTATCCTGCTTCTAGTTCTAAAATGCCAGTAAGCCATCAAGCCTATCAGCCACTGTTAGACCTGGCTTCCATCAATGTATTCAACTCTTTTAAACATGCAGTATACATATAATTCTGTCATCGTACAACGGAGTTATAGTTTATATAAAGAGAGCAGGCAGTTTAATTGAAAGAGCCTTCCAGGACACTAGGCCTCGACTGCCAACTGCATTACCTGAGAGATGACTGGGGAGGTCATAATGTTTTCCAGACAAATCCTTGCCTTAGAAAGCAATTAGAGATCTAGAAGCAGACATTCTGCAAAGTGACTCCTTGCCTGCGATCAATACTCAACTCCAACCCCCAAGAAAAATGGGAAAATATTTAACCTACATATAGCCTAGAGACCATGAGGTACTATCTTTATTGTAAGATCACAATAACAGAATCTTGCAAGTCTGGAAGCACTTTCTCTCTTCCCTGCCTTTACTTTCCAGAGTGCCCTTTCTGGGGTATTTTCTCTACCTGCCCCATACATCCCTTCAGCCAATTCGCTCTCACAGAGAGGGACTCCTCCGGGTGTCGTCCACTAAGCAATGCCAGCGGGCGACGCCCAGGAGTAGGGCCTTCTCTGTGATGGGCCCGACCCTCTGGAATGACCTCCCCCCGGATATCAGAACTACCACCGACCTCCGCTCCTTCCGTAAGAAGCTTAAAACCCACCTGTTCAATTTAGCCGGCCTGGCCTAATTCCCAATTTTAGTCCCTCAAGCCTGCATTTTTAAATTTTTAGGGGTATGCCTTTTAGTTGATTTTAACTTTTACCATTCTGTACAGCTGTATTAGGTTTAATTCGTTTTTAAGGGTATAGGGTATTTATCTTTTGTATCTGTTTTTAATGAGACGCCTGTACACCGCCCCGAGTCCCTTCGGGGAGAGGGGGCGGTCTATAAATCTTGAAAAATAAATAAATAAATAAAATAAAATAAATACCTCCATGCCTTGTATGGACTGAGATATATTTTGTCAGACTGTTATCTATGCTACAGCTCTTCTTCCTGTTTCTAAAGTTATTCTGACACCCTATTGCATTCTAGCAAATGTGCCTCAGTAATATTCCTACCGTGTTTCCCCCAAAAAATACAACCTGTCCTGAAACTAATGCCTTGCCACATTTTTCGCGAAGGCAAAAATATATGCCCACCCCCCAAAATAAGCCCCCTGGACAACCCCCCCTCCAGCCAGGCAGAGCACTGCTCACTGACCTAGCGGTATCCCGAAGGCGCCAAGCTGAGGGTGTGTGATGTATGGTTGTGGGCTGGCTGCTGGAAGACTCTCTGTCCGGAAGACTCTCTGTCTGGCAGCTGGCCCACAACCATACAGCACACTCCTAGAGCGTCTACTGCTGGAAGACTCAGCAGCCAAGTTTTGGAGTTTGGAAGCCGGAGAAGAAGTTATGCTCGGAGCGTGGCGGTGGCAGCGGTGGTGGCAGTGGCAGTGCCCTGGCTCTGCAGGGAGAGCTGGGCCAGGGCATGGTGAGGCTGGGAGGCATCCTTGCTGGGAGCGGAACAGGCGCTCGTGCAACCCCTTTCTCCAGCTGGGCAGAGCTCCATGCACTGGCCTAGGGGATATCCCTAATGTGCCAAGAACTGGGGAGCGGGCAGAGCGCCAGGTGCCTTGGCACATTAGGGATACCCCCTAGGTCAGTGAATGGTGCTCTGACTGGCTGGAGAGGGGGTTTTCTGGGCGGTTGCTTGTGAGCATGGTCACCTCATGACTGCTTCGCCCCTGAGGCTGTGCCCGGCTCTTAGGGAGCCCACTCACAAGGGAGCAGCTGCCCAGCAACCCCAAAACAATAACCCCTCCCCTATGATAAGCCCAAGGCTATATTTCATGGGGCAAAAGAAAATAAGACCCTGTCTTATTTTTGGGGAAACACGGTATTACTGAGGCACAATACTTCAAATGCTGCATTTAAATAAGCATTCAAGAAACTGAGTGTTCTATTTTTAACAATCACAGCTGAGAACTGTACTTGCTCCAAAATATAGTTTCCTGTTCTTGTCTGGCTAATTTTCAGAACTATCCTGCTTCTAGTTCTAAAATGCCAGTAAGCCATTAAGCCTATCAGCCACTGTTAGACCTGGCTTCCATCAATGTATTCAACTCTTTTAAAAGCCTATACAACATGCAGTATACATATAATTCTGTCATTGTACAACGGAGTTATAGTTTATATAAAGAGAGCAGGCAGTTTAATTGAAAGAGCCTTCCAGGACACTAGGCCACGACTGCCAACTGCACTACCTGAGAGATGACTGGGGAGGTCATAATGTTTTCCAGACAAATCCTTGCCTTAGAAAGCAATTAGAGATCTAGAAGCAGACATTCTGCAAAGTGACTCCTTGCCTGCAATCAATACTCAACTCCAACCCCCAAGAAAAATGGGGAAATATTTAACCTACATATTGGACAGCTCATGAGAAAAAAAACCCACAAATAAACAATTTAAAGCAGCTATATTCCAAACAGTCCCCTTTTCTATCTTTGGAGACAGTTTGGTCTAGTAGTTAAAAATCAGGCTAGGAATTCAGAGATTCAGAGTTCTAGTCCTGCCTTAGGCACAGAGCCAGCTGGGTGATCTTGGGCCAGTCACTCTCTCTCTCTCAGGAAGTGGGTAGTGGCAAGTATTTGGGTAATCTTCTGAAAAAGGTCCCCAAGAAAAAGAGCCAATACTATATGCTTTCTTAGATAGTGGAACAACCCATTTATTGTTTTTCTAACTCTTCTTTTATAATTTATCAAAACTAAATCATCTCTGAGATAAAACATTGAAAAATCCAGAATAATCTTATATGTAAGTACTAGCATGGTAGACAGATTTTCAACCCTTTCCCTATAATTCCTTAATCAAAAATGTCTGGGTTTTTTCCTGCTTTTTTTGCACAGTCAATTGAATTTGCAGAAAGTATACTACCTTTATTATTCATATTTCTTGGTCCACTATTGCTAGGCAGGTAAGATTGTTAATCTAGGAGTGTTTTTGTACAATGTGCTCTATTCCCTTCTTTGAATACTACCATTAAATACCACTATTCAGAATAATTCAGTGTTTTCCAGAAAGCTGGCTAAGAACCTGGAACAACTTGTCTCCAAAAGTTGTAAATGCTGCAACACTGGAAGTTTTTAAGCAGAGATTTGATAACCATTTGTCTGAAGTGGTGTAGGGTTTCCTGTCTAAGCAGGGGGGGGGTGGACTAGAAGACCTCCAAGGTCCCTTCCAACTCTGTTATTCTATTCTATTGAACTGTGGGTTTTCAAATGATAATACACACAAAGTATTTTGTTTATCTAGTATAGTAACCTAACCCTGGTTAACATACAGATTTATGACAAGAATAAATGAAAAATAAACAAAAAGGGAAAAGAATGGATTCCATTCTATTCAGTGAAGATTATTCTGAGTTATGTATAGATCTGCAGTCTAAACAGAAATGTTAATTAGTTGAATTCCTTTAATTACAATTCTTTTACTCAATCCTAGAACTGACATCTCCAAAATTGTACATTTTTAAAAAACATGTTCCTTTCAGATATATACCTAAATGTTGATTACTGGATACCTGTTCCTCAGTGAAACAGAACTTGCATTTTATCATTTTCAGATCATTTTCTTGAATAATACTTAGTTGAAAGAAAATTAAAGATATATAATACAAGTTTCTTTGGAAAACATCTAGTATGTTTGAAAGTAGAATCCAATCTAATCTAGGTCAGATTATAGTGTAAGAAGTCCAAATGAGATCAGGAACAATATGTGTATGGAGATTTTCAGTCATCCAAGTTCTGGTTGTCCCCAAGATTCAGTTCTGTTAGAACTAAAGAAGCTTCTTATATGAGAAGTGAAATTTCTTCAAGAAAAAACAAAGTCCAGTTGCGTTTTGAAAGAAAAGCAACTTTAGGTCATTTGCAACAAAATAATTAACTACAGTCTAAATACTGTGCAAAGTATGTGATGCATACTCTTAGAAGTAGAATTTTCAATATCTGTTTCCAGACTTTAGTTATCATGTCCATTCATTAAAAACAATTCAAAATATAGAATGTGCTAATAACCATATTTTATTTACTTAATTCATAGACTTCAATACGTTGCTTATCTATAACTGACAATTTATCCTGATTTATTACCTGCAAAAAAAATATTTTTGTTACAAGCATTAACACACACACATACACATACATACAAACATATATACATACATACATATACATACACACACACACACACACACACATATATATATATATACATACATACATACATACATACACATATATATACACATATACATACACACAAGCATACATGCATGCATGCATGCATACATACTTACATACATACATACATACATACAATAATTTATCTAAAAGAATGAACAGAAAGAACTTTATTTGCTTACCTTTATGCACAGGAGAATAAGGAAGAAATGTATATTGGAATATTTAGGTGATAGGCATATTCAAATGTAAGGCTTTATACAGGGAGTCAACCAATGTAGTTCCCTCAGAATTGGTTCTATCTTAAGCCCAACTAGAACTTTTATAACTGAATTTTCTATCAGACAAATTTTCTAAACTGATTTCAAAGTACTTGAAATCAGTTTAGCATATTTCAAGAGTACTTGTACACAAGACTCACTAGCTCAAACTGGAGGTTACTAATATATAAATCACTATCAAGCTACCTCAGTTTAGAAAAGGGCACAGCTGGTGCACCAGATAAACCTGCTAAATTCATTACTATAAGAAATGAAACAGCTATTATGGAAATGAAAGAGCAGAAAGAAATAAAAGAGTTAATCTGTCAGTAATGAAATTAGTATATAATAGACCTCTTGCTAACCTGATAAAGGAGAGGCATTAACAGTCAAAGATCGAATCTGTTTGTTGCTCCAAAATAAAAATAAAGGTTCCATGTCATTCCTTAGAAGACCTCAAAAATTTAGGTATAATTGAACATGACTGCTTTTCGTCAAAAGAAAATGTATAAACAATATTACCCTTCATTTTTTTCCTTTGAAGATACATCTCAAGCAACAGAACCTCTTTTGTTCTACAGAAATATCTCTCTTCCCCAACAGACACAATTTGTTTGTCTACTTTTTATATTACCTATGATTTTACTGAAAATTATATTGATGTATATAAAAAAGGACACATATTTGTAATGTATGCTACTTTTATGTGAACGTTGCCAGGCAACAAGTAGCCTAAACTACTACCATTTCTTGATGGACATGTCTTTGATTTTTTTTTTGGGGGGGGATAATAGCTTAAGCAAACAGATGAGATTGTACAGCTAGGAGGAATCTGAACAAAATTCTACAAGCAGGTTGGTTTTCTTTGGTATGAGTGGAGTCCATGCCAATAATGTTGCATCAAATGTAAAATATTATGTGTAACATTGGCTACACATAATATAGCAGCAGGAAGATAAAAGACAAAATTAGAAAATTATAGATTAGTCTTCAATTAAAGTGGGTGGTAGGACCTAGTTAACCTTGACAACTCTTGAAAAAACCTAGGTCTTATTTTAATATATTTTTATATAGCATATTTAATCTAAGGGCTGGTTTGGACAAAACTCAGCAGCACTTTTTCATGTGACTGTTGATAAAAATAGGATTCACAACATGATCACCGATGTCCGATGACAGATATGGCACAAGAAAAAGAAGAATAGCATATTCAGAAACTGCTCATATTGGATTTGGCTAATGGGAATTCACCCAAAAATCCCAAAGATACAGATTTGGCTTGGGACGAAGACAATGCCAAACCATTCCTATTTCATTGACAAGAAAACAAGATGGATATATTTATGTAATCATATCATCAAGAGATGAGCTCAATTATGTAGCATTTCCTAAGTAGATTGATTGCTGCAATTTCACACTGTGTTATGTGAAAAATAGTGTGATCAAACATTGTGGTATATTGTTTAAATTGGTAAAGCAACAATACTGACTATCAGGCATGCTCTGTTTTTTCCCGACAGTCATTTAAAAATTGTAAAAAAAATTACCATACCAAGGTAGCACTATTTCTTTGAGAACTACAGTAGAATGTAAACATTATAAGCTAAATGTTCTTTACATGATTTTTCATACATTACCTAATGCACCAACATAGGATCTTGTCCTTGACCATAATTGACTTTGCAAAAGGTAGCTTTGTAAGGAAATTGACACCTTCACATTTCAAAAGGGAACAAAATATTTGAAGAAATATAATCCAATATAATCCAATATAATTCAATCGTGGAAATAGCCCTTTGGTTCCAAAACTCTGCCTGTAATTACTCTGAGTTCCATATTGAATTACCATAGGCATGTGAGGTAATTTCTACTAGTTAGTTTATTAAGGCAATGTGATCTCCAAAGCCAATGTGTTTAAAAGCATTAACTTCACCCTTTTGAAATGTGAACTTATGTGGAAGAAACTCCCAAGTTTCTAATGATATTGTAGGGACCTCTCATTTACTCTTCTATATTTTATCCACATTATAATGGATTTTGACCAGTTATTTTCATTGTTGTAAGGCTTGAAAGTACCACAGGATCTCACTATTTGGGTTTTTTTTGGGGGGGGGAGAAATGTATACAGTACTATTCACTATCCACTCCAACATTTTCTTCTACAACCCAGTGTGCGTTCTTTCCCAAAACATTAGTGCTAAAAGATTTTCCAACCTGTCAACTCCCATTAGCAGAAAAACTTTTTTTCAGATTATTTGCCCAATCTTTTTATGTCTCCTTGTATGATTGTCTTTGATTGTCTATATTTAGCTTAGACATTTGTGAAATAATCCAGATAAAAAGTTTTGAACATTATATCCCTTCTATAAAATGACTATCACTAAGTGTTGTATCTTATGATTCTTGATGAATATACACTATATATATGAATATACAATATACACTTTTTATGTACACTGAGAACATATGCACCAAAGACATGGTAGACTGGAACTTTTACTACATGGAACTTGTAGGCAAATAGCAGACATCTAAGTAGTCCCTACAGCCAACTATATTCTGTTCTGCATCACATGTCCCTGGGTCAAATCCCATGCTTTCCCAACTTCTCTTAAAAAGAGCCATAAATACTATTTTCTATTGTTCCCAACAGCAAAGATCATGAAATCAGATAATATTTGCATCTCATATAGAACAGAGCAGAGCAGAGCAGAGCAGAGCAGAGCAGAGCAGAGCAGAGCAGAACAGAACAGAACAGAACAGAACAGAATTCTTTATTGGCCAAGTGTGATTGAACACACAAAAAATGAGCAAAAATAGAAGAAGAAGGGAAACAGAGACCAGTCCAATTTAAAAAGTAAGAGACATTTGTAAAAATTTCATCCATAAAAAGGAAACAAAATTAAATAAAAAAGATAACACAATAGCTTTAATTCAGGTTAATATGCCACTTGCTCTCTTCTGTCTTCAATTTTAACTTTACTCTAAATCTTTTTGGGTGTTCTCTAAAAGTAAAATGTATCTCACCAATTCCAACACACACTCTCCTGCTGAGCCTCCGTTCAGGGGTCGGTCCCAACCTTATGCAGCTTAAAAATGGCTGCTTCTCTTGTAGCCAGCAAAAAGAGATTTCTCCTGGATCGATCAGGGACTTTGCGATGTCCTGAGATCAGCAGGACATGCTCTTCTCTATCACCATCTCTTCTGGATGGTTTAGGTCAAAAAGGACCATCCAGCAACAGAGATATCAACAGTAATCCTGGAGCTCCAAGATTGCATGTTGTGTTGTAGCGACGTCAGCCCCGCACCACCAAAGTGGTCCCTATTTTTCTACTTGGATTTTTATGGGCTTTCTATCTGCTAAGTTGGCCAAAGCTGGAGCTCACGCCAATACGTAGTGCTAGGGATTCGAACAGCTGAACTGCCAACCTTTCTGATCGACAAGCTCAGCATCTTAGCCACTGAGCTACCATATCCCTTGTTTTTAGAATCATCTATACTTAAAAAAATAATACAAAATAACAAAAAGTGTATTAGTCTAGTATGTTATTTCTTACTAAGAATCTAATTTTTGTTTAAGGGAACATCAAAACATTCACTCTTATTTGTAGCTGGGTGTAGTATATTTCTATAATCTCAACGGCTATAGTTTGATTCAGATCTAACAAGTCTCAATTTATAAAATAAACATGCATATATAATATACCCATGGAAAACCTCCTCCTTTGATGAACTGTCACTTATACGTAGTGCTAAATCTTATCTTTATCAGATACACCTAGTTTCTGGCAATTCCAGGCTAGAGGTTTTGCATTTTAGAACGTGAAATTCAATTCTAGATTTGCCCTATTAACACCACCAGCTGTATTTACTCATTACTGAGACTAAGCCAATTAATTGCAGTTAGAAGAGCTTGTTATGAAAGAGTCTGTAGGAGTAAAAGTGTCTTCATAGGATGTTTGAAGCCTAGAGATGAGCCTCTAAGCTAAACTTACTGTTGATTGCAATAAAAAATAGTCACTTTTCTCACATGAAATCAATAGTAGGATGGGAAGTAATGAATTATACGAGTTGGGTCTAGTATAATTGGGTCTCACTTTGCAAGTTGTCTTGGTATGAAGGTGTAAAAAGTAAAAGCCGGTGAAGACTTTTTGCTGCCATCTGCTGTTAGGAATCCATAGCTCTAAACCTGTTTGTTGTTTTCTCTGTTGGCAGTGACTGCAGTGCTTCATTTATGCCTCAGATACACATATAGAAATAGAAAGACTGATGTCCAAATATCCATATTAAATAGAATCCAAGTAAATGAATAAATGCACACACAGAGAGAAATCTTCCTACATATATGATATTTATATTTTTTATATATATATTTTTATTTTTAGGATCAGCTTGCTTTGCTGTTTTTTAAGACATATATTTGTTTTAAATTAAATATGCCCTATCTCTGAACAAAAAACAAACCAATATGTACCTACTATCACAGGGAGCTCTTACGGTGTAGCTTTAGAGTGAACTAGCTTTTATTATTCCTTGGTAATGTGGGTGTTTAAAGAGTTTCAAATTAGAAATAGCAATGGGCAATTAATAATGTTAAGGTTCTATCAAGTGTCTTTTACTCTACCCCACTTCTATAAAACTGTTAGTGAGGTAGTGAAATTTTAAGTCAAATAAAAACACTGATATATGTTCCAGACTGATAGGAGACTAGTTCTCAAAACCCATGACAAAACAAACATGATAGAAATATATTTACCATGCTTTTTACTTCAATTCCTAACTAAAAGGCTAAAAACGGCAGTTAATAGTATTGTTACACAATTCCTTCAGCCATCTCAACTAAAAGTGTATACAAACTAGCCTTATTAAGCTACATACTACTTTTTATGCATAAAAGCAAAAGGGATCAGTTTGCAACATTTTCATTTTAATACATTTTGTTCAATATATTTTGTTTTAAAGTATACAGTACCTACAGGTAAAAATAAATTGGGACTGAAACTGTATTAGTCTGTTTTGCTGAAGTGTTAACTAACTACTACACTATTCTGCATATTTCAGCAAAAGTTAAGTTCATACAAGTTGTGTTAATCAAGAAATCACCATTTCAGTACTTTTTTCTGCCATATGTGACTTGGCCAACATCTTCAGCTTGATCCCACCAACTTTCCACCTTGATAAAAGTTATCAATTTTACAGATTTAATGGGAAAGTCAGAGTTATTGAGGCTGAGTCCATTTTTCCTTTCTAGTTCATTTCCTTCTCTTTTCTATTACCTCATAAAAGGTGAGGAACATATCTGTGCTTCTCCGAATAGCAATAACTTCTAGTCTTTAAGGTTAGTCTATTTCCTATTCCAGTGTTTCCAAGTTAAGTAGCCTTAAGATGTATGTAGACCTTTGACTCATAGATTTCCTCACCAAGCCTCCCCCTAGCTAGGGGATTCTGGGAGTCAAAATCCACACATCTTATTGTTGCTGAGGTTAGGAAACACTGGCCCTTTCTGCAGATGGATTTTCAACTTCAGAAACAGAAGATAAACTGAAGAAGCAAACAAACAAAAGTTCTGCATTGTTAAACTGTAGAATAAGTGTAGGGAAGATACTTTGTGTTTTAGCTAGTGATACTATGATGAAACTGTCCAATGTTTTTCTTTACTTTGCATGGCCCAAAAGATAAGGCAGAGTTATCTTTGCTTGGCATGTGCCCTATGAACTTGGGCTTCTTAAAGTGTTCTTAAAGCGTTAAGCAACATGCGTTAAAAGATCTCTTCCAATTTCCTGACTTATTCTACCTTGAGCTTCATCATAGGGCAACAGGAAAAGATGAAGGGTGCATTGAAAACATTGTGCTACTGTAGCTTGTTTTTGGATTTCCTTTACAAACAAAAAACAAAAAAACCAAGCCTATACAGTATTTCTTACCTCACATCCATCACAGACAACAGGCATGGAAAACTGGGACCTCAGCATCCAGAGAAGTATAGTCCTAAGAGAGAGGGTTGTTATTAAAGAGTTGCCTTTGTAGAATAGCCTGACAGCTTCTTTGTGACAGCAACTTAGATATTCAGCAACCATAGTCTTAATAGTAGAATTTAGAATTTAAATTTAATAGAACTATTATTGACATATTTTTAATCCCTTCTTAGTCACAAATTGGATTTCTTGAATGAATGTGCTGTAGATATCTGAATAGGTATTCTAAAGAGAGAACCAGGGCCCATCAAATACTTTATGTAATATTTGTATAGAACTTGACATATGTACAGTGGAGTTGGGCAGCTATAATCAATTTAAATAAATAATAATCATACATTTCAGCATAATCCATTTCTGTGGGTGACTAAGATTCCTCAAATACAGTAAGCAGTAAAGGAGAAGAATGATGATATGGAAACACAATATAAAGAGAGAAACTGAGCAGTATTAGAAAGAATCTGATATGACATGTTCTGGCATATAACACTAGAAGTGCTCACTATGTCGATCTTCCTGAGAACCATGAGATTGTTCATTCAGATAACTCAGATTATCTTTGGACACCCACAGATGCAGCACAAACAAGTGTAGGAGAAAAGCCTTTCACTGAATTGCAAATTCATTGGCCTCCATGCCAATTTCCTTACAATTGTGAAGTTGACTTGTGTAAGGACAGAGTCTCCTTTGAAACTGAATAACTACATGGATACGTCCATGTGGTTTTCTTAGTGACAATATGGTTACCTACCTTGTTTCCACAGATGGACATCTATGAAAGATAGCTATGAGAATACTGTTGTCATTTGAGAGATATTGGGGGGGGGGAAGCATAATAGGCATACTTGTGCTCTAAATTCCCTCTATTTTTCAATTTCTGAAATATTTATTTATTCAATAGCTACCATATTTTTGGTCTATAAGATGCACTCCCCCCCCCCAAAGAGGGTGGAAATGTCTGTGCATCTTATAGAACGAATGTTGCCAAAGCCCCACCCACTTGCCGGTCGCCACTCTGTGGCCTCTGTCTCCCAGCAACTTGCCTCCTTGCAGCAAACAGCAAATAGCCTGGTCAGCTTCAGCACAGCCATATTTAGCACAAGCAGCTAATTGGCAGTTGGATCGGCCTCCTGGAATACCGCCAATCAGCTATTCCAGGCTGCAGGAATTGCCCATGACTGCCATCTCCACCACTGCCTATTGTTGCCTCTACACGCCACATTTTTGGCCTCCACACATTCTGTTTTCAGCCCATTCCAGGCAGTGGGGATTGGCACCACACCCTGAAATGGGCCAAAAATGGGGCGCACAGAGGCTGAAAATGGGGAACAAGGACGCAGCAATAGGGGGCCACGATGGGCGGTGACAACGATGGGCGGTGACAGCGATGGGCGGTGGCGATCCCCACAGCCTGGAACAGCTGATCGGCAGTATTCTGGGAGGCAGATCCAACCACCAATCAGCTGCTCATGCTAAATCAGGCTGTGCTGAAGCTGACCAGGCTGTTTTCTGTTTGCTGCAAGGAGGCAAATTGCTAGGAGACAGAGGCAGGGTTTTTTTTTCTTGTTTTCCTCCACAAAAGCTAGCTGTGTCTTATGGTTTGGAGCATCTTATACTGTGAAAAATACGGTATATCTGCCCATCTCAACCAGTAACTGATTTTACAAAGCATGATGAGACTAGCCATGATCATTTCATGGCTTCAAAACTGTAGCTATAATGTGCATCCGATATGTGAAAAGGCCTAACTTGATCACTTGTTTCATGATAATTATTTATTCAATAAATATCCCATCTTCATATGGTACAATACATAGTGATGTACAGAATGATTCCTCTTCCTATTTTCATCCTGATGTGCTACAATTAATTTATTTTTTTTCATTTTTCTCTTAAATTGTGTTACCTTTATAAAGATAAAAGGGATAGAGAGGTATAGTTGACTCATAGCCACCTAGTCAGGTTCATGGGGACATAATCCTGGACTTTCCCAGTCCAAGTTCAGTCTCCCGTCCTTTGCCCTATAGTAGCTGCAGCATAAATCAAATATGTTTATCATTTTGATCATACAAACTGAACAGTACATACAGAGGTTGGGTAAATAATTGTATATTGCATGAGAATCTATTTCAGCATTCCTTTATTAAGATCAAATCACCCTACACTATTTTAGTCTAGTTCCAGATTTCTTCATATTTATGAAATCATCCATGGGTTGTCATAAAAACTCGACAATACCATTGAATTCAACAACTACTAAAAACAGAATTACAAGCTGATTCACAGTGCTAGGCTTGGTAAAGGTATAAGGCAGGGAAATTCTACCTATATTGGGAAGACTCTGGAAGAAGGTAGAAAAAGAAAGTCGAAATTCATTTGCATTTTGCTGCCAAGAAAACATGAAGGTGTTCATGATGTTATAAGTAAATTCAAAATAAGCAATGGAATCTAACTGTTTAATGTAGAATTAATCCTCTGGCACATAATTTAAAGTTTAAGTCTCAGAAATTGCATATGACCTTTAATCAAAAATATCAGTCTACCAAGCTATAAAATATTGACTTTAGAAATCCACAACAAGCTTTTCTGAGCCAATGAACTTTTGTTTCATATATACCAATCTAATAATTTCTCACCTAAGGAAAACTTCAAATGTTACCTGCTGCAGACTTAACTAAAGATATTTGTTAATTTTTGCTTTAATTTAATGTTATATTTAAGTCCTAATCTACATTTGAGAATAAGTTGCTCTATAATATGAGCCCAACCAAGCAGAAAACAAAATTGAATGTTTTTTGAAGACTCTTCACATACTCATTCCAGAACATGTTTTCTACCCTCAGTTAAGCTAGATAACATACCATAACTTCATGGGCACCAACAGCTAGGAAGGAAGAAAATATTACTTGATGACTTAGATGGCATTTTGCCCAAGAATATTTACTCATGTGTATTGGACCATATCCATTGGAACATTTATTCATGTCTATTGTAACTTAGTTACAAAAATACCATTACTGCTTAATGGTATTGCCTGAACACATTGGCTTTCACAATCTTGTTTGTACAAGATTAAATTAAATTGGGGGCGGGGGGATGAATCTGGTCTGTGATGTCAGATTAAGTAGAAAGGATAACTTTCTTCCCAGTTGTGACATATTCCAATTTGTTTCAGAATGAATGAACACATGTTGATTGTTTAATACTTACATTTCCTGAATCTGGGTTCACTATTAGAATACCGTCATATCCATGAAGAATGTCCTTATTTGTGCAGAGCGCTGATGATTCACCTAACAGAAAACTGTTGGTGATATTAGAATCTAACGTCAGTACTATCTATACTGCCTGAGGACCAGGTTAGATGTGACATCTTTATATTAACTGTTTTTTATAAGTAACTTTTAATGGGAGTGGGATGCATGATTAGAATCCTGTCATGGGATAAGGGGATTTATATCTCCGTTTATGATCGCAGTTTGGTGAGATGATGGTGGTGATGATGATATGTGTCTGTTATTTTTCTCCTTCTTCTGCTCCTTTTTCTCCTTCTCCTTCTTCTCTTTCTTTTTCAATTGTGGAAATACTGTATTGCTTGATTCAGCAATGCAAATTGAAACTTGGGGATAAATAATCATTGATTTTAAGTAGTCCAGCAGTAGCACGCTGAAGTTTCCATCATGACCCATTATAAACACGTTTCCAAGTCATATAAATAAGATATAAAAATATTATGAAGAGCTGATAACAAGCTTATATTTAACTGAAACATTTCTTTCTTATAACAGAGGAGCTCATACTTCATGCACTTTTTCTCAGATATAACAGAGAAAAGCAAAAATGTTATGTTTCTTTATATTATAGAAATTTGTTTAGGTTTTATAGATTTTACTGCTTAAATGTGGGCCAAATAATTGCTTTTTTTAAAAAAAGATGTGGCAAAGGTTGTCAAATGCTTTCTGTATAGCCTGCCTATTTCTTTGGCACTGTGATAGCTTGCTTCTGCCAGCTAACATGACCCAAAAGCCATTACTATCTAGAGATGTCCAAACTTCGCCAATGTGCCCCTCTTATCTTGGTGTCCCATGGAACCAAGGAAAAGGGCCTTCTTCCAAGAAGGAAACAATTTGCCCATCAACTATATCACTTGTCATAAACACTGAGTGATCATAGAATGCAAAGCTACATTATTTCAAAGGGACAAATCAGTACATATTATACCATGATTCACTTTCAAAAAATGCAAGGGAGTAAAAACTTTTAAAATATAGTTTGTGAAGCTTTTATTTGAAAAGAAATTCTCCTGCATCAACTCTTTCAATTCTTTGTTGAAAGCTTCTGTGCTGCCCTTTCCTCAAACCTGCTATATTTATCTTTCAACAAGTTTAGAGGGAATATATCTGAGGAATCACCTATCCTGATATGAATCTACATGGGTAGCAAATCAGTACAGCAGATCTCAAAAATGTCTTCATTTCCGACAATATGTTTATCAGGAAGATGGAAAAAAGCTATTTCTCAGTTGTTCCTGTGTTTTGAAGTGCATTTCCTCAGGAGTTGTACTCAGCCCCCACTCATCTGCTTTTAGGAAAAGGATAAATACCTTCATCATTTATCAGGCCTTTTTACTTTGAGCTAGCTGACACTGAATTTAAACTCTGTGTGTATGATTAAGTGTGTTTTCTTTTTTTAAAAAAATACTTATTCACATCTTGAGTGTTCTATAGGCAGAAAGTTAAGTAGAAGAAAGAAAAAGAAGCAGCATTTTCAACCTGACATTTGAATTATAGTATTGTATTTCAAGTTGACTAAATTTTCATTTTTTTCTATTAAAATTATTTATTTTGTTTTATTTATTTATATTAGCCACCCAGTTCCAGTGGATTGAATTATTTAACAATGATACAGTATATGCAGATACACACACACATACATGCATGCATGCACGCACACACACACACACATATACACATATATATAGCAATAGCAATAGTACTTCATAGTGCTTTTACAGTGCTCTCTAAGTGGTTTTTACAGAGTCAGCCTATTGCCCCCAACAATCTGGGTACTTATTTTACCAACCTCAGAAGGATGGAAGGAAACATTGAGCTGAAGTAGCCTGCTGTACTGCACTCTAACCATTGTGCCGCCTCACACATTGATAGATGATAGATAGATAGATGATAGATAGATGGATGGATGGATAGATGATAGATAGATAGATAGATAGATGATAGATAGATAGATAGATAGATAGATAGATAGATAGATAGATAGATAGATAGATAGATAGATGATAGATAGATGATAGATATAAAGTATATAATATCAGGACTTAAAATGGACACCTAACATCAAAAATGTCATCAAAAAAGCACAACAAAGAATGTTCTTCCTGCGCCAACTCAGAAAAGAATTCAATTCAATTCAATTCTACTCTATTCTATTCTATTCTACCCTAACCTACCCTACCCTACCCTACTCTAGTCTACATCAACAATGCTCTTAATAAAAAACTATATTATTATCATTTCAAACAAAGTATATTTTCAAGAAAGATATTATCTATTAATAAACATGGCTAAATTGATGGTTCTTAAAACTTCAGCTAGTACACATGTGGAAGTAAATAGTGAGTAGAGGTCTTGATTATACATGCATTACACAGAGCAGAAGCAATCGTCCAGGCTGCCTTTTAGTTTCAGTGCCAGGTTCAAAATTGTGTTGGTCTATAAATACTTTGACAAGTGAAAGTAGGTCTTATTGGTGGTGGCAAAATCGCTATTAGTGAGAATGAGGCAGACTTTTTTTGTTTAAGTGATTATTTTGGGAGCAGCCTATGTATACATCGACATTTCAAGAACTTCTACAAGTGACATGGATTAGATGCTTATTAAAGACTCTATAAATTCCCAAAGATCATAATTACTGAATGTTTATCCTACCTCTGTGGTGCTTTAAGATATCTTTGGCAGAGAAAGATGTATAAAAGGTGACTAAAGAATAAGACTAATAACTATAAATATAACCGACTACTGAAGCAAAACAGACAATTAAATTGGAAGCATCTAAATAATCTGGTAGGTAGACTTTGAAATCTTTTGAGCCATTCTCCTTGGTTCAATTAATGTAAAACATGCAGTACTGACAGATGTAGCAGTCTCAGCCATCTCTCCAGAGTATTTGCAACCTCCAAAGTATCTTTTTGTGGAAAGGTGAGGAGGCGGCTACAAAAACCAGGTGCAAAATCTAGATATACAGTATGTACTCTAATAATAACAACATAGTCATTCCAAAGCTGTGCAGGCGAAAAATTATTTGCTGAAGTCTTCTCTTGTATCTAACAACTAAGAATTATGTAAAGTGTGAAGAAACATAGAAAAACTCTAATCATCTAACCCTAGAAATATATTCAAGAAATAAAGCTGACAAGTTTATACTTGAAATCAGTGAGAATGTTTTGTCTTCTAATAAAATATTTTCCATCTACAATTGCCAGACTCCTTTTTCCTTTCCTCATAAGCAAATTTATGGTGGCATATCTGTTTTCTATGTAGCTTCATCTGCTGTTTCCAATTTCATCATCTGAAGCAGAATGGGATGAGAATTTCCATCCAAAGAAATAAAACTTCCTAAAGTAATGATTGGGAGAGCCAATTAAATACCTTCATTAGCTCTCTCAGTTTATACTTCAGTTTCAAAAATATACAGTATTAGTCTTCAATATTAGCAGGGAAGAACTGGAAATGGAAGCATGAATATTTAGAGTTACAGTCAACAGAAATATACTTAAGAGAGCTGGGAACATAAAGCGGATGGGTAATTTCTTCCAGAACTGTTTAATGTTTTAATGCTGTTTATGCTTCCTGTTTCCATTGTTCCCATATCCTCTTATCAAAGGCAATCTTAAGATATAGCATGTCTTCTTTTGTTAAAATGTTGTAAACATTCTGGGTAATGTTCCCCACTGTTTTATGGAAAGGCAAACATGGCTGTTACAGCAGTCATCTGGAAATAAATGGATATCTAAATCTATGGTATGAATTACTATCCCAAAGAATCAGAAGCATGCCATCCCAAAACTATTTTGAATGACATTTATATTACCATAAAAAATATTAATGTCACTATATTATACATTAATTTCAAGAAGTTCTGCCCTGTAACTGTATCTATCAAAAATGTGGACATTCCACTTTCAAACAGAACATGAATTTTGGTAACAAGGAGTTAAAGTGCAGTATTGCAAGCAAACTCTGCCAACAGCCTGCAGTTCAATCCTAACAGGGCTCAAGGTTGCCTCAGACTTCTATCCTTCCAAGGTTGGTAAAATAAGGACCCAGATTGTTGGGGGCAATATACAAATAATGCTTTTATCTTGTAAACCACCACATAATGCTGTAAGTTATTATGGGATGGTATATAAGCCTAAGTGCTGTTGCTATTGCTATAACATAAAAACTATTTCTCACTTTCAGGATATTCAGGATCCATGTTGGAATCAGGAAACATTTCAAATGACATAGTTCTTTGTGGAAGATATTCCAGAAAACTAGTGCTGAAATTCTTAAAGCTTTCAGATAAATCCTGGACAACTTCACTTTATTGAAAAGCATATTTATGCAAAAAAATCTCATAATAATGTGGATCTCTGTGGAAAACTGAGCTTCACTATTCCTACGAATCATATTCTCCTTTTTATTCTATAGCAGGAATGGGGTCCAGGAAGATACAGGAACTTCAGTAGCTCTGATGGAAGAGAGAAAGACAGACAGAGAGAGAAAGAAAGACAGAGAGATTTTGATTGAATTGATAGAATGGCAATTTATTCATTGCTCTACAGTTAATAGAACATTTCAGTTGAAACGCATCATACTGGTTGCTGGGTAGCAACACAGAGAAACTATTATTGCTTTAAATTAGTTTCCTGGTTGCCTAAAAGCATTGGCTGACGATTATGGAAGCAGGATGCTACACTGAACAGATATTTGGTGCATTCCAAATTTTCTTCATGCTTTTAAGAAAAGGTTGACGAGGGCAGAAAGGAAGAGAAAAACAGGCTGTATATAAATAGCAATACATTAAGATATATCTCTGATTTGAAAAGATGGAAAATATCAATTTGGAAATCTTGTCCATTCAAATAGATTGTTGGCCTTTCATTGCACTAAGCAAATTTGCAAATGCATCTTCAAATGCTCATCTTGCCATGTAACATACACAAGCATTTAGTGGGATGTGGAGGTAAACTCCATAGAACTGGAGATAAACTCAATTAAACTTGAATTAATACACCATTCAGTGTGCCTGCTGTTATCATTTATCTTACAAGCCTATATTTTGTTTAATATAGGGGCTCGTAATAACAATTTGTAAGTGAATAGACTTCCCTGAGTTTCAGAAGTATTCTGCCCAAACCTGCAACCCAAAGAATTATAGCAAGTGTAGCTCAACAGATCTGAGAGTCAAGAGGATTAAAAAAGGCATAGCAAGATCCATAAGTCTTAGCATAGTTGCAGCTCTTACAATATATAGAACAGAACAGAATAGAATTCTTTATTGTCCAAGAGTAATTGGACAAGGAACTTGTCTCTGGTGCATAAGCTCTCAGTGTATACATAAACAACAAAGTGATAGGCCATATATCAAATATCAGAGTTACTATCATTAATCATAATATACAACAGGTACAGACTTCATCGGATAGTTAGAAATGATAAATCATAGATACCGATAGGAGAAGCTAGTAGGAAAGGTGAGAATATGAGAAAGATTGGAAGATGGGAAGGATAATATCAATACAGCCCTTCTGCATATCTAGGCCAAATATCTTTAGGTCTAGGATAAATACAGCATTAATAAATTCATTTCTAGTTAAAAAAAAACAACTGGACCCCAAATCAACATCAACAAATTAAAAATTCTTTACACTCAATTAATTTTGACATTTAAAAAATATATTGTTACTGTTTTTAATACTACAGAACAGAATAACAGAGTTGGATAGGACCTTAGAGGTCTTCTAGTCCAACCCCCTCTTCAAGTAGGAGATCCTATACTATTCCAGACAAGTGGCTGTTCACTGTCCAATCTCTTCTTAAAAGCATCTGGTAATGGAACACTCACAACTTCTAGTTTCACTGGTTAATTGTTCTCACTGTTAGGATATTTCTCCTTAGTTCTAGGTTGCTTCTTTCTTTGACTAGAACATGGAATAACACAATTGTGACAGGCCTGATTTTAACTTCTTGAAGATTAATTTTTCAAGAAACAATGTGAGGGGCAATGTCAGATTAAAAAGTTAACTGTTTGAAGATTAATTATTCAAGAAACAATGTGACAGGCAACATCAGGTAAAAAAGCTGAAGTAAAACTTGAGGGAGTCAACCTAAATTTAACATGATGCATTAGAACACAGGACCTGCCTCACATAAAGTGATGTTTGTTGACTCACCAGGCCAACTTGGTAATTAGAACTATTGCTTTATTATTACTTTAGGGTCAAAGAGATTCTTATTATTTTATCACTGAAAAAGAAGCTGGAAAGAAAATTCTATCACTGGCAGAGCTTCCCAGAGCTTTCTGCAGCTGAAGGATGCCTCCCCCACACACCATCTGCACTCAAATCGAAGATATCAGGTACTCTGCCCTGCAACATCTTGTTCTTCTTCCCTCACACATGCATGTACACACCTTTTTCCTCTCATGATATCCAATTAGGATGCCTATATCCTAATTAAAATTGTATGTTGAACAGCATAGCCTCAAAAGTACATAATGGTACATATCTTAATGATAGAAAGGAAACTAAACTAAAAGGAAGAATAACCTGAAAAATTAGGAGAAAGAAAAATGTTTTCTGTATGTCCTTTATGAGGAGGGGTTATGTACAGTGGTGGGATTCAGCCAGTTCTCACCACTTCGGGAGAACTAGTTGTTAACTTTCTGAGCAGTTTGGTAGCTGGTTGTTGGAAGAAATCATTAGGGCAAAGAACCAGTTAAATTATTTGAATCCCACCAGTGAGAAGGGTAGAAAGGATTCTGCAATTCCATGCAGAGCCCTCTTTAGCATACATTGATTTGCTAGTCATGAGTCTATTAAAATAAATGTCACTGAAAAAAAGTGACTTGTGATTACTTTTCATACATACGACCCTTGCAGCATCCCCATGGTTACCTGATCAAACTTCAGACCCTTGCAACTGACTCATATTCATGACGGTTGCAGTGTCATGGTGTTGTGTAAATCACTTCTTGCAACCTTCTGACAAGTAAACGGGGAATCGATTCACTTAACAACCATGTTACTAACTTAACAACTGTAGTCATTAATTTAACAACTGTGGCAAGAAAGGTTGTAAAATGGGACAAAATTCACTTAACAAATATTTCGCCTAGCAACAGTAATTTTGGGTTCAATTGTGATCGTAAATTGGGGATTACCTCATCCCCAATCGTTCCCTTTCTGTACCAGCTATCAATCCATTTCTGAACTAAAGGAGAAGTCCTGAACGGTTAGGCAATGGTGACATAAAGAATTGCTTCCTTCCATACCTACAGTCTCTAAGATCAAGTAACTCTGTCTCAGGAAGTCTGCCAAAGAACAGGTAGGATCTGCCTGATGCATATATTATAGTCTTTGGGGCAGAAGGTGAAGACATTCTATAGATTTTGTTATAGGTATTTATTGGTGGGTTTTAATCTTTTGCAATTGCTAATTTTATTTTAATAATGCACTAAAAATATGATTTTATTGTGTTGATTTAATTTATATTTATAGTATTTACTGTACTATAATATTTGTCCATAGATTATTAGTAGGCCACAGAAAATTGTTTTCAAAAATAGATTAAATATTATTTTATTTCCAATTTCAAATATGGAAGCTTTCCATTAATAGTGTATTAATACTTCTTCACATTTGATAGGGCCAATATACATATTAAAATTTATGGACTCCAGTTGCCACCCATAAGAAGCCGCATGGAAAATCATATTTAAAACATTAAAAAGGACTTTGTTGATCAACATAAAATCGAAGGCCTATCTGAACAAGCTATTTTATACATATCCTGATAGAGTTCTATTTTCTGGATATTATCACCAATTAAAAACCTCTCCTAAATGTATGTAACAAATGCATTCAGATCATGGTGAGTCATGGAGAAGAATTTCATTGCAGGAATTATATGCTCACAATCATTCTTTAAATAATGTGTTCCATTTTAGGATTTGGATTTGCTGAACAATTGAGTTCATTTTCAGGTGATCTCATTGGTACACACATGTAGCTTTCTTAGTGATAAAATGGTGGTTTTCCCAAAGCATTCTTCTGTTTAGTTTTTGACTTCCCCATCAAGCCTACAGTCTCCTAATCAGGTGCAGGGGTTTCCTGGTAGTTTTCAATCCAAATTCTAAATAACCAAACAGTGCTTAGGCTTCTGTCAATTGCTAAGTATGATGACTGGCATTTTAAATAGTATTCAGAACAATATAAGGATATTGATGCAAATCAACTAATAATATAACATGGTAAAAATAACACACTGCTGAGATAATGGTATGCACACTAGTTTATAGATAATTCCATTTTCTTGCTCTTTATCTTCCCTCCCTCTCTACGTGAATGCCAACAAACACAACAAGCAAATGACAGAATGGGTTATTTTTCATAGACTATTTCCTCTCAATGAAGAAATTTAATAACTAAAATATATCTTGATGACAGACAAGAGCACAATTAAACAGCAGACTGAAAAGTTCTGAGGCTGACACTTGATATTATTTTCTGCATTCCTTTACAAAGACCATAATTGTCCTGAAAAATGTATTCAAGGTGATATGGCTGTTGTTACATTGTTTCTGGCCTGTTTCATGCATTACATTAAGACTTAATGTGAATTTGGCACATGTTCTTTGAATCAGACTTATAATTTCTGGGTTATAAACCATTGTTTATCATGAGAATTGAGCCAGTTGTGACTTATAAGGAGATGGTTTGCACCCATCTGCTGTAGATTGTTGCATTATAATAAATTTTAAAAAGAAAATATAGAACCCATCATATGGTTATTCTTATCTGCAAAAGTACATAATGTTATTGTACAATTAGATGGGATTATAACTAGCATTTATAGTTTAGAGTCACGGTGGTACAGTAGTTAGAGTCTAGTATTGCAGGCTAACTCTGCCCATAGTCTGGAGTTTGATCCTAACTGGCTCAAGGTTGACTCAGCTTTCCATGCTTCTGAGATTGGTAAAATGAAGACCCAGATTGTTGGGGGCAATATGCTGACTCTTAAACCACTTTGAGAGGACTCTAAAGTGGTATATGTCTAAGTGCTGTTGCTACTGCTTTTCCTTTATAATATTCATGAACTTCCAGCATTTTGCAACATATACACAAGCCATAAAACAATATGATAAAATAAAGTGATTGTATAATAAATATACTCTAGTGTCCAGACTCACATTATAACTAAACATTAAAATTATAAATTAAAGTTCTCCAGAACAGTTTTGTTTTTACTACTTTCCTAAAAACTGCCATCCAATTATCCAGGGATAGATAGAACATAAACAAAAAAACATTGCCTCCTGGTCCTATATACCAAATGCCACGTGGAGAGACGGATTTACTATTCCAGTTTCTTGACAGATCAGCTATATTAGAAGCTGGTGATTCTGAATATATATATGCCAATCATAGATCACTTTATAAGTGATAATCAGTATCTTCAATTTATCTACTAACAATTAATGCATCACTCGGAACATTGGTATTATGTGATTATGGCATCTTTTACAGTAGATGATCTACTATACTCTGGTTCCCCGAAAATAATACCTCCCCAGATAATAAGCCCAATCAGGCATTTGAGTACACGTGCTAAAATAAGTCCTCCCCAAAAAATAAGCCCTTCCCCAAAATATTGCAACACAGCAGCAGCCATGAGGAGACCACGCTTGCCACCGTCTGCACTTCAAAAATAATAAGATCTCCCCCCAAAATAAGGCCAAATGCTTATTTCGGGGGGCAAAAGAAAATAAGGTCCTGTCTTATTTTTGGGGAAACACGGCATTTGGGTACCTCCTGCCACTTCAGTTTTCAATTGCTTGAGGGCTTTAGTCTTCATATCATGTGGTATACATTGCAACAATATAACGTAGAACTCATAAAAGCATAGGTGTATGCTTTTGAATGAATTCTATCAATTATCTAACTCTTACAGAATTTAGCCAGGGTTTTAAAATGGAATATGTTTTTTCATTGACTTATTTTTTCTGCTATAAATTTTTGAGTCAAACACTTAACTCTACAATTCAAAGAATTAATGGACTTTAAAGATATATCATTTTGGCTGTACTATATCCAAAGGTTTCTCCTGTATTACATTATTTAGATAAGAGTGACGCTATTCCAGTTCATTTTTGGCACAAGTCATACACTGTTTAACTTTCATGACCTTTTAAGTAATACGAACTTATCAGAGGAGCTAACAGTAGACCCACTACACATTGAGGATTCCAGAAACCTATCATCCCTCTTGGCTATAACTGTCAGATCCAGTTCAAGCAATTATAGAGGAGGATATTCTTCAAGAACACATTTTATTCTCAATCTATTTTTAAAAATATCAAAGTAAGAGTTAAAGAAAAATCACATTTTTGCTATGTTTAAAGAAATACATGGAATGTTTCTAAGTTCTGTTTTCATACATTCATGGAACAGATTTACCCTTAACTAAAGAAAATGAAATAATAGATATTTGAGTGTTGAGTGTTAATTATGTTCCTTAAATAATGCATTATAGAAGGTTTGTGGAAAAATACGAACTTTGTGGTTATTAATTCACTACTTGTGAAAATCTCATCAGAGATGTCACTGAAAATGTTTAGTCAAGAGCTCTCTTTCTATATATACAGGTGAAACTCAAAAAATTAGAATATTGTGCAAAAGTTCATTTATTTCAGTAATGCAACTTAAAAGGTGAAACTAATATATGAGATAGACTCATTACATGCAAAGCAAGGTAGTTCAAGCTGCGATTTGTCATAATTGTGATGATTATGGCTTACAGCTACAACCCCAAATCCACAATCTCAGAAAATTAGAATATTGTGAAAAGGTGCAATATTCTAGACTCAAAGTGTCCCAGTCTAATCAGCTAATTAAGCCATAATACCTGCAAAGGGTTCCCGAGCCTTTAAATGGTCTCTCAATCTGGTTCAGTAGGAATCACAATCATGGGAAAGACTGCTGACCTGACTGTTGTGCAGAAAACCATCATTGACCCCTCCATAAGGACGGAAAGCCTCAAAAGGTAATTGCAAAAGAAGTTGGATGTTCCCAAAGTGCAGTATCAAAGCACATTAATAGAAAGTTATGTGGAACGGAAAAGTGTGGAAGAAAAAGGTGCACAAGCAGCAGGCTGGAGAGGATTGTCAGGAAAATGCCATTCAAAAGTGTTGGAGACTTTCACAAAGAGTGGACGAGGCTGGAGTCAGTGCATCAAGAGCCACCACACACAAGACGGATCCTGGACATGGGCTAAAAATGTCGTATTCCTCTTGTCAAGCGCTCCTGAACAACAAACAATGTCAGAAGCGTCTTGCCTGGGCTAAAGATAAAGAGACCTGGTCTGTTACTCAGTGGTCCAAAGTCTTCTTTTCTGATGAGAGCAACTTTTGCATTTCATTTGGAAACCAAGGACCAAGAGTATGGAGGAAGAATGGAGAGGCACACACTGCAAGATGCTTGAAGTCCAGTGTAAAGTTTCCACAGTCTGTGTTGATTTGGGGAGCCATGTCATCTGCTGGTGCTTCATTAAGTCCAGGGTCAACGCAGCCATCTACTAGGAGATTTTAGAACACTTCATGCTTCCTTCTGCAGACGAGCTTTATGGGTATGCTGACTTCATTTTCCATCAGGACTTGGCATCTGTCCACACTGCCAAAAGCACCAAAACTGGTTCAATGACCGTGGGATTACTGTGCATGATTGGCCAGCAAACTCGCCTGACCTGAACCCCATAGAGAATTTATGGGGCATTGCCAAGAGAAAGATGAGAGACATGAGACCGAACAACGCAGAAGAGCTGAAGGTCGCTATTGAAGCATCCTGGTCTTCCATAACACCTCAGCAGTGCCACAGGCTGATAGCTTCCATGCCATGCCACATTGAGGTAGAAATTGCTGCAAAAGGGGCCCAAACCAAGTACATATGCATGCTTATACTTTTCAGAGGTCCAATATTGTTCTATATACAATCCTTGTTTTATTCATTGCATGTAATATTCTAATTTTCTGAGATTTTGATTTGGGGTTTTCATGAGCTGTAAGCCATAATCATCACAATTATGACAAATCACGGCTTGAACCAGCTTGCTTTGCATGTAATGAGTCTATCTCATATATTACTCTCACCTTTTAAGTTGCATTACTGAAATAAATGAACTTTTGCACGATATTCTAATTTTTTGAGTTTCACCTGTATATACGTATATACTTTTGAATTATATATTCCTGCTTTAAACAAACTGGCTGATGGCTATATCTTTCTTCCTCATTCAGAAAAACCTAGTTCTTACGTGAATCTTTGCCAGAATCTCCTGGAACAAGTGGCAGATTCACATCAAAACCTTGGCTTCAAGTTCCCCAAAAATTGTACCACAAGCTATTATTTCCCATCAAAGTATTTTACAATTTTTAAGCAATAGTGTTGCTCAGAGTGGTAAGTAATCACATTTTGTGCTCATGGTTTGCTTTATTCTGGTTTAATTGAGACATGTCCTCATTAAAAATCCAGTTTATGCCATGGAGGTTATATTGGGCTGAAGCAGAATAAAATAAAGCAAAGGCAAAGTGTCATGTATGAAGTAGCCAGGATTATTCTATCACCCTTCAGGAGTCCATTGGGATTTATTTATCTGATTCATGTGCCATTTTTCCTTCAGGTCAGAGGGGTGTACATATTCTCCGCTCCTTTTTTTATTTCTTCACAAATATCGTTCTACATGGTAGGATGAACCGAGGGACACTGGCCAAAGTCACAAATTGACTATGTACTGATATTAATCCATTTCCATTCAAAAAATATGAGATCAACGCAGGAAAATATGAGAAAGAAAATTCAAGATTGTACTGCCTTGTCTTCCTTTTGAGGGAAAGGGAAATGCTGGAAGGTTTTCAAAACGTATATCATAGCCAAAATAATTAACTAGAATCTTAGTATTTATTTTGGCTGATCTGATCTACTTCAAAGGACTCACAATTTCTGAAAACTACACTTGGACACTTAACAAGACATCCTCTATGATTCCCCCCAACAACTACATTATAAGGGAAACAGGAGTCTGTTTAGTGAATAATGACGATGTTCTTGTTTCAGAGCCTGTCAAAGATAAACTAGCTCAATATTATTTTTTTAACCATGATGATTAAACATTTATATTTCTAGGGACTATTTGTCAATTTATTGATTTGATCATTTGGCAACTTCCACGCACAAATGGTGACTCTGAAGTGCAGCTTCAAACATTTCATAGATTAAAAGAATCATAGTTTAAAAAACAATCCATGCTTTTCTCGTTAGAGATCCCATGGAAGAGAAACTATATTAAGAACTCCAATTTCTTAAGGGCCATTATCAGAGGTGGTATTCTACCAGTTTGGACTGGATCACCCCTACCAGTGGTGGAAATCACAGGTGGCTCTGCCCATCCAGGCCTGGCTCATTTAGGCCATTGTTTTCACCAAAAGCACATACTTGGAAAAATGTTTGGGTAGACTGTTTCAAGCAGTCTATGCTTTTTTAGTGTGAGCATGAGAGATTTTTTTGGATTGAACAAGCAATCTGATCAAGAAATGACTCTTCCTCCTTATAAGAGAAATTGAAATTCAAAAATATCAAGAGAAATGTATACATGTGTAATTTTTTGCCCTTATTTTTTATTTTATCTATTTATTTATTAGATGTATGACCATGTCATCTAGAGGCAACTCTTATCTTGAAGCAGGTCCCAGGTTTTTGCATCAGATGTCTTTGAATATGGTATGACCTCCATCCCGCAATCTGAAGTCTATTGATTATATGCAAAGATGAAAGGAATAATTTGTCTTCTACAAGTCCTCTATTTGTAATAAAAGAACTACCAAAAATTGACATACCAATTATACCACTCTCAAGTCAGATCAATGAAGACTTTTCTGCAGTGTTTCTTTATCACCCGGTGGCACACAACTGTGTATGCCAAAATAGGGTCAAATTTATGTAATTTTTGCCTTTGTTAAGAATTATGACTTCAGCTTGTGAGGGGGATGTAGTTAGAAGTGTTCCTAAAAGGGAAGAAAAAGCGGAGAAGCCAATACTTTTCATGGCAAGGAAGAACCTCGGGGGAAATAAAACAGGAATTGACAGGGAATTCGATTTTTACTAAGAGAAGTAGATTAAGAACAGTAAATGGTTTACCTAAATTTGTTATTGTAAAGAAACAATTGCCTAGCCACTGGTTTGAACCCACTTTAGAAGTGAGAAGTCTGAATTAACTTGCCCACTGGAAATCTTTTGGAAGCTGCAAATAAGCAGAACTTCCATTTGAAACCCTATAGCTTGGAGGTAGAGCATGGCAATATTTCCCATTTCCAGTCCTTACCTCCTAAAACCTAAATATGTAACTTTAAAAAGCTTCTTCATTTGAACAAAAACTGGATAATTATTACCGTATATACTTGAGTATAAGCCGACTCGAGTATAAGCCAAGACCCCTAATTTTACCCCAAAAAACTGGAAAAAGTTATTGACTCGACTATAAGCCGAGGCTGGGAAATGCAGCAGCTCACGGTAAATTTCAAAAATAAAAATACAGGTAGATAACAATAAAACATTCTTGCCTTAGACTAAACTATGAAACAAGGTGTATAATTAAGGTGACCAGACATCCCACTTAAAGCGAGGGCAGCCGGACTGCAGCTGCCCCTGGGTCGGCATCAGTCAAGTGAGGCTCTCCATGCTGGCCTCCTGCCTTCCTCCCAAGGAAGAACTCGAAGGGCAGAGGGAAAAGGCTCGACTGAAGGGAAGCAGGTGCCGCGGGGGTGGGAGGCGCACTGGGGGCTTCGGGAAGGCGCCGGCTTCCCGGGGCGCTCCAGGCGGAGCGGGAGGACGCGGTGGCGTTGCAGCGGCGGGCAGACGGAGCGCAGCGCCGCTCTCCTTCGTCTCCCGCGGGGGCGGCACGGCGGGTCTGCTGGGAGGTAGGCGGTGTGCAGGAGGGGCCGGGGAGCTTAGTTCGCGGGCCGAGCCGGGCGTGGAAAAAGACGGCCACAGTCCGGCAAAGGGCGGCGCAGGGCGAGTCAGGGCCATGAGGAGCCATGAGGCCGTGGGAGCCAGTAGGAAGATGGCGGAGGGGGTGGGAGCGATCCCGGAAGCACCGAAGCCTCGGTGTTCTTTTTTTTTTTTTTTGTTCACTGGAGTATAAGCCGAAGTGGATTTTTCAGCCCAAAAAGTGGGCTGAAAAATTCGGCTTATACTCAAGTATATACGGTAGTTGTTTTCTTTATGACATCAATCTTTCATATCCAAAGCGGTAGTGGTTTATCATTTTTAAAAATGCATGTGAACAAAAGGTAACGTATACTGTTCATTCATGGAACGTAGTTTTAATTTTATTCATGAATTACGTAAATTGCTCTAAAATAAATATTCTACACTTCTCACACTGCTTTCCATTTGCACAGAGATTACCTACTTTTTCCCTTTATTCCCAGAATTTTCAGTTTCCCAATCCACATAGCAAAGAACATGTCGCCAAAAATAGTCAAACATTTAAAAGCAAAAATGAACAAAACTTGCATTATGTTATAAAGCTGGAATGAAAAATCCACTGGTATATAAAAAAGTAATCTACTGTAAAAATAAAATAAAGAACCAAAAAATGCCCTGATAATTTTGTTTTTAAGCAATGGAAAATTGGCTAGTAGTAACCATTTTGCTGATTTCATGAAACTGACAATGGTTTTATCATGTATGTTAATTTTAAAAATCCAAACAATATTATTTAATTGTTTCAAATGTATTTAGACAAATATTTAAAAGAATCCAGCACCTAATTTTCTGTGGGAGATAATTACTTTTCATTTCTGCAGGAAGTAATTATATATAGTTTTCCTAATCTACTTAATTTAAAAAAAAAAGAACAATGTATGAAAAATCTGCACTGCTTAGATAGTTAACTCTTCCCCCCTCCCTTTAATTTTAATTAAAGATTTTAGCCACAATAGTAAAAGCAAATACAAACTAAACTCAGAAAAAAGATAAATAGAAATAGTCTGACAAGAGGATGAAAGCAAAAAGTAAGATAAAGAAAAGGGAAATAAATATATGCAGTGATTTCAGATCTTAATCACAATTAAAAACAAATTTGATAAACTTCTCACCCCTATAAATTTATAGACAAATCTCTCTTCTCTTGTACACATCAGTCCGGATGTCAAAAAAAATCTACATAAAGGGTTACCAGAGCTTTATAAAATCATTTTATTTATTTTTTTGTTATAAAAGAAATCACTTTAACCTTGATAAAGTTGATGAAACAAACCAATTTTATATTCCTTCCATTCCTTCGTGATTTTTTATTCATTCAATGGTTGTAGGGTTTGGTCTCTCTGATTTTTCCCCCTTTTCCTAAACCCTTGAAGAAAAGTTTCTTCAAGGCTTTAGATAATTCTTTTTGCAAATCCAGTAAAAAGGATTCTGGATCATTCTTTGGTATATCAATTTTATTTTCACTTTGATTTTCAAAACCTTAACCAGCTTCTTTTATATTATAAAGTCTTTATCAAGGTCATTCTCTTGATTTGTCACTTGTAATTTCACTTTAAAGTGCTTATTCTATCCTGTAATACAGACTTTTCCCATTTACCCTTTCGGGAGAGGGGGCGGTCTATAAATATGAATAATAAATAAATAAATAAATAAATTTATGGTTCTTCTATTTCTGCATCAGATTTAACATCTTTTAGACATAGTTTATCCACAGAAGTCCCTTGGAATGCAAGGTGATCAAACCAGTCAGTCCTAGAGGAGATCAACCCTGACTGCTTTTTAGAAGGCCAATTATCCCAACTTTGCAGAGTACCACCATAATTTAAATAGCATTTAAGTAGATGTTAAAGCAAAGGAAGTGGCTGCATCTCATGAGTGGGGAAGACCAAAGAATGTTCTGTGCAGCTGAATCCCTCCTACGATCCATTTTAAAAAGAGCTCCCACAATTTGAGAAAAAGTGATTTTGTGAGGCACTTTTACTGTTAGGCAATAGATGCTGAATAGGTATTCAAAAGGGATAAAATCCATTTTAAATATCTATTACTAAATTATTCAATATGTTCTATTATAAAAATATGTCACAAAGCAGCTTCTAGGTACTGTTGCTTTCTTGGTTCTTCACCAACTGGATCTGTAATTCCTTAAAAGTATGCTCATCTTAAAAATAACTTTGTCCAGGCTGAGCACATTCCTTGGAATAACAAGAACAGCTAGACAGATGAATGTGGAGACATTTTAAACAAAGCCAGGCTAGCTATTTATAAGTTGCTCAACTACAGTCAATTAAGTACTGAACATCACAGTCAATGCAGGAAATGCTAGCCAAATATGATTTTTTTAAAAAAAATTAAAATTAAACAAAAATGGAGCAGTGGATGAGAAATCTACAACTAGAATTTGAATCCTTTCAAAAAAAACATTTGTCAACCCTGTTACTTTTATTTATTATCTTCTATTTATTACTTTCCATTATTAAGAGTTATCTATCATCAGCTGAGCAAATAAATTGGGCATGATGAAAGCCAATTCCAATAATAGCATTGAAGATAATATTTTAGATCATAATTTGTTTCCTCCTCAGTTTAAATAATCCTGACAAGCTGAAATAAATCATTTAGGTAAAAAAAAGAGTTTATTTTCATTTAGATACCCCCCTTGAAATTGAAAAGTGATACCTCACATATCATCTTTTATATTTATATTTCACAAAATCATTAAAAGACAAAAATACTAAATAACTTGTAAACCCTTTCCCGAAGTAGAAAATTATGGATCTGTATTTGTTTCATTATGCAAATATGCTAAATAATTATTCTGTAGGATCAAAACCACTATCCTCCAACAAAACCCATCAGCTTCCAAACAGCAAATGTAGTTTTATTCTGAAAATATTAAAATGCCAACCATTTCTTCCTTTAATAGCGCCTGCAATCATGATGACACTAGCTGGCTTTGTTATATCTTTCTGTATCTTTATTTTAGCATATCTGTCCTTCTGAAAAATGTTCCAGCAAATAAAATTAAGCCATTTATTTTTATCCGGAAACTGTCTGCATTATTTGCTTCTTGCCGCCAAAGTGGGTGCATTCATCAGGTATGATGGTGGCATCATTTTCTGTTGCTGGTAAAGTGGGCTGGCTTTTAACAAACCCCTCTATTGTAACACTTTAAGGGATTGCTTCACCATAGTGAAAATAACGAGGTGGCAATTCAACAGAACCTAACAGGGGAAACTTAGCATTAAAAAGAGAAAGCATCTGCACAAGAATAGAGGCATCTAAAGTATTTGGAATATTTATTTCATGTGCAGCCTGGTTCCAAGGTGACTGACTTTTGGTGGCTCAAAATATAACAGAAATGGCCATATACAAAATGTACAGAGCAACATCCATTGGGACAACACTATCTAAAGCCAAAGATCCAGCTAACAAGGGGACCACATCCCCCATACTTCAAGGACCTGGGGGCAGGTTTTCAAGGTCTTCTGGAACACCATCAGGGTGGGACCCACATAAACGTCTTGGGGAGCATCTCATGCCAGAAGGTCAATATGAATCTATTAATAAAGCTATTTTATTGTAATGAATAAAACTGCCCACAGAAAAACCAAGAAAACAAATCACTATTTCATTCCATTAAAATATACTTGGCTTGTTTTATTCCTGAAAACAACATTCTATTTCCTCATGGACTTCATACTCTGTCTTAAGAAGTAGCCAACTGCAAATCAGCTCTATAATCACAAGATTGTTGTAAAATTACTGTTTATTTAACCCCACGGTTGCTTTCTTATTATAAGAAAACAAAACCATTCACTTCTTTCTCTGCAATGTTTTCCAGCTCTAATTGGCTAATCACCCAGCTTGTCAGTGGTGTATAATCTTGCACTGAAATAGGAGTTGGCTCCAGATTTTAACAGCTACAATAGGACAATCCCATGTGATAAAATATAAAGTACCTGACTAACACATTAACGGTAAATAGAAAAAGTATTTTGTGTTTCTAACTCTATATTTTGTAAACATGCTGTTGCTACAACACAGTAATGAATCAGTATATTTTATAATACATATCTATAAAACCATTAAATGGACACAAGGAAATTAAGGGAGGGAGTTGTGCAGACAAGGCACTGAAACACATTAAGATAAATGAACACCACCTACAAAGATTTCCCAATTCAAGTAACTCTGATGTGACCCTCACATTTATAACAGTTTAATCAAATTATCACATGTTTATTCCCGATTAGATAAGGTAAGGCTCCCCTTGCATATACGTATAGTCGTTCCCGACTCTAGGGGGCAATGTTCATCTCAGTTTCAAAACTGAAGAGCCAGTGCTGTCCGAAGATGTGTCCATGGTTATGTCGCCAACATGACTATTTATTTATTTATTTATTCTTAGCGCTTATAGATCGCCCCCTCTCCCGAAAGGGACTCGGGGCGGTGTACAGTCCATATCAGAAATACATCATGAATAACTATAAAATTTAGACAATTAAAATTATTAAGTAGATAGATAAATAAATAAGAGGAGGATAAAAAGATATACAGAACTGTACTGCTAAGTAAATAATTTAAAATTTAAAAGTTTAAAACCCCAAACAAATATCCTAGAAAATTAAATTTAAAAGAACAATCCCCCTAAAAAACCAGTAAGAAATATGTATGCCAGGAGGTAGACGTTATAATTATGCCAGGACAGCCAGTTGGAACAGGTGTGTCTTCAATTTCTGTCGGAAGGAGCGGAAGTCAGTGGTGGTTCTAATGTCGGGGGGAAGGTCATCCAGAGGGTTGGGCCCATCACAGAGAAGGCCCTACTCCTTGGTGTCGCCCGTTGGCATTGCCTAGTGGATGGCACCAGGAGAAGCCCCTCCCTGTGAGAGCGAATTGGCCGCAGGGATGTGTGTGGGAGGATGCGATCCCGCAGGTAGCTAGGCCCTGTGCCATGGAGCGCTTTAAAGATGGTGGTCAAAACCTTGAAACGCACCCGAAAAACCACAGGCAGCCAGTGCAGCTCGCGCAGGAGCGGTGTTACGTGGGAGTACCTGGTACTCCCCATGACTGCCCGCGCGGCTGCGTTCTGGACTAGCTGCAGTCTTCGGGCGCGTCCCAAGGGAAGCCCTATGTAGAGAGCATTACAGTAGTCCAGGCAAGACTAAACGCTGAAGGCGCATGGAATGCTGTTACCTTCCCACCAAAGGTGTCCCTATTTTTCTACTTGCATTTTTACATGCTTTCGAACTGCTAGGTTGGCAGAAGCTAGGACAAGTAAAAAGATTAGATAACTCTAGACAAATCTCCATTGGGGCTTTTTGTGCCCAGGCCCTTATAATTATTTTCAAACAACAATAAATCTAGCAAAGCAATGACAGATGCTTAGTGTTTTTAGTTTGAATCATCACCCTCAAACGGTGTCTTGGAGACCACAGTTATAGATCACAATTAGTTCTTCTGACATACATGCCCCCAAATGTCTCCAGTAGAATTAAAAATGAGATTCTCCTTGAAAACAAACAACCATTCCCTGGGAACACTCATCCAAGAGGAAGCAAAAAAGGGTACAGCAAAAAAAGGGAAGAGTCTATCAGAAACATCATGTAATAAACACTATAACAGATAAGGGAGCTTGAGATAAAAGAAGATTGATTACTGGAGGTTTAATAGTTTGTTGACTCATTGGTTCTTTGTTTTGTTTAAAAAGGTATAAACTTCAAACTCTAATGTAGAGTTTAAATAAGGTTAGAAAATTCATGTATAGCATAAGTAGATCTGACTATTAATGATTTTTTTTAAAATCTCCAGCTCTAAGCAAGGATGGGTTTAATGAAGTTGTATATATAATATCATCCCTACTTTAATTATCATTCTACCCTCAACAAATTACAATTCTACTATTGGCCCTGAATTAAAAAGAACTCAGACAATAAGCCTGAACTGACTCAAGGAAGTTTCTTATAGTTTTAGCAGTGTGGTCAAAGTGGCCACTTATTAATCTCTTTGAAGGATTTAACTTTATCATCAATTACTGGACAAAGACATGAGAACATATGCACCTCAAACACATTCAGCATTGCTGATAACTATAGAATGAACACAAGTTGGAGTATGTCTTTTTAAGTCAGGTGTTGGTGAACACTTTCTCAATACCTCTCTGCTCAGTTGCTATACAAGAATTTGACTTTCCGGTAACAGCTTTATCTTTGGCAGATTTCAAATTACAAGGATTAGCAGACAGAAATAGAAAATTAAAGGCCTTCGTTTCTGTGATACAAACTATAAATTAAATGAAGAAAGATTTTCAAAATCCTCAATCTAATCCAATTTTTGACCATCTAGCAACAACAATCTACTAGTCCATTTTGAGACTAACCTTATGTTCCCACTCAGGGCTGCAATGTCTAATATAATTGCATACCTATCTTTCATCTGCTGTTTACCATTAGCAGACAGTATTAACCCTGGCAATGTAAAATATAGAACAAATCGAAATGTTCAGTACCCACCCAGTAATGTAGGCAATCCAATCCTAGTATGAAGAATTTTTTTAAAAATCTAATTATTCTAATAAAGTTTGGTGCAGAATATAAGGCACCAGGCAAGAAATTGGGAGCCCATAAATTCTAGTCCCACCTTAGGCGCAGAACTGGTTGGGTGACTTGGATCAGTCACTCTCTCTAAGCCCTAAGAAGGAGGCAATGGCCAACAACTTCTGAAATATTATTTAAAAACTGAAGGGATTTGTTCAGACACACAAAAAACTAAAACATCTAAACATTAAAGCATTAAAATACACTTTTAAAATATAATATATAACACAGTGTTGTGAGAAATTCAGCCATCAAGTAGTAACATCCAATACAAAATTCAAATTACGATTACTGAGAAATTCTGGCTGGACAAGACCAAGCCTTACAGAACAAATGCAGAGAAAGCCAGAACTAGAAGACAGGAACACACAGCCAGTGCCACCTCTGCAAAAAAGACTGAAGAAAGACTGCATCATCAGGCTAGCTGCTTCAAGAAGATTGCACAGACTACAAACAACAGCATAACAAAGTATCAACAATGGTGCATTGGAAGATCTGCAAGAAATATCATATTCCTGCAAGCATGAACAGAGGGGATCATAAAATAATAGTAGAAGAGGAAGAAGCTGAAATGCTCTGGGACATTAGAATGCAGGCAGGCACTTGCCACGTAACTTAACAATTGCTGATAAGAAAGATAAAAAAGTCTGGATAGTGGACATGGTAGTAATTGGAAACACCAGAATAGAAGAAAAAGAATTGGAGAAGATAACAAATAAAAAGACCTGGAAACAGAATGAGTGTGGCAAAAGAAAGCAATAGTAATAGGCAGCTTGACTGCAATCCCAAAACAATTAGAGCACCACTTGGACACCATCGGCCTTGACAAATTCACCATCAGACAGTTGCAAAAGGCAGCTTTACTCAGAACAGCTTACATCCTGTGATGATGCCTCTAACATTTACATCAACATCTCCCAAGTACTCAATGGGTAGATAAAAATGCCAAATGCAATCTGAACACCTGGCTGAACTATTTCACAAAACCAGAATAATAATTTGAAGAGCCAGTTTTATGCAGTAGCGAATGTGCTGGCCTAGAAACTGTAAGTGGCTGTAAGTTTTATTTCTGCCCTAGTCATGAAAGCTGGCTGGATGACTTTGGGTCAGTCAGTCTCTCTCAGCGCAACCACCTCACAGTATTGTTGTTGTAAGACAAATAGGAGGAAGGGGTATTAAGTATGTTCACTGCCTTGAGATACTTATTAACTCAGATAAAAATCTAATAAATACAATACAATACATAGTACATGTATTGATATGTAACAACCATGACAGAAGCAAGGATAACGGCAAGAGGGTACTTGGGAAATGTCATAAACTGTATTTCTGCAAATTGGGTTTAGAATGAGGTAGAAGGATGACTAGTCCTTACATGCAATGATATTACATTTATTTGATCAACAGAAACCATTAGCTGCTGTATTGCACTGATGATTGAATTGAAGAAAATGCATTATAGGTCATCAGCTCAGAATCATGAAAAGCCTCATGCATTTGCTCCAACATAAACCACAGGTCAACCTGACAAACAGACCAATAAAAATTGCCGAGTCCTCTCATCAGAGGTTCATTACAAAAAACAAACTAGGTTCACTGATTTAATTTCACATTATGGCAGTGGGACAGAAAAACCCAAACATAAAACAGGTTGACAATAGTTTAATAATACAATAGCAGACTTGGAAGGGACCTTGGAGGTCTTCTAGTCCAACCCCCTGCCTAGGCAGGAAACCCTATACCGTTTCAGACAAATAGCTATCCAAAATCTTAAAGACTTCCAGTGTTGGGGCATTCACAACTTCTGGAGGCAAGCTGTTCCACTGATTAATTGTTCTAACTGTCAGGAAGTTTCTCCTCAGTTCTAAGTTGCTTCTCTCCTTGATTAGTTTCCACCCATTGCTTCTTGTTCTACCCTCAGGTGCCTTGGAAAATAGTTTGACTCCCTCTTCTTTGTGGCAACCCCTGAGATATTGGAATACTGCTATCATGTCTCCCCTAGTCCTTCTTTTCATTAAACTAGACATACCCAGTTCCTGCAACAAGTCCTCATATGTTTTAGCCTCCAGTCCCCTAATCATCTGTGTTTCTCTTCTCTGAAAGCAGACTCTTTCTAGAGTCTCCACATCTTTTTTACATCATGGCCACCAAAACTGAATGCAGTATTCCAAGTGTGGGCTTACCAAGGCATTATAAAGTGGTATTAACACTTCACGTGATCTTGATTCTATGCCTCTGTTTTTGCAGACTAGAATTGTGTTGGCTTTTTTGGCAGCTGCTGCACACTGCTGGCTCATATTTAAATGGTTGTCCACTAGGACTCCAAGATTCCTTTCACAGTTACTACTGTTGAGAAAGGTACCACCTATACTGTACCTGTGCATTTCGTTTTTGTTGCCTAAATGTAGAACCTTACTCTTTTCACCATTGAATTTCATTTTATTAGATAGTGCCCAATGTTCAAGTTTGTCAAGATCCTTCTGTATCTTTAGCCTATCTTCTGGAGTGTTGGCTATTCCTGCCAGCATGGCATCATCTGCAACATCTCAATTTGATGAGTTCCCCATTTATTCCCTCATCCAAATCATTGATGAAGATGTTCAAGAGTACTGGGCCCAAAACAGAGCCTTAGGGTACTCCACTGCATACTTCCCTCCATGTAGATGCAGTTCCATTGAGGACTACACGTTGAGTGTGGTTGGTCAGCCAGTTACGAATCCATCTGGTGGTGATGCTGTCCAACCCACATTCTTCTACTTTATCTAGTAGTAGATTATGGTCTACCTTATCAAATGCCTTACTGAAGTCTTCTTGTCTCTGTTAACTGTTGTGATGTAAAGTACCCTTATAAATTAATCTTTTTATTTATATAGAAAACTAATTGGGTCAGATTTTATTCAATAAATGTTTTTTTTCAAAACTGCTCTATTTAACTGCTCTTTTTAAAAATGACCATAATTCAGTTATATAAAATTCTTGTATAAAAATAAAACTTGTGATGAAAAGTAAATGAAAGACTATTGAAATCATTTCCCTTTCACACATTCACCTCTAGGTTCCAATTTTATTAGGAGAGCATTCTAAGAACACAATTCAATATGCTCAATTTAATCCTCAAAAAAGAGTTTTTAATATAAAGTGATTCAGTCCCTGTTCTATGCATTCTTTTCAAAAAATCGAAAGCAGGTTTAAATATATGATAAAATTTTACTGACAAGAAAATTACAGACTTAATCAATCTGCAAAACAGCTTCGGACAATTTATTTTCAGTAACTCCAATTTACAATGGCTTAAAATAGAGTTGCTTCAACTCCAATTTAAGAGCAAAGAACTGTAAACTTGCAAAAAAGGTTGAGTCATGTGTCCAAACAAATATTATATTTATGAATATACTAGAGTCTGTTCTTTATAGAATGAACTGATGCTTTCAACCACAGCATTTAACCTAATTTACATTTGATATTCAGGGAAGTGGTGGCTCAGTGGCTAAGATCAGAAGCTTGTTGATCAGAAGTTCAGCGGTTCCAATCCCTAGCACCACGTAACAGAGTGAGCTCCCGTTACTGGTCCCAGCTTCTGCCAACTTAGCAATTCGAAAGCACATTTAAAAAATGCAAGTACAAAAATAGGGACCAACTTTGGTGGAAAGGTAACAGTGCTCCGTGCACCTTTGGCATTTAGTCATGCTGGCCATATAACCATGGTGACGTCTTCGGACAGTGGTGGCTCTTCAGCTTAGAAACAAAGATGAGCACCACCCCTACAACCGAAATGACTAGCAGGCATGTGCGGGGAAACCTTTATCTTACCTTACAATTAATATAAAGAGAGAGATATACACACTGCTTACTAGTCTTGGTTTTCTAAGTAGAAGTCTTGTTTCCCCCACCTTACTTATTTAAGCAGTTTCTAGGATCTTCTGTAATAGTAAATAGCAATAAAAGATACTGCCTCTTTTTACTATTCATTGATGATGTTGCATTTTTTTTACAGACTTCATGGAGAAAGACTTATTTATATTGAATCAGTACCTAATACAAACATTAATCAACCTTGACAAGAGTATATAAGTGTTATGTACTGAACTTCCCTGCCATAGATTTGCATTGTTGGCTCCTGATTGGCTAAGATGCAAGCAGCCTGCCGGCGGGAGAATCCAGCTACCTAATTGGTTAAACGCCTAACAGTTCGAGTATAAAAGAGCTGTCAGCTGTCTTTTGCTTTGCTGTTTGCCGGTACAAGGTTTGCCATACATATGAGTTGTTTGTCACTGTTAATAAAGGTTGTGTTAGCTTCAACCTGCCTTGCCTCAGTCCCTGTCTGCCTCGTTCTCCCTACAGAACAATAAGCATATACAGTATGTCACATACTTGTTACTTATATATTAATCTCTTGCACAGTGAATGTCATGCGGTGATTTTATGTAAATAGCATTTCATATGTCCAACACAAAGATTACTAGTAATAACCAAACTGTTTTTCAGGCATGTTTGCCTACTATTACTAAATGTCAATCTAATACCCTCTAGGAAAGTGACGGCGAACCTTTTTGTAAAGGCATCTGTGCCCACACCCATAATGCAATACACATACCTGCCCCCCTGCGCATGCATGCATGACACACACACACCTTGCACGGGGAAGTTTTCGCTCTCCTAAGGCTCCAGAGGCTTTCCTGAAGTCTGGGGAGGGCAAAAACGGCCTCCTCCAGTCCCCTGGAGGTCCTCCATAAGCCAGAAACTGATTGTTTCTGAACTTCCCGTTGGCCTGTTGGGCCCATTTTTTCCCCCTCCCCAGGTGCTGGACGCTTTCCTGAAGCAACCCAAAAACTGTATTACGTGTGCAAGGCATATGTTTATCAGAAGAGTAAAAAAAAAACCTAATAATTCAATGTGCTTAGTTATTTTAAAATGACCAAGCTGCTTGCTATACAAATATGTGTTTACTAGAACATTATAAATTTGCTGTCACAAAAAAAAATTGGAAAAAAAATTGAAAAATATGTATGGAAAATAAATTAGGGCTCTTTGAAATAATACAATTATAGATATTTTGAAAATCTTTTTCCTAGGAGTGTCTTGATTCCTATCTAACCTCTTTAAATGAAGCTGAATGCATCCTTCATTATTAAAAGCTATTTTTACTACCAGTGATACACCCTTATTCCACTAGTAAATACTATTATGTGATCACCATATGTTCACACTGGCATGAAGAATTATAAATAGAATTATAAAAGTACATAGAAAGAAATCATGCAATTAAAAAAATCTAAACCAAGACTTTGTTACGTTTGCATTTCTGAAAAGTAAACCAAACAGATTAAATAATGTAAAGCTTAATTTAAAAAAATTAGCATCATGAAAAGGTAAGTACAGTTACAGGGTCAGAGAAGCAAAGTTATTCTCTTGCCTATTTGAAGACAATTCCCAAATTTCTATTTTGTGTTGCAGGTGTGAAAGTGTGTTAAGAAGGTCATATAACCATTAGCATTTTCAGCCAGAAAATTGAACAGTCATAACAGTCATAAGCAGAATAAAAAATGAAATAAAATGTTCATAATTTTTAAATGTATCTTATTGGCTAAAATTCTAGAAATGATTAAAAAATATACAGAAAAGACTAAAAATGCTAAATCTACCTCTGATAATTTTATCCAGTTAACAAAAGTCATAAAAAGTCCATATCAAAAGCAAGTTCTGTTCAAGATCTAATTTAAAAAATGAATGATAGAAAAGATAGGGCAATAAAATAAATAATGAAGTATAATGAAGTATGTCGGTACTAAATTATCACCCCATAGGCATGGAATCACATATTGTATTTTCTTAAAACGGTTTTCTAAAATTACTGTTAGTATCTCTTATAATATATAAAAGTAGATATAGCTCAGAGCTTAACTGTGAAGTTCTTAGCGCTCTCTATGTCTGAGTTATTTGCCAGCAGACATTTTACTACCCAACCCATTAAAGTTGCTACTGAAGATGTTAAGAAATCTTATATTTGAGCAAGTTAAAGAAGCTTTAAAGACGAGGTTAAATTTAAGTTTTAAATTCCACTCACATTTAGATTCAGTACACGTTTGATCCTTACATCCAAATAGACAATCCTGCTAATTGTGGTAGAAAGTAACTCAGATTGGAATGGTAGACTATAGTTCTAGTCTCGAAGAAAAAGAAGAAGAGTTTAAGGAAGAAAAAAAGAAACTTCTGGGAGAAAAAGCATAATTCCAAAACTGTGATATATACTTCATTGCAGGGATGGGTTCCTGCCAGTTCTAACCTCTTCTATAGAAGAAGTTCCACAAATCTACAGGGCCGTTTAGAATCGGTTCCAGCTCCCTCCCCCCGCCCATCCGCACATCATCAAGATGATGAGTGAGAGGAGGAATTCTGGGAGTTGAAGTCCACAAGTCTTAAAGCTGTCAAGTTTGAACACCCCTGGAGTTTTTTTTCTAAAGGGTTAGGGGTGCAAGGGTCTTGTAATTTGAAAGCTTTAAGACTTGTGTGCTTCAAATGCCAGAGTTCCTGAGCCAACATGACTGGAGGAGGAATTCTGGGAGTTGAAGTCCACAAGTCTTAAAAGCTGTCAAGTTTGAACACCCCTGGGTTTTTTTTCCTAAAGGGTTAGGGGTGCAAGGGTCTTGTAACTTGACAGCTTTAAGACGTGCGTGCTTCAAATGCCAGAGTTTCTGAGCCAACATTTTGGTTGCTAAGCAAGAGCATTGTTAAGTGAGTTTCACCACATTTTACAAGTTGGCCACGCCCACCCAGTCACATGACTGCCAAGCCACTCCCATCCGGTCACATGGCCGGCAAGCCACTCCCACAAAGCAGGCCACACCTTCAGATGAGGTTCTAAAAAAATTTTTAAACCCACCACTGCTTCATTGTCTTCTCTCTCGTTTAATTTTCTAAAAATTGTTGTTACTCAATCTCTGGCCCACATATGATTTAATAAGCTCAGACTAAAGCAGGCTACTATCTTACATTCCAACTGGGTAAGGTTATCACAGAAATTATTACATACCAAAATCAAAATGGAATTTGAAATAGAAATTGATAAAAAGAAAATCCCCTTGACAGGGATTCTCTGTCTTGGTCTCCTGTGAAATGCAACTCCGTGATATTCCAAAACACGTTTTTAACATCCACAATATTGCAGTTTATACCATCTATGCTTCTTCATGATATTTTTGTAGATATCCTAGATAGTCATAGTGCGAGTGGACAGCATACTGAAGAGCTTCAGATGAATACAGTTTATTTTAAATCAAAGAATCTTAAATAAATCTTACCTTGAACAGGGTTTGAGAATAGCAAAACCATAATTCTATAATTCAAGGTCATTCTCCCAAAAAGGCATTCCAAATGGCAGCTTGCTTCCAAAATCTCACCATATCTGACCATAACAGATGGTCTTGAGGTTCCATCCTGCTCCATTAAATCCCCAGATTCACCCCACTCCTTTCTTTCTCTTGTCCATCCACTTCCACTCACAAACAATAATCCACCAAACTCACCACAAACTCATAATCAACACAACATACTCACATTCACCCTATGTCTAATCCCATGTCAACCTGCACCTGCAGATACAAAATACAAGGAAGGTCCAGCTACCAGTCCTGGATCCTAGAGAAAGAGGGCCAGTTGGCCTGTATCCAGTCCCAATTCAGAAGACAATCTCATGAAACTCAGTGTGGGGTAGTAGTGATCTTCTGGTGCCGAAGACCGACCCATCCCAACATTGTCAGACCCTCTTAGGGGGAGGTCTCTCCTGAAGGAAAAGTAATTCAGGGAACTAGAACATCAGAAATATCATCCTATACCAAAAGTTACCTCCACAGACTGAAGATGGAATGGTGTATCTAACAGAGGGTCCTATGTTATTAGCAAATGCAGCTTTTTAATTTGTTTATTTAATTCAACTTAAAATAGCACCAGACTCTGATTGACTCTGGTCAGCTTAGAACATAAATCTGTGTTCTGCCTATCTTCATATTGCCCTTTATAGTTTTTTTAATCTTCTTTGCCACCAATGCTTTACATTTAACTACTTAAAGCTGAAAAATTATTTTTACTTTTTTTCTTCACTTTAGTAATGTTTTATTATTTATTAGATTTTTTTAACCCTGCCTTTTATTTATAAATAATTCAAGCTGGCAAACATGTATAACATTCCTTCCCCGTCATATTTTCCATCTGCTTCCTTAGTGAAGGGAGACTCATTTTCCTTGGTTACATATCTCAAAGCTTCAAGATTTAGAATATTTTTTTAATTGTCATTGTTTACTTTGGCTTTCCAAAAGAAGAAAAATATTAGTAACAATGCTAAATTAATGTGAGCAAATAAGCAAAAGGCCCATGATAAACAGACAAGCCATTATGACTGAGTTTCTTGGCAAAAGTGATCTTAAAATGGTTTTCCTCTTTTTAAAAAATTAATTGGTCTAGCAGTGCGTCTTTTCATATCTCCAGTAAATCCCCTCCCATTAGTGAGACACAGTTTCAGTAAGTGCGTATAGATGGCAACCCAAGCAATGTTTGCCTTCATATTTTGGGAGTGATTATTTTAAGCATTTACACATTGGCAATGTGTTATGTGTTCCCTGTTATACCAGCCTAACAGTGAACTGAATGAATTCCAACCAACAAATGTTTAAGGAAAGTGACTTAGCACATTCAGTGCCTTGGCAACAATGAAAAAAAGCAACAAACAGAGAAATGCCTCTCTGAAGCTGAAAAACTCAAATGATAGGCAATTCAAGGAATTGTAGTATGTCACAACTGTGAAAACTAAGCAATAGAAGAGGGTGCTCTGGAAGGAAGCAGCAAAGGAAAGTAAAAAGAGCAAAAAACGCTTCTCGGCAAATCACGCATAGCAAATGATTTTGTACCCTCAACGAAGTCACGTCCAGTCTGCGTGATAGATTGTCCTTGCGGATTCTAGGCCATGTTTGATTCAAATGGCCAAAGGGCTGCCTCATTCTTTCCTAGCCTCTTTTCTCTATAAAAATCTGTAAACTAACACAGTGACTTTGCACTAGTTTGTCCTATTTAGAGTGCAGGTAGTGTTTATATCAGATGATAAATCAGTGTTGCTGTGGCCAGGAAGAGCAAAAATGCAGGGGGGGGGGAGGTCACCTTCATTGCTCCAGCATTTCTTACAGATATGGTCAACCCTCTGATCATCTCATATGATGTACCAAAGTGTTATCCCAGATTTCAATAGATTTCAAGCACCCTTTCTATATTTTGGTAAATGAGGTGAATGAACGTCTTATTGATTATTATGCAGATTTTCTTTTAGTAAAAATAATGACTAATGGCAGATATTGTAGCACTCTTCAAATTCCTGAAAGCATATAATGAAGGTGTTCATGGTCTATTCTTTCTAAATAAGCAAGGGCAACAACTGGAAGGAGGGAGGATGAGGAGGAAAGAAAAAGCAAAGCAGAGGAAGTAAGAGTAGGAGAGAGGGTAAGAAGGAAGAGAAGAAAGGAAGAGTGGTAGAAAGAGAGGGGAAGAAGAAATGAAGAAGCAGAGAAGGAAAGAAGAAGGCAGAAAAGGGAGGTTGAGAAGAAGGAAGGAGTAGGGTTGTTGCAAAACAAGATGGAGGTATGGGTGGCAAGAAAGTGCCCCCAACTGTGTTTTCTATATTTGTAAGAAGATAGGGATAAATGTTAATGGTACTTACAAGAATATATATTTGTGAATGTATTTGAAAGGAAAAAAAACTTTATGCATAAAAGGTCTATTCTTTCTCATTCTTGAGTAAAGAATATGGATTCAAATTATAGCAAAGCAGAGCATGATTCTGTATTAGAAAAATGTTCCTTGTTTAGGAATCTTCTTAATATTAAGTGCAGTTCAGCAGTGAAATCAACAAGCCACAGAGCTGACAGCCTTCCTTCACTGGATGCATTAGAGAGTAGACCAGTGGTGGGTTTCAAAAATTTTAAGAATGTCTTCTGTAGGTATGGCCTGCTTTGTGGGAGTGGCTTGACGGCCATGTGACTGGGTGGGTGTAACCAACTTCTAAAATGTGGTGAAACTCACTTAGCTTAGGAACCAAAATGTTGGCTCAGAAACTCTGGCATTTGAAGCATGCAAGTCTTAAAGCTGTCAAGTTACAAGACCCTTGCACCCCTAACCCTTTAGAAAAAAACCCCAGGGGTCTTCAAACTTGACAGCTTTAAGACTTGTGGACTTCAACTCCCAGAATTCCTCTTCCAGTCATGTTGGCTCAGGAACTCTGGCATTGAAGTGTGCAAGTCTTAAAGCTGTCAAGTTACAAGATCCTTGCACCCCTAACCCTTTAGAAACAAAAACCCCAGGGGTGTTCAAACTTGACAGCTTTAAGACTTGTGGACTTCAACTCCCAGAATTCCTCTTCCAGTCATGTTGGCTCAGGAACTCTGGCATTGAAGTGTGCAAGTCTTAAAGCTGTCAAGTTACAAGATCCTTGCACCCCTAACCCTTTAGAAACAAAAACCCCAGGGGTGTTCAAACTTGACAGCTTTAAGACTTGTGGACTTCAACTCCCAGAATTCCTCTTCCAGTCATGTTGGCTCAGGAACTCTGGCATTGAAGTGTGCAAATCTTAAAGCTGTCAAGTTACAAGATCCTTGCACCCCTAACCCTTTAGAAACAAAAACCCCAGGGGTGTTCAAACTTGATAGCTTTAAGACTTGTGGACTTCAACTCCCAGAATTCCTCATCTCACTCTTCATCTTGATGATGGGTGGACGGGCGGGGGGAGGAGCTGGAACCGGTTCTAAATGGCACTGTAGATTTGTGGAACCTATAGGTTAGAACTGGCAGGAACCCACCCCTGGAGTAGACAGTCATCAATGCTTTAACTGGGAATGCTACAGTGGCTGTAGCTGACTGGCCTTTTAAATAATTATATAACAGACTTGCCTGCCTCAATTATATGACAATATACTACAAAACATATGCTAAAGTAACGACTATATTGTGAAAATGATTCAGAAAAGGTTTTCTGATGTGGGAGTACAGAACGTCTTTAAAGCACTCCTTCCTTTTTCAGACTTCTCTACAAGCTTCAAAAAAGATACAGTTGCTTTCGTATACTTAGACTCATAAGGAAATCTAAACACAGATAGAGATACTATAAAACACGGCTGTACTTGCCCTCTCACATATTCCAAAGTTCCTCTTGTGAATCATGTTTGAAACATGAATGTTCCAAATAACCCTGTTCGATTTTCTCAGTTTTAAGGAACATTTATCCTTTTGCCTATTCATGAAACTAGATTTCCCTAATGCAACCCTGGAAAACATAACTACATCTTGTCTATTAAGATTCTCAATCATCCAGGTCGTGGTTGTCCCAAAGGTGCTTTTGAAAAGCCAGCTGGGATTTCTTGGTATTTTCCTTGAAAATAGTTTGCTTTTCATCCAATAGTTCACTTTTCATCAGAACTGAAGAAGCTTTTTGGATGAGAAGCTAAACGTTTTCAAGAGGGAAAAAAAACACCAGAAAGTCTGGTTGCCTTTTGAAAAATACCTTTGGGATGACCACATCCTGCTCAATTGTCTTTTCTAATACTGCTTCCCAGGATTTTTCTTCTGATAAGGATGAATCAATCAATCTTTTATTATGGTCACAGATCAGAATAAGATAAAAATGAATAATGGCTAAATGCAATTCACAAGAAAATAATTGTTTTTCTTCCCTTAGGAAATATACTTAGGAAACAATCTGTAAAAGGAAAAGGAACAAGATAGTTTTAAAAACTATATTCTCTTGAGAATCTTAGAATAACAGAGTTGGGAGGGACCTTGGAGGTCTTCTAGTCCAACCCTTGCTTAGGCAGGAAATCCTACACCACTTCAGGCAAATGGTTATCCAACATCTTCTTAAAATCTTCCAGTGTTGGAGCATTCACAACTTCTGGAGGCAAGTTGTTCCGCTGATTAATTGTTCTAACTGTCAAGAAATGTCTCCTTAGTTCTAGGTTGCTTCTCTCCTTGATTAGTTTCCACCCATTGCTTCTTGTCCTATTCTCAGATGCTTTGGAGAATAGCTTGACTCCCTCTTCTTTGTGGCAACCCCTGAGATATCAGAACAGAGCTATCATGTCATCCTGAGTCTGTCTTTTCATCAAACTAGACATAACCAGTTCCAGCAACTGTTCTTGATATATTTTAGCCTTCAGTCCCCTAATCATCTTTGTTGCTCTTCTCTACACTCTTTATAGAGTCTCCACATCTTTTCTCCATCATGGCGACCAAAGCTGAATGCAGTATTCCAAGTGTGGCCTTACCAAGGCATTATAAAGTGGTATTAACACTTCACGTGATCTTGATTCTATCCCTCTGTTGATGCAGCCTAGAACTGTGCTGGCTTTTTTTGCAGTTGCAGCACACTGCTGGCTCATATTCAAGTGATTGTCCACTAGAACTCCAAGATTCCTCTCACAGTCACCACTATTGAGCAAGGTACCACCTATACTGTACCTGAGCATTTTGCTTTTCTTGCCTAAATGTGGAACCTTATTTTTTTCAGCATTGAATTTCATTTTGTTAGCTAGTGCCCAATGTTCAAGTCTGTCAAGATCCTTCTGTATGTTAAGCCTATCTTCTGCAGTATTTGCTATTCCTGCTAACTTGGTGTCGTCTGCAAATTTGATGAGTTCCCCATTTATTCCCTCATCCAAATCATTGATGAAGATGTTGAAGAGTACTGGATGTAAAACAGAGTCCTGGGCATCCCACTGCTTATCTCCCTCATTCCTCTTGATTTTTGAGAATCTTGAAAGCAAGAGGTCCTTTTATGCACAGCCAGATATTTAATATGAATGCATTAGCACAAAGTAAAATATTCTCCCAAGAGTAGCTGGGACATTCTGAGTGAAGGATATGCCTCAGAACTGTCACTATAAGCAGCTGCTGCTGGCACAAAGCTTTCAGATTTCTGCCTAGAATATGTCCTAATACTGTTCCCAATTGTACTCAATTCAGTACAATTTTATTCAGACCTATCCTGTTCAGAATGTTATTATAATTGAAGATTGATAATCACAGAACAGGGTGTTTGTAGATGGGGTTTTTTTGGGGGGGATTCCTTGGAGTTTCCTTTTTCTTCTAATTTTAGCACTGTACCAAATTCCAGTATTTCACCTTGAAGGGTTTCTGATTTTAATCTCCTTCACCTTCCCAATTATCACCAACCCACCATCATCAATCCCCGCCTTGAGGATTAGGAAAATACTGTATATTTTGCAGCAAAATGAAATTAAATGGGTGTAACAAAAATTAAAGGTTGGGTGATAATGCAGAATTAAAAAATAGAGACCCCTCAAAATTACTTGCATTTCTTAGAAAAATGTAGGCAACTATTCAGAACATTTCTTTAAAATGAATTACTTAAGTTCTCTACATATGGGGTTAATAACCTATATAGTGTCCTTCATTTATCTTTTAACAGTCCTGTCTTGGTCCATTTTCCGTGATATAGAAAAGGAATATTATTATATCAGCCTAGAGTGCTAGAATAAGTGATGACAAAAAGAGAACTAATAGCAGCAGTTCTATAATGGATTTGCAGTGCTTTTCACAGCTCAGATCATGGCCTATGGCCATGATGTACAAATCACCAAAAAGTAGAGGTAGGATTTTTTTTTTCTTTAGAGAGGGGAACTAAGGCTACTCTTGATATCTGAGTGACATGGTGGAGGATCCACAACACCCAGAAAATATACTGGATATGTCCTTAGTTCAAGAGCATTCATATTAGATATCAACCAAATAGATTTAAAATATGAAATGCTGCATATAATAAAAAACAGCACTGATTTTGTTGCCAAATTGCATCAGAAAATTCCAACAGCAAGTAGAGGGAAGGCACAGAAAAGTTTGTGTGGCCTGCAATTTCCTGATCCTGCCATATGTAAACTTTAACAGAGCTAATAAGAATAGGAACTGAGATATTTAATACTGGAAATGCAGTAACTGTGCTTTGATTATGAAATCTTTATCCTCAGAAAGAATGTGCTGTGAAAACAGAACTTGGATGCATTTTATGAATATTATATAAGCCATATCAGAAATACCTTCGGGCTAATGTACCTGTTATTTTTACCTTGTGTTCTATCAAGAAACTGCCACTTACTTTAAGCACTTTGTATGATGATGTGATCATTTCAGATGTTCATTTTATGGGATTGCTAAGGATGGTCTGATAATACCACCCCTTCCTAAAGTGGAAACAACAAAGACGTGAAACATACATTTAAAAAAAGAAGGAAAGTGTGATCATTATTAAGAAAGCTCTGTAACATTATAAGCATTTCCTGCTTAACAGTGTAAATCATTGGATGGATATTGGTTAGTTATAATCTTTCAGGGCAGTTATGAGATCAAAGGTAGAAGATGGGATTTTTCTTCTGAATGTTTAAAATAAACATAATAAATAGCTAATAAATATCAAATTGAATGCTATTCATTGTCAGCAAATCAAGGCAGGCCAGACTACGAAGCCAAAGTCATGGGGAGCAATAGTACTTTCCTTGTGAAGTTACAGTAACATAATCTTCATAAGTTTGAATTCTTACTGTCATTCCCTTTTTCTTTGTGTAAACTAGGGAGAAACTTATCTGTGATATTTACATGTGTAGCAGTTATGACCCTTACTCAGATTTCTTTTATCTGAACATTGCTTCGGCAAGAAGGCCACTCATGAAAGTGTTGCGCTGTAAATCTTAAATGGCAACAATTTCTTGAAAGGCTAAAAAAAAGCACAGGTCTTGGTGTCACGTGTGTGTTAAATAACTTTTTCCAAGGGATTTTCAAAGTGTGCTGTCACGTTCTGATACTTTACGGGAATTTATCCTAGAATGATAAATGGGAAGTAGTGATTAATCTTTATACAGTTCTATAAAGAAAAGAAATATTCACAAAGGAGCAAAGAAAAAGACTTTCAAGCAATAAAGGCCATGTTTTGGAGGTTGTTCTCATCATAACATGATATTCCAGCTGGTAGCTTCTTTTTCTCTTCATCTTAATTTTACTTATTTATTTTGGAAGTTGGATTATTTCAGTATTACTGTGGTTTCTTCATTTTAAACTTTTTGTTTTATTTTTTTTATAAATACTTCATTTTTAATGAATTCAGCATAATCAAATTACAAAACACGAAATAAGAACAAGGTATCTATTAAACTGTGTACATTAAAGGCATTATAATATTGATATATATTAAGGAGGCCAAGAGGCTTGATTTCCTTACATAAATATATTTCTATAGCAAAGTGTTTATGAATGGGAGAAAAAAATTAAGCTCACACCATTGCGACTTTGTAAAAAAATATTAGTGATATAGCATTGTGCCTACTGTGCCTCCCCTGGAGATGATTGAAATATTTAATTGAACTGAATAACAATTATTATTTTATTTTATTTTAACAGGTGGATACAGTTCAATTAATAGACAGCCCCCCACACACACACACACAGGGCCGGATTTTCCTATAGGCTAACTAGGCTTCAGCCTAGGGCCTCAAGATCAAGAGGGGCCTTTTATTTTTATTTATTATCCGTGCCACATTTTTTATAAAAGTTAGTACCAATTACAACATGTTTCATTTAATATATTGATATATATCACAGTAATGATGTATTTTATTATCTCTCATGTAATTTACAAACTTAAAAATGGGAGGTGAAAGGGCCCCATAAGTGGAATAGCCTAGGGCCTCTTTTCATCTAAATCCGGCCCTGCACACACAGTTATAGTATCTGTTATCTCAATTGTTTTAAGACATGGTACAGGACACAGGAGACAACACCTAACTACACTGATGATTAATAATTAATAACAACAGAGAGAATGATCAACTTAAAGCAGTTAAAGCTGGAATGAACTCTGTCAATTTCAACAATTCATGCAATTACTGATCAGGAACATCACTGTATTTATTTTAACTGCTTAGAATAATATGGCTACTGTATGTTTTGATTTGAAAAAAGTATTGATGCACTATGTATAATTTGTTCCTGTATACCTCCCATCCACCTCAGTAAAAGATAAAAAGACAAAAGGATAAGTTTTTAAGAACAACAACTTTCTTTAAACTTAAAGTGGACAAACAGCTTTAATAGCAATAGTTATCACCCTTAAGTGTGTAACTAGATAAATTGTGGGTGAGTTCATTTCTTCTCTACCATTTCCCAACAACCCACCTACCTTTTGGGCAAGCTCCTCGGGTTTCTCTAAAGACAGCCAAAACCTTTAAATCTCTACCACTTTTATTCCTTGAAGCCTACTTCGGGTGATCAAGACAAACTTTAAATATTCCCATTCCTCCCCTTTTTAAGTTTGCAGGCCTGAATTGAGTAAATATCAAGAAGCCTCTCTCCATCTTAAAAACATTATTCAGATGTTCACTAAATAAATGTACCATCAAGCACGGGAACATAAGGAAGTCCAAATAAAGTTCAAATGAATAGAAAGGTTTATTGTAAATAGATGGTCTGTAAAAGAATCTGAACAACTAACAGTCAAAGCAAATAGGCAGTAGATAAGAGTCAATAGAATTCAAAGTGAGCGAAAGGGCTTAAGACTGATGACATGTTTTACCCCTGATCATTTCCTATGCCTATTATTTTTTCCAAATAAGAACTGCACCTTCTAACTGTTAAACTAAATGGACACCAGTGGGGGTTGCTCCTGGTTCGGCCCAATTTGGCCAGACTGGTAGTAGCGGCAGCAGGACGCCCCACCCACCTGCCTGGATAGTTCTGAGCATGCGCAGAAGCGTTGCATATGTAGGAGCATGCCCAAACCAATAGTAAAAATATTTGCAACCCACCACTGCTGGATACCACTGTGAGCTTAGCATTTTCAATTTAACTAATTTTTTTTTATTTGTAACTATGTGGATATGGGATTGTGCCATTTTCTTGGTGCTGTCATAACTATTTGGATTCAATTTCTAAATGCAATCAAACTTAGTTCTGGAACCAGATTACATGCAGTTGCTTTACTATCATTAAATTCTAAAACTGAGGTCTTGAACATTAAAGAATTAAATATATCTTCAGGTTGAGAGATGATACAATTTTAGCAAGATATTGTATATAGAGTAAAAATCCCAAGTGGGAGTTTAAAATACTTGGATTGGCTTTTATGGAAGGCATATTTTCAGAATGGTTTCTGTTTCAGACAATTTGCTTATGATAACCTTGGACTACAGATGTACAGGTAGAATTCTGTATAAATAAAGTATTTTAAAAATAAAACCAGTCAGCATTTGTAGCAGTTTCTATACTTAATATAGTAACAATATATATAATACTATACTATATACTAAACCAAACATGTATACTAAACCAAACACGTACAATGACATAACAGAGAATGGGAAAAATAAATACGTCAGCAATATATCTATAGTTATATCCGTATGTGGAACCAGATCCAAATATAGAATTGGCACAATGTTTTCATCTTCAAAGCCTAACAAACTGCATTATAGAGAAGGGGAAATGTCTAAGAAATAGTTGAAATTACTTAGGCAATTGTAAGTGTATAATATGTTGAGGTTCTGATGGAAAAATGAAATATTCAAGTGCTATACATGTGAGATCACTTTGCAAAATTAAAATCAAACCGGATGTTTACTGAAGTTGGCAAACCACAAAGATGCATAGCCTAGCTTAGCTGGACTTTATTTTTTTTTAAGTTCACATTGACTTTTTCCTAATTAAATTCTGTTTCTGCTTTCAAGATTAGCTGGTTTTCATACAGTCCTTGTAATCTTTTAATTCATCTGGGTTGTTTTTTATGTACTTAATTTGATTTATTTAAACTAAATAATAAGTACATTTTGTAACTTTCTAGATACAAAGTATGATCCAAAAAACCCTATTAATTATGTGGTTCAACTAATTGCATATTAAAAACACCAAACTTCAATAAATTCTAGATGAATATGGCTAATATGACTTGCTTAACACCAGAATACCCTGGAATTATATATCCCATTCAAACCTGAACAATCAAGGAGCTCTTCAAAAAGACAAAAATCTCCCTCAAATTTTTAAATCAGTTTTATGAAAGAAGAACAGAGATATTAAATCATATATCTTTGATTACCATTTTATTTCTAATTTCAGTGTTGAGATTTTAATTAAAAAGGAACAAAAGAATTAACGAAGAGTGAATACTGAAATGAAGAACACAATGAACACATGAACACATAAATATTGATTTATACTGTTTTTAAAATCCAGAGTGAATTTATATATACCATGTAGTTCTAATACTTGACAGTTCCTTTCAAGATTACCTAAGCATATTCATCAGTTAGTGATGTCTGCAACTTCTAAGTGTAACAGATTGATAAGCCTGTTTTTTTTAATCAATTGAGTTTCTGCATTACAAAACTATCTTGGAGCTGGTGACACCTCCATTAAACATGATGTTTAAAACCTGCCATCTGTCTATCACTTATATTTGCATAAGAAATTCAACCTTTTGAGAGAACATAAGCTATCCATAAGAGTTCCTTTCCTTCAGTCTGCCTCCTCTCCAATTGTTGTTCAGAGATCAAATGAATTATTCCATTGATCAAAAAAACAAATTCCTTGAAGTGCAGTTCGTTTCCTCTTTCTTTCTTTCTTTCTTTCTTTCTTTCTTTCTTTCTTTCTTTCTTTCTTTCTTTCTTTCTTATCCAGTCATTATCTTCACATTAAAAATCATTAGGGAATAACATAGGAACAAAGAAGAAAGACAGACCCACTTGTCTATTTTTCTGGAAACTTTCTGTCTTCATGACAAGTCTGGTAATGCAGAAACAGATTGGATCAGGGTGCTTAACTAACAAATGGCAAATTCAATTGTACTGCCAGCATCTCCAACTTTCCATCATCAACCAAGTGTATAAGTCAAACATCTTCCTTCACGAAGATAAAGGGGCTCACTATACAAAACACAGAAGCTGAGAATGACACATGCATTGTATTAGTCACCTAACTGGCAAATTTGCTAAATAAGGCATAAAGCCTTATAGAGCAATACTTATTGCTAGACTTCAGCAGCAGCTTTATTAGGACTACAAAAATCTTGATGACCTCTATACAGTTATTAACATGCTTTTTGCTGCCATCAGGTGGTTATTTGGACTTTTAGCCCAAAATCCAACTGCAGCCACATAGTTCTTTTTACCTTAAAAGGAATTTTGAGCACTATCAAAATCTGCTTTCATGGGCACCACTAGGTTCTTATTTAAAATCAAATAGAGAGTTAATTAGACATATTGCCCTATTTTTCCATTGGGAAGTGAGAGGAAATTCTGGTTTGACTCTCAGGTTCCAATGTAGCTTCACTCACAGTATGAAGAGGTAGCTTCACTCACGGTTTATAAAGAACAGTGGCAAGATTCACACAGTACACTAATTCATAACCAAACACATTATACCAATGTGTAAACTTAGTCTTATCCTTGCAATCTATATCCTGGATCTCCAATAAAGCGTGTATTTATGGAATATAATTGTTAGGGAGGAAAAAAATCATTGAGATTCAGTACCACTATCATCCTTGCAGTGCAGAAACACAGCCCTAAAATTAAAAAGAAAGATGAACAAGCTTTGCCAGGTTTTCATTATGTTTTCAAAAGTAACAAAGGAACATTAAGGATGGAGACTAAACTAAAAAAAAAGTTACAAGGTAGAGAAAGAGGAATTGCAATCCTTTTATTGCACATTGTTATTCTGCCAATAATCTCAATATTCATTTAGAAAAGGAAAATAAAAATAACTGCATCCTTTTCCTTCAGCAGCCAATGCAGCCAGAGAACCAACCAACCTCCCTCCCTCCCTCCCTCCCTCCCTCCCTCTCTCTCTCTCTCTCTCTCTCTCTCTCTCTGTGTGTGTGTGTGTGTGTGTGTGTGTCTGTGTGTGTGTCTGTGTGTGTGTGTTTAAAAACTTTAGAAGGCTTCCGTTCTCACATACACAGCTGCTTTCCATCTTTAGTCTGCAGTTTCTATGGCTACATTTTATAAAACTGAAAATATTGGCAATAAACTATACTTGAATGAGCATCAGTTTGGACCCAATTCACTTCTAAATAAAGGCACTCCATTAGAGTAACAATCTGTTTCTGATCATTACAGTAAGTTCTACTATCTGCCTTATTTTTTTTTTCTCATTCAGATTAATATTTCTAGAAAGTTGCCATTTTAGCATCCAAGTCCTCATGAAGTGGAAACATTCAAGAGAAAAAAACTCCAGAGAATTGCTACATTCCCCAAATGCAGCAATTATCCAGCAAGTAATATCAGTTGACCTTATGTTCTGGTAGTCTCTTTCCTGACTTTAAGAAAGCAACTGAGCTTGGAGATCAGGAGGTGAGGAAACTAAATTATGAGATCAATCAATCCAGCGCTTCCTTTATTTTATTGAAAATATTACTCCCTCTACATTTTATTTACTGTTTTCCAGAGAAAGCCCAACATCAGCAAGGATCAACTATCTTCCCGATCAATCTCAACAATGGAAGCTCTTTGGTTTCAGTGCAATTCGATTTATGGCCCTTATGTTCAAACTAAAATCTTTGGGTACCTGATACATTTTCTGACTAGGTTCCATCATAAGTCTGAGCCAGGTGAGACCCTAAAAATATTGAACTTACCTCATACAAAAGGGCTGAAATGTAAATATCATGCATTTATGTTCTTAACATACCACTCAGTGTCACTCTAGAGTAGCCAGTGGCAGAATATTGCATTCAGATGAACACAGGTAGTCATAGATGACTGGGCTGGACTGGACTGGCCTAGACTAGATGGAAGGGACTTTGGAGGTCTTCTAGTTCAACCCCCTGCTCAGTCAGGAAACCCTATACCATTTCAGACAAAGAGTTGTCCAATCTCTTCTTTAACTTCCAGTGTTGGAGAATTTACAACTTCTGAAGGCAAGTTGTTCCACTGTGCTTTGGAAAATAGTTTGACTCCCTCTTCCTTATGGCAACCCCTGAAATATTGGAAAATTGCTATCATGTCGCCCCTAGTTCTTCTTTTAATTAAATTAGACATACCCGGTTCTAGCAACCATTCTTTATATGTTTTAGCCTCCAGTTCCCTAATCATCTTCGTTGATCTTCTCTGCACTCATTCTAGAGTCACAACATCTTTTTTACATCATGGCAACCAGAACTGGATGCAGTTAAGTGTGGCATTACCAAGGATTATAAAGTGATATTAACACTTGATGTAATCTTGATTCTATCCCTCTTTTTACGCAGCCTAGAACTGTGTTGGCTTTTCTGGCAACTGGAGAATAGGAGGAGGAGCAACTTTTCTGGCAACTGGAGAATAGGAGGAGGAGCTTCCTATGAATGGCGGTCGTCCTCTGAGCTCCAGGAACACCATGGAGCTCCCGACCGGGTAGGGACTGCTGCCGGCCCCCATACCATCGAAGGGGGTCGAGAGTTGGACAGCCCGACCACCCAGGCATGTTTCAGGCTGATATTAGCCCGACAGGGTGGTCGGTGAAGAGCGGAGAGGAAAGAGGCTTGGAGGGCTGTAAACAGCAAGGAGAGAGCAATGGCGATGGCGTGGTGCGATTGCGCAGACGGCGCTGGCGCCGAAAACGCCGAAAGGAGAAGCCGAAAAGCCAGAAATGCCAGAAGAGGAGTAAGGAAGAGGGGGTGAGAGGCTCCGGAGGCCCCCAGAGACCCAGAGACATCAAAGGGCTTAAGGGGGAGCAACGGGATGCAACAGGACATTGGAATAATCAGCTGATAGGTGAGAAGGGCTGGGAAGCAGCCAGAGGCAGAGGCAGTCGGAGGATCAAAGGGAGATGCCTGCGGCGGCAGACGAAGGGAGGGAGCCGCAGCCAGGGACTCCTGGGTTATTTTATCATTCCTGGCTGCTCCCATACCCCTCCAGGCCCCCCCATCCATTGGGGGGGGGCTGTATCCACCTGGAAACAGCTAAGCTGAACTTTCATTTACCCTCCACTATTTTTGCTACCTTTGCCTTCCCCCTACCACCTGGGATATTTAATCATATCTTGCCCTCCCCCCCCCCTGCCTCCAAGTACCAAGTACCACCTGGACACTGGAATATCCCCTACCCTCCATTGAGACTCTTCTATTTATTAACTTTCTACCCTCCATTCCACCGAGACTCTATTAATTACTAACTTTGCATCATCTGCACCCCTACCCTACTGGGACTATTACAACGTTTTAATTTATTCGAGGTCTGATCTGCTCCGCCTGCGGGAGGCCCCTCTTTCGCAGGTATGGCCCTTGGCTCTCTCAGGGGCCAGCCTTGATGATGGGTTTGTGAACCCCGAGAGGTGGAAGAAGAGGAAGCTGAGGGGCTTTTTAGCTAAATGTTTTATATTGTTTTTAGGGGGTTCTGGGAAGGGAGGGGGGGATAACCAGGCCAGGAGGGAAGCCAGTGCCAGACGAACAGGTGAGTCCAGGAGGGAAGTGAGCGGAGTGGGGGGGGAGAGGGAACAAGTTATTCCAATAGAGGGTTGTTTGATTACAATGGTCGCGGGGAGGGGGGGATGCGAGGACAAAAGAAGATTACAAGGTCGGTTGGGAGACCGTGGCTGTTGGCTACGCCTGGTCGTTTGTACCAACCCCCGCAACCTAGGTGGCCAGGAACTACAGAGCCGGGGCCTGCGGCTGATGCTTTGCAATGCAAGGTCCATGACCAACAAGGCCCCCCTCATTAATGAGTTGATCTCTGAGGGGGAGCTGGACCTTGCAGGGATAACGGAGACCTGGTTGGGCCATGAGGGTAGTTTACCCCTCGTGGAAATGTGCCCACCGGGTTTCCGGGCATTCCATCAGCCTCGGGCCCTGGGTAAGGGTGGTGGGGTGGCGGTAGTTATACGGGAAGGTCTAGAACCGAGGGAGTTCACTGTTCCTCAGATACCCGGGTGTGAGTCCCTTGGTGTGAAATGGGGCCCAGGGAGGCAGTGGGGTTTGCTGATTGTATACTTGGCTCCTCACTATACATCAGCGGCCCTGCCCGAGCTCCTCGAGCTGATCTCGGAGACGGCGGTTGAGATCCCCAAGCTTGTGGTTATGGGGGATTTCAACCTGCCGTCAACGGGAGCAGCGTCTGAGGTGGCTCGGGAGTTCATGGCTTCCATGACAGCCATGGGCCTGACCCAGTTAATTCAGGGCCCCACACACGAAGGTGGCCACACATTGGACCTTGTTTTTGTATCTGAGCAGTGGACGAGTGATCTGGGTATAGGGGACTTTGTTGTTACACCCCTGTCATGGTCGGATCACTCATGTCTCCGGCTGGACTTCCCTGGCGCTACCCCCCACCGCGAGGAGGCGGGACCAGATGGTCCAAGCTGGTACCGCCCCAAGCACCTGATGGAGCCGGATAGGTTCCAGATGGAGCTTGGGCCATTACCTGTAGCCCTGACCCGCGCTCGGTCGGAGGACCTAGCAGCCGCCTGGAATAGGGCGGCGGCTGGGGCCTTGGAACTGGTTGCGCCTTTGCGACCTCTCCTGCGGCAGCGACCCACCCGGGCTCCTTGGTATACCGAGGAGCTGAGGGTGATGAAGCGCCATAGGAGACGTCTAGAGAGCAGGTGGAGGTCCTCACGCTCCGAATCTGATCGAACACAGGTAAGAGCCTATTTACGGACCTACCTTGTGGCATTAAGGGCGGCCAAACGTAGATATTGCGCTGCTCTTATTGCGTCCGCGGATAACCGCCCTGCCGCCCTGTTTAGGGTGACCCGCTCCCTCTTGTCACAGAGGACGCAAGGGGCACCCTTGCAGGGCAGAGCAGAGGAGTTTGGGGAATATCTGCAGGATAAAGTCGCTCAGATCCGGAGCGGATGGGCCCCCCTCAGTGGACCGGACGGGCCGCCAACAGCGAGTCTTGTGAGACCATCCTGGGAGGAGTTTGATTCTGTTGCCCCCGAGGATTTGGATAGGTTGCGTGGACGGCTGCGACCCACCACATGTTTAATGGACCCGTGTCCCTCCTGGTTGGTACTGGCATCTTGGGAGGTGACCCGAGGCTGGCTTCTGGGCCTGGTGAATGCCTCATTGGGTGAGGGATCCTTACCAGCCGCCTTGAAGGAGGCGGTGGTGAGACCCTTACTTAAGAGGCCTGCACTCAACCCAATGGAGCTAGCTAACTATCGTCCAGTCTCCAACCTTCCGTTTTTAGCGAAGGTTGTCGAGAATGTGGTGGCGCAGCAGTTTCCACAACACCTTGACGAATCCGAGTATGTAGACTCACGCCAGTCCGGCTTCCGACCCGGGCACAGCACAGAGACAGCCTTGGTCGCGTTGGTCGATGATCTCTGGAGGGCCAGAGATAGAGGTTGTTCCTCTATCCTGGTCCTATTAGACCTCTCGGCGGCTTTTGATACCATCGACCATGGTATCCTATTGCGCCAGTTGGAGGGGATAGGAGTCGGAGGTACCGTTTTGCGGTGGTTCGGCTCCTACCTCTCCGACCGGAGGCAATGTGTGCTGACAGGGGGACAGAGGTCGACCCCGAGGCCACTCACTTGTGGGGTGCCACAGGGGTCGGTCCTCTCGCCTCTCCTGTTCAACACATATGTGAAGCCGCTGGGTGAGATCATCCGTGGTTTTGGGGTTGAGTATCACCTCTACGCTGATGATACTCAGCTGTATATTTCAACCCCAAACCACCCCAACGAGGCTGTTGAAGTGATGTCCCGGTGCTTGGAAGCCGTCGGGGTCTGGATGGGGGACAACAGACTTAAACTCAACCCCTCCAAGACCGAGTGGCTGTGGCTACCGGCACCTCGGTTCAGCCAGCTGATTCCATCGCTGGCCATAGGGGGCGAACAATTGCCCCCTGTGGAACGGGCGCGCAATTTGGGCGTCCTCCTTGATGCCCGGCTGTCAATGGATGACCATGTGGCAGCCGTGGCAAGGGGGGCGTTCCACCAGGTTCGCCTGGTGCGCCAATTGCGCCCCCTACTGGACCGGGATGCCCTACGCACGGTCACTCATGCGCTGGTGACGTCCCGCCTGGATTACTGCAACGCTCTCTACATGGGGCTGCCCTTGGGACGCGCCCGGAGACTGCAGTTGGTTCAGAACGCAGCCGCGCGGGCTGTGATGGGGAGTACGAGGTACTCCCACGTAACACCTCTCCTGCGCGAGCTGCACTGGCTACCTGTGGTTTTTCGGGTGCGTTTCAAGGTGCTGATTACCATCTTTAAAGCGCTCCATGGCACGGGACCTAGTTACTTGCGGGATCGCATCCTCCCACATACATCCCTGCGGCCAATTCGCTCACACAGGGAGGGACTTCTCCTGGTGCCGTCCACTAGGCAATGCCAACGGGCGACACCACGGAGTAGGGCCTTCTCTGTGATGGGCCCAACCCTCTGGAATGACCTCCCCCCCGACATTAGAACCACTTCTGACCTCCGCTCCTTCCGGCAAAAATTGAAGACTCACCTGTTCCGATTAGCAGGCCTGGCATAATTACAACTGTCCCTCCTGGCAAATGTATTATTATCTGGTTATTTTAGGGTTTTTTAATCTGTTGTGTCTGTTTTAGGGATTTTAAAAAAAAATATATTTATTTAGCTTTGTACAGTTCTTTTAATTGCATTTTAACCTCCTCCAAACTGTACATATTTAATTTTTTATTGTATTTTTGTGATATTCTCTATGGACTGTACACCGCCCTGAGTCCCTTCTGGGAGAGGGGGCGGTCTAGAAGCACAAATAAATTGAATTGAAATTGAAATTGAAATTGCAGCACTCTGCTGGCTCATATTTAAATGGTTGTCCACTAGGACTCCAAGATCCCTCTACAGTTACTGCTATATAAGGTACCACATATACTGTACCTGTGCATTTGGTTTTTCTTGCCTAAATGTAGAATCTTACTTTTTTCACCATTGAATTTCATTTTCACCATTTTAATTTCAATTTCATTTTCATGGCAATTCTAAAAAAAGGAGATTAGTCTAAAGCCCTCTTTTAGAAATTACTTTTATTTTCATTTTATTATTTTTCATCTAAAAAGAACTCTGAGTTAAGGAATTTTTTTTCTTAAATGGCAGAATTAACACAGTTGCATATGTGAAGTGGAATTGGAAGTGGAGCAGAGTTTTTCCAGAGTTGGAGGCAAGTCTGCAAATTCCTGTCTGCTTCCTTGACTCTTCAATTCTGGTCAAGTAATTGCTCATGGTTTATTTCACTAAATGTATACAGAACCATTGACACTGAAAGCGAATTTTTAATCTCAAAGGTAGGATATTATTAGGAAAAAGGATAGTAACAGGACAACACAGACCAGAGCTCTGCTAAGAATTGTATTTTATCTATTCAATATTTCATTTTTGGTCCTATATTTTGAAATAATGTTATCTCAGGGATTATCAGATACATAATTTTTTGTTAGTTGCAAAGTCATGTCCGACCCATTGAGACCCATGGACAATATTCCTCCAGGCCTTCCTGTCCTCTACCATCCTCTGGAGTCCATTTAAGCTCATGCCAATTGGTTCGATGACTATGTCCAGCCACCTCATTCTCTGTCGTCCCCTTCTTCTTTTGCTCTCAATTGTTCCCGACATTAGGCTCTTCTCCAGTCACTCCTTCCTTCTCATTAGGTTGCCCAAATACTTGAGTTTCATCTTCGGGATCTGGCCTTCTAAAGAGCAGTCAGGGTTCATCTCCTCTACAATTGACTGGTTTGATCACCTTGCAGTCCAAGGGACTTGCAGGAGTCTTGTCCAGCACCATAATTCAAAGGTCTCAATTCTTTGGCACTCAGCCTTTCTTATGGTCCAACTTTCACAGCCATACATTGCAAATGGGAAAAACATAGCCTTGACTATATGCACTTTTATTGGCAGGGTGATGTCTCTGGTTTTTAGTATGCTGTTTAGATTTTTCTTAGCTTTCCTCCACAGGAGCAAGTGTCTTTTAATTTCTATTTTTTTATTTTTTAAATTATAATATCAGACATATATAATGTAACAAAAAATCCCTAAGAAAATTCAACAGAATTCCACAATGTAGTTATCCTAAAAGCTGGTCGGGGAACTCTAAATCTTTTTTTCCCCAACAAACAATACTTGTGTCATGGTCTTCTGTTAATCCTACCTCTAATTAAAAACAATTTATCCAACAGAAATTAACATTTCTAACTTAGTATACCTTCACCTTCCATTTTAGCTCTCAGTACCCATGATGCAGAAGGCCATTGAAGACAGGATGAATTAAGGAGTCCTTCATCTAAACTATTTGTTTTCTTCTTCATAACCATTTGTCACACTTCAATATAAAACATCTTTGGACCTCCCCATTTTCAAATTGTCAGCAATGTACAGTCTCCTTAATAAAAAGAGACTATCATTCAGCCTTTTTTGTCATAGCATTTTTTAAGATACACCATATATTAAATATCTGCCTGTATACAATCAAGATGCTAATATATATAAAGCAAAGCATGCAATGTTTTATTGAAGTACCTGGTGCATAAATTAATCACATGCCAAATGCTAGAAATTAGAAATAACCATTTTAATGCAATGTTGCTGCAACTGATAATTCTCTAATCCCTTCTACAATCTGGGTATGAAACAGGATTGTACAAAAAGTAAAGAATCACTCTAATGTCCCCTTATGCAAATGCTATCCCTGTGATTTGATTTCAAATTATGCAGATTTAATCTAGCCTAAAAAATGGCAAAAGAATTGTTTCCTGAACAATGAATGTGTTTATTGTGTCATAGTAAACTGTTTTAGTAAGTTCCCATGATGTTATGGCATCTTTCTAGTCATTTAAGGGTTAAGTGTAAATTTTTGTAATTCTTTTGATGCAACTAGTAGATAGGTCATATATCCCCTCTTGCAAAAATTCAATTTTCAGTTCTGGACTTTCATTACAGAAAAGCTGACCTCGTCCGATTTCCAATGCAATCAAAAAGACAAAGTAGCAGATATTCATTGCATTGTCAGCTTGTCGGTGAAATGGGTGGCATATAAATTTAATAAAGAAATAAAACTGTCGGTCATTAAACTGTGTTCTCTCACAAACTGATAGCATTCTTCCCATTCTCACTGTACCACACCATGTGTTGAATCTATAGGAACCAACAACATAGACTAGTGTAACAGCACAGTCCTACTTTCGTCATTTTTTCATGAATATCAGTTGTTGATGTTCAATATAAAACTATCATTTTTTTAAACACTGATGCTGTGATAGAGCAATATTTTCTTAAGGCAATAGTGTGACATGTTCAGATAAAGTTCCAGTGATGTCTATGAAATTCATTTGCTCTTTTGTTCAAAAAAGTTGTTTTTTTAAAAAAAAAAGTTAACTTTGAGAAATAATATTAAAGTTTTTTATAAAAGCTGGACATAACACAGGCAGTTATTGACTTGCCAGTATATGTCATAATTAGACAGACATAACATAGTTCTGTTTAATATTTTAGTTATGCTGATCAAGAACATTTCAGTTTATTAAACTTCATTACTAATTGAGTTTAATAAGGGCACAGAAATTAGCTTTGTTCAGGCTGCTTTCTCAGAGGAATAATAGCTCATTCCATGTTCAAGGTTTCTCCATTTAGAAGGCTTTACTTTACTTTACTTCCAGCACAAAAATTGAGCCTGTGGCCCATTGCTCTCACAAAAATGTTTGCAGAATGTGTTTGCAGAAAGACAAAGTGTAAAACAAATAAACAATGAAACCAGGATACTTGTGTTTAAACTGTCATAAGAGCTTCTCCAGAAGGAGTAAAATTAAACATATACAAGACTTCAGATGTCTGACTTCAGCTTAGAGCAAGTGTCAAGGTCTCTGCTACTGCTGACAAACAACTTCCAGCTGCTTAAATCTCAGAGAGAGATGCTGGGAATTGCAGCTCAGCAATGTGAGAAAGCATCCTTATTGTCCAAGGTTTTAATTTCCTTTGCATCCTTGCCCTGATTTTGACAAGCTTGTCGAGTTCCAGACCTTGCTTATCCAGACCTAACTGATCCGCTGTGATCAGACTTTTCCTGTTTAGAAATGACACTATGGAATTCCTCCACATGGCTCAGATATGGCAATGGGACAGAAAGCACATGTCTGGAAAATTTCATGGGATATTACACAGAGAGGTTCATGTTGTCTAGAAACAGTATCTGAATGGATATTTCCTGATCGCTGAATACTGCTTAGTATGCTTTATATTTGCAGAATTCTTTCCAGACTTTTTGTCTTAGTAATCACCTTTGTTTTCTCTTCCCCACATCTGTTTACAAGTAGTCCTCAACTTACATCAGTTCATTTAGTGCAGGGGTGCCAAACTCAAGGCCCAGGGACCAGATCCAGCCCATGGGATGCTTAGATCTCACCCACAGGGCCACCCTGGAAACAGCCCATTTTTGCTGGCAGAACTCTCGGGCCACCACAGGCACCCCTGACACGAATGACATATGGTTGGCCACTCCCACCCCACCTCCCAAGGTCAAACATAATGCTGATGCGGCCCTCAATGAAATCGAGTTTGACACCCCTGATTTATTGACTGAAGTTACAACAGCGCTGAAAAAGTGAGTTGTGAGTCCTTTTTCACATTTATGACTATTGCAACATCCCCATGGTCCTGTGATCAAAATTCAGACACTTGGCAACATTTATACTTATGATGGTCACAGTGTCCTGAGATCATGCGATTATGCTGTCTTTTGCGACGTTCTGACAAGCAAAGTCAATGGGGAAGCCAGCTTCACTTAACAACTATGTTATTAACATAACAGTTGCAGTGATTCACTTAACAACTGTGGCAAGCAAGGTCATGAAATTCACTTAACAACTGTCTCACTTACCAACAGAAATTTAGGGCTCAATTGTGATTATAAGTTGAGGACTACCTGTATATCTTTGCTCATCAAGCAATACAATAATCCTCTCAAGCATTAGGAAATGCAAAATGGAAAATTCCAAATTTAGTAGCGCATCCGTTAAGACCAGTCAGAATATTCTACGCAAGATGGACAATGAATTTTCCATGCTCAGGAAATAATAATTTGTTTTATTGAAGTATCTGAAAGAACTGGAATAGTACATGACTCCTAAGAATAAAATCAAGTAGATCACCATTGCTCACTCTAGCTCACCTTTGAAAAAAAAAATCACATTCTCCATCATTCTGAAGGGTACCTCAAACTTGCAGTAAATAATAGGGAGCCATGGGAATTGTAAACAAAACTATGATTCAGCACACATTATGTTTCTTTTTCTCTTCCCCAAAGAGTGCTAGCACTCTCTGTGCTAGTAGAATGCTTTTCTAGTTCACAAGTTCACTATCAAATTGCTTCAAAACCAATTCAGAAACATCTTATATGCAACAATTTGGCCAAATACTATAAGAGGGGTGAAATCAACTTACCTTCACTACTGGTTCGCAAATATGAGTGTGTGCGCCACCTCCGCACATGTGCAGGACCTTCTGCACATGTGCAGAGTGTCTAAACAGGATGTGATGACATCCAGGACGATGGGTGGAACCTCTTACCACCACCGCTACCGGTTCGCCCAAACCGGATAGAACCGGCTGAATTACACCACTGCTATTAGAGCAAGTAATTAACCCTTTCTTAGGCAAACAACACTACCTGATAATCAACTAGTTATTTAGTGTGATACCCCAAACACTTTCTGACACTGTATTTATATAAGCCTGATATTACGTTCTGCTGTTCTTAACTAAACCTTATGATTAAGATTACTCATCCAGTTTTGGAGTATTCAACAGCTGTGTCCCAGCAAAGAAAAGAAAATATTTTTTTAACTACACAATTTGGATGATTGCACAATTGTCTCACTCCCATTTCATTATGATTCCTTAAGTGCCAAGGACCAGATTCCTGTGATCTAGGCTCAAATACATCATTAAAAATTGATCTTCTGAGTATTTTTCAAACAATGCTATCCATATAATATAAAGGATTCAGACCGATGAAACTCTAAGCATAAACATACAGCGAATCAGTCATGAATATTTATTTAGCAGTTGACTTATTAAAAAAAAACTTTTTGCCTAACCGGCATAATACCTAGAAAACTTTGAGTCTATTTCCCATTCAGCAGAATTAAAATAAAGAGAATTGTTTATTATTTCCCAGAGGAAAGCAGTATGGACTGGAATTTCCTAATCTTGTGTGGAAAAAAAATGTTAATTACTTAGAACTATCTTCCAGAAAGTGCTGCTTACGCATGAACTCCAGGAAGAGGATATAAACTATTTCATTTATTATTGTCACCGCAAGCTGATTAAAGAAACACTAGTCTGTTCAGCTACCGGCTGCATAGGATTCCAGGTCCCTTTTTATTATAGCACATAAGTAGTTAAATCCTGGCACCGAGTTGAAAGGAGTCGTTGTTCTTCCAAAATGTTCCTTTTGCCTGTTACAATGTGGAGAGCATAGCCAGAGGGGAGATCACAGTATCAAGCAGCTGCAAGTGCAAAGCCATTCTTTCCTAGGGTTGAACTGGTGATATGCTGCCAATCAACAGCAAATCTTGCACACTTGGGGATAGGGATCAGGCCATTAGGAGACCAAGCTTTTGAGCATCAAAGAATTTGAGGAGAGTGTTATGGGGCATGGAAGGTTCTGATATTCTTGCACAATCTGGTTCAAATTCAGTTGAGGGGGATGTAGATGTTTCGTGCCACAACAGCAACTAGGCAAAATTGTTATTCAACTTTCAAGTCAGTCTAACATATCTTCACTTCAACTATCGGATTCCTGAAGCTTTTTTATAAAGTGATCTGTCAAACAATGGTCTTTGGCTTACTTTAAAAAAAAAAACAGACAAAACCTCATTTCTTACTTTCTTCTTATTTCTAAGCCAATTTATTGAATGTAAATAACTCACTTGGGCACAAGATTTTATGTCTTTTGTGATTTGTTCAGAGATAACATTTACTTTCTCTCCCATCATCAGTTTGCCTTCAGAGTACAAGAAAATTATAGAAAACAAAAAGAAGCATGGAATAAAGGAGAAATAACTACCGTATTTTTCGCCCTATAAGACGCTCCGGAATATAAGACGCACCCAATTTTAAAGGAGGAAAATCTAGAAAAAAAAGATTTTTGGGCTCAATTGCCACTCAATTTTGGGCTCAATTGTGGTCATAAGTTTTCTTTCTTTGTTTGTTTCTTTCATCTCTCTCTCCCACTTTCTTTTTTTTTCTTTTCTTTTTTCATTCTTTCTACCTTTCTTTCTCTTTCTCTCTCTTTCTGTTTCTCTGTGTGTCTGTCTGTCTGTCTCTCTCTGTGTGTGTAGCTCTTTGTCTCTCTCTCCCTCCCCCCTCTCTGTCTCTCTGTCATTCTTTCTGTGTGTCTGTCTGTCTGTCTCTGTATCTCTGTCTCTCTCTCTCCTCCCTCCTCCATCTGTCACTCTGTATGTGTGTGTCTGTCTGTCTCTCACTCTCCCTCCCTCCCTCTCTCTCTCTCTCTGTGTTTCTCTCTCCTCCCTTCCTCTCTGTCTGTCACTCTGTGTGTACGTGTGTGTGTGTGTGTGTGTGTGTGTCTGTCTGTCACTCACTCAATCACTCACTCTCTGTGTGTGTGTGTGTGTGTGTCTCTCTCTCTGTGTGTCTCTGTCTGTCTGTCCCTCTCTCCCTCCCAACTGGAGAACAACCTTTTCTGTCCCCTTACCAGCCCATCCGGGAAGATGAGGAACGTGAGGGGGATCCCTCCCCCCCCCCCCGCAGATGGGCTCCGAGCCAGAGTGGGGTGGGGAATCCTCCCTTTCCCCCTCTCAGAGATCTTTTGGGAAGTGAAAGAGCTGAGAGAGGGGAAAGCCTCCCATTGAAAACAGCACTGAGTGGGGTGGGGAATCCTTGCTTTCCTCCTCTCAGGGATCTTTTGGGAAGGAAAAAGTGGGGTGGGGAATCCTCCCTTTCCTCCTCTCAGGGATCTTTTGGGAAGGAAAAAGTGAGGTGGGGAATCCTCCCATTGAAAACAGCACTGAGTGGGGTGGGGAATCCTTGCTTTCCTCCTCTCAGGGATCTTTTGGGAAGGAAAAAGTGGGGTGGGGAATCCTCCCATTGAAAACAGCACTGAGTGGGGTGGGGAATCCTTGCTTTCCTCCTCTCAGGGATCTTTTGGGAAGGAAAAAGTGAGGTGGGGAATCCTCCCATTGAAAACAGCACTGAGTGGGGTGGGGAATCCTTGCTTTCCTCCTCTCAGGAATCTTTTGGGAAGGAAAAAGTGAGGTGGGGAATCCTCCCATTGAAAACAGCACTGAGTGGGGTGGGGAATCCTCCAGTTCCTCCTCTCAGGGATCTTTTGGAAAGGAAAAAGTGAGGTGGGGAATCCTCCCATTGAAAACAGCACTGAGTGGGGTGGGGAATCCTTGCTTTCCTCCTCTCAGGGATCTTTTGGGAAGGAAAAAGTGAGGTGGGGAATCCTCCCATTGAAAACAGCGCTGAGTGAGGTGGGGAATCCTCCCTTTCCTCCTCTCAGGGATCTTTTGGGAAGTGAAAGAGCTGAGAGGGGGAAAAGCCTCCCATTGAAAACAGCACTGAGTGGGGTGGGGAATCCTTGCTTTCCTCCTCTCAGGGATCTTTTGGGAAGGAAAAAGTGGGGTGGGGAATCCTCCCTTTCCTCCTCTCAGGGATCTTTTGGGAAGGAAAAAGTGGGGTGGGGAATCCTCCCATTGAAAACAGCACTGAGTGGGGTGGGGAATCCTTGCTTTCCTCCTCTCAGGGATCTTTTGGGAAGGAAAAAGTGAGGTGGGGAATCCTCCCATTGAAAACAGCACTGAGTGGGGTGGGGAATCCTTGCTTTCCTCCTCTCAGGGATCTTTTGGGAAGGAAAAAGTGAGGTGGGGAATCCTCCCATTGAAAACAGCACTGAGTGGGGTGGGGAATCCTCCAGTTCCTCCTCTCATCGATCTTTTGCTAAGGGAGGCTTCTCAAAATGGGAGGCCCCCATCTCTTTGCACCCTTCAATCCGTCTCTCTCTCCCTCTGATGTCCCCCAATGGCTCAGCGTGAAAAACTGGGAAAGAGGAAAAGGAGGAGGAAGGAAAGGGGGGAGAGAAACGGGGGGGGGGGGGGAGGAAGAGAGAGAATCTCTCCCTTAAAGATCCCCTGCTTAAAGATCCTGCTTAAAAAGAAGCCTCGCTGCCTTTTTCTCTCTGATAGCTGCCTGCTTAAAAAGAAGGACGAGGCTTCTTTTTAAGCAGGCGATCTTTAAGCAGGGGATCTTTAAGGGAGAGATTCTCTCTGCCTGCTTAAAAAGAAGGACGAGCCCCTATGCAAAATAATGCCATGGACTTGCGAGTGAGTTACAGGGGCGGGGCTTCCAGGTTCATTGACCAACCAGCAGAAACCCACCACTGCCCAGGTGGCTACATTCGGCCTATAAGACGCAACCAGATTTTCACCCTCTTTTTTGGAGTAAAAAAGTGCGTCTTATAGGGCAAAAATACGGTAATATTTCTCAGCAGTTTCCTCTCTTTTGACAATTCTCAATCAAGGCATATTGCAAGGGTCTGGTTATTAGTGCACAATCCTTTGCGCAGATAACACAACGTAAAATAAGTTGGCTAGGGTGAATAACAGCATTTAGAAACAAGACAAAGTTCATTATTACATTTAAATCCTCAAACAACTTCTTTTGGGAACAATACATTATTTGCTGTCCATTTTCAATTCTCTAGAGATAACCAAATGTCAAAGAACTGAAAAGCTGCCTGACAATTTTTTCCCAGTGGAAGTACAAAGTAAAATGAGGAAATTCATATGGCTTGGATGAAGTCAATGCCAAATTGTATTTAATATCATCTCTCAGAAAATATAGCTGCTTAGGCACAGGCTGTAACTGCACATTTAGTGCTACATTGCTGGAAAGTATCAAAACAGTATAAACTCAATACCAATTATTTGGAACTTCTTATACAAAATAAGAAGTTTAGCTACTTAATGCTTTCTACTTAGATTGTTCACTCTACAGGTGTCAAACCTGTGGTGTCATGTTGCCTTCACAACTTTTTCCCTTTGCGGAGCAGGGGAGGGCTTGCCCGCATGTGATGTATCCGGGCTGCCAGTTTGACACCCCTGCTCTACTCCCTTAACTATTATCAGTAGTGGTTAGACTGCAATACTATAAGGTTGATTCAGCCTTCCATCTTTCCAAGGTTGTTAATATGAGGAACCAGATTGTTGGGGGCAGTATGGTGGCTGTGTAAACCGCTTAGAGAGTGCTGTAAACCCTTGTGAAGTGGTATATAAGTCTAAGTGCTATTGCTATTACATCAGACATATCTCTTCCCTTTTGGTATTTTCACCTTCTTGTGCATGCCTTTATCTTCTTTGGATTACACACCTATATCCAGGGCCTTTAAAGATTCTGAGGAATTGAGGGGCAAAATATTTAATGGGACACTCCTTGCTAATACACTGTTCTTCTTCCATTCGATGTAATTTTATATGATTGTGTGCACTGAAGTCAATGCAATCAGGATGTGGGGAATCCTATATAACTCTTTTTATATTTTTAAGAGATAGGTTTTGTTGCTTGGTAAGGATATTGATTAAGAACTGTTGTGTTGCAAAGAAGTATCGCAGGCTAATTCTGCCAACTGCCAGCAGCTAGATTCTTACTAGTTCATGATTGACTTAGCCTTCCATTCTTCTGAGGTTGGTAAAATGAAGAGCCAGATTGTTGGGGGCAATATGCAGATTCTGTAAACAGATTAGACAGGGCTGTAAAGCACTGTGAAGCAGTGTATAACTTTAAGCCCTAGTGCTAGATGTAATCCATGGCATCTAACCTTATCTTAAAAGATTCTGGATATACACTAATTACATCAGGAAAGGCATAACATGAATTTATATTGCATTCATTCAATTTAAAAAGAATTGAGTTTGTGACATATAATTCCACAGAAAAGCTTGTTTAAATAAGAGATGAAGAAGCTACAGCTTTTAGTCAATACAAAAAAATGTTAACATTGCACCTTGTGAAATTTATGTATGTTGACCTTCATAGATATACCAGGGTTTAGTCAAGATGTCCATAATGGAGGCATATATTAGAATGTGAACATTAGTTACTCTGTCTTTTATTTATGGCAACAATGTGAGAAATATAATTATTGATACCAAAACATTACTGAGCTTTCCTGTTTTCTAAGCTCACCAATTATTTCCTCCCATCCCCATGCAAGGATTTTGGTTTCCCTACTCCAGTTCCTACACCATCACCTAAACGAGAACTAGCCAAAAGGGAGAGAAATGGTGTGACAATGGTAATTTACAGGAAACTAGAGAAGGGTTAAATTTTCCTGCTACTCATCTATGAGAATGTTTATCTTTCAAAAAGAAATTTGTCATTGGTTTACTTGGAAAAGGTCAAAGCAACTAAAGTATCAAGACAATAATCAGAGATTAGCATTTGGACAAAGTTGGAAAAACAAGGAACCTGCAATAAAAATAAAGCCAATATTTATTTTTAAAAAACTATAAGAAAAAATACTGTGAACTCATGATATTAAATGCATGAGAAGCCACCCACATGATTATTAATAGTAGAAAAGGCACTGACTTATATTATTGCAACATACTCAAATCTACTGGCTGGCATTGAATGCTTATAGGATCCATCTAAGAGGACTCCAAAAAAATAACACTATTTGTGCAAATATTTACAGGAATAGACTACTTGCAATTTTATCCTAATTTCTGTGCAATAATTAAGGTTATATTTAGTTAGAGATACAATGACAATCTTATAGCTTCCTTTCAGAATATTACAGTAGTTGAAACTGTATCTAAAACAACATGAAAATCATTAACTTCTAACTACAGATTAACAGTTTAGCATGATATAATACATAGAATACAATTTAAGACAATGATGTTTACCATTTTCAAAATTACAGAATTCAAAAAATCCATCTCTATCCTGCATTACGTTTACTCTACTATTTAGAGAATGGAAACAACTTCTTACAAAAGGATAAATGTTGGATGAAAAAACCTGTTATTTTCCAGTAAAAGCTAACAGGTTGTAAGCTTATAAAACTACAAATAAGAACATAAGATAACCAAACTGGAAGCTTATGAATTCATCAAATTAAACTCTGTAAACTATTTCCATGAAAACAGCTATCCCTAAAGAGATAGAAATGTAAATTGCAAGAGTTGAATGTTGCAATGGAATGAATGAAGTCCAGTTTAACCACTAGGATAAGGAAATATACTTTTATTTTTCTTGCTTAATCTGAATTTACGTGAAATATTTACCTTACTAAAACAAAGCATCAGTTCTTGCTCTGTAGAAAATGCTGCTACTCCAGCATGAATACAAATATCTTTGTTCTCACTAGCTATAACATTAACTTTATGCTGCTTGTGTGGGGCATATCTTCAGTCTAATCAAGTGTAGAATAAGCTGGATAAGTGCAGGTAGGAGTAGCATAGGATTTACTCCATTAAACATGGAGTCACAACAAAAAGAAACAAAAATGCATCTGTTAAGAAGCCGTAGGAAATATAGAACTGGATGCAAGACACTAAAATAAGATTTCAACTGTCATCTCCCATCTATGAGTGGACCATTATCAGAAAAAGAGTTCTCTTCTGTTAGCCCCCTTGAAAACGCTAGCTTAATAACATGGACTGCAATCATACTGTAAAACCAAAATATCAGGACTCCTTGCTACAATCATCTGGCTGGGAATTCTGGAAAATGTGGTCCCTTGCACATCCCTCAGGCCATCACTGGCGGATACCAACTTCAAAAAATGAGAATTAAGACACAGCAAACAGAAACAAGGCTGAGCTTTCACTCAGTACTAAGCTATAACTTGTTTAACCATGGTTTGTCAAATTAGCCACAATTAATTAAGCCATGTGTATCATGCTAAGTTATCAACCATGGGTTACAAATCATGTCTCAACTCACACAATATATTAACCCAAAATAAACCACAGTCCATTACAGCAATACAGTTTGAACTAATGCTATACCAAATCCTCCTTACAGCTTCCTTCTGTTTTTCTAACTCGTGGTCTTTCAGACTTCTTTGGGAGATAGTTTTGTGCTTCTTTTACTGTTATGAGGCAGCGAAAAATCCTGTAATACTATTGATTACTAGTACACTTTTATCCATCTTCAACCTCCATGGATGTTCTCATTTGATTTTAAAAAGACCCCTACAATGTCTTCCTTTCAAAGTTTACCAAAGTGTTGAAAACATTTTTCAGAAAGTGTAGACTCCTAGACAAAGGAGCTGTTTGATAAAAGACAGAGCACTGACTTTTTCTTCCTCATTAAAAAAGAATAACGATAAACTCTGCCACCAGTTGAGAGAAATTTGCAAAAATTTTAGAGATTTTTTGTCCCTAAAGAGTCTCTTCATTGGTGATGGATATACACGAGGGATATATCTGAATTTAAAGGGAAGAAAGTGCTACATTTGGAAGCAGTGCACCAGTTGGCAATTCCTTCAAACATCTGCTTTCCTCCTACTTCAGGGAAAAGTGTGAGAGAAAAAATTAAAGATGAGAGAACAACATGGAAAGTGATAAGGTGTAAACTTAATATTATAATGAAGAAAGAATGGAGGCTGGTATGTTAATAGATCTCTGGTGTTTCCTACATACTTAATCCCAAATATAGAAAGTTGTAAACTTTAGAAAAATGTAGGATGATGATATATTAAAAGATTTCTGGTCCTTTCCTACAAATGCACACCTTCCCAAAAAATTGATTCTCCACTGTAAAATCTGAAATATATGCCTGTTCAGAACTAACATCTTTTCGTTACTAAAATAGTAACACCTTGAATCTGGTATCTGTAAATCAGACTTGGCCTCCAGTTCTAAAACTCTATTTCTCATGCCATTTCTGAGATCTTAGTTCCACAATAGGACTTACCTCTGAATAAACATGCATAGAAATCACAGATCAGTTGAGGTATGGCCAGAAGCAAAAGACCACACTGAAATTCTGCACTGCTGAACTGTTTAATAAGAATAGTTTTGCTACTGTAACACCTAATCATAATGCAAGCTGGGTAGTAATTACATTTCCCATTATTTTCAATAATTGTTCACCTAATTACATAAACTGGCTAAGCTCAATTTGTCTTCTCTCAGATTAATTTCCTTTCCACTACTTATTACTAGATGCATCTCCCTCTGCTACTTGTGTATCTGCAGCCGCTCTTATTCATTTAGGACTATTTTCTCATTTAAATGAAATTATTTATTATAACAATAAGGGTAATGGATTATGTAATGTGAACAGATTGGAGGCAGCTGCATTGAAAGAGAGCAATCTCTTCAGTTTTGCTTTCTTTTTTCCCCTTCATTGGATTATGTTCAGGTTACAAAAGCATTTTGGGTTTTCTACTTTGAATTTTCCCCCCACAACTGCAAAGTGTTACATCCAAAGGGGATCAATAAGTATCTTCCTGAATGCAGCAACTAGGGATAATACCTGGACATCTTCCCTTCATAAAGGATTCCAGGAATGAAAACCAAAACTTACAGCTAGTGACTACCACAGCTATCACTTCAGCAATTTATTCTGAAGTTAATTTATTTCACTGGAATCGTCCTTTTTCGCTAAAAGGAAAGCATGAGAATATTCCTCCGTTTGTTAAAAAATGAATGGATTGCAAACCAGCTATTCTAAAAGGGAAAATAATCAACCCTGAAACATGCCAGAAACATTCTGCAGAATCTCTAAAGACATATTGTGCACTGAATGATTAAAAGCACAGCATCATATGATGAAAGTCTCTGGTAATAATGACAGCTTAGGTGAGCAGTTCCTTCTGGAATGAGAGGGCAATTGCAGATTTAAGTGAAATGGTGCCTAAGTGGCCACTTCTTGTTTGCTGGTCCAGCAGCTGTAGGCAGTACATGATCTCTTTCTGTACATCCACTATTTTGAGAGCCACACTGGTAACCAGTTTGCTTGAGCTCAAGATGAAGGCTATCGTCCTTAAAGCCCTTCATGGCTCAGCATCTGTATCTCTTTCTTCCATCATTGCCTTCCTAATATAATCTTTTGTGTCCCCTACATTCAGGGACTGCCATTAAGAGAAGTCTCAAAAGTGAGCTTTCCAAAATTAAATCTTTTGAAAATTAAAATCTGCCTTTTTTTTAAACTTTAAAGATCCATATGTTATGGTTTGTTTCCTCTTGTGATGTGCAAGAACTCACATTGTCTTAGATAATTCGCGCAAAATCACTTGTACTTTAAATAGCACACAGACCTTGAAAGCGTAGGTAAACAAAGAACAAGGTGAGGAAGGATTTATATAAAACACAGAAGGAAAAACATTCCCAAATCTCTTCAGACATTTATCTACCCAACAACATCACAACACTCGCTATAAAGTCCAAACCCAGAGAGAGAGAAACAATTCGAGTAGTTGAAAAAATCAGGGGGGCGGGGGGGGGGACGGACATATCTAAGTGTTTTCCTTTTGAGAGATGGTGCAAGGAATATTAGCTGAAAAAGGCTAAATCTAACATTGTGGCATGGCACAAAATAAGGGAGATATCCTTGGTGCTCTCTGAGCTTGGTTATTTCTTGCAGAGATTTCATTGCCCAAACTAGCATCATCAATTTCAACCCCTCATTTCAACCCAGAGCTGCAAATATTGTCCTTTATAGGTAGTGCACAAATTGAAATTTATTCTGGATTTCTTGGCATTTTTGCAGCCTGCAGCAAACTGCAGGGATTTTTTTAAAAAAAATTAAAGACGAGTGCTCAGACAAAACTGCAGTCAATTTTATGAAGTTATTCGGGAGACTTGCCATCAGCTTCATAATACCTTCACCAGCTCCAAAAGCTTTAGCCAAGAACTTCTATATTTCCAAGTGATCACTGTAACTAACCATATCAGGGATTTCCAAACAATGGGCTGTAACACTTTGAATTGTTAGAAATAGTTGATAGTGAATATTAGGGATAATATAATGAACTTTTTTTAGCTACACGTCTAAAGAAAAATGACTTACATGATCCAAGAAATGTACTATGAATAACTACTGGAATTTTTTGAGATATCAGTAGTTAACAGATCAAGATTCCTTTAATATTAGCTACAGTATCAAAAAATACAACTCCTAAATTTCAGTGGCTCAGATTTTCATGGAGCTTCATTGTACAATGTTTACTTTGGAGTCATTTTTAAATGAACTTAAGGTGGAATGAAATCAAGATGCCACTCAAGATACTTCGAAGTACAACAACACACCAAGATAGAGGAAATAGTTGGAAATAAATAACACTTTTAATTCAACACATCTGGAAGCCACAGAGGTGAGAGAAGCTAGTTGGTCTGATTGTTCTTTGTTAATTATTAATGTAAATGAAAAATTCATGTTTAAAATTGAATGCTAGCAATAAATGTGGCAGTATTGTATTTTACATATGGTAGTCCTCCCATTAAGCTTACTTGCCCCAAAACTGGTTATTATAAATTGGCATGAATTGATTTATAGCATATTACCATGAATTATAGACAACTACAGTACAATTGATTGGATTGTTAACTCTGCATGCATGTGCACTCTATTGCTGCACTTTTGTTCTGTGGACAAGCCTGCCTTTGAACATACTCATTGCATAGATTTGTTGGAGCCTAACCATCCAACAAGCCATCACTGGTTTTTCTTTCAAAGATATATTAAATACATATTAAACTCCTGTTTACAAAAGTACAATGGCTTACTCTCCAGGCTATCAAGAATAGTATTTTTTTTCTCTTTCTGGTCTGTGTTCACTGCTGGTCACTTCCATGTTATGTGTGCTCTCAATATATGTGGCCTAAGATCCAATACCCTCTGTATCACTCAGCTGGGTCATCCCTGTCCTTAAGTGAAGGATCATAGACAATGGCAAGGCAATGGGCCTCAGCAAGAGTCAGGACCTATGGGAGGAGGGATAGTGAATGCAATGTTGCAACACAGATGATGCAGGGACTAAATAAATCCACCTGGACTCTCTTCCAAAGTGTGCCAAACTCAGAAGTTTGCTCCTAATTGAAAGAAATGGCCAGTATGCATTCCTTAGGTGGTGTGAGCCTCTCATCCTAGTATGAGGTTTCCATTAAGGAAAAGTCTAGCTCAGAATGTCACTTCAGTATGCTTAAGGATATCAGTCACCATATCTAGGTAGTGGACAGGCTGCTGCCATCAATTTGAAGAGTATGGTAAGGATCTAGTCCTCAATTTCCCCTCCAATAGAAGTTCAGCAAGAGGAGCTTCGTCTTGCAGAAGATGAGTTAATGCAAGCCAGCATTAAAAGATAAGCGGTCACCTGCCTTAGAGCACACTTTCTTGCTCAGGATGTTAGGATGATGAGCAAGAAAAGTACCGCCAGACAATAAAGCACCAAATCAGGCCAAACTTTGTCATAAGTTGCCAAAAACTGAGGCATGTATATCGTTCATCTTCCTCTGATTTACTCAAATATCAGAGGCTAGAACATTCTGCATTATTGGCCGTGCCTAAAAACAATACTTCTTTTCCTTCTGAAAGAATCAGAGCCAGGATTCTGGCTTCTGTGGCTGATAGAAAAGGATGGCCTGGGTTTCCTCCAAGATGCAGTCTAATTTTCTCTCCTCCATTTTGGCCACTTACAATACAATACAATACAATAGCAGAGTTGGAAGGTACCTTGAAGGTCTTCTAGTCCAACCCCCTGCCTAGGCAGGAAACCCCATACCGTTTCAGACAGATGGCTATCCAACATCTTCTTAAAGACTTCCAGTGTTGGGGCATTCACAACTTAGTGCTTCCTACCATGTGAGATTGTCAGGATGGATCTCTAGGAACAAGCTGGAAGGCAGCAATGCTAGGCTGGAAAGGGTGAAATTAATTGTTTAATCTTTGCTGTCCTTGGGTTCACATCAGACTTTTATCTTCTAAGAAAAGAACATGTCCAAGCATAACTATACTTAAGATGCCTCAACCATCAGTCTCCATGCCTTCTCTGTGGTGGAGGAGACAGCCACTCAAGTAGCTTCACATGTTTTGTACAACCACTTGCTCTTAGGCAGCCAGTTGAACATTAGGTTGGTGAAGTTCCTTCAGATGGGGACATCATAAGTAATAAGATGTTTAGGTAGGGATTCAATCGAGGCACTAGTCTACTATCCCCCTTCCCTTACCAATCATGGTAAAAAGTAACAGAAATTTTATAGCATTTGTTCATGACAGTCTTTGTGGCAAAGACTTTGATGTCAGCTAGGATAATTATGATGTTGGCCCATCCTGCACAAACAGATGTAGTTTGCAAGCAATGCAGCAAATGTCAACAAGCTGTGCTTCACGGGCTTCCCTTCTAATGCTGGTTTCATTGTCCATAACCCTTAAGCTATGGTTGAAACTTTGCTGTCCAGAAAGCTGACTGTCAGCCATGCAGTTCATGGCTACATTCATCTCGTTCCATGTGAATCCTGACCAGTACATTGTATGAAATAATACCCAACTGTCGTTCTATAACATGAGTAGTGCTGCAATTTACGATAGCGGACATCCCCATCATTCACCTCAACTAGTCTACCATGAGATGATGGCAATAAAATATATTCCAAATGCCAAGATGAAGAAGCTGTACAGTAAGCATGACAGCTTTCTATTCACAGCATAGCCAACATTTCTTCTCCCCATTGCTAATACAGGAAGAATATCAACACCTTTTCTGTTGAGAGGATAGTCAGAAACCATCAGATGAAACTCTTGGAATCCCATCTCCTTCATCATGCCAAATGCCTGATCATTCCAAGCATTTATCAGCATAATATCACATGTTATGTCTAATGCCTCTGGATAACCATCCTGCAGGCAGCTTGCTTTGCTTGAAAATGCCTTACTAGCAATCTATTTTTACCTGAAAGTGACTTACTGTTAATCAGTAACCTAGACTACCTAACAAGCATTATCAGTGATGATAAAAGCATTTGGATGATGTCTATAAAGGATAGCCAAGATAAAAAGATGCAGGTTGCCCTTCTTCCTGATGGCATGTGCTTTGCATAGAACATGGATGGGTCCTCAAGTAAAAACTTAAAATAATCCCATAATATGAGGTCCCTTGGGCCTACTTCTTGCCTTGGTGATTCTGGGATGCCACTAAGTGCCATGAACTCTGATTTATTGGAAACGGATGATATTCCCCTTCTCTTAAATCTGTGTCCTTAGCCCTGTGATGGCGAACCTATGGCATGCGTGCCAGAGGTGGTATGGAGAGCCCTCTCTGTGGGTGCATGTGCCATCACCACAGGCACCAGAGCACCGGAAAACAGCCCAGAAAATGGCCACAAATGGCCAAAAACCAGACCGTTTTCAGACTGTTTTCAGGCTGGTTCAGGGGCATTTTCAGGTTGTTTTTGGGCCGAAAAATGGTCTGAAAATGTCCCCACAAATGCCCCCAAAACAGCATGCATGTGCTAGCTAGCTGGTCTTTGTGTTTTCAGCACTTCAGTGCGCACAAATGTATGTGCATGCACACGCCTTCCGGTTTGGGCACTTGGTGTCAAACAGGTTTGCCATCACTGCCTTAGCCTCTTAGTTGTAAGAGGTGAAAGGGCTGACTCCCAGAATCATCACTACCTCTTCTAGTTCTTCCAGTTCTGTGCTCTTTCCTAACCTTGTCTAGGATGATGCTAGCTGGAGCCACTGCTGCCTCAGAGGATGTGATGTAGCCTCCTTAAAATCCAGCCTCCTTTCAATTGTTGTCTTCCTGTCTTTCCCCCAAATCAGCAAATGTTATAAGATTGTGTCTCCCTAATGAGATTTACCTGACCCATTAGTCTGACAGGAGAGGCAGGACTTCAAGGGAATGCCACCTGGCAAGATCACAGAATCTTTTCCGTGAAGGTGCCTGCCCTCTGAAACATCATCCCCTGAATATCGGTGTTGGATATTGGTTTTTCATGAGGTTTTAAAGAACTGGTTTTTGCAATCAAGCCTGAAGCCTTGTTATTGGGAGGGGAGAACCCATTTCATGGCTGTATTTATTGCAAAGGTATGCTTTGTGCCATTGCAGTGTCAGCTGCTATTTTATATTATATGTGACTTTTATTATTTTGCTGTTTTGATAGCTGCCCAGAGCCATGTAATTGAGATGGGTGCCCATATCAATTTAATAAACAAACAAACATTCTTGCTCTCACCTGCCTCTGACTAGCCCTCTAACTGGCCTAGTTCTCCCAAGCAAGAGGTGTTTAGTGGGGAATTTTTGGGGGAGGGGTGTAAAGTTGTGGGAGTGTACCTGGCTAGCTCTAAACTGGAGATTAAAACTGGAGAAAAAGTTTTCAAGCTTTTTTTAATAACAAAGGAGGGGATTATTAGCAGCCTTTAGTTTTCAAGACAGATGTACAGCCTTCTCCAAGTATTTTCCCTCAATAATATGCCCTGTGACAGAGGATGTCTGTTCCAAAATCACCCAGTAAGCTTCCATAATTCAAAGTGGACTTGACCATAAGTACTGGAAGTCCTTGCCTTTCAACAGTACAAAGTTACAACATCCCTGAAAAATGTGACTTATGACCTTTGCAATATCCCCATGATCATGTGATCAAAATTCAGACATTTGGCAACTGACTCATATTTATGACGGTTGCAGCATTCTGGGGTCATGTGATAACCTTTTGTGACCTTCTGACAAGCAAAGTCAATGGGGAAGTCAAATTCACTTAACAACCGGGCTACTAACTTATCAATTGCAGTGATTCACTTAACAACTATGGTAAGAAAGGTCATAAAATGTGCAAAACTCTTTTAACAAATGTCTCACTTAACAACATAAATTTTGGGCTCAATTGTGGTCATAAACAGAGGACTACCTGTATCTCTTGGGCCAGTCCACACCTTAACTACTGCACTCAATTTAATGCATACATGTATATCTAGCAAGCAGCAAAGTTAACAATATCAATTTTGGCCAAAGAAGGAAGCAGACCTAATTCGAGAGAAAAGAGGATTCTACAGAGGAAATCTTATTTAAACTCAAAAGGGAGCTGATTGCAAATCAAGAAATTGGGAAGGGGGATTTTCTCCTTCCTTATTTCTGTCTGAGTAAAATCACTAGCCATCCTGTTGAATCAAAGTTGAAACTAAAAGAAATATATGCTGGCATTCAGGCTGTGGAAACTATTTCAGAAACAGGCAGGCACCAGAGACTATGCACAAAAGAGCACCACACCAGCAGAAGCAAAAATCGACCCTTGAGTCTTCCACAGCAATTTCTTCCTCCAACTTTTCTACAGCCATTCTTCAATGGCCCTTAGATTCAGAATACCTCTCTCACTATGCCAACCGACTGTGTGCTCCTGAATTGCCTGTTGCTTTGCTCTAAGACTTCATGCAGCTCCACCAAACCTAAGCCAAGGCCAGGAATATGACCCAACGTTTCTGCTGTCCTGAGGAGAACTCAAAAGCTAACACTCCAATTGCAAGAGACAAGACAACTTCCAGTCACATCACTTAAAAAAAAACCACTCAAAATGCTTTCTACCTGAAACAATTGTTCTGTGTTTTACCTAAAATATGTGATTTTTTCCAATGCACAAATTACACAAAACAGCTGTTTCATGCTCAAAGTAGCTCAGGCTTGAAATGTCTTGCACGCAACTTTAATCAAAGCCAAACAAACCCCGTTATAGCTTAGTGTGATCTGTAATTTCGGTGTTTGCTTTCCTCCTTCTAACTGACCTTTCCATATATTATAAAAAGTGGTAATTCATTCAAATGAGTTTGTTCTTCTGTTCTTTATTATTGAGTATCTATAAATCACTCGATGGTCCACTGAGATTTTCTCCTGCAATAAATTACATAAAATGAAAGGCAATGGCTTTAAAACAAAAATAAAAAGCGGAACAAAACAATATTAACATTAATCATTGTTCATCAAAGTGAAACAATATGATTTTCTGCACTTCTACATTGCAGCAACAGTCAAGAGCCCACAGTTTCCACAGCAAAGTTTCTTTATACTCATTGACCTAATCTTGTGATAAGTTGTAGCACAGCATTTATGATAAAAAAAGGTATATAGATGTATATTTATAGATGAGATAACATATTTGTTGATATTACTATCACTAACCTGGTTAGGATTTCCAAAACAAGAATAGAGACCTAAGTTCAGAAACTAAAGGGAAGCAAGTATAGTTGGTTCCAGAGTGTCCCAAAGGTTCTTTTTCAAGAGGCAACTGGACTTTCTTGTTTTTTCTTTGAAGATGTTTCACTTCTCATCCAAGCAGCTTCTTCAGCTCTGATAGGACAGTGGGGAATGGAGGGATTTATATTCCTTGCAGACAGTTGGTCATTTGCATCCTTTTAGAGGATGAAGCACTTGGACATTTATCTGTGTCCTTGGGGTCACCTGAGTAGTGCTCCTGGTTCCTGTAGTCTGAAATATTTTCTCTGGAAATCCACTCCCTCTCCCACATTTTTCCAAGGGTTCATCGCAAATTGTATAGCTAAAAGAGAAGAAGCTTCTTGGATGATAAGCGAAATGTCTTCAAAGAAAAAAAAAAACAAGAATGCCCAGTTGCCTTCTGGAAAAGCATTTTTGGGATAACCATGACCTGGATGACTGAGAATCTCTACAGACTTTTGGTTCCAGACTGGTGATACTTTTTCTCTAAACCTTATACCAATAGGATTTGTTATCCTACATGTATTATACTTTCTCAGAGCAGCATGTTACAATGATCTAAATGAGAGACATTGAAGACATCAGTCACTATGGCTACCTTCTCTTTTCCAGAGGGTACTGCTGCCTAGTTAGCCAAAACTATTCACAACGCTCCTGGCTGCAGCAATTGCTTGGTGTCTGCCAAAAAGTTTGATTGGCTCAAGAGATCTTTGAAGTAACGCCTGATCTTGCAACTTCATACCAGTGCCAGCTCCATCTACAAACTTCAGCTGTGATCTGAACTGAAACTCTGTTTCTCCCTAATCCTTCACTGTGGCCAGAATCAGGCTTTCTATAAATTCCAAATCACCAATAAAACTACTAAGTATTATTGCCATAGAAACAAGATGCCAGAGCAGAGTTCTGGATCTCCTCTCCTTCTTTCCCCCCCCCCCCCCCCCAAGAGAAAAGACAACACTTTGATCCAGGAACAGCTCCATGAACCAAGGACCTGAGGCTAAGCAATAATCTCATAAAATTATCTTCTGGGATAATTTTAGGTCAGAGGCACTACAATTGGTATCAAATGACCCATCCCAGAAATGTACTATGATCTAGAACAGTGGTTCCCAATGTGGGGCCCAGGCCCCTCAGGGGGGGGCAATTTGATTTTTAATGGGGGCAATTTGAACCTTGGTTTAAACCAAGTTAATGGCCTTTTAGGCTTCTTCTGCATGAGTAGAGTTCACTTTTTGAGTAAAGTAAGAATTATATATCACGGAGGAGGAGGGGCATCAGGATTTTAAAGATGTTTAGGTGGGGCATGGCCAAAAAAAGGTTGGGAACCACTGATTTAGAACAATGTCTTTTTTTAAAAAAAAAAGCAAAGTGGTCAGATGTAAAGTCAAATAATGAATGAGGGTCATAAGCATATATATCTCTTTGCGCAGAGAAAGATCTGAGGAGCCCTTGGTGCTCTCTGAACGTGGTTGCTTTCCTACATATATTTCATTACTAGGTAACATCATTGGTGCAAGATCCCTTAATTCCATAAAGGAAAGACTAGGTTTCAGCTCTACCAAATCACTGTTTAGCCAACTAGGAGTATGATAATGCTGCGTATGTGACAGTAGGAAAGGAGCTTCCTCCCCCAGCAGATTATAACAGCAAGAGCAACAGCTTATTTGAGGCACATTTCAAGCAATATCTTCTCCTTCCTCTACTCGGTTATACGCTCCTCACTAAGGACACATCCACCCAGGGACTCTGCCAGCCTTAAAGCAGCTCCAGAGCTCTGCGTTCCAACAGGGCGAGCAGTGCTGTGGGAGAGGTGAGCCCATTGATTTCTAGCTGGCTTTAACGATGCTGTAGCTGGTTTTAATGATACTGCAGCTCTACTTCCCCTGAAAGAAAAATCTCACCCACGCCTTCTATGGGTCATTTGCATTAGGATCTGAAAAGATATTGCTAGTTTGACAGCTGTGCATCTCCCTTTCAGTAACCCAAACGAAACAAGCAAAGCTAAACAGGGATTTGTCAGTTCTACCTGGTTCATCAGCACATCTTTTTCTTTTTTATTTCCTCTCTTTCCTTTGGATTTTGGCAATGAGTTTTTGTATCTGCTGCATCTGCAGAAGCTCAAAGCAAGACAGTGATCTTTTTGATTGGTTCTCAGTATTACAAGCAGATGTTGCTTCAGGTTGTGGCTGAGGGAAGGATGGAAGTTCATCATGAGTTCCTAGAGCTTAGCTCAATGGCTCATCCCCTGACTCCCCTCTTTCAGACAAATTCCAGTTATCATTCAAAGAGGAAAATCTAAGCCTCCCTTGCCTTCTCCTTCTAACAAAGCACTGCAAATGGCCTCTCCTTAAAAAAAGACCCATAAAGGCTACAGATGCCCATTCCTACAATACTTCATGCTGCTTAGCAGTCCAGGAACATAATTATCTGGTCCACCTCACACCACAGCTGACTCACAAAAGGTGGACTTTCTTCCAATCTTGTTTGACAACAAATAGGAATTCATGCAAGAAAAGCTCAGACTGGTCCTACCGCTACTACTGTTTGGCTGTTATTGCTCCAGCCTATCAGATGGGGAAAATAATGACCTCCCGTTTAAAAACAAATCACATTTGCATACTACTGTGATACAGTGAATACAAAACTGTCATTTTAGTTAATCCTTGTTTACTTTGGCCTTCATCCATGAGGTAAAAAGTCCCCCCCCCCCCGCCCCCAGATTTTGGAATCATAGAGGAGACAAATTAAAATAAGTAATCTGGAACCAACTCTTTCAATGGAGCTGCTGCTGTGAAAGAGCAATGGATGGATACTAACCAAGGAGAGAAGCAATCTAGAACTAAGAAGGAATTGTCTGACAGAACAATTAATCAGTGGGAAAACTCATCTTCAGAAGTTATGAATGCTCCAACACTGGAAGTTTTAAAGAAAAGATTGACCAACCATTTGTCTGAAATAGTATATAGGATTTTCTACCTAAGCAGGGTTTGGACTAAAAGACATTCTAGATCCCTCCCAATTCTTCTCTACCCTACTCTACTCTATTCTATTCACAGAGCTTGAGTCTAATTTAGCAGCTCTTCAAGGACCAATGAAGAACCAGTAGCCCTCTAGATAAGGCTGAACAATGGTTCCCACACTCACTCTTTCCCACACTGACTGGGTTGCCACTGAACAACTTCTGGAAGTCCATAGGATTTCCCAGTCTGGAAATATAGAGTAAAATTGTTTGACAACATTCAGTTACCTGCAGGAACTTCTTTCCATCTAACAGAGAATTTCTCCTATTAACAGCAACCGCAAAAGAAAATGAAGGGTAACAAAGAAAAAATCCATAAAACTTTCTGCAATTATCAGTCGATAGAAAGATAGAAATTCAACGTGTCTCCACTGAATATTCCTTACCAGCACATGTCCAACTTTGTTTCTTTCTGATTCCATTACCCTCTGCCAGGGACTGGCAGCTTGTTAAAGAACCGGTCCCTCTTGCTTCTCCATGGATCATCAAAATGTCACCAATATTAGCCAGTTCATTTCTACAAGAAAGCAATAGCCAAGTTAATCTTTGTGCGTTTTTACTTCAATTGTGCAATATTTATCTTTTCTTATTATGTGACCAAAACATTTTCATACATTCAAGACATGACCTTTTATTTTATTAAAGTTTTGAAATATGAAGTATGAAACTTACTGATTGGCAAACTCAGTATTCCTCAGTATTGCCAATGGAATGCCTTCACATGCTCATTATTTGGGGCATATCAAACACAAGCCACAACTGTTGATGAAACAAAGCAATGAAACAAGTATGCACAATGAATGTTCAAGTTCAATAGCTCTTTCTCGCTCTCTCTTAGACCTTGTACTGGATTCCATCCATCTATCCCACTTTAGTGCTTGATACAAGGCAGAACAACTCTGCAAAAGCAGTCTATCTTGAATAACCTATCTTACCATTATTTTTCTTTGCACTGGGAACACCAGGAGAACGAGAAGAAATACATATAGAAATACTTTCTGATGGCTGTGCTTGGCTTAAGATTGCTAAACACTGTGGGTCCTTTAATTTTATTCTGACCTTTGCATCAGTTCTTTACTTCTTAGGAATTATATTTTGCTCTCATGATCTTCAGTTCTCTTCTTTCCACTCCAGAGGTGACACAATCTTAACCTTTCCAGGACAGCCTCTAAATACCTTTTTCCGCATTTAAAATAAACTGCCACTATTTACATCTTTCGAATGTCATCTGTTTTTCTTCTGCTGCTGGTGGTGCTGCAATATGTATACAGTATATATACTGTATCTCTCTGTGAATGAACACTACTCAATGGTGCTGAAATAACTCAGGAAGACACTTAAGAGGTTCTCTAATTACGTCAGAGGGGTGATTTTTTTTTTTGGTAGCATCTAGCCATGCCTTGTCAATGCAATTATAAATGAAATTATAAAACAATCCTCTGACCTGCTAAGATACTACAGAAGGACATAGACTCTAAATGAGGCAAAGTTCCAAGTTGTTTTGTGTTCCTCTTTACAGACTTTCTGCTTACACAAAATAGAAAGATACCGCAGCAACATGTAGATAATACAAAGCTGAAGAAAATACTTATTTTCATCTCATTCAGTGCCTTCAGCATCTTATATTCAGGTTTTCATCTGGTATGAATTGTTTTCCTCAGGTAGCTCCCTTCACTGTCCTATTTTTCCAACAGGTTGATGCAGCGAGAGAAGGATGTTGGCTGTCTATTCTAATGAGCTACACTGATACTTTATTTAGAGGTCGGCTATCTGGAGGAAATTTTGGAACCTTAACCTCCTCCATATGCTATGGCCTACAACTCCCAACATCCTGTTGTCTGAAGATGATGGGACTTCAGCCTCTTCTGAATATGAAACATGTAGGTTACAAGAGAGGGCTACAAACATCTAGATACCACTCAATGTTAAAGAATGACCAAGAAAAGTCTACAGTCTTTGGTGCCGTTTGGTGCATTTTGATTTCAGCAGTCCACATCAGGTAGCCTAACAGACATGCCTTATGCGGCTTATGGGGAGGGAAATTTCTCACCTGCACACAGATGAGGGCCAAATTATCTCCGCCTAGCCTTGAGGTAGGAAATACCTTCCCCAAATGTCTAACTGTTTAAATGTCTTAGAATCCCACATTCTTAGGCTTCTCACATTCTTCAGATCTCAAACTATCTGGAAGTAGAAGACTTCATTTCAATCCTTTTTTTTTTTTTTTGTAAATTGTAGAATCGGGTACCGTTAAAGAAAAGCGTACCTCTGAAGGCATGCAGAGTATTTTCTCACCACGAGGTAAACAAAATAAATAGGCATTTCCACTGCGGTGCGAGAAATCGCTTGCTACTTTTGGGTGGAGGGGAGAGATAACGGAGGACAATGATTATTAATAAATCATCTGATTAGACGTAGCGAACCGTAGAGCAATATTCCCTTTGATCGGCCGAGAAGGCATTCCGAATCTGTTATCTTACCACTGCAGGGAGAGAAGTCCGGGCGCCCCCATTCAAAGCACGGCTGACCACTTAGCGGCGGCTGGCTGCATTTTGTCTCCGGCGCCTCATAAGTAACGGTCGCGTTAGGAAGGAGCACTCTACCTTAACCGGTTTGCTCCCGCGTCTTTCTTTTCTTTTTTTGGCGCCCCGTCCCTTGGCAAGTCTCGTGTGAGTCTTGGCGCTGCTTGGCAAAGTTACCGTCCCGAGAGGAGCGAGCGAAGAGCGAGGAGGACGGGGACACCTTCACACACACACATACAGACGATCGAGCAGCCGGCTCCCTCGGTCAGCCCAGCTTGCCGGCTTCGATCTCTCCTAGCTGCTCGGCTTCTCTCCGGGAGGAAACGCCGTGCGCTCTGCCTGCTTTTTCGCCCCGCGCGGCCAATCACTGCGCGCTCGCTTGCAGCCGGGAGCCTTCCTCCTCTCCAGAAGGAAAGAGGCGGAGGAGGAAAAAAGAAAGAAGGCGAAGAAGCAGCGGGAGGCAAAAGGGCTCTGGTCGCCCGGCTGTTCTCAGCACCTGGAGTCGAGCGCGCCGACCCTCCCGCCGTGCTTTGTGATGCCTCCGGTGTTGCTCGGTCTCTGATGACTCCTTATCCCTCTGCGGAGCGCCCTCCTCGCCCGCCAACACCTAGCCGACGGCTGGCTGGCCAGGCTGCCGCAAAAGGGCTGAGCGCTCTTCGGTTCCCTTTCCCGCCAACGCTGCTCCCAAATTAACTGGAGTTACCCGCTGTAGGCTACGGAAAGAAAGGCAACAGGTGCGGCTTCCTGGACTCGCCCTTCGCAGCTCGGGTCCCAGGCGGATTTACTCCAAAGCTTCGGTCTCTATCTGTGTGTGTGTGTGTGTGTCTGTCTGTCTGTCTGTCTCTCTCTCTGTCTGTCTCTCTCTCTGTCTCTGTCTCTGTCTCTCTCTCTCTCTCTCTCTCTCTCTCTCTCTCTCTCTCTCTCTCTCTCTCTCTCTCTCTCTCTCTCTCTCTCTCTCTCTCTCTCTCTCTCTCTCTCTCTCACCTGAGCAACAACAACAACAAGGGCACTGTGAAAGTGAAACGAGCAGCTCAAAAAAGTAACTGCCCTGAATTCATAGCCTATGAAAGGGAGGAAAGTGGGGAAAAGAAACACCTGTGTCCTTCCAGGTGTTGGGCAAGCCTAACTTGCAGCTTTCTGAGCTGACCTCACTGGGAGTTCTGGTTCAGCCACATGTAACAAGCCTGTAGTCTCACGCAAAGTGCTGGAAAAAAGCTAGTTCATAATTCAGCACAACAAGAGTTTTCATTTGGCCTGGGCCTGGGAACCTGAATCCATTCTGATACGCACAAGACCACATAATAGCAATAGCACTTAGACTTATATACACCACTTCACAGTGCTTTATAGCCCTCTCTAAGGGGGCAACTTTTACAGAGTCAGCCTATTGCCCCAACAATCTGGGTCCTCATTTTACGGACCTCAGAAGGATAGAAGGCTGAGTTAACCTTGAGCCTGGTGAGATTCGAATTGCCAAACTGCTGGCGACCAGCAGTCAGCAGAGGTAGCCTGCAGTACTGTATTCTAACCACTAGTCTACCACAGCTCTTAACACAACTTTCCTTTCTTGGCAGCCAGCTTTGTGGTATGATATTTTCTTTGGTCTACAGGTGTTCAGCCCAAGGAAAAGGAGATGGCATGGCTAACTGTTTAAAGAGCAAAAGAAGCACCTGACAAGTGTGTCACGGAGGATCAAGCACGAGAAGGTCTAATGAAACTAATTTATTGCTGATTATTCCTATGCAAAAGAGTCTTGTCAAGTAATAGTTAATACCCGCTTAGGGTTAGATGAGGGTCAGCAGACTTCAAGGGCGGTTGTTGGAAATGTTGGAATAAAGTACTGTAAATATTTATGATACACTATCTCAAAACCGAGGGAGAAGATAACTTGATAACTTGAGAGAAGCAGTCACAAAATAAAGAGTAGCATTCTATAACACATGGCAAAATTATTACATGCCAACATACAAAGCACATCGATTCCTATGCCTAATAAAATGGCATCAATCTATTTGGCTCTTAAATTTTTTTTACCTTAACCAAAGGGCTTATAATCATGCATGGAGAATGAGTGAAATCAGTAAGGAAAGAAGGATGAACTCTCTCTTAACCGAAGGGGACAGGATGAGGACTAAGCCTCATTTCTGTTGATGGCTATCAATTTAACTTGCCCTAATCTTTCTTCATTCCTTAAAACTTTTCACAGAAGGAACTCAGGTGGGGGGAAACCCCAGCTAGTGGCCATATAGGGATTCTAGACTGATCCCTCTTTTAACTCTGCCCCCAGGTCCTACCATTCCTTCTATATCATCTAGAGCAGCACAAAACCAATGGAATAGGGTTGCCTGCATTGAAGCTTGTTCCAATGAAACAGCTAACACAAGTATTAAAAGATTGCTTGTATTGTTTTAAAATGTTTTGGTGTCTTAATTGTAATATATTCTTGGAATTGTAAGCTGCCCAAAGTCATTGATTGAGATGGGTGGTTATAGAATTGATTGATTGAATGAATGAATGAAGTAGCAGCTTAGAAGGCAGACTAAGAAGAGTCAGCAGTAGAGAAACCAGGTAGGTATTAAATTATTTTCATTTCCAAACCAGCCACCCACTCCTTTGTCTTCTCCTGAGAAAGAACAAAGCTCTGTAACTAAGGAGGAAAAATTCAGACAAAGAATAACTGAGCATCTGTCATTCATGAAAGATCAGATCTATACATGAAAGTCCATTAAACTGATTTGCTGCTAATCATGCCTCTGCATGGGAATTTAAATAAAGATCAACAGAATCCAATGGAAGTTGAAACTTAGTTCACTTATGGCTGTGTTGGGATTCTAAGCTTATCCCTCTTTTAACTTCACCTCCAGAGTTCTGCCACTCTTCCTGCTCCCAGCTGCTTTTGGATTTTAACTGGAACTAAAACTCAGAGTTTCCTGGATTTGAGCTTGATGCCTTAACAGACTCCCATTAATACCAAATGCTAAATGTATTGCCTAATTTGCTACTCTACATCCACAATGGTACCCTAAGTTTGGTTCACTGCTTATACCAGCTCAGAGCTTCCTCCTCAGTGCAGTTCATTGCTGTGATAAACAGCCATTTACTATTTTCTTGGCTTTTTGCTCTTTATAAATACTCTGTATCCAAGTTATTAAAAATTTAAACTGCAATTCATCTTTTTCAACACCATAAGCATGAAGGACCATTCCAAATTGTCAAAAGTTTTTTCTGTATCAGGAGAAAAAAAAATCACAGGTGCTTTTGAATTTAATCTTGTTAATAACATTCACAATGTGTCTAATGTGGTTTCTGATGTTTGGAAAGAAAATCTAGTCTAATCAAATTGTACCATTTTAGTTAAGCCTTTTGTCTTCTTGCAAGTACTGCTGTAGAAATATGGTAAAACAGATAACGACTCTGCAAACGTGACTACAGTTTGTGATTCCAGTGTCCCCAAAATATGAATATTTTTAGGAAACTCCATATTTTTTACAAAGATCACCTGCAAGTGAAACCAGAAACTCCATTCAGGCTTTGCAAAAGCATAGCAGAAGCCTCTTCATTATTAAAATTCAGGCAAGATTCTTCAAACTATGAAGATGAGTTTCTGCAAACCTCCAAGAGAGCAATCTTTCTTAATGCTTCCTCTTTTTTGTTAATACTCTAAAATTGTAGGCATTGTCCCAGGGGGAAAACCATACTTTTAATCAAAAGATAAAACATACTTTCTTTTGAACATTCCCATTTAAACCAGAAAGAAAGACTGGGCTAGATGGGTGTATGTGTCTAAATGTATGTATACAGTGTATACTTTTCTTAGCTTTCTGCTATTGATTTGAAGGACTAACATTTGGGCCACTGACATAGTTGTAATCTCACTGTTCGTAATTTATCATGTCCTTTGGCTGTGTCCATATCTGATCATCATAGTAAAGCCTTTTGTTTAAAATAATGATTAAGAGATCCTGTCTATCACTGCTCATTCTGCTAAAAAAAAAAACCTTTATTCCCATCCCTCAGTCAAAAAAGAGGAAAGAAAAAGCCATTTTTCTCTTCTGTTTTACAACTTACTAATGATTTTCCAACTTCCTGAAGTAAAACTTGGTTTTCTTTTTATTTGTTAATTCCTCTAGGAAAAGATACAAATGGTCAAAAGGGAAGAATATTCTTCTCTCACTTTTATTTTTTGTCTAACCTTTTCACTCAAGTAGCCCAATGTTGCCAAGAAAGGTGATATTATTATCTCTCTGTCTCCTCCTCCTTCTCCTCAAACCAAAAAAATTCCCTTTGTTTTTCTTCCCTCAAATGATATTTTGTTTATTCTCCATTCTTGAGCTAAACTCTGCCTTTCTTCCAACTCATTTAGCCTATTTGGGTATGTATGAATGGTGCAACTTTAAAGAAAATTCCTTTCTCCCCTCTGTTGGGAATCTCCATTTTTGGTTTCTCCTTTCTCTGCTTTTACCTGCTCCTGGTGTTCATTTCATAAAGCTGAATATCTTCCCTAAAGGTCTTATTTCCCCTGCCTTTTTAGAAAAGTTGCTCGTTGTCTTTCCCTCACTGAGCTGAATATATTAAATTCAGTTCATAGAATGTTAACTTTGAAGGGAAAATTGCTGGAAAAGAAGTGTGGCAGGAGTTAGAAAGGGCATGAAGCAGATGTCGCAGATTGGTTTCAGGCCTGGGAATAGGACCCAATAGGCATTGGGCACTGTTGACAATAATCTCAGTGGGACTTAAATTATGAAAATATGCCCCTGTTTGTCCTGTCTGATCTCTGGGAAGGAAGAGTTCAATACCATTTTCTATAATAATCTTTTGACAACCTGCAGGGCTTGGAAGTCAGGAACATTATATCCAGTGATTCCATGCCCTTCTAATTGGGCAGATCCAATCAGTTCTGGTGATAGAAGTGAAACTGAACCTTTAATCACTTCTATGTAGGGTGACTCAAAACCTGGCCCTGTGTAACATGTGCATGAAATTGTTGGGAAGGTTCAAGCATATTGTCAATGTGCTGATGATATCCATTTTGATGTGTCTCTCTGAGGTTAAATAACAAATATGACAGACATCTTGACTAGTGGCTAGGAGACAGAACAAATGTAGGATGAATTCCAGAATGTCATGGATGCTATTTGTTCAGAACCCTTCACACTCCTTCATATTTGTACCTTTAGCTTTTGTTCAGATGTCATTACTCATGAAAGTGCAAGTCCACAATTTCTGGATCCTTCAATACTTATATCTCCACCAGATAGGGGCTGTGATCAGGAAGATTTCTCCCCCCACTTTGGTGGATGTGTCACTTGTAGCCTTTTCTGGAGCGGGAGGCTCTGGCAACAATAGCTGATATCCTTGTCACCTCACAAATTGGATTACTGCTATTTGTTTCACATGGGGATGCCCATGAAGGCAATTCATCTGGCTTAAAATGCAGTTGGTGACTGCTCATGATCAATGCAGAAGAATACTACTAATTTTGCAAGAGCTGCAGCAAATAGCGGTATGATTCCAGATACATTTCAAAGATTTGGTTATTCCCACTTAATCCCTCTATAGCTTGAATCCCCATTATCTTTAGGACAGTCTGACCCAAACATAATCTCTGCAGCCACTCTGTACAGTCCAAGAGGATAGGTTGAAAGTCTTAGTAGCACCCTCTAAAGTGATGGTGGCCCCATTTTCTGATGTCTTCTAAAGGTGTTTCCTTTTTTTTTGTTAAATGTATTTGCTACCTATTTCAACATGGGGCTACTCTAGGCAACTTTTGGAAGAGGGGATATGATGTAGTTGGAATCAGTCAAATTGTGGGACAATTAATCGGCCTGCATGATTGGTTTATTATACTTTTGCTTACATTGCTTTTAATAACATAATAAGGTAATGTTCATAGCTGATCTTGTAAACCGCTTTGAGACCCACGAGATGACACATATGAATCAATATAAGAAGTGCATTATAAAAATAACGAGACTGCTTAAGACGCTGTTATTTGATGTCAGCTTCTTTTAACAGAATTAACAATGGGAATAAGAAACAATTATTCTAAAAGTTTCTGATTATAAAAAAAAAAATATGTGGGAGCAGTTATTGTCTATAACTCCCTAAAGTGAGAATTGGCTATTTTGAGGAAAGGAGCAAGCTGAGCAATTTATTTATTTGTTCATTTTATATAGCTATCCATCTCACATTCATGACTCTGGGCAGCTTACAAAATTAAAAATGCAACAAGGAATACAAAAACAAATAAAAAGAAATAATCATAAAAGCAATTAGCGGATCCCAACCTACTGAAACAGTTCCAGATAATCTGCTTTATGCAGGATTCTCTGAAGCAACAACTTTCTCAACCATCTATCCTAAAACAGGAAAGCTAATCACTGGACAATGGTCCGGCCTGTTTTGGTCTTCTGATGGATTCTTGTGGAGAGGATGGATCAGTGAGTTGGCACTGCAATTCCTTAGCCAACATTATTTTTGCATTAGTTAGGGTTGGCAATTTATACCCAAAACTAAATAGTAAGATGAGCCCAGGAACTGTCAAGATGAACCCCTCTTAAGGGAACATGTCATCCATGGTTTTCAAACTGGGAGTTCCTGTACTAGAACTATCCTATTAGCTTTCAGAAGTAAATGGAAGATCTACCATCAGCTTGTAAATCTTCTGGTACAACTGTGCTACATCTGGCTCATTAAAAGGGGACTCTTGAGATTGAAATTTGTGTATATACGCCTCACATGTCACCTCTCAATGTGAAGACTCCATAAACATCAAGCAAGAGTCTTCAATCTTCTTGGCAAAACAGCAAACCATCCAGTTCCTCTAAATACAAGCTGAAAACCCAACAGGAAAGATGGTTCCACTTGATGTCATGGATTTGGATGCATATTTAATTAGCTGAAATTCACTAGTCACCCACTGAGCAACATGTATAATTCTTAAATGCCATTAGCAAGACAAAGAAAGGTTCCAGATTCCTAGAAAATATTTAGCTTTTGATAAGGCTTAAAGTTGAAATTGATCCCCTCCATCCCCAGACTGAGAGAAGGCATTTTAAAATTTAAAAACACCTTGTGTTAATTGACATACCCTAACTCATGGTCTTTTATTAGGAAGTGGTCTAAATGTTTTCAAGATTTCATGATTTGTAGATGACATAAAATAAGATAATGACAATGATGCAGATCCGATCATATTGTAGATGAAGATGTTGTATTACAGAGATCTGATTAGAAAGGGGATGTGGAGTATATTGTCCCAGGTTTTCTACTCAACATCTGAGAGAAGAAACTGATTCCAGTATGTGGATAGTATGATTCCATCCCCAAAACCTCAAATATTTTGAATTTAGTTCTTGAGTCTAGATGATCAAGCAGAATAACGATTTGTAACACCTATTTGAAGTATCAAGAGGGCTTTAAAGTAGTGTTGGAATCTTCAATGCCAGTGGTGCCCTTTTAGTTTTAATAGGCTATTTTCCTTCTCCATGGAAATGGAAGTGAGATTATATGGCCTTTCTGTATTATTCCCAATTTCTTTAGCATATGAGTAAGCCAAACAACTGCTTACCAAAGAATAAGAAATATGAATGTTCAGTCTGAAGTTAATAGGCTTTCCCACATGAAACTGTATAAATAAAGGCATTTATGAGCCAGCAAGAGAGCTGGTAATAAGGGTGGGTCAGTGGCTAAGACTCTGAGCTTGTCGATCAGAAAGGTTGGCAGTTCAGTGGTTCGAATCCCTAGCACCACGTAGCGGAATAAGCTCCCGTTTCTTGTCCCAGCTTCTGCTACCCTAGCAGTTCAAAAGCATGTAAAATGCAAGTAGAAAAATAGGAACCACCTTTGGTGAGAAGGGAACAGCGTTCTGTGTACCTTTGGCATTTAATCATGCCAGCCACATGATCTGGTCATTGATCCAGTAATAGTATTACATTTCACTTTAGACCAATACTGATGGGCAATTTCAGGACCCATCCATTTTGGAAATGCCAGCTAAGGGTTTCATGGTCATTGTGGCAAACATGACAAGCTGGTAACTTATACAGGCACTTTAGAATATTAACCTCCTGAAACTTCCCAGATTTTACATGAACAGAGTACTTCCTTTGCTCTGGACTAGAAAGGCATTACATATAGAACTATCTATTCCTAAACACAGGGACCAAGCCCTATACATATTTAAGTCCAGGATAGAAATCCTAGGCTTTTTCCTCCTGCCCTTTTGAACCTGTGGACTTTGGAACATTATTTTCATGGCCTTGAGAGGTAAAGACATACAATCTTTATCTAGCCCTTCTGTTTGACTTGATAATCATTTATTCCCTTTGTCAGCTTCAGTTCTTATGCCACCTTCCTCACTTTCTTCTTCACTTGTCCCTTCAGACACAGAGTGTCAGGTGCATTTCCTTCCCCACTCCTATAGTTGTGGGAGTTTAAATGATACAGTATTGGGTTCCTCCTTCCTATTTCTTTGTGAGTGCAGCTGAGAGAGTGCTGCCTTTCCAGGATATTTAACTCTTCCACTGGGCCCTGGAGACCAGGAAATTCCCTCTACATCTGAAACTAGAAAGATTTTCTTCTTTTCAGTTCCTCCTCCACCCTTCCTCCTGATAAGTATTAAGGAGTCATTTCTATCACTTCTACCCAACTCTCCTACTCAGTTTTGTGCTGGGCAGTCTCTGACTCTTTCATTAAGTCTATCAATGTCCTCTTTTCCCCCTAAGTAATTTAATCTGTCTCCCTCCCTGAAGAATTACTGGCAACTGCCAATGCCCAAATCTTTACGGAAGGAGACAAGGGTTCAGTGGTGGGTTCCGGATCCCGTTGCAACCATTATGGTGCAACGGGGCCGAGCATCCACCACATGAATGGGCACAGCATGGGGCACACGCACACAATATGCACATGCGTACTTACCGCCCGCGATGCTCCAACTGCTTGGCGAAGTGTCACGCAGACACCGTATGCTCTGTGTGTGCTTGGAAGCCTCGAAAACCTCAAATACTGGTAAGGAGTGCGAGCAGGCAGGTGGGCCCTCCGGAGCACCGTACCAGAACGGTACCTGGTGCTCCCAACAGGCACCGGTATGCCCGTACCGGGAGGTGCCAGTCATAACCCACCACTGCAAGGGGTATATATATCATCTGATGCTTCCCATGGTTATTCTGTGTCTGAGTAACCCTTCTGATTCACCAAATACTCCCCTGTGCCATCTTTTGTGAATCTAATTTCATCATGAGTTATTTGATCAAGAATTATGGATTTTTTTAAAAAAAATATTATTATTTAAACACAAATAATACAAACAGTACCTATACATCTGAATACAAAAAGAAAGAAAGAAAAAAAGATACTTACCTGGCAGGGGAGATACCTTGATCAGGAAGAATTATGGATTTTGAGGGCACGGGAGATTAGCTAAAAAGAATAATTTGATAGTGGCAGAAAGAAAAATCTATGGCTGAATTGCATAAAGATTGTTATATGTTCTTCGTCAATATTTAAATCAATCTTCTTTTTAAATGAATATGTTTTAGCAATGTAGTTAGCTTTTGGAATTGTTTTGTTTATAACACAAGTTCCAGACTTTCATTCTCATTCCCCTATGACTTTCTCCTTTTCATTGTTGTTTATCACTTGTGAGTTTGTGTTGATCCTTTAATGCTGTTGTAGATTTCTATATTTTTGTTGATTAGTTTAGCGTAATAAAAATCTACACTATTTTAAATATATATTCTATAGTGCTCTGAATGAAATCAGGTAGGTAACTAGAGAAACCAGGAAATGACTGCTTGTTTACTTGTAACAGCTTTGGCTATCCATAATTATATATCTGTTCATTAAAATAGGCTGGCAGGTGGTTTTGTCAAAGGTGATATAGACACCAATTAATTATAGTTTTAAACTGGAAGAACTTTCTAGCAGCTAGAGCAGTTAACTTAGAAAAACCCATAATAAATTTTAGCTGTTTATTAGAATTCATCAGAATTGTAATGCAGAACTTTGATTCTGTAGTTAAGTATTCATTTCTTTAGTACCTGTAATGTGAAAGGCATCATATAAACAGGATATGATATCACATTGTCCTCTTCCCTTCCAACTCATATGTTTCATGCAAGATGGGAATGTAGCACTGGAGACTCCTTTGCTTCCCAGTCAGGATAAACATGTTCTTTGGACTGAACCATAAATCGATACGTCATTTACCCTTAAATACCCACAATTATAAATGATTAGTACTACCAAGTAAATGCTGTATAAATTCCAAATTCATTTCCCTGAGAGTATGATGCTTACAGCAAGACCTGGCAACATATTAAAGCAGTTCTGATTTAAGAGTTCACATTTAAGAAAGGCTATTTGAATTCTTAAGACTTACAAACCCAGGGCATTTCATTTTAAATGCTTATTTTTGTAACCGCTTTCTCAGCCTCTAGGAAACAGCAGTGCAGACTAACACAAAACAATAACTATGCTATGATATCTTAATTTACGATAATATTATAATGAACAACTAGGGTTAGGTCTATGTAATCAAGCCTAGGACTGAAAAGAAGTGAAGAAATGTCTATAGGGATTTGACAAATACGAAGAAAGTAAGATTGTAATTCTGTGCTTACCTGGAGATAAGTCCCATTTCATTCAATGTACCCACACACATACATATTTGATTTGAAGAGTTATTAAGAGTTACTAGTCATATATAAAACCTTTATATAGGCAACTAAATACTGTAATTTCCAGACAATCAGCATTTTAAATTCAGATTCACCACCTCTAATCTACGGCAATTCTCGAACCCCAGAAAGCATGGCTAATGGGGAGAAGTTACCAATCTAACTGGGGAAGGTAATTCAAAGAATCTCTCTCTCTCTCTCTCTCTCTCTCTCTCTCTCTCTCTCTCTCTCTCTCTCTCTCTCTCTCTCTCTCATTTAGTCACCATTTTGCTTAACAACCTGGTCACTGGAACAGAACTCGATAACTAAATAAAGAATGGATCCAGTTTGGAGAAATGATTGTGCTCTTTGAGCCAGTCACTCTCTCACACTGCAATCACTTCACAGGATTGTTGCTGTGGAGAAAACAGGAGAAAGGTGTGTTGGGTATATTCAATGCCTTGGATTATTTGTAAAAAAATATAGATGGGTTACAAATAAATGGGAAACAGTGGCTCAGTGGCTAAGATGCTGAGTTTGTCAATCAGAAAGGTAAGCAGTTCAGCAGTTTGAATCCCTAGCACCCCATAACAGGGTGAGTTCCCGTTACTTGTCCCAGCTTCTGCCAACTTAGCAGTTTGAAAGCACGTAAAAATGCAAGTAGAAAAATAGGGACCACCTTTGGTGGGAAGGTAACAGCGTTCTGTGCACCTTCGGCATTTAGTCATGCTGGCCATATGACCATGGAGACGTCTTCAGACAGCACTGGCTCTTCGGCTTTGAAATGGAGATGAGCACTACCCTCTGGAGTTGGGAACTACTAGTGCATATGTGCGAGGGGAACCTTTACCTTTACCTTTTTACAAATAAATAAAGATGACATCATCCAAATTCTCCTCATCCACATCATAGGTGTTTGCTATGAGAGTCTGAACTACATCTCTGCAATAAACCTGATTAAACTTTTTACGTGTGTTTGCTTCTTCAAATTCATTGTTCAGCAGTACTGTTGAGAGTGCCTGAATATTTTTTCTTCTTTCTTTTTTTTTCAAAAGAGAAGCTAAGTGCCAGGGAAAGCAGGATTTCGGTAATGCTTCTTCCCTGTCATCCATTCCTTTTTAAAAGGGATAAGCTGCATCACATAGAAAATGCTTCACGTGGGGAAATTTGTCTATATCACAATTGATGAGCCGCAAGGAAGGAATTTTTCCTAGAGTACCCTGAGCATTTTTATGCCAGTAGAGAGACATGTACACAGTCATGAAGGTAAGTTATGCTCATGCGTGCCTTCAGAAAATACCGCAAATCATTCAGCATACTGTCTCAGAGTAATGCACAAGTAATAAACAAATAGGGACATGGTGGCTCTGGCTAAGACGCTGAGCTTGTCAATCAGAAAGGTCAGCATTTCAGTGGTTCGAATCCCTAGCACCACATAACAGAGTGAGTTTCCATTACTTGTCCCAGCTTCTGCCAACCTAGCAGTTCGAAAGCATGTAAAAATGCAAGTAGAAAAAATTGGAACCACCTTTGTTGGGAAGGTAACAGTGCTCCATGCGCCTTTGGCATTTAGTCATGCCGGCCACATGACACGGAGACATTGCCGGACAGCACTGGCTTTTTGGCTTTGAAACGGAGATGAGCGCTGCCCCCTCGAGTCAGGAACAACTAGCACATATGTGAAAGGGGAACCTTTACCTTTTCCTTGAATAAACAAATGTACATTGATTACGCTAGATGGTAAAAAAAAACACCAGCCGTCCTGTGAGTAAGCCTGGAAATACGTGCAGATTCAACACTTGCAAAGGATCAAGGCTGCACTGAAAAAAAGAGGGCAAAGATATGGGTGCTGGAGAAGGAGGTTGAGGGCAGATGATGGAGGATTATACAGAAGACTTTGGAGGAAGCACCTGCTGGATTTTCCCTTATCAGTCCTGTATAAACAGACGTTCCCACACTTTTAAGTTTCCTGGTTGCTCAGAAAAGAAAGCTAGTTCCTCATAGTGGGAAGAGATTACACCAGAGATTACATAACTAAAGAATTGTCCATGTGCTCGCAGCTGAGGCTGGAATGCGTATAAAGATCCTGGTGTAAAAGCAGGCGAACAAGCCTCAAAACTGCTGCCACCAGATCCATTTAATTCCTTGGTTTGATATTTTGAGAATGCATAATCCACGTAATTTCATTGAGTGTTAGGTTGATAAATGTTTAACTGTTTTATCAGTCATTGACCTTTGACCGATTACCGTAAGAAACGTGTTCAGCTAAATATAGTTTGGTTTGCTATATTTGTTATATATTGTTACCTATTGCCGAGGTAGTGCAGTGGTTGGAATACAATATTGCAGGCTAACTCTGTCCACAGCCCAGAGTTTGATCTTGACCAGTTCAAAGTACACTCAGACTTCCATCCGTCTGAGGTTGGTAAAATGAGGACCCAGCTTGTTGGGAGCAATATGCTGACATTTGCAAACCACTCAGAGAGTGCTGTAAAGCACTACGGAGTGTTATGCAAGTCTAAAGGCTTTTGCTGTTGCTATATAACAATATTACATTTTGTAGTTCTGGGCCAAAAGGAATATTAGAGCAAGAAATGGGAGGAGGATTATAATCTACTGATTATGATGTGCCCAAGAGTCCCACCAATATCCAGGATTCTCTTTTCTCTTTATAAATAAATAATAAATGATGAGAGTGAGAGAGAGAAGAGAGAGAGAGAGATAGGCCACCTATCGTACATAAAGGTAATTCCATTATATTTGCCACCTGTCCTATTCAGGATAAACATGCATTGCAGGCAGCCCAACAAAGGTCCTGTTTCTGCTAGTGTTTCAGTGTACTGAGTTGTTGTTGTTGTTAGTTGCAAAGTCATGTCCAACCCATTGTAACCCCATGGACAACGTTCCTCTAGGACTTCCTGTCCTCTACCATTCCTTGGAGTCCATTTAAGCTCACGCCTTCAATGACTCCATCATTCTCTGTCGTTCCCTCAATTAAAGTACTGAGTAGGCTTGTGTTATAATAGGTGACAACACCTGACTGACTTTAATGGATGTCGAAAAAGCAAGGCCATGTGGGTTACTACCAAAACAGCCCTATGCAGATTATGCTGATAAATTGGGGGAGGGAGGGGACATGGGATGGGGGGGGAAGCTTCTAGTAAATTGCAAACCTACTAGAATTAGATTGTCAAAAAAACACATAAATCTATCAATGTTGTATGAAAAAATTAAAAGATTACTTACTGCACACTGCTCAGTTTACCTTTAAAATATCTTGGAACTTAGAATGGAATAGCCAGAATGTTTAAGGATCAGCCTGTTCCACGTGTACTTGTATATAAGATTCTTGACTTACAGCAGTTCATTTGGTGAGCATTCAAAATTACAAGGGCTGAAAAAAGTGACTTATACCATTTTTCACACATACAACCATTGCAGCATCCCTGTGATCATGTGATCAAATGCCAGATTCTTGGCAACTGAGTGATAATTATGATTGCAAAGTCCTGTCATGTGATCACCTTTTGCGACCTTCTGGCAAGCAAAGTCAATGGGGAAGCCAGATTCACTTAACAATAGTATGACTAACTTAACAACCACAGTGATTTACCTAACAATAGTGGCAAAAAAGGTCATAAAATGGGGCAAAATTCACTTAGCAAATATCTCACTTAACAACAGAAATTTGGGGCTTGATTGTGGTCGTAAATCGAGGACTACCGGTACTAGATTAGGTTGAAATAACTTTGGGCAGTGGTGGGCAACCTTTTTTTTCAACTGAGCCAAATCTCGCCAAAACCACGATTGAAATTTACTTTGAGAGCCACATTTTTAAAACTGAAAATACATAGGATGATACACTGTTTTTAGTTTCAATAAGTTTTTATTGAGAATATTCTGCATGCAAGTATCCACATAGGTCGGGAGGATACAAATAACACAACTAATAAAACAAAAACTTTAGAACGATATTATTTATCGATAACGTTAAATTCCGTAAAATTTGCCTTACAATGTAGAGAAAATTACATCCTGACATTGACTGACAAAGTCACAACCACTAATGTGAACATTGGCCTTGCATTTCCTTGGATAGTTTGAGTAAGTCAGGTTTGTATGTTGTTGTTTTTAATTTCATCTCTCTCTCCCACTTTCTTTCTTTTTTTCTTTTTCTTTCTCTCTCTCTCTCTCTCTCTCTGGCTCTTTGTCTCTCTCTCCCTCCTTCCCCCATCTCTGTCACTCTGTGTGTGTGTGTGTGTGTGTCTGTCTGTCTCTCACTCACTCTGTGTGTGTGTGTGTGTCTGTCTCTGTCTCTCCCTCTGTCTCTCTCCCCTCCCTTCCTCTCTCTCTGTCACTCTGTGTATGTGGGTGTGTCTGTCTCTCACTCATTCACTTAATCACTCACTCTGTGTGTGTCTCTCTCTCTGTCTGTCTATCTTTCTCTCCCTCCCTCCCCCTCTCTGTCTCTCTCTGTCTGTGTGTGTGTGTCTGTCTGTCTGTCAGTCTCTCTCTGATTCCCTCCCTCACTCCCTCTCTCTGTTCCTCTCTCTGTCTGTCTGTCTGTCTCACTCACACACACACACACACACACACACACACATACACACACTGTGGTCACCTTGTTGAGTGTTCCAATCACATTTGAAACACTCAACAACTGGCCTGCATTTATGGTATTTTGCAGCATTCTGCAGTCATAGGACCAAAATTGGTTGTCACTCGCCCGGGCTTTTGCAGAAGCTTCCCTCTGAAGCCCGAGAGGAGGGAGGGGAGCAGGCACCCGGCACACAGAAGAGCCGCATTAAAGGGTGTAAAGAGCCGCATGTGGCTCGCGAGCCGCGAGTTGCCCACCACTGACTTTGGGTAATTTGCACTTCAGAGTTTGTGGCAATACAGCTATTACCCTAGCATCTTATGTAAACCAGGCCATCACATTCAGTCATGATATAATCATGGTTTGTATAGAACATGTTATTTCTATACTTATATTTGTTAACCCATATGTAAAGTTTATTGTCTTTATATTAAAATTTTCAATGAAGTTTTTCCTGGGTGTGCTCTGTCATTTGTGGGTACCAGAGGGCCTATGTTATAAAAAAAACTGTTCAATAAAGGTCAATAGTGGTTTTGTATTTCTTTAATGGAGCAGAGTGTCTTTGGTGTCCTTAAAACATCAGCAGTGCTACCTGTTGTTCTTATTTATCTAGAGACTCAGACTCTGATGTAAAAATAAAAATAAATTTGAGCGTACAATGTTGTTATTCCCTTTCTGAATAAAAGGGTTAGGGCCCGTCTCTTTTTCTTTCTCAATCTCTTTCAAACACACAAACACACACACACACACATAAACACACACAAAGGGGGGAGAAAGAGGCAAGAGGAAGGAAGGGAGGGAGGGAGGGAGGGAGGGAGGGAGGAAGGAAGGAAGGAAGGAAGGAAGGAAGGAAGGAAGGAAGGAAGGAAACCAAAGTGCCACCCATTTTTATAACTTTTGACAATCTCAGTTTAATACCCTTCTCATATCTCCTAGTACTTTTCAATTTGAGTGGCATCATCAGCAGGAGCTATTCACATGGAAACCATCTCTTGTTCAGAATACTTCTTTGTGTTTGGAAAACTACAATATTCTGGTATTTTTTTTACAAATTGCAGAAGCTAAAATCTTTCAGAACATGACCTTCTCCTCCATAGTTTGCTTTGAGTGGGCCTGATCTACTGCATCTTTCATACTTGTTTTTTCAGACCCCATCAGATTGGTGTATGGTAATATAGGATCCAAACTGATATCAACCAATGTTTGATAACCACACATGATCTCTGATAACAGCACTAAGTTCCCTCTTTATAGTTTCATATGTTAATATCGCACACAAGGTAAGATGTGTTTGTTCCCTAATAGAGGTTCATCCTGTGTACCTCAAATGCACAAGAGAATAGCACCTCACCATTTATTTTCCTTAGCAACTGCTAATGAGAGATATATTGCCATTGATTTCAGAATTTCACACTTAGTACAATAAAAGCTGGGTAAATTCTTACTTTTTAACTGTTTCATTGGTAAAGCCATGGCAATGTATAGGTAATCCTTGACTTACAACTGTTCATTTAGTGACCATTCAAAGTTACCATGGCACTGAAAAAGTGGCTTATGACCATTTTTCACACTTATGACCATTGCAGCATCCCCTTGTTCATGGGATGAAAATTCAGATGCTGGGCAACTGACCCATATATATATATATTGCAGTTGCAGTGTTCCGGGATCATGTGATCACCTTTTGCAACCATCTGACAAGCAGTCAATGGGGAAGCCAGATTCACTTAGCAACTAGGTTACTAACTGAATAACTGCAGTGATTCACTTAACAACTGAGGCAAGAAAGCTCATTCAATGGGACAAAATTCACTTAACAAATGTTCGGCTTAGCAATCTGAAATTTTGGGCCCAATTGGTGTCTTAAGTCAATCTGTATTCTTTTTACATATTTGAAGCATTTAAAAAAAGAGTTGAACAACATTTGACATGAGATCTATTCAAGTCTTCATTTTGATAGTTCTGATGCCTAAAGTATAAAAATGTTCAGTAACTGCTTGGCAGACTTAGCTGCCTTTGTTTGATTTAACACTTTTAGAACTCCTTGGATTTTGAATGCGAGTAGTCTTCCCTTGAAAGCAGTAATTGGGTACAGAATTTCCTTTGCTAAGGGATTCAGTCATAAAGTTCAATATCCCATGATCAAACTGGCAGCCCAGGTTACCATTTTAAAGTGAGAAACTCACACGATCACAACTTTTGACTTCCTGCTGGCTTCCCTATTGACTTTGGTTGTTGGCAGCTGACGGGGAAGTTTGCAGGTTGAAAGCACTTGACGACAGGACACTGCAATTACTCATCATCCGGATCACAATCACATGCCTGCGTGCTGCAATGGCTGGAACTTCAAGGATCAGTAGTAAGTACCACTTGTCCAGCACCAATGCAAGTTCAAACAGTTACTGAATGTGTGGTTGTTAACAGAGGACCATCTGTCTAGTGGGACAAAATATTAACAATTATAAATATTCAGAAGACAAGATCCCCTACAGTTTGTTTCTGTATGACAACTTTTTCTTTCTTTCTAGTTTTACTTTCTAAAAATAATACAATTCTAACCACCATCATACATTTTTGAAACAAGATATTTTCAGCATAAATACAATTCCCCCCAGTCTGCTGTTGATAGAGGGGTCTGTACTTCATTTTTAACCTTTGAGTGAGTCTTGAGTCTTAGCAACATCATAGGCAAATCTATGCAATTTTCTAGGCAAGGTTTTCTCTTTTTAAAAAAAAAAACATTTTTTATTTATTTTTGAACAAAGACAAACAAACATAAAAATAAAAAAGCCATCTTCCATTACAAATTGTAGAAAGTGTGTCAGTTGGTTACAGTATTTCCATGCATCTCTTCCATAGTCATCACCTGTTTTTCATATCAAATCGCATATTTTAAATTCACCTATATTCATGTATATCACAATTATTATATCTCAACCTTAATTTGACTATAATTGTTTTTACATCCTTTTATATATAATATTCAAAATCTAGAGTAGGATTATATAACATTCTATTAAATCATCCTAAAATCATCCAATCACAATACATCTTTTTAACATATTCTAGATAAAGCTTTAAACCTCCTCTCATATTCTCCATATGTTGTTTATATAAAATTTCATATTATCAAGCTAATATATCTATATGTATTGTTATCATTATTAATCATTATTTAACTATAGCTATTGTCACTTCATTTTATACATACTACTAGTAAACTAAATTTAGCTTAGTTTTTATTATACATTTTCATTGCATCAACCTGTATCTTTCCAGTAATAGTGCAGTCTTATATCTCTTGCCATTTGTAGCATTAATATTCTAGTTACTTTCTTAATAAATCTTGTATGAACTTCTCTTCGCAACTTGTTGTTCCTTTCGTATCTCATAAAAGCTCGAAACCCAGCATTTGCTCTTTCCATCAGCTTATCTTCAGTTATCACTGGTGCTTCTGTCAAAATTTCTCTTCTTATCTCCATCAATTTTTCTCTCTTTTCTTCTTCTGTACTTTGAAGTCTGGGGTAGAGTTCCAATCCATCTATCTCCCCTTTCCATATTCCGCTCTTGCCATTACCAACCACGTTCACTTTGTTGTCATTATCCACAGTTTTCTTATCCCTTTGGTCATTTTTTTCTTCCATTTTTTGAACTCTGTTGTTCACATTCTTCATTTGATAAACATCCGTAATCTCTTTTCAATTCTCTCTGTCACAACTAATAAATTTTGAATTTCAAACATAATCATTTGCAATGTTACAGTTTCTTTTTCCTGCTACGCCATTCTTCCAATTTTGTAGGCACTGCCACTATAGGATTCAAGGCTATTTTAAAAAACTTCAAACAGGTTCATTATTATCTTTCAAGTCAAAATGTTGTCTTCCCTCCAATAGCTAATGATAGAACTCCCAAAAGCACCTGTATAAACAACTTGTGCTCTTCCTACTATCACTCTCAGTAAACAAACTGGAAGAACATTGAATCTCAAGTGATCAAAGAGAAAGAAGAGAAAACAATGTATCCAGCCTCCAGCCTCTAAGTGGCAGTGTAACTGCTTTTCCTCCTGTTGTTACAACCCTCTTTATAATCCTTATTATCTTCTTTATATTCCAAGCTTAAAAAAGAAAAAAATCCTTAAATGGAGATCAAAAACAATCCAATCGATCCAATCAAGCATTATAAAAAAGGAGAATTTTAATCCATAGGTAAGCAAAAGTGAAAAAAGAAGAAGAAAAAATTAATCCATTCAGTTTAAAAAATAGGGAGCCTTTGCAAAAATTTCATCCATGAAAAAAAATAGAAACAGGATAACGCACTAAGTTTAATGTAGATTAATTTCACTGCTTACAGTCTTCTATCTTTAATTTTAATTTAACTTAATTTTTTGGCGGGGTAGTCTCTTTTTCTAATAATAAAATTTCCTCACCAATTCGACACACTTTCACTTTTTGCTTTCATCCCATTCCGGAGCTGTCCCAACTTCAGCAGCTTCATTAGCTGTGTTTCTGTTGCTGGAAATAAAGGCTATTCCTGGATCTTTCAGGAACTTTGCTGTATCCCTGAGATCAGCAGGAGGTGCCCTTCTCAATCACCATCTCTGCGGGATGGTTTAGGTACGAATGGACTGTCCAGTGGCAGAAATATCGACTGTGATCTCGGAGCACCAAGATCACACATCATGCCGTTGCGACGTCAGCCCCTTTCTCTAGGCAAGGTTTTCATAGGTGCCTTGCCAGTTTTCTTTTTTGGGCTGAGGGAGCGATACTGGCCCAAGATCACTTTTCCCATAAAGAAGCCAAAGGCAAACTTTAGAACAGACTAGAAGAGAATTCTTTATTGGCCAAGTGTGATTAGACACACAAGGAATTTGCTCTCAGTGTACATAAAAGAAAAGATACATTTGTCAAGAATCATAAGGTACAACAATTAATGATAGCCATAGGGTACAAATAAGCAATCAAATCATATTAGGAAACAATCAATATAAATTGTAAGGATATAAGCAAGAAAGTTACAGTCATAAGTGGGAGGAGGGTGATAGGAACGAGGAGAAGATTAATAGTAGTGCAGACTTAGTAAATAGCTTGACAGTGTTGAGGAAATTATTTGTAGCATTCGGGGAAAAAATGTTCTTGTGTCTAGTTGTTCTGGTGTGCAGTGTTCTATAGCATCAGTTTGTGGGGTAGGAGTTGAAACAATTTATGTCCAGGATGTGAAGGGTCTGTAAATATTAAAAAAACTATTCCTAGTGTCAACCTTTTGAGGAAAATCAGATGAGGAAATAGACTCCCTAAGGACTACTGGAACAATATTGAGTATAAAACACTTCATCTTAAAAATGTGACGTCTCCCCACTCTTATATCCAAGAGAATCAAGGCAGGGCCATGACTGCATTTCTCTCTCCTTCCATCCTGCACTACGCCCCTAATTAATTACATGATTGCTGTTGAATGGCTTCTACAAAGCCATCTTCGTATTCTTTAAATTCTATGGGGAGACTGACCATGTAGTCACCACAGATCAAGACTGATTCAGAGGAATGTAAAATACATGGTAATACAGCTTTCCTTTAAATGTCTACATTAATATAACATATATTGTTTTACAAAAATACATTGTAAGCATGCAAAATTTCTTGTGAGTAGAAATTGGCAATTTTATATAGTCCATCAATAGCAGGATTTTTCTCTGATCATCCTCTTGATTAGTAATTAGTCATTCAACCTTCTTCCAATAGCAACATTATCTTGCAATTTATTTGTTTCTCACATTACTTTTTATGTGATAAGATTTGCTGAATGAGTAAAATGAGGAACCTTTTGAGTGACTTTAGCATAAATGTATACGTGTGGTGTGGTATGTGTGTGTGTGTGTGTGTGTGTGTGTAGCCCTTCTAATATCACCCTAACTTTCATATTTAATAAGGCTCAAAACTTTAGTCTTGTCTGCATCTATCACTCTGCTTGTTATGCTGAGTCATTTTTAATTTTTACTTTCCCTTAGCTCTATATATTGTTGCCAGTGACATGCGGTGAGGTTTATGGCTGGTGAGGCTGGTGACGTCATCAGCGTGAGCCACGGTCCCCTTCATGTTGACTCCGGAAGGCGGGGAATTGGACCACGTGTGCAGGAGGCTGAGGCAGCTTCAGCCTCCTGCACACGTGGTCCCATTCTCCGCCTTCCTGATTCAACATGAAGGGGACCGCGGCTCGCGCTACGCAGTCCCCTTCATGTTGACTCAGGAAGGCGGGGAATGGGACCACGTGTGCAGGAGGGAGGCTGAGGCTAGAGGAGCCTCCTGTACACGTGGTCCCATTCCCGGACCACGTGTGCAGAAGGCTCCTCAGCGCCTTTTCCCTTTTCCCTTTTTTTATTTTCATGATGAGAGCAGTGAGGCTCTGCCTCCCCTACCTCCCCTGACCGCACGTCCCTGGTTGAAACAATGTGAAATATAAAAATCTTTCCTTCAGTATCCATGGCTTGTGATATAAAATATACTGAGATTTGTATCACAATACTTTCCTGATTCTATAACAGGCTATGCACTTACATCTGTAGGGCAATATAAAATTAGTACACCATGTAATGGCTTTGAAGAAGTACAATTGCCATCCATTTTTCTAACTCCTGATAAAGCTTGGCCAGTCTCAGCTGAGTGTTTTTCTCAGGCCTCTGGAGAAACATGTTTGTTTTAGTAACAGCTTTGGGTTTTTTTTAAGAACCATCTTGTATATTGTGTTCTAAAAATTCTTCTGGTATTTTCACAACAATTCTGCATTAAGCAAAGATCCTGTTTTCTAGACGAAATCCATTTGCTTCTGTAGCCTGTTTTGAATAAAAACCATGAACCCTGTCTTATATGTATCTCTCTTCATTCCTTCACACAAATGTATGGAACAAAATCTGGATAGCAAACTGATGAGAATATAGTGACAGGTATGATTTTAGCCTTGCTATGCTGACTTTGTAACCAAAAGGGTGGAGGGCATTCAAGTTTATTTTCATGTTTATATTTTAATAGTACTTTTATTTGTTGTAAGCTGTCCAGGGAATACAATTGAAAAGAGAGAATAAAATGGCTGTCAGGAATACAATCAACTTACAGTTTGATGGAATCTGAACCCTTGGCAAGGAGACAGATCTTAATTTTCCTCCTTGCTCTCCTTATTCAGAACTGAAGAGCTGAGCAGGTGCTGTTGCTTCAAATAGTAGAGAGCACATGTGTGTGCACAGAGTCGAAATCTTTTCTTCAGTCCAGCTGCCTGGCTTTTAACTATCACAGATGGTTAGCTAAAGGGTGCAGAAAAAGATAAGTTTCCCTTCCTCTTATCTTTATTGAAAAAACTCAAACAGCCTTTCTAATGATGAAGAGAACATTCTGCTCATTCTCAAATATCTTGATTGCTTCGCCACATCCATAAATCCTCCTTGGGCAGCACTGCCATCATGCAGTAAGAAACAATAAGGAGAAAAATAAAGAGCAAAAAGTGGGAATGGAAAGGACAGGGGTTGCCAAGCTCACACTCATTATTCTTCGTTAGCTGCTGGTGGATTGTTAACTTGCTTATTTGCAGTATAATCTAAGTCAGGCAGCCCAGCAAATGGGGTGCCTTATGAGCTCTGCTTGTCTGGCTTTCCACTGAAGCTGTGAAACTAAAAGTTGGTTTGGACTGCTGTGTCTTCCTAGACAGTAGCACCAAGGCCTTTGCTTGGGAGATGAGTTGCTTGCTAAGGTATAGCTCTATTTTCAGCAGCACAGGTTCCATTAGCTTTTATTCCGAGCCGGGGTAGATTATCATTAGGAAACTTCTTGCCTGCCTGCCTGCCTGCCTGCCTGCCTGCCTGCCTGCCTGCCTGCCTGCCTGCCTGCCCACTCACCCACCCATCCACCTGACTTCTCTTCTGAAGGAAATTTTCAAAGATTTTAACCCTTTAGGCCAGTGATGGCGAACCGAGCCACAGGTGGCATGTGGAGCCATTTGTCAGGGCACGCAAGGCGCTGCCCTGTTAGCTGGCCAGCGCGCATGCGCGTGCTGGCCATCTGAGTTCACCCTTTTTAAAGCCATTTTTCGCCCTCCCCAGTCTCCAGAGCCTCCCCCCCCCCCCGAGGCCCTCATGAGCTTCCCTGAAGCCTCCGGAGCGCAAAACACCTGCCCTATGGGCAAACCGGAGGTTTGGGAACGGACTTCCTGTTTGCTTGGACTGTCATTTTGACTGTTCCTGAGGCTTCAGGGAAGCCTCCTGAAGGTCCCTGAAGCCTTCAGAGCGCTTAAAATGACCATCCAAGCAAACCGGACGTGACTTCCTGTATCCTTCTGAATTTATAAGGACTTTCCTCCCTAAACTAATGATAGTATTGCATAATGGCATCCCCTACCATATGTAAGAATAGAGAGCGCGGTAGAGTCAGGACCAGACTGCACCCATGTTGGGAAGTTGCAATTAGGAGGGTGAAAAGACTCCAAAGGGATAGCAACATTGTGGATTGATGCTCTCTAGACTTAAGAATTAAGTACATGGCATACTAAGAATGAGGTTGTCTTCTCTTGATGGGGCAAATATATAACAATGGAGCCATATCAATTACCCAGATTCCTTGACATAGAATAGCCAATTGGGATCCAAAGTTTGCATTCTCCCATTTAGTTCTTCTTCCAGTGTAAAAAAGGCCAAGGCAGTCAATTATATTTGTTGCCATGATATTGATAAATAATTATTTATTACAAGATCATTTCAGTGTACAGATAGACTAGGGTTCCCAACAATATATAAAGACCCTATGTTTAGTCTTTTATCTAAGAGAAAACCAACCACATATTGCATTATTAAGCAATTAGGACCTTAACTGTTCAGTTATGCCTTCAATATTTAGATACCCCGAGTGATATCTTTCTTAGAAAACATAAGCAAAAGCAGCCAGGTTTCTGATTTAACTAGGTAGATTGGAAACTTAAATCACAAATCACATGTATAAATAGTTATGTAAGTCTAACTCATACCTTTCATGCAAGAGAGGACAATCTATCATCCAATTAATCAGACCAGAAAGAATTCAAGTTTGTGCAATTTGCATGGTTCTGTTTGTGAACTCCCCTCTTTCCTTTATCTTCCAGCTGTGAGGCCAAACTGTTCTAGACATAAAGTTATGCTTCCAACTGTATTATGCCCATGTAAAGGCTGCCATAAGCTCATTCAGGCCAGGAAGAAAAGAAAACAGACAAGGCAGAAGCAACAGTAAACTTGTCCCGCATCCCTGAAAATCTCACCAAAGCCCACCAGTAAGGCTGATTATGTGTTCCCACGCCTTCCCATCACTTCATAGCACTGTATAAGAACACATCATCAGAACACCTAGATGCATCTTAAGGCACCTTCTGCTGAGGCACAAAGATAGGAACAGTCCAGGTAGGAAAATACTATTCTGATATCTTGATGCTGGAAAAGTCCAAGACACACATGGGGCATTAATCTTGTAAGCAGCAATGGTCTCTTCCTTAAAATGTGAAGATGGGAAGCAGAAATTAGAGCCCCAAGAAAATGGAAAGACCTTTATAGCTAGCCTCCAAGGGAAGGACATCGCTCCACGCTGTTTAAAAATATAGATGGAGCATAGCATTCATACAATGCAAAAGAAACAGTTGTACGAATTCTGTTACAAGATGATAGATAGGTAGGTAGGTAGGTAGGTAGGTAGGTAGGTAGGTAGGTAGGTAGGTAGATAGATAGATAGATAGATAGATAGATAGATAGATAGATAGATAGATAGATAGAAGATAGAAGATAGATGATGGATGGATGGATGGATGGATGGATGGATGGATGGATGGATGGATGGATGGATGGATGGATGGATGGATGCATGCATGGATGCATGGATGGATGCATGGATGGATGCATGGATGGATGCATGGATGTGTGTGTGTGTGTGTTTGTTTGTGTGTAATTTTTTCTTCCCTAGATAGGAGTTCTCTATCACAGCACCCCTACTTTTTAGAGTAGAAAAAACTCTAAAAATAGTTTTTCTAATTGGGTTTTCTATCTTAACCTACACAGAGAGAGAACAGACAAATGTCATCATTGTCTTTTCTTCTGGATGTCAGTTCTCATGCAAGCATGCTATATGTTAAGAGTGTGGCTTTGATCATGGCCTGATCAAAGTAAAGTATTTAGCAAATGATACTTTTCTATCTTGTTTGTGCCATCCACATAACTACTTGTTTTTGTAATACTGGTGGTAAACTTTTCCATTTTGTTAGTATTACAGAGATATTGCAATTTTCACAGAATTGGTATTTTTTATCTTCTTCCAGTTTAGCAGGCCATCCACCAATCAGGTCAACCCTCAGCCAATAAAACTAAAGTGGATTTTATTCAACATTGGATTTAAAATCACAGTTCCAGAAATCGCTGTGTGGGGCTTTGGTGCAGTTGATGAAAAGGAAACAGGCAAGAATAGTAAGTAGAAGAATAGAAATGTTGTAATCACTGACCAAACATTTGCTGTGCTACTCAGTTTTGGAAGCAGAGGAACTCTGCACGTTCCTTAACACATGCATGCCACAGTTGGTAAAACAAAATCTACTGAGGACAAACTGTTCTGTCTTCCTTCTCCCACTCATAAGATGGCACAAGAAATGTGTTTAAAAGCTAAAGTATCATTACATGCAAAAGAAAAATATCTTACAATGAAGTGCACGTAGAAGATAACATCAAAAGAATCATTTTGGAGCACAAAAAAGCCCAAACTAGTTTTGCAGGCACGAAACAAGTACAGTAGCCATTATAGGTGGTCACTAACCAACTGCAATTGGGACTGGCAGCTCTGTCATTAAACGATGCAGTCATAAAACGAAACGTGTGGCTGTGCTGAGTTACAGCAGTTCTGTGGCCATTAAAGCGAATCACATGTGGTTGTTAAGAGAGAAGTCACATGACCATGACTTGCAAATTCCTGCTGGTTTTCCCATTGACGTTGCTTGTCAGAAACCAGCTGTGAAGCTTGCAAATGGTAATCCTACGACTGCAGGATGTTGCATTTGTTGTAGATATGTGTTGGTTGCCAAGCACCTGAATTGTGACACAAATGTGGCACAAGAATACTTCAACAGCACAACTTTGACAACTGGTCATAAATTTATTTTTCAACACTGTCATAAATTTGAATGAGTTGTTGATAAATGCCCACCTGTAATTAATACTAATATGCCAAAGAATTGTATACCTCATAGTTTTGATAGAGGAAATAATAAAGCATATAAGAATTATGTTTTTCTTTTGTACAAGAATTATCTATTCAGGTAGCTCTCAAATTACTTATTTTTATCTATTGTGCCTAGCAACATCATTATTTTTGATATAATAAGAAGCCAAAATAAATATCCACCAAGCCTTTTCTCATATTCATAGCTTGGCTCTATAATGTTAGCACTGAAAAAAATGGTCACTAAATTGAAATCTAGCTGAAAAGCACAGTATACCCTCTAGAGCAGTGGTTCCCAACTTTTTTTGGCCATTCCCCACCCAAGCATGTCTAAAATCTCAATGCCCTCCCCCGTGACATATAATTCTTACTTTACTCAAAAAGTGAACTCTACTCATGTGGAGGAAGCCTAAAAGAACATTAACTTGATTTAAACAAGGTTCAAATTGCCCCCATTAAAAATCAAATTGCCGCCCTGTGGAGCCTGGGCCCCATGTTGGGAACCACTGGTCTAGAGTTAGAGTCACTTGAATCTTCTGAATGGATGTTAACTTGCTTAACAAATGCTTTCTTCTTTTCTGCAGTATAGCTAATAATATTTCCTGTTAGGAAATTCTTATCTGGTTCTTTCTGAGAAATCTAATCCATTAAATAAGGATATTCCCCTGAATTCTTTTGGCTGGAGACATAGATATCCAGTAGAGACAACAATGATGTAATACACATTGTGATGGTTTTATGTAAAAGATGCAAATTATGTACTTTATATCTCTTATGTCGTGAGTCAAATGACCTTGTACATAAATTCACCTTAGGTATGTCAATTTCACATGATGTCAATTTCTCTTCCTGATTTCCTGAATGATATTTCTCCATGTATGCCTCAAAAACTGAATAGCACTTCACCATTCATGTTCCTTAACTATTAATGAGAGATATGTTGCCAGTGATTCCTGAGTCTCCCACCATTTAGTTTCACTGGGTGATAACTTATGACAGATGGAGATAATGTCGCTACCTTTTTTTCACCCATAACTGCATGACCTTGTTACCTGTCCTTACCATTTTTAATAGGATTTAGAAATAATTACTATGAAATACACATCCCACTCACCTCCCAGTTCCTGGACAAGTATTTGATAGACAATCTCAAGGTCCTTCTTCATCCTTCTTATGGATCTCTAAGCCAATGGACACAGTCGAGGACACCTTACAAAAAAGAGCTGTCCTTTAATTGCTCTTCAAATAGGATATCCATTCCATTATCTTTTAAAAAGAAGTTAAATTATTAAATAAATTCAATATTAGTCAGAAGGAAAGTAAATTGGTTACAATTTGTTCTCCTAATTGCTAAATCCTAGACTACATCTGATTTCCTTCTGCAGTACTAAGTGACAAAGCCTAATATATTTTGCACACCTTATTGTTGGAGGGCAATCAGATTTATGAGGAAAATGTTACTTTAACACTGGTACAGCTAAGATTGATTCATTCATTGGCTAGAGAGTCAATGAAGACAGTATCATGTGGACAATGATCAGCCTGAAGCACAGCAAGATTTGTAAGTCAGCAGAAAATTGACTGGTTAAGTATATGTAAGATTGTACTTGCAAAGTCAAGAAAAAGCTAGGCCAATAGTACAGTTCTAGAAATATCTAAGATAGATGTAAGGGACAAGAAGTTAGACTCTAATTTCTACCAATGGTATTTGAAAGTGCGGTCCCCAAACTTGCCTATGATGTATGGCCGCCAGTAAGCATGGGGATGGCAGTGGGGGTGGGGACAGGAGCTTACACGGCACGGCCGGCATCCTAGGCAAGTTCGGGGACTTTGCGAGGCCTTCGCCAGGTCCCCGAACTTGCCTAGGATGCCTGGTCACAACTAAGGGTAGGGGCGGTAGGAAGCCAGCTAGAGCGGCTTGCCGCGGCTCTGTGCTCTGGGCGAGTCCGTGGATTCCTTGCGGCCTTCGTTCCAGCAGATCCCCAAGCTCGCCTAGATGGTAGGATGGCCTGGCACTCGGCTGAAGCTTTTCTTGTCACCCCCACCCCCACCACACCCTCGCCTGCCTGGCTAAGCCTGCCAGGCCAGCTTACCTGCTGCCTGGTCACCTGCCTGCTCCTTACATCCATTACATCAGAGAGCTGCTGATTCTGCCTGCTGGTAAGTGACTCGGGTTTTTTTCTTTATGCTTTTAATGGTTTTTTTAAAGGATATTTTATTTATTGTTTATAGAATTCTTTTTAATGGCTTTTATAGAGGGAGTTGTATTTTTAATTATTGTTTATAGAGTATGGTTTTTTAAAATGGGTTTTAAGGATTTTTTTATTATTTATAGAATATCTTTTGTTCATTATTTTTTAGGGAATTTTTATTTATTGTTTATAGAATTTTTTAAAATGGTTTTTAGGAAGGAAATGGTATTTTTAATTATTGTTTATAGAGTATGTTTTTTTAAATTGGTTTTAAGGATTTTTTTATTATTTATAGAATACCTTTTTAAAAAAATTATTTTTAGGGAATTTTTATTTATTTATTTATTTATTTATTTATTTATTTATTTATTTATTTATTTATTGTTTATAGAATATGTTTATTACAAGAAATGTTATTCCTTTTTGCAAATGTTTTATTTGTGATGCAATATGTTGCTTTTAAGTGTGTAGGTTTGTGCATGGTTTATGTATCTCAAAGTGGCTGCTTTTCTGGGCAGGCCAGGTCGGTGCAAGGCAGCTTTTCCAGATTTTGTGTGTTTCTGTGTGATACCTGGTTGTTTAGGTAATTGTGAGGTGGTTGCTGGTTCTGTGAGCTTCCTGGCACTGTCCTTTATAATTTCCCACAATGCCTTGATGATTTTTATTCCAGTGGCTTTGTCTTTCCTGTCCTTAGGGTTAGGGGAAAAAACTGGTTTCATCTCCAGTCTTTTGGGGGGAAATTGTTATTCTTTTGGTGTTTTCCTGGCACTGTCATAGTTTGTGTGTATGTGTGTGTTTGTGTGTGTGTGTGATGTCCCGCAGTTATCTACAGATTAATAATGATCAAGTACTAATAATATTTCCTTATACATTTTAGTGACCTTTCCTTACATAATTGGTGTTTCTTTCATACCTTTAATTTCTAATTTCTGTTTCTGTTAGTTAGCAATTGATAAAACAAATCCCACGTGAAAAAGTATTTGAAGCCTTCTTGATTTTAATTGTCAATTTATTCATTCCTGCACATTTTAATATTTATTCATTTTCATATCTTTGTTTTTCCACTGTTGTGCAAACACAATTCCAGCAGCTGTTAACGTGTGTAAAATTAAATATGTATTATATTCCCTTTGAAATACCCAACAAAATATTACTGGTTTTAAATCCATATCTTACCATTGCCTCTAACCATGACACCACTAACTCTTGAATAGCTACTTGGTCTGTCCTAAGTACTGAACCTAATTCATATATTCCTGTTTTTTGAATTGAGGAATAAATTTCAGAAAAAGAAATCTGTATTGCTCTGTGAATCTACCTATGACATTCATTCTTGATTTAACTTCTTACATGAAAAACTATATCTTTCCTGTTTGTTGGGGGACATCCTTCCTGAAAAGACTGTACATTGTTGAGTGAAAACAGAGGTCCCTTCTGTTACCTCTAGTGTAGTCCTCAGCTTACAACCACAACCGAGTCCAATATTGTTTTATTTCTTTTGCAGTTAGTATTATTTAACAGGATGAAAAGACAACAGAGTATGACCGCTAGGACAATCATCTTTCCTATGTAAGTAGCTGTTTTATTGCTTTGTGTGCTGGTTTCATCCTTAATGTGGTAGTGCATGCAATTAAAGTCTTCCTTTCTGTATCTCTTTGTTCAGGCCATTCATTGGAGCAAGGTAGTCAGTCGATGATGTTGAAGACACACAAAAGGAACAATCATCTTCCTTTTCTATTATTTTGTGTGTTTATTTCATGCTAATGTAGTGTATACAATTGAAGAGTTCGTTTGTGTGTCACTTCTTTGTGCAGGCCATTCATTGGAACAAGGTGGTCAGTGATCTTGAAGACTGGCAAGGACAGTCATCTTCCTTCTGTAAGTAGCTCTTTTATTGTTTTGTGTGCTGGTTTCATGCTAATGTAGTGCATGCAAATTTAAGAGTTCATTTCTTCTTTGTGCAGGCCATTCACTGGAGCAAAGTGTGGTCAGTGATGTAGAAGACTGGCAAGGACAGTCATCTTCCTTCTGTAAGTAGCTCTTTTATTGTTTTGTGTACTTATTTTAATCATATTTAAGTAGTAAGTGCACAAAATAATAAATTTCTTTTTTTATGTTCTTTTTGTAGATCATTCATTGGGGCAAAGAATTCAGTGACATTGTCTTGGCCACTCCCACCCAGTCACATGACTGCCAAGCCACTCCCACTTGGTCACATGGCTGACAAGCCACTCCCAGAAAACAGAAGAGGTTCTAAAAAAAATTGAACCCACCACTGCTTCTGACTCTATTATTCTATATTCTGTATCAAAATTGTTCAATTTATGCTGGTGTTATTATGGTATATAGAGAGTCTCTACAAGCAATGAGGAACTTTGTAAAATGAAGCACAGTTTGATTCAGTCCATCATCAGACTGAATTTTCATCCAGATCTATCTAAGCTATCACATATACAAGACACACAGAGAGAAAAAAGATGACATTCTGTTTAGATGAAAAATGACAGCCGAATCCATAAACCACTTAGGCCAAAATATTAGAATGTATGCTTTGAGCTACAATCCTCTTATTAAAATCAGGGATTTATCTCTGAATAAGCATTGGGGAGGAAAAGGGCTGCTAATCCCTTTGAAGCAAACGGAGTCTAAAATGCCTTCACTTAATCGAGATTTAAGCTGCTCTGTTTTCCACCATCCATATCAACTTGTATATTTATTCGTGTCAGTGGGCTACCCGCTTGGCTTCTTGGCCTTAACTCAGCTGATGCTGATGTAGGCAAAAGTCTGTATCTTTCATACTGGCTAAGGATGAAGGTACAGCTATATACGATTATGGCTGAAAAAACAAACACATATCTGTAAGTGTATGTGTATGTATATGTGTGTGTGTATAGGTGTAGGTGTAGGTGTAGATAGATAGAGATAGGTAGGTAGGTAGGTAGGTAGGTAGATAGGTAGGTAGGTAGGTAGGTAGGTAGATGATAGATAGATAGATAGATAGATAGATAGATAGACAGACAGACAGACAGACAGACAGACAGACAGACAGACAGACAGATAGATAGATAGATGATAGATAGATAGATAGATATTCTGACTAAAAATAAATGTGTCTGCATCATCAGTCAGAATTGGAGATACAGACCTTTTTGGCTTGGCATTTCTGGAATGATTTGCCTGGTACCCACCCTGATAGTTGTCCATTAGCAGGCACTTTTCGTCCATCAGGAATTTTAGACTTTAACTCTTTCCTTTCATTAAAATCTTCACTCCAATGTTGGCATAACATTACATTCTTCTAGCTTGTAATTCATCCAGCTCGTTTTTTTTTTATTGAACAAAATTAGAAACATAAAAATAGATTACACAGGCTATCAATAATATGTAGGGTATCTCACAAATGACCTACAAGCAAGGCTCTTGGGTAGATTAGTTTCACCCTTGGGATTATCCAGTAAAAATAAGCTACTGCTTTTTTTCTGTACTTTGCTGGTATGTATAATGTTCACACACGCACACACAGAGAGACAAACGTAATGTATGTGTGGGCAGCTGTTTGATCAGTAGCTGTTTGAAACTTGAGTACAGCACTGAGAAAGCTGCTATAAAAAGGGAGCTCCACAAAAACAGCTAAAATAAATGACTCATTAAAAGGAAACACAGCATTTACAGTTTATGTACAAAGAGAGAGTGAGAGGCTTTTTACTATGTAAGTTTTATTGTGACTGAATCACAGCGTAAGTAAAGCATGGAAGATATGCTAAGCAATAGTTTTATTAGGCATCTGCATACAATGATAGGCAAGCTCTGAAGATCCCCTAAAACTCTTCTTCATTCTTCTTCAGGGGGAGTTAAAGCTGACTTGATTTTTAAGAAAGGTACATGATCAAAATCCAACAATAGCATGGTGGAAAAGCTGTGATTTTAAATGATTGAGATTCTCCCCCACTATGCGAGGTTGTCAAGCTGTCACTAGGATTCCTGGAGGAAAAAGACATGTAATGCCTAATTCCTTCCCTTTTCAAAACATTGCTGATATTTATTTGATTTTTGTCTTCAAATGTTACCAATCTTATAGATTCCTTGGCAGTTTCAATTTAAAAAATTAAATACAACAATTAGCAGATTAAAAACGATTAATTTTGGATATTGCACTATATATATTTTTTTAAAGTACCCCATCTCAATAGTATTAGGTATTAGTCAGAAGAAATGAAGTGGTTGTTATTTAGAGGTTGGAGAGAAGTAAACCTTTTACTCTCTGGTACTAGAGGTTGGAAAATTACTGGAATTTCCAGTTTAATTTGCTTCCAGCACACTCCACGTCAATCCCTGTATCAAGGATCAGAAGAAGCACATATGTTGCTCTATTCAACTAGCAAAAATGTAACTTGATGTTTATGTATTAAAAGTCAGCAAACCTCAGAAACAGTTAATTGGTAAAAGGGTACAAACAGGGCAGGGAAAAAGCAGGGACAGAGAAAGAAAAGAAGAACAGGCAATAATTTATATCATTTACATATGTATCTATATTTATCCAAAGATACAGAACATTTCTGAGCCACTGAAAACAATACTGTGGCTAATTAGCATGGAGAGCGTTCCTAAGGAGTGGTCTTTCTTTCAGATTTAATACGTTTAGGTAGAGAACGGCAATAGAAGAGAGATGGAAAGTAGGACACCAGGTGATTCCTCCTGTTTCTGTACCATGAAACAATTTAGTGAGCAAGATATTTTCACTCTTCTATAGTCACATTCAGGATGGTATAGTTACCTTCCTTACCGGTTCACAAATGTGACCTCTGCGCATGCACTTTTGGCGATAAAAGGGGCCTAAATGGGATGCCATAGAGCCGGGGTGGATGGGCAGGGCCACTTGTGATTTCCACTACTGGTTCGGGAGAAAACTGATCTAAACCAGTAGAATACCACCTGTGCTCACATTCTTGTATGGCTAAATATTTTTTCCCAAGTGATACATGAAATAAGCAAGCCAGGTTTACTCAAACTGTACCTTTGCACTTATTTGATCTGAATTAATTTGGCCAGTGTTGCCTTATAAAGTCAAAAACCTAACAATCATGCAAGCGATAAGCTGTTTTTCCCAAACCAAATTTAAAACTGGATAAACACATCATAAAAAATAAAATAAATAAATTTAATAAATTTAATTTATAAAAATACATTTAATAAATAAAGCTTTCTACATGGTTACTACATGAGAGAAACTTATTCTTACATACACCTACTGGAAAAAAAACCCCTCCTGTTTCCAATAGGGTTTACTTTCAGGCATAGGGTTGCAAATTAATTCAAATGAGTCTATATTTCAACTCCATGGTTCATAAGTAATTCTACCATAGGTTTATAAAATGCAGAAGAAACATTCTAGCAGAAATTTCAAGTAACACAGATAGAAAAAAAACTAACGAATTTAACCATACTGGAAATGGTTGATGGGTACAGGTGATTATATTTCATTATACAAACATCACAGTAAATAAAAATATCACTTTGGTGGCACTTCAGATAGGATAAAAAGTTGGTTCTGGTTTCAATAAAGTTAAAATTATTATGGGTTCCATAGTAGCCTGACTTTTTTAAAAGGCAGATTCTTGTTTTGCTTTTGTTCTTATTTCTTGGAAATAATTCTCTGCAAAAAGATTAACTTTATGCTAAACTCTCTAGAAATAGGTTGCATTCTGCCTGTTGGGGTCTTTAAACCTGCAGAAACAAAGGGGAGTTAACCTCTTCTGCCATTAGGAACATTAACAGTATGTTTTTTTCCCCTTCACATCTTGACATCCTGAAAATCTCTGTTTTAATTTTGAAGAAAAGGTTTCTAATCCTTCTACTGGAAACTATCTCTGTGGCTTTTATTTAAATTTAAAGCATTATTTATTTTAAGATATATTTAGAAACAGTGGTTTCAGTCTGACTGTCTCTCTCTATCCCTGCTTTTTATTAGCTCACAGCAGACATATCACATGTCATGACTATTGAAATAATCAATGCTGTAAATAGATGATAAACACAATTTGTTACACGCCATTCTGCAATTTGTTATACATGGTAGTTATGATACCAGCATGGAAAAGAGAGAGACAGAGAGGGAGGGAGAGGGAAAGGGAGAGGGAGAGGGAGAGGGAAAGGAAGGAAGGAAGGAAGGAAGGAAGGAAGGAAGGAAGGAAGGAAGGAAGGAAGGAAGGAAGGAAGGAAGGAAGGAAGGAAGTTGATTCAGGCCAAAATGCACAATTTATACACTGAACTATTTGTGAGCAGCTTCAGCAGCTTTATATTTACAGCTAACAATATCAACCAATATTTAGTTATAGTATCTCCATTTCATTTTGTACCAGGATGAAAAATGATTTATCATTTTTGTGGAAAAAAAAACCTCAGCTTCCAACTGTAGCTCCTTCCTTCCTTCCTTCCTCCCTCCATTCATCCCTCCATCCCTCCATCCATCCATCCCAGTGGTGGGTTCCAGATCCCTTTGCAACCAGTATGGTGCAACGGGGTCTGATGTCCCCCACATGCACGCGCTCAGCATGCATGCACTCATGCACAATGCGGTCATGCGTCCTTATCTCTGCGATGCCTCCTCAATTCCTCTGCAACGCTTCAGCTGCTCGGTGGAGCGTTGCGCAGGCGCTGTACACTCTGTGCGTGGAAGCACAGAAGAGCTCAAATACAGGTATGGAGCTCAGGCGGGCCCTCCAGAGCACCATGCCGTAACGGTATCCTGTGCTCCCGGCAGGCACTGGTATACTGTACCGGGGCGTACCGCCTGTAACCCACCACTGATCCATTCTTTCCAAAATGTGGAATTCTATTTGTCTTCTGCTGTAATAATAATATGGGGAAATCTACTGTCATCCTGATCAGAAAATGGCTGATAGCAGTGTAATTTTTTTAAATCACTTGAAAATGTTGTATGTGCAGCTCATCAAAAAATTTAAGCATTCACTTTCAGATAATTTTGCACTGGTCTAAATGTTAAGTTAGAGGGGCAGGAGCAGAACACATGTGGGGAAATAGCCACCAAATGTACATAAATTCCCCAAACAGATTCCTTCTGGAAATTTAACTATATTTACCATTTTACCGTTTGTGCTGCTACAGTTATCTTCTGCTCCTTTTAAAAAATCCATTAAAAGTCTATCATATTGTATTCAACCTTCTTCTCTTATACAGAAAAAAATACTGAAAAACAGTCTTGTGTGGATGGATAGAGGGTCAGAAGGGACAATGGACATAAGTGTTATTAGTCAGAAGACAACAGGGCTTCCAACACTATGGAGGAGCAAAAGACTGAAAATGCTATTGAATTATATTGTCCTTTTTATGTAGGTTCTATAAAAATGCTACTGAATTATATTGTCCTTTTTATGTAGTTTCTATGGATGCAAGTTTCTTAATTTATTAGGTTATTATAAGCTACATTTATCTTATTTACTTTTTATCACATTTTTCAGCTGTTCCTCTGCCTAGATAGGGACGGAGTGGTATAATTTTTTTTTCTTTTTTATGACCCTGTAATTCCTTTTTATTGAGGTGGAGTTGGAGCGACTGAATGGAGCCGAATGTTTACTGACTGGATGCCTTTCCTGACACCTGTACAGAGTTTGCAGCAATTTTTTTTTGCCTCCTGATAGAGAAACATCTGTCACTGCCCAGTGTTGAACTCTCAACCTCCCAAGTGTGAGGCAAGCCTCTCCACTTCTAGGTATTGCGCCAACTGAGCGGTACATAATAAAGTTAAAATTAAAACTTTTAATTAAAAGTTTAAATTTGAAAAGGAGGAAATGGGGTGGACCAATGTAATAGGATGAAGATAGTTTCATAGGTAACCTAGGCTAATGCCATGTTGTACTTTGTAAGTTGGAACCAACACCTTGAATTGGATCTGGAAGCAAACTGGCACCCAAGGCATTCATGGAGCAAAGGTGTTACATGTACCTTTCTTTTCAATGTAGCTCACATGGTCACATTCTGCACCAGCTGAAGCTTCCTGATACTTTTAAGGGTAGTCCCATGGAAAGCATGTTGCATTAGTCAAAACAGGAGATGACCGTGGTATCAGTGATCTAGTGGAGACCCTCCCTATCCAGGAAAGAGCATAACTGGTACACAACACAGAGTTGAGCAAAGTCCCTCCTAGCCATGACTTCCCTCTACTTTTCAAGAGGGATCTGTGAGATTATCCATGAATATGACCAATGCCATTATAATCTCTTACCTGGGGCTGAAACACGACTGAAAAGGGCCCAGATAAACAGCTTCTTCTAGAATCCTCTGAGTTGCAACAATATCACCTTCTCAATCACCTTTTCCCCAAAAGGGGAAGTGGAAAACTGGAGAAAAATTGTCCAGAATAGTAGTATCCAGTGATGGCTTCTTGACTAGGGGGCACACCAACACTGCTTTAAAAGGAGCTGGGAACTCCCCTTCCAACAAGGATGAATTCACCATCACTTGAACCCACCCACATTACACATCTGGGTAGTCTTAACCAGCAAGGAGGGGCATGGATCTGATGCACAGGTAGTGGCATTTTGGTCCAATGGAATAAATCATTCCTAGATAACTAGATAAGTCTGCTCCCCAGGCAACTCCAAAGTTAACCTATTCATTTCTGCACAGTCCAGTTTTTTTTAATTATCTCTCCTTCCAATAGTAAGATAGGAGCTTTCCTATTTATTTTGTATTTTACAATACTTTATAACTCAATAAAAATGCTAATGGTAAACTTCATCAGAGGAGTGTCTACACTCCTAGACTTGTAGCAAGGCACCATCAAAACTCAGGACCAAAACTCAGGACCACCATTGCCACCATTCCAGGTCCTCTTTTCTAAGGCTTTAGGGTAAGAATAATTGCTCTGTGTCTGGCCGGGACATCCTGAAGCTCTGAGAAGGAAGAACTATGGCAAGGATCCTAAATTCAAGGCCCAGCCATGACATAAGCTATAATGGCATCTCACTGTGGGGTTCAGTGTAGCCACTCCTTGACTTGCCCTGCCTGAGTATAGGGTTGTACTATCTTCCTACCTAAAGGACGACTCATAGTGCCAGCTGCTGACCTACTTCCAGCTGCTACTCTCCTGCCGTATGTGCAAGCGAAGCATAGGCAGTGAAGATTCCAGAAATTATAGTTGGCCCCTAATGTATATGAGATCTTTGTACTATAGGTTAACGCTCATTGGCAATATTCACTCACTGTGTTCAACATCTTTGCTATTTTTTCTGGATAGAGAAAAAAAAGGTTTTTTGTTGATTCTAGCGATTGTTCAGCTCTGATTGGCATTTTAAGAAAGGGAAGGAAGGGAAGATCGTCTACTCTATCCATGTATTATAAGGTTTAAAAGAGGCTGTGGAAATTCTGCTGCAGGGAAGCCATGCATGGAAAGAGCCTTCAGACAATTAAAAAGAATCTATCGGATGCAAGCAATTTCTCTCTTCTCATTTATTTATATTCATATAATGTCTGAACAGGGCTATCAATAAGGCCTTTTAAAACCCAGCCTTGTTATCATTTAGAAGCAATATTTCAATCTAAACCTAGGTACTGGTTGTGTTGAGCTTTCAGTCCATCTCAAATATTTGAAGGATCTTGCCTCTGCTTGCATTTCATTATAGTTTACAGTTGACTTCCTAGCTTTTACTTCATTTGTTTGCTCGTTGTGCAGCCATTGATGAAGGGTGAAGCAGAGGGCATAAAACAAGCAGCAGATGAACAACTACATATTGTTTCCTTCGGTTTGGTTTCCAATCTAACACTCCCTCCCCCCAGAAGAATGAAATATTTTGAGGAATATTTTTTTAAAGGCAGGATATTATATTTCTCTATGAGAAATGGAGAAAGATTGGATTTTCTTAGAGGCAGAAAGCAACCCCCACTTTCCTTAATAGCCCACAGCGGATGTCAGCACAAAAGAGATGAAGAGCTTATTGAAAACTAAATAGCTCCATTCCTAGGCAAAGCAAATATCACAGGCAACAATCCATTTCAAGACAGGATATTTTGAAATTCCCTGCAGCAAAGTCTGAACAAAGGCAAAGGGGTAGGATTAGCCTTCACTCAAGATCCAACACAGGGCAAAGCCATTAAGCCACAATAGGGATTGCCGAACACCCTTTCAAAGCAGTCCAAGCTTCAACCAAACTTAGCTCAGACAAACACCTAGGATTCACGTTTCCTCTTTTGCCTATAGAGCCAGCTACGACCCCTACATAAACCCTACATGACCCCATGGGAATCCGATAACAGACAACGGAATACATGTTCTTGCACAGGAACAGGAAGTTCAAGTGCAAAGCTCAAAGACGGCATAGAAACCCCTCTCTCTCTCAAAACCATTTTGTCAGCTGCACCACAACCATGTGTTTGGTGGTTCTATTCAACCTTCTTTCCAATCAGCCTCCATGTTTCCAGTGTCTTTCTCCCAGCTTGGAACTGAACCAGATGGGTGTTTCTTCCAACAGCATATAATCCTATGTTCCACAGTGCAGCAAAGTTTCTACTTAGGTCAGGGCTGTCCAAACTTGGCAACTTTAAGACTTGTGGACTTCAACTCCCAGAATTCCCCAGCCAGCTCTGGCTGGGGAATTCTGGGAGTTGAAGTCCACAAGTCTTAAAGTTGCCAAGTTTGGACACCCCTGACTTAGGTAATATTGTTTTCATGTGGATTTTAGAAAAGAATATAATTCAGCCTGGGCTTGAGGTGTGAGGGAATCCAGTGTTTGTTTAGGTATTACTGGAATTTTATTTCAAGAAATAAATATTTCTTATCTTCATTGCTGGGAGCAGGGAGTTCACTGCCTTTATTCCACTAGCAATAGAATTGTCATTTTGGGGTATATCAATTACTGTAATTTTTGCTTCAGAATTGGACATTCCTTGATATAACTATACAGGCATTTCTCAGATTGCTTGAGAATGACCTAGATCCAGATGTATTATCAGGATCAAAATTGAACTATGAATATGCAAATACTAACAAATTTGCATACACTTTGCCTTGGGTACAGAGATACCGGTGACAAGCGTTCCGGACTTCTACAAAGAAATCCACACTAGTATTCCACAGAGTAAAGATGGTATTGTAACTAGTATTCCATAGAGTAAAGGTGTAAGAAATGTATTTTTAAAAATCCATTAATAGCCCCTTCCCATGATAGCTACCTGTTGCGTAGTCTTCTGTTAAACAATGGATAATTTCATACCACCACCCATCCAGTAGTGGGATTCAAAAACATTTACTACTGGTTCTGTGGGTGAGGCTTGGTGGGTGTGGCATGGCTTGGTGGGCTTGGCTTGGTGGGTGTGGCATGGGAAGGATACTGTAAAATCTTCGTTCCCTCCCTTCTCCAGGGGAAGGATACTGCAAAATCCCCATTTTCTCAGCTGGGACTCGGGAGGCAGAGAATAGATGGTGGTGGTGCCAGTCAGAGGTGGCATTTACTGGTTCTCAGAACGACTCAAAATTTCCACTACTGGTTTTCCAGAACTGGTCAGAACCTGCTGAATACCATCTCTGCACCCATCCTCTTTGAAATCACTCAAAAGCAATTTGAAGATGACACATTGTTGTCTTCACATCTACTAATCTTGAGATGCTAAGAGCAATGAGCAAAACATTGCTACTTTACCACTTGCTCTCTTGGAGCCTACAGTACTGTAATAAAAATTATCTTACTCCCTCTTCATGAAAATGGAAATAAAAACAATTGCTTGCACACATCCTGTTTTTATTTTATGTTCTGTGCATGTGTCTGCTTGGGTAAAAAGCATTCTCATTGGATTAGGGTTCGGATTTTTCCTCCTGGAAGATCTGAAACTGGAAAGCATGATGGGCAGAAGTTTCTGCAAAATGAACAGCTGTTAATTCCCTGCAAGAAACATCATTTTTTAAAAGTAAGCTTAACTGCAAAATAAAATCACATAGCCATGTTAAAATCTGCATAAATTATGTGTTGATACTTATCAGTCCCTATTCGGTAACAGTAATGAAGCCAATGAATAGTAGTGTCTATTATTTTAATAGTAAGTAAGTTAAACAAATTGGTTGATGGATTCCCCTGGTTTCATTCCTTCCATCACCACCACTATGTCACCAGCGACCAGAAAAAAACAGGGATAGATAGACAGATGCTTGCAATGGCTGTTGAATCATCTTCCAAGTTGCCCAACTCAAAGACCACACATGTGGTGTTAATAGCCTTTGAAACACATAGTCTAGAGCAAAAAAACAGGCTTAATATGAAAGTTGTAATGGAAAGAGGGATGGAATTGTGACTTTCTATTGTGGTTTGTATGCTTGGAACTGTTCAGATAGCAATTGTGGGTACATATGCATTGTTGCTATTTGTTTCCTGCTGTAGTTTTCTTGCATGCTCTGGTTTCCAGTGGCAGATTTGTTGCTGCTTGAAGGAAATCACTGATTTAGTTAAAGAAAGGATATGCTGACCTGAGCACAAAATTATCTGCTACAATGTCCTACCTGTCAATAACTACTTCAGCTTCAACTGCAACTGCAACAATACATGAGCTCACAATAGATACAAACTTATGGTAAACCGCTCCAAACTTGATTGCAGAAAATACGACTTCAGTCACAGAGTTGTCCATGCCTGGGATGCACTACCTGATACTATGGTTTCATCCCCAAACCCCCAAACTTTAACCTTAGACTGTCTACCGTTAACCTCACCCCATTCCTAAGGGGTCTGTAAGGGGCGTGCATAAGCGCACCAACGTGCCTACTGTCTCAGTCCTACGGTCCATACTTACTTGTATCCATTTCCTATATTCATAATCATGTTTATACTTATATCTGTTTTATTATACATGCTTGACAAAACAAACAAACAAACAAACAAACCATTCAACTCTCTGAGAAGCATTCTAATTTTTGCAAATTTGGAATTGATGTAAGCATTTTCCTGAGAACTTTGAAGTCACTGCAGATTAGGATATTTGCAGGACCCAGTTATATGAGAGCAAGGGAGAATTTTCACTTTGTGCTGTTATTAACTTGACTGTAGTTTATAAAAATCCACTCATTTTCCGGGATTTCCATGGCATCACTAACCATACTAACACAACATACTAGGTTAAACTGCAGTTGACTTAATTTGTAATTCAGTATATAACTGAAGTCAGCTGTACAAAGCTAAGCGGGTTCTTCTCTTGGCAACAAAGCAAGGACTTAGAGCAAAGGGATCCAAACTTCATCTTTCTGATAGTAAATAATATTGTCTCATAGGTAAATAAACATTATACAGGTAGTCCTCAACTTGCAACCATTTGTTTAAATGCCATTCACTAAAGTTACTTAATGACAGCGTAATTCACTTATCAACTGCAATGATTTGTTTAACAATTGAGCAAAAAAGGTTGTAAAATTGGACACAACTTACTTAACAACCACCTTGCTCAGCAACAGAAACTCTGCTCCCAATTGTGGTCATACATTGAGGACTACCTGTAAGGAGATAAGAGTTAGGAGTTATCTTATAGCCAAGGTTACTGGGGTTATCAAGATGAGAAAGCTCAAATAGAGACAAAGTTTAACCTAAGAGAGAACAGCAGCAAAATGGTATCTGATATCTACTAAATACAGTATCATTTTCCTTTGGACTTTGAGTTCAACACTCCATTCCATGACAACATTTCTCTCCCAGCTGTAACAGCTTCTTTAGAAAATGTCTTGGACAAGTAGATACCAGGCCTCCAACCACAGGTGGACATATCCTCCCTTTTGCCCTTATGTCCTCCATCCAGCAGGCATAGCCTTAAAATCAAATATTGTTTGGCTTTTTGAGTACCTCTTCCTGAGCAGCTTTTCTCTACAGTGGTTATTCCCTACTACTAGGTGGTTACTCAAAATTAACAAGCACTGTTGTGTGACTTTGATTAGTACCCTCTGGTTGCTTCTGCTGTGAGCTGAAATGAGCAAGCCTTTAATCAGGTATATGTTGAACGCATTTGTGTCTTAACCAGCTGCCACTGAGATTATCAGCTGGTCAATTGACAGGCCAGGTTCAAGACCTGAGCATCATGTGATGGGTGAGCTCCCGTTACTCACACCAGCTTCTGCAAGCCTAACAGGTCGAAAGCACACAAATGTGTATAGATAAATAGGTACCAGTTTGGTGAAAAGGTAATAATGTTCCATGTGCCTCTGTGAATAGTCATACTGGCCACATGACAAAGAATGTCTTCAGAAAATGCTGGCTCCCTCAACTAAGAAATGAAGATGAGTACCCCCCCCCCCTAAAGCTGGACACAACTAGACAAGAGGAACCTTTGCCTTTACCTTAATGCATGTGGGCGTAAGTACTTTTTTGTAGTTTTTCATTGCAATTTTCGTTACAAATGTCAGGAAAATTAAACAATGTGTCTTCCTTTTCTCACCATTTGTCTTCTTCTTTCCAATGGTCTATGTCCTCCTTTGCCTGTCCAGATACCTGGTAATCCTATGAGCAAGGAAGCCTCCATTTAAACAAAGAAGGAAGTGATCCCTTAAAAGGGACTTTTCTTTGGTAGTCAAAGATTTATCTTCTCATTTTTTAAAGGTTTTCTAAATCTCACCTTTATTATTTTCATAAATAACTCCATGGTGGCAAACATACCTAACATTCCTTCCTCCTCCCATTTTCCCCAGAACAACAACCTGTGAGGTAGATGGGGCTGAGACTGAGTGACTGGCCTAAAGTCCCCGAGCCAGCTTTCATGCCTAATCTGGGACTAGAACTCTCAGTTGCCTGGTTTCTAGCTTGATGCTCTACTGATCGAATTGTTGCAGAAAATGACAGGCATTAGACTTCTCAGGATACAAGAGGAGTTTATTTGGCAGCCAGGTTCAGAAAAGTTAGCCCATGGCTAACATTGCGAATTTCTGAACGACCTTCGTTATCGAAGCACGCATTCTTATACATTCTCAAAGACAGTGTAACATGGAAACACTTAACTCATTTCTTATTGGTTACCTTGAGGAAAAAGCCTTATAAGGAGATGGGGGTCTTACTTCTCCTTTTGTTACAGGTATGGACTATGTGCCATTAACGAACTTTAATTGAACCTTGTGGTTTTGGACTTTTGACATAGGGACATTTGCTGGAACCTGTTGTGGTTGAAGGCTGATGACATTTCCCTGTCCCTTTAAGCAAGCTTCTAACTGTCCCTTTTATGCCACCTCTTCATTCTTATATTTTAATCCATATTTTATTCTACTTTAATGTAGCTTTGGCAAAGGCATTGGATTTTGCTTCCAGGTTATAGCCTTCTATGGGCACTCACGAAATTAATACCAACTGTGGATTTTCTTTGTTTAAAAAAAAACCAAGGATAAATGTTGTGCCATATCACTCTCCATTTATAAAACATCATTGTAGAAAATGACTGTAGAAGCGCTCCACTGAAAAAGCATGATCCTAAGTTACATGGAGAAATGAAGCTTGCAACAGGCCCTAACTCTCTACACATGTGAATGGGTAGGGATAAGGCATTCCTCTACATTCTCCCTTAAAGCAAACACATTGTGCTTGTCTGGGCTACAGTGGGCTAAAGATAACTGGTTTTATGTGACAGGTACTATAGTCTGCACAGTGACTTATCTGCCTGTTGCAAAGGTTCCACTGTGTAAATCTGGAGGATGCAGTTCTTATCCCCAGAGGTAACTGCAGTTCAGTCTATTTTTAACCACACACATCCAAGCAAGATAATAGTTAATTTTCCCTTTCTAATGGCCTATTGTTTGAGAGAGAACATGAAGAACATGTCATAAAGACAGAAAAAAATTGCTTCAGGGAGAATAAAAGGAACTAACTTTTGATTCTGATCCTATCCATATTTTGCTTTAGCCCCGCCCTCTATGTAGCCCCAGAGACATTATTCCTAAAATAATGTGGTTTTAATCCAAAAACAAAAAAAGGTTGGTAGTCTGATCTAAAGAGATAAGTAGATCAGAGGTGGTATTCTGATATGGTTCTGACTAGTTCTGGAAAACTGGTAGCGGACATTTTGAGTAGTTCTGAGAACTGGTAAATACCACCTCTGACTGGCCCCACCCACCCCCCCTAGTCTCAACTGAGCAGGAGGAAATGGGGATTTTGCAGTAACCTTCCCCTGGAGTGGGGAAGGGAATGGAGATTTTACAGTATCATTCCCCTGCCACACCCACTAAGCATACCCACCAAGCCACGCCCACAGAACCGGTAGTAAAATAAATTGAATCTCACCACTGAAGTAGACAGTACTGGAATAGAGTCAGTGTTGGTCAACAGCTTGCCCATGTGGTGATGAGTGACATATGCAGTAGCTGTAACGCCTTGAGAAAGTTAGATGGTCTTCAGGAGATTAAAAGCAAAAATTAATCAAATACTTTTTTCCTCCTAAAGTTACATTGATAAAGTTGTAGGAGTTCAAAACATGGACCAGACCATTGAATTAGATAGGGGGGGAAATCAGATTTCTTAGCTGCTAAAGTCCTTCAGAAAGAAAACTGATTTGGGGAAGAGGAAAAGGCTCTACTAGGATGGATGGAATCAGGATGCTGGCGCATAACTGAAGATGATGGAAGAGATGCTATTGAACTCAGCCTTATGCAATCACCAATGAAAGATAGGGGTGAAGAACGAAATATATTTGATTACTCAATGGGGAGAGTTAAAATAAATAATTATAAGCCTATGTGAGAACTGAGGGTGAGGGTTCATTATCCGAGTTTGTAGGTTGATTTCTGAATATTTCACTACCAGGCTAGGTAACATCTTCAGCGGAGTTTAGGACATGTCAGTGTCAGTGTTCTTCTGTTTATAAGGGGTCCAAGTTTGGGTGTGTCAAGTATCTCTATGTGAGAATTGCCAAAAGGGCCAAGAGATTCATTTTCACTTCAGTTCATTGCACTATTAATAATGGTAATAATAATAATTTATTAAACTTGTATGCTGTTTCTGGCAGCTATTCGATGATCTAGTAAAAGGGAACCACTTTCCTTGCATATATTGCGGTTTTATATAGTTTTTTTCCCAACTAGGAACCTTCCAGAACTATTGGTTTTTCATCGCACTACTCAGGATTATGGGAAATGAACTCTTCCGGATGGTACAAAGATTGACCAACAGAACATCAGCTATCCTTTATACATCTATCTCAAATAAACTTTCTACTACAACATTTTTGGCAGGATGATACTGCCCTTTTCTCACTTAAACTTGAAAGTTAAATATGCTTTTTTTAAAAAACCAGAGAGTGATAAATGCAGTTCATTGGAAGCCAGTAACCTCAGCAGGAAGCTCCAGATGCATAAAGAATTGTCAAGTAATTTATACCTGATCATTCCCCTCGGGACTTAATTAATTAGCCAGATAAGTCCCTGAGAAATTAAAGCTGTCAGCTGTAAGAGCATACAAATATGTTCCTGTTCTACAGCCCTGGAGCTTATTTCTGTGAAGAAATAACAGCAATTCTATGGTCGAGATTTTTGGTAGGTTGAAACTACCCTGAGTCTCCCTTATTTTAGAGAGTACAAACTTGGACTATGCAAATAAGACACATTGTTTGTATATATACATATATGAATACTTGAGACACAGATTACATGAGGTAGACCATGGCAATATGTTTGTGTTCTGGGGGCACAGTGAATGGGCTCTGGCACATAAATTCAATATGCCCACAGACCCCTTTGCGTGCTCCATGTTTGTTGCATTAGCCAATCATTTTCCCCCAAGATTCTTTTAATTAAAAACAAACCAATGAGAAACTGCCAGGCAGCACTAGACTAGCCCTTCGTATTGTCATTAGTCCCAAGAATTTGACAACCACAAATTTTTTTTTTAGAAAATGGTGGAAGTTCTGTGCTTTGTGGAAAAGTGGCGCCCAGAAAAATAGCAAAGGGAAACTGGGGTTAGAGGGAGCATTGGGCAAGGGCTACTAGAAGAGTTATAGCACCTGAGGGCAGGACAAGAAGCAATGGATGGAAACTAATCAAGGAGAGAAGCAATCTAGAACTAAGGAGAAATTTCCTGACAATTAATCAGTGGAACAACTTGCCTCTAGAAGTTGTTTCTCCAATTCTAATTCTCTAGAGGTTTTTAAGAAGAAATTGGATAACTATTTGTCTGAAATGGTATAGGGTTTCCTGTCTAAATAGGGGGTTGGACTAGAAGACCTCCAAGATCCCTTCTAACTCTGTTATTCTATTCTATTCTACTTAAACAACTTAACCATTTTGCTATCTAGTAAATGAATGCTTGGATAAGACCCACTTTTTGCTTGCAACATCATTTCAAAATTTTCAATTAATCTACTGGCTATACCAAATTACAGAAATATTGCTTTCCTATACTTCTTTTACAGATGCAGTCATGCAACACATATTTAGGACAATTGTAATAATCTTACTATTTAGCACAATATAAGGCCTGAATTATTGTTTCAGGATCTTTTTAAATGTGTATCTATGAAGCCAGCTTTTCCATTAATGTAAAAGTCACTCAGGAGGGCATTTAAAAAGAAAAAGACCGCTTTACAAAGACCTCAGCAGCTACTGGTTTTGAAGAATGACATTAGCATTCAGACCTGCATAACATTGGTAAATCATTTTTCCATAGGCAAGGATAAAGGAAAGGCAAATGTTGACAAATATGGTCTCTAATAAATAGAAATAGCTGGAGCATGTACTTTGCAGGGTTGCAAAGCATGTACCTTGAAGGGTTTTTTTTTTTTTTTGTTTATTTAACATTTTTTTCACCTTTATTTTTCAATTCTTCAAATTTTTATTTTTATTCTCCAAAAGTATCTCATACATAGAAGATAAAAACAAAGCCATCCCTTACAAGAAGTTTATGTTCCCAACACATACCAGGGTTTTCCCAAAAATAAGGGCCTTATTTTCTTTTGACCCCCTGAAATAAGCACCTGGCCTTATTTTCAGGGAGGTCTTATTATTTTTGAGGTTCAGAAGGTGGTGAGCGTGGTCACCTCGTGGCTGCTGCTGTGTTGCAATGTTTTAGAGAAGGGCTTATTTTCAGGGGAGAGCTTATTTTTAGCGCATGTGCTCAGAAGCCCAATTGGGCTTATTATCCAGGAAGGTCTTGTTTTGGGGAAAACAAGGTAATTAGAAAAAGTAGTATGAAGAAGCAGAGAAAACAAACTCAGATGCCACTTCATACAATAGCAACAGCACTTAGAGTTACATACCACCTCACAATGCTTTACATCACTCTCTGACAGCTTTACGACGTCAGGATATTGCCCCAAACAATCTGGTTCTCATTTTACCAATCTCAGAAGGATGGAAGGCTGAATTAACCTTGAGCTGGTCAGAATCGAACTCCAGGCTAGGGGCAGAATTAGCCTGCAATCTGCGCCACCACAGCTCAATCACAGTGAAACAATGTTTTCTCAGACCACACAGACTTTACATGCATTAAACCTATTTCCATTGTGATTTATATGGAGTAGTGATGTCATCATGAGCTCCTCCTAGTGGTGCTTGTGGATACTACCAGCCCATCAGGGTATTGCGAAGTTGAACACAGATCAAACCGATGTCAGGCCCAGGCAACAAGATGGTTAGTAAGGGTTATTTTTTCTACAACCAATATAGGTACAGACAAATCCAACAAAATGCAGACATGACCTGGATGCTGCATTTGATTGTGCAAGATGGAGTTTGTCAATTGAAAAAGCTAATGGATACATGACAAAAACAGGCAAGTGGCTGTGATTATAGGTCCCCATTCACAGACATCAGCTGATGTGTGTCTGCAGAGGTGGTATTCAGCAGGTTCTGACCAGCTCTGGAGAACTGGTAGCAGAAATTTTGAGTAGTTTGGAGAACCGGCAAATACCATTTCTGACTGGCCCCACCCCATCTATTCTCTGCCTCCCAAGTCCCAGCTGATCAGGAGGGAATGGGGATTTTGCAGTATCCTTCCCCTGCCACCACCCACCAAGCCATGCCCACCAAGACACACCCACAGAACCAGTAGTAAAAAAAATTGAATCCCATCCCAAAAATTGAGTTCCAGCAGAGAGAGCATTGCAACAAAAAACGTATAAAACACATTAATTAAAGGTTGAGGAACAATACTTTAATTACATTAACAAATGACTTTGTGTATGCGAGCCTCTGTTTAGAAGCAAATAATGAATATGGATGGTTGAAATGCTGAAACTCTCCTCTATAAACTATATGGTATTTTTTGTATAGTTTAGTTTTTCCGGATTTGTAGAAAGAGTTTTTCTTCACGGGGCCATTGTTACTTTGTTGTTTTCTTGTGGTTGGAAAAAGAGATGTTAAAACGTTAGGGGCATATATGTATATTTAGAGAAACAACTACATGTCTACAATTGGCCTCAGTAGATCCAACAATACTTTACATATCTTGGACGTTGAAGCATTATGGGGATATGTGTGAGCATCTCTATCATAAACTTCAGTGCTTAGCTAAATGTATCCTATCAGGGACATGTACCTGGGAACAAAAGCAGAAAGAAGTAACCAAGATGAGCAATCTAATCAAAGACCAGGCAGAGTCATACACCAAGAAATGAGACAGAAGATATCCATAATTGTCTATTAACACCCTACTGCCCTCTTGTGGTCAGTGGGCCTTGGGGTGCTGAAGAAATGGTGCCACTGAATCCACATTTCAACAATGCAAGGGAAATGGATAGTTTACAAAGCAAATAGAAGAAATGAATAGAATAGAGCTGGAAGGGACCTTGGAGGTCTTCTAGTCCATGCAATGCTCAAGCAGGAGAACCTACACCATTTCAGATAAGTGACTCTTCTTAAAAATCTCTTCTTAAAAATCTCCAGTGATGGAGTGTCTGAAGGCAAGCTGTTCCACTTGTTAATTGTCTTCACTGTTAGGATTTTTTTCCTTAATTCCAGGTTGCTTCTCTCCTTGATTAGTTTCCACCCATTGCTTCTTTTACTGCCTTCAGATAGGAAAATTTGAGCCCCTCTTCTTTGTGGCAGCCCGTTAAATACTGGAATACTGCTATCATGTCACCCCTAATTCTTCTTTTCTTTAATAATAATAATAATAATAATAATAATAATAATAATAATAATAATAATAATAATAATAATAATAACAACAACAACAACAATAACCACATACTCAGCTGCTGTAAAAAAATCACGCAGACTGATTATAAATTGCGACACAATTCAGTAGCACAAATGATCCACTGGAATTTGTGCAAAAATTATAATATTAAAACAACAACAAACTGGTGGGAACATAAGCCTGAAAAAGTCACCGAAAATCAGATGGTCAAGATCCTGTAGGATTTTCGTATACAAACAGACAAAGTACTAGCGCATAACACACCAGACATCACACTGGTTGAGAAAAAGAAGGTTACAATCATAGACATCGCAATACCAGGTGATAGCAGAGTTGAGGAGAAGGACATGAAAAAGTCGCGAAATACCAGGACTTAAAAATTGAAATCCAACGATTATGGCACAAACCAGCAGTGGTAATTCCAGTGGTAATCGGCACACTGGGTGCTATTCCAAAAGCACTGGAATTACATTTAAAACAGTTAAAACTTGACAAAATCACCATCAGTCAAATGCAAAAAGCTGCACTGCTTGGATCTGCACGTATATTACGAAAATACGTTACGACGTCCTAGGCCCCTGGGGGGGGGGGCGACTAGTAATCAATGCCAAATCCGGCGAATCAACTGGCCGCTGTGATACAATCGTATAATAATAATAATAATAATAATAATAATAATAATAATAATAATAATAATAATAATAATAATAATAATAATAATAATAATAATAATAATAATAATAATAATAATAATAAATATTTATTTCTTAGCCGCACCCTCTCCCGAAGGACTCGGGGCGGCGTACAACAAAACATATGAAACAAATATATAGACAAGACATACATATTACAAAAACATATACCAAGACATGTACAAGGAGGAGGTCGGCTAATGAATAAAAACAATAAAATACAATGTTTAGAAACCCCTAAGTAATTGAATGCAATTAAAATACCCAAATAAAAACCCGTCAGGAGCGATATAGTTAGATCAAAGTTTAGACCAGCCAAACCCAAATCCTGTAGCCATTCTCCATATGTTTTAGCCTCCAGGCCTTTGATCATCTTAGTTGCTCTTCTCTGAACTTTTTCCAAGGTCTCAACATCTCTTTTGTAGTATGGTGACCAAAATTGGTTGCAGTATTCCAGGTGTGGTCTCACTAGGGTTTTATATAGTGGTACTAGTACTTCACGTGATCTTGATTCAGTGGTGGGTTCCTAACGGTTCAGACTGGTTTGGCCAAGCCAGTAGTAACTTGGTGGCCTGGGTTGCTAGAACCGGCAGTGACCCAGGTCTGCCACACCCCAAACTGGTTCTCCCGGTGGCACTGTAGGTGCCGGCATCTTGTTTTTTGCTTCTGCACATGAAGTGAATCTGGTTTCTCCATTGACTTTGCTTGTCAGAAGGTTTCAAAGGTGATCATATTACTCCAGGACACTCTTAACAGTCATAAATGTGAGTCAGTTGTCAAGCTTCCAAATGTAAATCACATGACCATGAGATGCTACAATCATAAGTGTGAAAAATGGTCATAAGTCCCTTTTTTCAGTGCTGTTGTAAATTTGAATGGTCACTAAAAGGACTCTTGTAAGTCGAGGATTACCTGTATTAAAACTTACTACTGATAATTTATGTATCTCTGGATAATGTTATAGTTCCCCAAGTTTTGTTCTTTATTTAAGTGTGACTCACAGGTGATTTTTTTTTAATCTTTCAACACATAGCAGAAGCTCATATTAGAGATTCTCTGGAAAAAAAAGTTTCATACATCCAACTTCCAGGACCAGAGGTCACTGATACACCTTCTCATTCAAACCCTATCATCTCCAAAGACTTCAAAACAATACTGTTTCAGAAACCAGAAATATTTAGGTTTTGGGTGGTCCCTTCAGATTACTTAAATAAAGAACAAAACTTGGGGAACTAAACCATTTTAAGCTTTTATTGTAGTAATAACTCTCAAAAAGGACAGTATTTTTATTCAGATGAATCCAGTAAAGACAAAAGGATCCCATACCATATCTTCTAGCTTATTACTTCAGAAAAATACATACTATACAATATTGTTTAGTAATTATACTTTCCCAATTAGACAGACTAAATGTCAGGGTTCCAAAAAACACCCCCAATGAAATAAAATTCCAAGGCTTGACGTTCCTCAAAGTTCCAATTTATTAGAGATGTCATGTTGGCACATCTGGGAAAACCCGAATCTGAAAGCATCCAGGCTTTCCCCACCCAGTTCAAAGTTCATAACCCTGCTCAACACCCACATGTTCATCAAATGGTCCAATCCATTCTTCAGACACAACCGGAGACAATCCCCAGTCACTCCCATCCAGATGCAGGCAATTGTCCTTGACTCCCAGGGTAAAGATTGTTGTTATGGCTAAGTTTCCACCACTCTAACAAAAATACCCCCCCCCCCCCAATTTCCCAGGCTCAAATATGTGGCAGTCAGGAAGCTAAAAATAAAAAATGGCTTTCAAAACTGACAGTAATTTTTGTGTGTATATGCTTTCTTCTGGGTAAAAACAAAAATGCATTTGAGTTTAACAATAAAAGAAGAAAACAAATCAGTTTTTTTAAATATGGAATTTGCTTTGCTAAAATCCTGAAGGTTTTTTTTTTGGTTTTTTTTTTTTTTTTTTTTTTGCTGAGTGGAACAGAATGCTTGTTTTTCTATTTCACACCATTTGTTCTTGAATTAGATAGAAACCCTTAGGCTACACTTGCTAAAATTGCATTTCTTTTCTTTCTTTCTTTTAAAATAGAAGAAAAGTGGCACTAATTACTCCCTGGTAGAACAAAGAAATAAGCTAATCAAATGGTACCCTGTTTCTAGTCATACCTTTACTAATGTTTTAACCTATACTTTAAAATAAACAATTCTAAACTTTCAGTCTGTGATTCAGTTAAATTTGTCCTAGGCCTCCAAATAATATAATTAACTATCTCGCCCAGCAATAATCAATTGTTCTGGGCTACTGGATATATTTGGGATTTTAAGATCATAGGTATTCTCATAAAATGACTACAATCACACTTTATTTAGTTTCAGTTGTGGGCAAAAGGGTATAGTCCCCAATAAAATAGAACATACAATAGTCTTCCATTGAATAGCCTGAATATGCTTAAGATGAAAATGGATTTTTGCTATCATTGTGACCTACTGGACAAAATATATCCCAGATGAATAATATTCTCCTTACTATTGCCAGGGGTTTGTTGATTTCAAATACAACTAAAGTTATTCACCATAACTACACATTCTTTGCATTATATGAAAGATCTGATTGACCAAAGCCATAACAGCAGCAGATGTCAATATGCATGGCGCTATCTAGTGATTACCATAGTATTTGAAAAATTGCACCTAAGAATGGAAGAGATATAAATAGTAAAGAATAACAATTAACAAATGAAATAAAAGAAAAATAGATATGCTGTGTATTTATGGAACTAAGAAAAATAAGATGTATTTTATAAATGAATGAAAACTGTGGTATAATCCTATGGAGTGTAGCAGATGAAGAAAAGCATATTTATGAAGGGTAGGTCTAACTCAGTGGTGGCTTTCAAAAATTTTTAGAACCTCTTCTGTAGGTGTGGCCTGTTTTGAGGGAGTGGCTTGGTGGTCATGTGACTGGGTGGGAGTGGCTTGGTGGTCATGTGACCGGATGGGCATGGCCAACTTGGAAAATGTGGTGAAACTCACTTAACAACGCTCTTGCTTAGCAACCAAAATTTTGGGCTCAATTGTGCTCATAAGTTCTCTTTCTTTCTTTCTTTCTTTCTTTCTTTCTTTCTTTCTCTTTCTTTCTTTCTTTTTCTTTCTTTCTACCTTTCTTTCTCTTTCTTTCTCTCTCTTTCTCTTTCTATCTTTGTCTCTCTTTTTTTTCTCACTCTCCCTCCATTCCTTCTTTCCTTTCTTGTGTGTATCTCTCCCACTTTCTTTCTTTCTCTCTTCCCTCCCTCTTTCCTTCCTTCTCTCTCTCTTTCTTTCTCTCTTTGTCTGTCTCTTTCTTTCCCTCTTTCTCTTTCTTTCTCTCTTTCTTTCTAAATCACTCTAAGGTTTGATGAAAGCAGTCATAAGTTTAGGATGAAATAAGTCTTTCTCCAAAACTTAAACCAGGATTTCAACAAAAACCTCTAGGTCAGCATCAAGCTCAGGTTTTGACTTTTATCCAGAGCCCACAGCTTCAAAAGTTCGGGACAGACCAAGTCTCTCCAGCTTAGATTTCCCAAATAGCCCTGGCAATCAGGAAACCATGGGTGTGTGCCACCTCTGAACCCTCAGCCACCCTTGATACTACAAGAGGACTTATTGATGCTCAATTATCATGGGCTTTGGGAGAGTGGCCACCACAAGAGAGGGAAGGCAAGGCTAGGAGGCATCAGAAAGGAAGCCTAGGATGCTGGATGTCTCTGGGGATTCTTGGTCATCCAGGATGTCTCAAAGATGCTTTTTTTCCCAAGAGGCAGCTGGACTTTCTGCTTTTTCTTCAAAGACCTTTCACTTCTCTTCCAAGAAGCTTCTTCAGTGTCACGATGTTAAAAGGTTTGCTAGGCCTGAACTGCCTAAACTGACACTCAAGAGTTAAACTAAGAAAGCTTTATTGCGCAGGTCATAAAACAAAAAAAGGTTCTTATCTGAAAGTGATTTATTGCGCACGCGTTACACATTCCAAAATTCCTCTCTTCTTTGTTCGGCAGCCAACTTTGGCAAACGTAGCTTTTCATTATCAAAATGTAACCAATTAGTTACTTTTGTTTTTCATTTACTTTTATTATTTCATTAATTAAAGTTTGTTTATTAATTAGAATATTTTCTTAAAGAGTATTTCTTTTCTAAATATCTCAAAAGATATGCAGAAGGGAATCAGCCACGGTTCATCGATCTCTAACAGGGTGTTTTTTTTTCCCCTGACAACTTGGTAGCAGAGGTTTGGCTGACAACTTGGTAGCAGAGTTTTTGGCTTTTGATGATACCAGCTGAGATGGTTACAATTTATGGCTGTATTTTCCCTTCATGCTATCTAAAGATAACCGACTAAGCCTAATTAGCAATGTCGGAGAAAAAGAAAAAAAAGAAAAAGAAAGATGGGGCGAACACAGATGAATCAGCTTCCTCTGACAAAGAGGCTCCCTCGGACACAGAGAAGCAAGATCAAAACGTATTCCAGGAGCAACAAGGTGCTGAGCCAGAAATGGGGGAAGGAGTTACAGAAGGCAAGATCTACGGACTGAGGTCAGTAAATGTCCCTCATTATCAAGATACAATTAATGAACGGCAAAAGTCTAAACGGCAACTGCCGGCAGAGGAAAATTCCTCCCACGCAGAAAGCAGATTTTATGAAATTCCCCCAGATGGTGAGCAAGAAATGCAAAGCTATCTATATCAAATAGAACGTTTAGAAAGATATGTTAAGGAGGCGAGAGTGTGTTTTGAGGAGATAAGGCGAAGTAGAAGAAGCTCCCCCACTCCCAAAATGTCTGAGGACGCCATCTTGTCTTCTTCAAAACAACAGCCTAAGACACACCCCACAGAGTTCATTGGTCAATTAGAACAAAGAGACATGTACACGTCACCGAGGTCACGTGGTCCCTTTGAGTCAACCGAGCTTCCGCATACGTATAAAAAGGAGAGGCAGCCAAAAAGTGAAGCTGCACTGCCATCTGCTGGCGGAGAAAAATTATTACAGCAAAAGATTAAGCAATTGGACCAGATTTTCAGAGATATGTCTATGAGTCCTTTAGAAGCCAAAACTTTGTCTCCAGAGGTTAAGTCTTCAACACCTCCTGGCGGTGTTGAATCCTCCCTAGATGGAAAAAGGCAAAGCCAAAGGCGAATTCGAGGAAGCCAATTTGATGTTGCCACGCAAAGGCCAATGATGCAACCCCAGCATCCCCTGGTTCAACAACCAGCTTTGCAACCAGAGCAACAAATTGTTCCTCAGCAGGTATTCACAGTCACCCCCTTGACTGGTGAGTCCAAATTAAAGGAGTCAGGAGAGAATTATAAAGCCTGGGTCAGTGAAATTGCGCTCTTGCTTCGAAGAGAAGGCACACATTCCATGGTTTTTAATCCTCCCCGTCAACCCTGGACACCTGCAATAAGAAACCTTGAAAACAGAGCTATCACGACTTTACTCATGTCAATGGAAATTGAAATCCAAGGTATCTTTCCACCTGATGCAACTGCCCAAGAAATATGGGCTATTTTGGAAGATTGCTACAGGCCCGTTTCAATTGAATCCTCATGTTTGCTCATGTCTGAGTTCCATGGTTCGAAGTTGAAACCTGGTGAACGAATTGGTGGACATTTGACCAAACTGAAAAGAATGAGAAGTGAATTGAGACAAAATGGCCATGTAATCGATGATATCCAAATGATTAGCATCATCATTAACTCATTGAATTATGAATGGAAAGATGCTGTTGCAAAGATTAACTACGTGCCTATTGCTCAACGCACAGTTAACCACGTTTGCAGACTTTTAGTGGAAGACGAAGCTATCAGGTTAGCTACCCCACATCTGCAACGACCTCCAACGTCAAAGGCTCCAGCCAGACGTCCCTTCCGAGGAAGAGGCTACGCTCCAAGGATGCCAAAATGCTACACCTGCAACCGTGTGGGACATGACACCCGGGATTGTCCCCAACGAGTTCCAGCTCCCGCCACGTACCAGCCCAGAGGAACAGATTCCAGAGGCAGAGGTAGAGGCGGAAGACAAGGTCGTCGTGGTCCAAGGCGTGATCCACAAGCTCCGCTTGCAACACTGGCCATAACCAACGTTCCACAACCTGATCCAAAGTTCGACAGACGTCTTTTGTGGACTTTAGATAGTGGAGCAGCTGTGCACGTTACCCACAGAAGGGAACTTTTCACAGAGATGGGCGAACCAGAGCCCGAGTATCGAGAACTGTATTCCTTCACCAACCACACTTGCAAGGTTATGGGAAAAGGAACTGTTTACATTGAAGAGCTCGATACACACATCCCTGATGTTTATTACATACCTTCAGCAACCAGTAATTTGCTTAGTCAAAGTCACTTGTCTAGAGAGTTAAAGTTCCAGGTTCACCACCTCGAAAAAGCAAGTTACTTAGTTAAAGATGGTGATATTGTTGCTGAAACCATGCTGATTGGTGGTGTTTATTACTTAAAGCCAAAGCCTAAAGGGCAAGCACAGGCAAGTATGCAAACTCCAAAAAGGCACAACGCAGACCCAGAGAGAGTTGTCCCAGAGAGAGAAAGCGTTACTGTGCCAAAGGCTCCTAAAGCCAACAAACAAAGAAAACAGAAACAGATTGCTCAAAGCAAGCCTGAGGGTCCTCATGAAACTGTTAATGTTGAGAATTCACTAACTGGTAAACCTTTGCATTCCAGGTGTATTCACAAGTGGCACAGAAGATTGGGGCATGCCAGTTTCCGTGTTCTTAGAAAGATGCCGGAGTTCGCAAAAGGTTTGGATCTAAAGGGGTGTAAGGTGTTTTTGGATTGTGCCGTTTGCAAAAAGGCTAAATCCAAGGCGGCTGCAATTCCCAAACACGCTACACGCCGGTCAACACGCATTTTTGATTTGGTACACACTGACATAGTGGGTCCTTTCCCACCAACACTTGGTGGCAGAAAGTATTTTTTAACAATTGTAGATAATCATTCTAGATATGGATTTGTATATCCTATGAGAGAGAAATCTGAGACCTTTCAGATCTTTAAAGACTTTGCAGCGTTTGTTTCTACACAATACCAAGTTCGCATCGCCAGAATCCAGAGTGACCGTGGTGCAGAATTCATGTCTCAGCGTTTCCAGGACTGGATGCGTAAGAATGGAATTCTTCATCAGACATCTGCTCCATATACACCGGCTCATAACGGAGTCGTAGAAAGAAGACAAGGGGTTCTACAAACCATGATGCGTTGTCTTCTAGAAGATGCCAATCTCAGTAACGCATACTGGGGTGAAGCAATCAAATATGCAAATTACATTGTCAACCGTACTTGGAGCAGTGTAATCAATCAAACTCCTTTCTACATGCTGTATGGCTACAAGCCTGATCTCAAGAACCTCCATATTTTTGGTTCATATGCTATGGTGAACACTCCCTTAAGTCAAAGAAGAAAGGGAGGTACAGTAGCAAAGAGACTGAGATTTATGGGTATTGATGATAATTCAAAATGGTACAAATTCATTGATACTAAACATGTGATTGTCATTTCACAATCTGCTAATTTTGAGGAAGATATTGACTGGTCCAGGATTCATTCCAATGATCCTGAAGTTTATTTTCCTAGAGATGGTGTTCCAGATGCCACGCAGCCTGATGACAAGTCGCAGGCAGATATTCCTTCTACCAGTTCTTCACAACCTGATGTTCCGTCTTCTCAAGCCGCGGATGCTGATGCTAGCGACGAACGTGAGGACGAGGATGATGATGAAGAAGAAGAAGAAGACTGGTCTGTTGTTCCTAGACGCTCCAAGAGGGCCACAAAAGGAATCCCTCCACAACGTTATTCATGGCAACTGACAAAATCACCAGTACCTTTGATTTGCAACGTTACTCTTCCTCCAGAGACATTCACACAAATCAAACAGCTTCCTGATTCAGAACAAGACAAATGGTATGATGCAATGCAGGATGAAATGGACAGTTTAAAGAAACTTAATGTATTCACACCTGCAAAACCTCCAGCAAACAAGAAAGTCATTGGCACCCGATGGGTCTACAGAATCAAGAAGAAACCGAATGGTGAGTCTTTATACAAAGCCAGACTTGTAGCTCAGGGTTTCGCTCAACGTTATCCTGAGGACTACACAAACACTTACTCACCAACAGTCAGAACTGAAAGTGTAAAAATTGCTTTAACCACTGCAACTATTCTTGGTTTAGAAGTTTTTCAATTTGATGTGGACACAGCTTATCTACATGCAGACCTAGATGAAGAGATCTACGTGAGAAGCCCTCCAGGATTCCGAAAGCAAGAAGGGGATACCTGGTTCCTGAACAAAAGTCTTTATGGTCTGAAACAGTCAGGTTTAATGTGGTATTTATGTCTTACTGACAAACTAAATTCAATGGGCTTTATTAAGTCCGAAACTGATGAATGCGTGTTCACAAAAAGATCTAACAATGCATATGAGATAATTCTTGTTTATGTTGATGATATTGTTTATATTGGTCCAAATAAGAAAATGAGTGAGATTTTTGCCAAAAGTTTGCAGAGATACTTCACACTAAAATCTTTAGGACACATTAGCACTTATTTAGGTGTTCAAATTGAAAAGACACAGAAGGGGTTTAGTCTTTCACAAGAGGAGAAAATTGACCACATTCTACATCATTGCAACATGAAAGATGCTAGCACAACAAAGACACCCATGCAAACAGATTTTCACAACTTAACACATGAACCAAGTCCTGAGTTCGAGGATCAAACACTTTATCGTTCAGTCATTGGTTCACTATTATACATTAGTAGTTGGACCAGACCTGACATCGCACTTAGTGTTAATCTTTTATCACGACACGTAGGTAAGGCAACACAATTTCATTGGTCATGCATTAAGAAGTTGTTGAAATACCTAAAACACACTAAGCACATGAAGTTATTGCTAGAACCAACACACACTGATCAACCAAAGTTGATTTGTTTTGCCGACGCCGACTGGGCGAGCGACAAGAAGTCACGCAAAAGCACTTCTGGTTACATGATGTTCCTAAATGGTTGTCCTGTTTACTGGCAAGTGAGAAAACAGAGTTTTGTTTCATGTTCATCTACTGAAGCTGAATATGCTTGTGTTTCAGATGCTTGTAATTCTCTAACGTGGTTTGATGCTTTGATCACAGATATCTGGACACGTCCGATTCGACCAATCACCGTGATGGAAGATAATGTATCTGTTGTTTATATTTCTGAGTCACATTTTACAGGTTCTAGGTCCAGACACATTGACATTCGTTATCAAAACACAAAGCAATTAGTTAAGCAAGGTTTTGTTAAATTGCAATATGTTTCTACACATGATCAGATTGCAGACATGCTTAACAAACCACTTGCCGCAAATCAACACGAGTATCTGCGAAAGAAGATGTGCCTTAATTGATGATTTGATGACGTCAGCCCAGACTAGCAAAAGAAGGGGTGTCACGATGTTAAAAGGTTTGCTAGGCCTGAACTGCCTAAACTGACACTCAAGAGTTAAACTAAGAAAGCTTTATTGCGCAGGTCATAAAACAAAAAAAGGTTCTTATCTGAAAGTGATTTATTGCGCACGCGTTACACATTCCAAAATTCCTCTCTTCTTTGTTCGGCAGCCAACTTTGGCAAACGTAGCTTTTCATTATCAAAATGTAACCAATTAGTTACTTTTGTTTTTCATTTACTTTTATTATTTCATTAATTAAAGTTTGTTTATTAATTAGAATATTTTCTTAAAGAGTATTTCTTTTCTAAATATCTCAAAAGATATGCAGAAGGGAATCAGCCACGGTTCATCGATCTCTAACAGGGTGTTTTTTTTTCCCCTGACATTCAGCTCCTCCAGAAGCTTCCTCAGAGCAGAACAAGCTTCCTGGAGGAGCAGCAAAACATCTTCAAAGAAAAATCAGAAAGTCCAGTTGCCTCTTGGAGGAAAAAAAAGCACCTTTGGGAGAAACGGATGAAGGCACCTGGTCCTAGCCTGTGCCCCTCGTGTATGGGCATCCATCCCAAGGAAGGACTCAATCCGGCTTCAAAAAGGGCCCATGCTCCACAGTCAGCCAATCTGGAAAAGTGTGGAGGTGGGCAGGGGGTGTGCACATGTCCGGCGTTCAAGACCAATCATGGCCAAGTTCCCCCAACATAGTGCCCAGACATGCAGGGGGTGGTAGGTGGATGGGATAAAAATTGCAGGTATGGCATCCCCCTCCCCCACAAAAAGAGTCCCTGCCTTTGCATCAGGCGGTTTCTTCAACCCTCAGCTGCGCTGGGCTTTTGCAAAACAAGCCTGCCCTCAACCGAAAGCAGGTGTGTGGGCAGCCGCCATTGCTACTCATGTTGTTGCTGAGCTCCTGAAGAGCCATGCTCATGCTGGTGATCCTTAGGGTAGGGGGAAGAAGCTTCTCTTCTGCCTTGCGACCTCCTCTGCTCCTCCTTTACCCAAAGCGAGACGCAGCTAGTAGAGAAAACCCCACGGTGGTCCAAGGCCAAGGTGCCCCATTTTAAAGTTGAGCCCCTTTTCAAGGTGCCAAGTGGGAAGGGAGCCTAAGCAAAGGAGGAGGTGGAGAGCTGTGTGGAGGAAGGGAGAAACCCTAGCAAGGGCTGCCTGTCACCAACTATAAGCCAGTTGATCAGGGCGGCATGCTGCTGCCCCTCTTGCTGCGCTTTGCAGGTGCCGGAGCCCTACGTGGACCTCTTATGGGGTGTTGGGCAACCTGGTTCTGGGAATCCCCCCCCCCAAAAAAAGACTGACCACCCATTGCTCTGGTTCCTGTGGCTTTTTCGGAAGTTTCTTTTAAAAAAATGCCTCTCCAGAGGATCTTGAAAACCTGCGAGATTGCTTTGGGAGGGGGACAGACAGGCAGCATCATTCAAGATTGTCTGGAGAGGCATTTTTTAAAAGAAACCCCCGAATAAGCTGCAAGAACTGGAGAGACAGGCAGGTGGTCTTTTGGGGGGGGGGAATTCCCAGAACCAGGTTGCCCAGCACCATGAAGGAGTCCGTGTGGGGCTTCGGTGGCTGCAAAGTGTGGCATGAGGGGGCAGAAGCCCCCAAACCCAGCAGGGAGCCTAAGCAAAGGAGGCGGAGACCTGGGTGGAGGAGGGGGAAAACTACTGCTACTGGTGGAGCTGCGTTGCCCCACTGGGTTCAGGGACTTCTTCCCCTCATGCTGTGCTTTGCAACCAGTCTGTGCAGGGCTCCAGCAGCTGCAAAGCACGGCACGAGGGGCAGAGGTCTCTGAACCCAACAGTAGTTTCCCCCTTCCTCCACCCAGCTCTCTGCCTCCTCCTCTGGAGAGGCTTTTTTTTAAAAAAGAAACCCCTGAAAAAGCCGCAAGATCTGGGCAGGCAGTCTTTTTTTGGGGGGACAATCCCCAGAATCAGGTTCCCCATTCATAACGGAACTGCTCCAGCCTCCCACACACACACACACACACACGTTGCCCAATAACCCTAACCTTCGCACTCTTCTCCGCACTCTCCTCAGCTCCTCATGACTGCAATAGATGTCCAGAAGTGGCTTTTAGGGCTAATGGGGCTTGGGTTTCCAGCCTGACAGCCCTGCCGCTTCTGGACATCTATTGCAGTCGCGAGGAGCTGAGGAGAGTGCGGAGAAGAGTGAGAAGGTTCTTGGTGCTCCAGAAAGCCACGAAAACTGCTGGGAGAGGCGCGTGGCTTGGTTTAGCCTCCCTGGATATCACAGCAGCAGCCCCAAGCGCGCTGATATCGGCATTTTTTTCATCAGGACATGCTGCAAGAAGGAGTGAGTGAAGACCTTTTCTGCATTGATTGGAGGTGCGGGCCTGTTGCCCTATGCTCAGCAAAGCAAGTCCGGGGAAGTCATTTGCGCTGGCCGGAAAAGGTCTTCACTCACTCCCTCTTGCAGCACGCCCCGATGAGAAAAACACTGAGATCGGCGTGCTTGGGATTACTGCTGTGACATCCAGGGACGCTAAACCAAGCCGCGTGCCTCTCCCAGCAGCTTTCATGGTTTCCCGGAGCGCCAAGAACCTTTGCGCTCTTCTCCATGCTATCCTCAGCTCCTCACGACTGCAATAGATGTCCAGAAGTGGTGGTGGCTGTCAGGCTGGAAATCCAAGCCCCATTAGCCCCAAAAGCCGCTGCACCAGCAAAGAGCTTACTTACCTCCTTGGCAGGCAGCAATAGAGAGCCAAGGGCTCTCTATAGGGCACTTAGAGGCATGGTGCGGATGGGCGGGCAGAGCGAGTGGACCAGCAGTGACCAGATAGGTGGGGCCCGGGGGTGAGTGAGCGAAGGGGCGTTCCACCACTGGTACTGGTTCTAAATGGCACACTAGATTTATGGAACCTCTTCTAGCAAACCAGTTAGAACCGGCAGGAACCCACCCCTGGTATAACTAGTATCTGAGAAAGCATGAGTAAGATCATCTCGGTTGTTGTGAATATTGAAATAGGTGGATGTTACGTTGCAATGAATGGTCATAATGGAAGAATCAAGAATGAATTGGGGGAGACCATAAAACTTTTTGAATAAATATAATGGACAGAAAAACTATTCTGTTGGGTGCAATGGACAGATTGGTGGGAAAGAGATGAAAGAACACAAAAAAGGTGATTATTGTAGACTATTTGGAAACCCAGAAATAAGAGTTTGGTGGGTATCTGCTTAGATAATGGTTGGTTGTTTTGATGGCATGGCTTAAACATTTATGTTCATACAAACAAACAGAAAAAGGAAAGAACATAAATCTGAATCCACAACTGATTCAATTGTTTATGATGAAAGATGGAGAAAATTTGCGAAGAATATAAAGACGGATGATAGGTTCTGAACGTGGGACAGGCTATTATTTGATAACGAGGCAATCTGTGGAGGGAAAAATGGTTATAGAAGGAAAGGAAAGAAATGAATGTAAAATAATTGCTGGAAGAGATGGTAGAGAAGTCCTGCTTGGAAAAAGTATTAGATGGTAAATTAATCTCCCAGTGCAGAATTCATTGAAAACGGTTGTAAGGAAAAGATACGGAAAATGCTTGGAACAGAGTGAAAAGAATTATGTTACCAAGGACAGAAATGTATGCAATTAACAGAATGGGACAATGAAAAAGGAGGCTAAGCAAGGATTTTTGGAATATGAGTCCTGCTCATTTTTGTCACCAGGAATGAAGAATGTTGGAGAATGGAGGAGCTGGCAGTATGCCAAGATACAACAAGATATGTTGACTGTCCCGTAGAAAGACATTGGAAAGAGTTTCCTGGTTTTTATCCTCCTCGACACCCAGATGGATCTGGCTATTTTTATTTTATTCTTTTGTACTAAAAAAAATTCAAACCAGTTTTGAAATTCTTTCTTTTGCCAGCTTTTCTCTGACACGCTCACCACCCCTCCCAAAGCAGTTGGCCTGATTTCCTTCTGGTTTTGGAGATGATCCAGATGATGGATACACAGACAGATGGACAGTCAGACAGATAGACGAGGAGACAAGCAGAGAGAGCCAGAAATCCCTTGACATAATTTCTTTCCCGCATTCTGGAGAACTGAAAAGAGAAAGGGGATGCTTGATTGAAATGTGAAACGTGGCAGACTGGGTGAGAAAAAAAATGCATGTAAAAAGTGATTGATGAAAAATATAAAGATGTTGCGCAGCATGTAGTTAAACTGCAGAAGGAATAGTTAATTTTCAAAGAAGGCAAGAAAATGCTGAGTGGGATGGATAGAAATAAAAAAAAAACCTACTGTTTTTGAACGGCATGGAAAGGGATAAATAGTCTCCAGCAGCGTAATGAAATTAAAAATAAAAGTGATGAAGTTATTTGAGTGAAGTGAAAGAGAATGCCAAAATGAACATTTTTTTAATAGATGGGAGAGATAGTAATATGTTGAAAAGCAGAATTGACGCAAATGCTGCAAATGTTAGTATCTTGGGGGGGGGGGGGAAACTGAGAGGAAATAATAAATGCTCTGATAATATTAAAAATATTAAGACTTCAAGTGTCGATTGAGGAGCAATTTGTGCTTGTGTTGGTAATGTTAGAAATGGTCTGGTTACAGATATCAATATTTATATAGGCAAAGTTGGCTGACAACACAAACAATTTGCAGCAAATGTCTAATAGGCTGTATGATGCAGCAAGAATTGTATGGTACAGTACCGTTCAGATCTTAAGTCAGAATAGCTCATCAATAGTTTAACAAAGCAAATGAATTTAACAATTGCACATTTTCATAAACCTAGAGTAAGCGTTTGAATAGCAGTATGGATGGGCAAAGTGTCCCATGGACAAATGTTGTGTTCGTAGAACAATTAGGTGTCCAGGCCTTGCCTAAAACCTGCAGGCTTGTATGTTTTTGGTAGTAACTGGGCTGGGAAAGTAGTAGTGCATGACCCCAAGGGAAGACAAGGAAAGGATTGGGATGGGAAGAATGGGAAGCAGGCAGATATATTCCAATCTTGAAACCAAGGCGATGGGAGTTAATAGTGGTGACTGAGGAAACATAGGGAAAGGAACATTAAGAAGATTGAGGGCAGAGTAGATGGGCCATTTGTTTATCTCAAACTTAAAGCCAATTTAGGCATGGCTATTGAAACCCTTGGCTCCAAGCACACAATACATTCAACTGATGCAACATGAATGAAATCAACGTGCCAAAAGCAGAATGCTGCTATTGCACTGCAAAGACTGCCTCTTTTGAATTTGTATGAGTTATCACAATGGAAATATAAAAAAGGTACAGCTGCTTTTATCAGACTGACTGGTTTGTAAGTACATCATGAAAAACACAGAAGTTGAGCGCAACGGTCATGTGGCTTTTTAAGAAGTATGTGAGTACTTCCAATGAGGGATGGTGAATTAACACCTCATTGTTTACAGAATAAGCATATTGTCCCAAACAATCTGGGTCCTTGTTTTACCGTCCTCAGAAGGATAGAAAGCTGGGTCAACCATGAGCCTTTTGGAATCGAACTCCTGAAGTGAGCAGTGAGTTAACCTGCAGTACTGCATTCTAACCACTGTGCCACCATGGCTCTTAGGTAATTAGGGAATGAGTGACGATCTGAAGGGTTCCCAGTGAAACAAAGGGCACAAGATGAACCTCTGGGAAGGCACTTGATATCTGCACGTGAGTCTCATCCACATTAGTTTCAAATGGGGAAGTACAACTTCATCCAAGACCAACGGTGGAAACATTTCTGACCTAGGAGCCAAACAAGCCCAGTCACTTAGGATTGAGATAAAAATCAAGAACAATTCAATTCACTATCTTTTTATATCATCAATGTATCAAACACAAAACTGTCATATTCAGTACTGTTGCAGAGATTATTTTAAAAAAGAAAATATTACTCAAAATTTTAAAAAAAATTCTCAGCTAGCCCAGCTGCTTTCTCCACATAATTAACAGCTGCCATGCAATCTGCTGCCAGTCATAACTTGTGCTCCCTTGTAATGTATTGTTTTTGTGGGATAAGGCAATCTATAAATCAAAACAAATGGCAAGGAACAGATTTTCATAGTCCTGAGAGACGAGAGATTGTAGGGTAGCCTAGGGACCTTTAAGATGAGAGGAAATCTCATCGAGAGCAAAGTTCAAGCTTTGAAAAATGTACCTTACCCAATCGGCAGGTTGCCCAACCTACATGTTGCATCTTCTTGTTGATCTTAACTTAGATGCAGAATAAGTGTGAACAATATTTTCAGAATGTGGCATTTTGCTTTTGTTTTTGTTGTTTCGCCTCACAATCCCACCCCATTCATTGCAAAACAATCAACAGTTTAATGGTTTCCTGATAGGAATTCAAAAGTCACTTTTTTTCCTGCTCTAATTATATATATATATGCAGACAAGTGAAATTTCTGCTTTGATCATATTATCATTGTAGACTGTCAAAGAAATAATATAATACCTTCCTTACTCAGTTTTAGACTCCTTTTTTCATTTTGGAGGGAAATTATGTAGCTACTGCTGAATGCACATCTGAGAATTTACTAATTTGAAGAATTTGGAGACACCACAGTGACATATTATCCAATTCTGAATGGAAACTATTTTATCTCTACAAATTTCCTTACGGTAATCGTCTAAATTTGTTTTACATTCTGTAGAATCTGTACCATGGAATATGCCTCATTTTCACCTGATTATCCATCTATCAGTATATCTAAATCCATGTACATTGTAGTTAATCTCCCTGCAAATAAATGAGGTTAACTTCCAACTGACTATGGGCAGGATTATAGGCTAATCTGGTTGGATTTTCAGATTAGATTCCTCCTAAAAAAATACAGGTCACATTCCTACTTGGTATTTATAAGCATCCCAAGAACATTTGTTTTGATATAGTTTTAATATAAGTATGCATTTTATAGAAAAACAAAACCAACAATAAGATTTAGTCACTCTCAGTTACATGAACCTGTATAAATCTTGCTCCTTTTTCAAATTTAATTTAGCATCCATAAACTTACTCCAGATCACTACAGAAATCAGTGTAAAAATACAGATAAATTATGTGTTTTAATCTCCATTCCTTGTCTAAAGCACTTACTGATATTTCCAGCTCTTTCATCCCCTCCTTCCTCTTTCAACAATATCCTTCCAACTCTGACTTATGTGTAGCAATTTTTATTAATTGATAGTTTGGCAATACAAATAAGAAGCATTAAAATAAATAAAAGAAAATAAACAAAAGAAAATAAAGACAAGGTAATATGTAATAATTAATGGTGTATTTAGACAAGGTAATATTTAAAAATTAGTCAGTGAACAGTGAAAGTCTGCTTAAAATTACAGACCGTTTAACAAAATGAAGCTACATTGAAAGAAACTACACCGGACTGATCCAATCACAGCAATTGTACATAAAGAAGATTGGTGTTTCCTGGATATTTTACAGGTGAGGTGTTATGAGGTAGAGTCTGTGAGTACAGCATAGCAATAGCAACAGCACTTAGACTTATATACCACTGCATAATGATTTACAGCCCTCTCTAAGCCGTTTACAGTGTCAGCATATTTCCCCCAACAATCTGGGTCCTCATTTTACCAACCTTGGAAGGATGGAAGGCTGAGTCAACCTTCAGCTGGTGAAAATCGAACTGCCAAACTGCTGGTAGACAGCAGTGAGCAGAAGTAGCCTGTAGTACTGCCTTCTAACCACTGTGCCACCATGGCTCCTAGTACAGTAGGACATGAGCTGTAGTTTCAATAAGATCTTGTCTGCAGAGGCACAGTCTTAGCTAACAAGAGGTTGAATTTAACTTCCATTATGTCTTAAAGGTGTGAAAAATGTAGATCTTCAGTGCAACTAAAAGTTTTTTGATATTATACAGTGTTGGCATTATAGTATCAAATCTTGAACTGAAAAGGGAATTGTGTATCGTGGATACCAAAGTGGAATGTACATGATATCTAAATTTGTCCATTCTTTATAATAATTTTTGGGGTGGAGATTCCTGCATATGTTATTTCATTTCCTATTTTAGAAGTCAATGGCCACAGTAAATTATATTTGCACTTCCTTTGAATGGATACTGCTGAAATGGCAATTCCCAAGTGCGTTGTCCCAGGAAACCTTTCAGTCTCTTCTGCCTTTTAACTGTTGAATTTAACATCCACAAGTGGTTGCATCACTTCCTTGATTATACATCTGTGATTAGTTATGTGCCTCCGGAATTTTAAGCCCAAATTACATGAAATTCTTCAATGTTTCTTTCAGTTTTGCTTTTTTTTTTTTTCAAAAATATTGAACACGAATGGAAGAACAGGCAAAGAAGACTTTCCAATTTGTTCTTCTCTTGCCATTTTTCATTTTAGAACACCCCCCCCCCCTTGTAATAATCCAAAGCCCACAAATAGAGTACCTTTATGAATATGATTTCCACAATATATAGTCATCACAATTAACAGCCATTGCTGCTGGCTGTAATGTTAGCCTGATTCCCTTTTACAGTTTTTCTTTTTGGTGCCTTCCAAACAGTGGTGATTGTATGTCTCAATTTCAACTACAAATCAGTTCTATTAGAAATCCCTCACCAGTCTACTTCGTTCTTGTTAAAGCCCTTAAACCTTTTTCTTGGAGTGAAGTCGAGTAGTAGTTCTAGTCTCTTAGCTATTTTGGTTGCTTATTTTTGCACTTTTCAAACGCTTTTGGAAATAAATTGATTAGAATTCAGCAAGAGGTTGATTGTACGATAGCTTGGTATAAAGGTATGACTACCACAATTCTTGGTTTATTTTGTAATACTATCCATCATGGAAGTTCCCATTATACCAGAACTACCCAATCCCACAAATGTCTTGCCTGGTCATCCCATTCAGTTTCTAACATAATGGGCATCATTAATTTCTTTGTCTCCTAATGTCTATAACATCACCTAGAGTTGAGCTTACTTGAGGGAGTCTAAACTTTTTGTTTTGCCTTTGTGTCATTGTGTCATGGATTTCTAGCCTCCTGCCTTCACCACTAACAAAATTGACTCTTTTTATATATGACAGTCTTGTTTAATATATGACCATCTTATACATTCAGTCATGTATAATGATCTTCCTAGTTTAGACAGATCTCTTTAGACTTTCCACAGTCGCTCTTTGTTTTGCCTTATCACTCATTTGGCCATCTCACTACTTCATCACTAAAGGAAGTTTAAAAGCATTCATTTCAATAGAGAGCTTTAGGGAATATGTCACATTTCCTCACAGCAAGATTCTCCGCTGGGTTTTCCATTAACTAGTTATTAGCATATGCTGATCTATAAGAAAATCTTCTCTTCCCAATCGTTGCTGAAGTGGTGCAGCAGCCTTTGGTGGGGAAACTTTCAAAATTGCATCCTTGGACGTCTTACTTGCTGCTCAAAGGAAGATGCTTTAAAGATCAATTGAGGCTTTTCTTGGAAAACAAAGTTTTGGATTTGATGTTCAAACTAGGATTTATCGAGGCTGGGCAAAACTTTTGAAAGGGCGCTTTGCCAAGTGTGTTCATGCAAATAAAGGAAGAAAGTGGCCTAATTCTTCCAAAAACCTGTTGATCTGCTTGAAAATTTTCCCTCAGTTGCCTCTGTGAGCATGTACTTTTATGCTCTGCTAATCTGTCTTCAGACAACTGAAGAAAGGCCTCAAAAGATATTGTTCCTTTGAAGGCGGCGGCAGCCTTCTGAGGCAACTGTACAAATGGCCTCAAAAGATATTGCTCCTTTGAAGGAAGCGGCAGCCTTCTGAGGCAACTTTGCACAGCTCTAATATTTATATGCATTGCTTCTAGTTACAAAACAAACTATTTCAAAATTATTCAAGGTGCTTAACAAGACAAATATTCTTTTTCTGCCTAAAGGGTTATTATTTTTTAAAAAAATCTATCTATTAATGAACCTGATGTACAGGTACCTTGAAGATACCACTGGATGTATAATTTCAAAGTAACTGTTTGAAATTCATCATTAAGCCCAACAAAGCCCAAAATGTCTATTTATACTATCCATAGATTCAGATGTAACATTATTAATTCCATTCTGGGCCGATGCAAAATACCATTTTAGAATTTATGCTATTTGCCATTCTCCCGATGGCAAATAATCTTAGAAATTCTTCTTCTGACAGGCAGCTTTTTCCTATGCATGCTTACACTGAGAGGAAAACAAATACCTACTTTTTTCATCAAATTTTTAGCAAAGTCATGTGCAATACATTTTCCAATTGCCTGAGAATTTATTATAATTTAATATATTCTGCTCATTTATAACTCTCTCAATACCAACAAACCTGATTTCTCTTTTTCCTGTGTCATTCTCTCGCCCTCTGGTGGTAATATTATTGATGCACAGAGCCTTTCGTTTATTTAAAGTATGTTTATATTCGGCTACAAGGTTTTGATCTGAGGGATGAAGCGAACTTGTTCTTCCCTGCTTCACAAATCAGGAGGAGAACAAGTTTTTTTTGCTGGATGTGGAAATGCAGACCCTTACCTCAAGTTCATGTCACCGATGTGACTGGGAGGGTAAAGTGGAGAACCAAATAAGTCATTTGGAGCAATGTTGAGTCACGGAAACAAGAGCAATAAGGCACTTACAAAACAAATGACCCAAAGATATTTGATTTTCGATTTGTTTCATTAGTATACAAGAAAATAAAGTGAAAGAAGGAAGCATTTCACAGAAGGGAGGACAGTGTATCAATAGTTTAGGAGTTCTTTACAGGAAAATGTACAGGAGTCCCTATAAATTAAATACACTGGATTATTAAACCCTTTTGTAAATATTAATTTCGTCAGTTCTCTTTCCTGGCAAAGAGCCTCATCTTGTTGTTAACGTCTCCTGTGCTGTTTCTGCACACATTTTTTCCTAAACCTAAAGCTCAGGTTTCAATGTGTTTCAATGCTGCACATCAAGTGCAGGACATCACTTTTTGCCATGTGTGACCTGCAGGACAGCAGATAGGTTGGAGGTTCTACAGAGGGCAACAAAGAGGGAGATTGACATCCTTCCCACCACCTGTATGCAGCCCCTTTTTTCTTTAAGAGGAAATGGCCATCGTTGAGCAACTGGGACAATCTTTAGAGAGGTGACAGAAAAGGGGAAAGCATTTTTATGCAAGTCATTTTCAAAAGCCATTTAAAGCCTGCTGCATTCTTAGGATAACCTTGAGAGCTTAATCTATCTATAAGATTATATAATATTCTGTCCAATAAAATATTCTTTTCCTGGGGCCAAAGCTATATTATTTTGCATTTCCTTTCTGAACAAATACCAACTTTTCCCTTCACTTCTGACGCTCTTCTGCCGTCTATTCAAGAACAGCTTCAGCTTGTTGGTGCCAGTTAAAAGGATTTCTGCTAAGAGTTTCCTCTTTGCTCAACAGTTTAGCAAACCCAGATTGGTCAGATAAGAGGGTGCCTCTCTAGGAAAACCAGGGGGCTGAATTGTTATGATATAATACAACTAAAGACATGTTCCCTTCCTGAGCACAGATATAGTGATAGCAATGTTTAGGTTTGTAAAATGAATGACCAATTGCTTACTTTCACTGTGATCAGCTATTTTTAAAGCATGGGTAGGCAATCTGTCGTTCTTCAGATGCAACAGATCTATCATACCTGACCAATCTTAATGGCTAGGGTTGATGGGACTTGTAGTCCTTAATTCTGACACCTGCCAGTTGTCTATTCTCTATCAGGCTTATGTTCTCTATTTCCTACCGTTTCTTTTTCTTGTAAATAATCTATAAGGTAGTAAAGCAAGGCATAATTTGTAGGGAGTATCTTCTTAAATTGACACAGCCGTTGAAAGACTATAAAGCTGTACTATCAGTTCAGACCCTGACTTTCTCCAGCTGCATATGTAGGTCAGACTCACTACTTCACGATTCCCAACCTATTTATGCATTCATGATTGTTTTGTTGATTAAATACTGGTCCAACTTCATGCAGGATTAAAATATAATTAAGCTCCTACTTTGAAGATCTTCCTTTCTTTCCCTTTAACAGTTGCTTAAGTAAAGAAATTAAGCAGCTTTTCCCCACTTCATTTTATCTCCATAGCAGGGACAATGTGGTAATGTAACAACAGAGCATAATTATTCTCTGGAATGTAAAGGCCACCATTTTAGCCTGTCACCACTTAAATGCACCTTATCTTAAGTTATTGGCCGCCAGTCCTTTCTTCTTGGTAAAATAACTCTTGAAACAAAAGTTCACATACTGTTTCAGACAGCCTAGAGGGGTTCTTCCAGACTCAAGGCTATTGGAACGTCCTCAGTTTCTGGTCCGAAAGCATTTGTTGCCACCACACTGTCCGACTGTTGAGTTTCATCCTGTTTCTCTGCAAACTGCACAGCAGCATGTATACCATGGAATGAGACCAACTCTGGATCCTGCATCCCAGTGGGCCAACCTCCTGCCTGGAGCAAACGGCGTATGGATGGGTTACAATTGGCCAGCAGGACCTGTATACCAATCTTCTTGTAATCTTGGCGTATCTCCTTCAGCAAACTGAGGCCTACACTGTCTATAAATTGCATGGCTCCACAGTCGATGATCAAGGTATGTATATCTATCGAAGCATCGGGACCATCTGCTGAAGCCTTTGCGGTCTTGGTTCCCTTTAGGCAGTTCAACTTGGAAGAAAAACAACTTTGATTTTTGCTCAGGTTTGCTTTAGCTTGAGCTTTTTGTTGTATAGCAGCAACCAGGTATGGATTCACCTCTGTTTTCTGGAAAAGTGAATTTTTAAAGTAGTCTTTGTTTGCATAGTAAAGAGAAGTATCAAAGCGGAAGATCTTGATATTTGCAATGCTAGTGATCTTCTTGTAAGTCAACTGATCCTCATAGATTTCTGAGTCATTCACCTTACCTAGAAGGGTGGCTCGGGGCCGCTGGGTGCGGAAGATGATGCAGAGGAGAGCAAAGCAGACTCCTATCAGAAGGCCAATTTCTGTGGAGATCAGAGATGAGGACAGCATGGTTACGCACCAGACTATGGTGTCTATTTTGCTGATCTGCCACATCTTGGGTACTTCAGCAAATTTCCGCAATCCTCCCCTGAGATTAACAATTGTAATCACGCCCAAGATGCAAGTTTGCAGTGAATAGAAGAGAGGCGCAATCCACAATAGTACCAGGAGCAGTGCAGCCGAAGATATCAAGCTTGATATTTGAGTATGGCATCCCGTTGATTCTTTCAGCAAAGTCTTTGCTAAGGCTGCACAGGAAGCAAAGCAGTAGAAGAAAGATGGGATCAGATTTCCCATCCCAAGGGCAATCATCTCTTGGTTGGCTCGGACAGGATAACCATGCTTCTTGCCAAATATTTCTGACAGTGACACTGTCATAGCAAAACCAATAATGGCAATGGGTAGAGCATCAAGTGCCAGATTTGACACCAGGCTCAGATCTGGGACAGCAGGTTGTTTGAAACCAGTGGGAATTGTGCCACAAATTTTAGATTTGTATTTCTTATTGAAGTTAAGGAAGTGTGACAGGAGTGTAGCTCCAATTACCACTAGGAGTTCCATAGGAAATGGAGCCTTCATTTTGTCCTTAAAATAATTGTTGATTTCTTTTACTGGCACAATTAGAATTAAAGCCACCAGGCTGGTGACCAAGTCACAGATGTTGGTCTTCCCAATGTATGTGAAGATGTCGATCCATGTTAAAATGAGGGTACCCATTCCATCACGCCGAGGGAGCTTCAGTCCAAACAGAAGATTCATTTGGGACGTGAGAATGGTAAGGGAGGACCCTGTTACAAATCCACTCAGAAGAGGTTCTGAGAGATAAACTGAGATGAACCCAAGCTGGAAGACCCCTAGAATAATCTGAAAGGAAAAAGCAAATAGAATTCATGATTTAGAAATAAATACATTGAAAAAGAAGTTGATCTCAACTTGCATTTTTTGTCTATTATTACTAGTTACAGAAGTTGACTGTGACAAGTAGATGTCAGATATGGAACAAATAAAGTTTGATAATATATTAGAAATAACAACTTTTTAAAAATCACCAGTAACTCAGAAGTAGGGCTTAAAATGATTGAAATCACATTAAAGCATATTACATGCAAAAGCTCTCTAAATCAATTCTCAGGACAATTAGAAGTATTATACTGAAGTCCTGGATGGCCTACAGGTTTCATGTAGAGATACACTTGTTTGTACTAAAAGCAGCATAATTTTTTTCAGTTTAAATACTCTTGAGAGCACTAAATATAAAGGCCATTTTTTGCTTAGACTAGATGGACACTTACATAGAAATAAAGTATTTAAAAAGAAAGGTTAATTTATCTTACCTGATAAATCCCAACCAAAAACGTTAGAGTGGTTGCCACTGTGATTGCATAACAACCTCTGTCGCAGGCAACTGTCCCATTCATTGTGGTATTGGCCATCAGATTTGTACCCATGTCCAAATCATATCCTGCTAGAGTAAGTTGCCGGTTTACTGTCTGCCCAATCATCAAGCAAAGAACCCCAAAAGAACCAACACAATTATGGCGCGAGGTAGCCATGGCAAAGTAAATAATAGCACAAAAGAAGTTGGTGTAGAGACCATAAATGGGATCCTGGCTTGCAAGGAGGGCGTAAGAGATTGATTGAGGGATGGAAACAACTCCTACCAACACACCGGAGATGACATCCCCCAGCAGTTGTTCCTTGATGTTGTAACGAGGAAGCCACTCAATTACTGGGAACAACTGTCGAAAAAAGTTGAGGACACTTTGTTGGTTGCAATTGTAATTCTCTTTGGCTTTTGTAAGAAGCTTCTTAATGCTGAAACCTGGTGTTTCGTATTCTTCTAGTTTGACAGGTATGTAGGAAGATGACTCTGAAGACTGTGAAGAAGGCAAGCTGGAGGTGTCATTGCTGTTCTCAGACGTTTGAGTGATTTTGCCATCTTCCATGACTCCAAAATAGCTGAAAAGAGGACACACAGACATTTTTAAAGCAGAGTGCATGACTTAGGCACAGGGACAGTTGAATATTAATCTGACGATGCATTGCTAGACGGTTATTACAGAACCTATATTGTTATGTCTGTCTGACAATAAAAAAAGGAACAATTCAACCATAAAAACTCAGCACTAAAATTTTGAACATAAAAGTTTGTTTCTACATATTAACTTAAATTTATTCCTCATGCATGTTGGTTATCAACACAGCCTCTAGTATGCTGTACTCACAGCACCATAGAGCGCATAGATCAAACTCCCAAATTATTATATTTTTCTTTTCAAAAATCTTTTACATCTCAGACGATCACAAAATTTCATCAGCTGTTGTTCTCAGCAGTCTCTCAGATAACATTGCAGTCTCTTAAAAACATTTAAAGAAACCTTACTAGTTTTAACAATGCTGAGATTTAAACTATTTAATGTTAATGGTATTATTATTATCATCATCATTATTCTTTGAGAGCACCTGAGCTTCTATACAAGATTTAAAAGGTTGATAAACTTTTTCCTACATCCTAAACCTTTTTTGCAATAGTATAAAACAAAAACATTCGGAAACTTTAAATATGTATGTTCAGTTTGTACTGGTCCAAGTGGTTCCACTATGATAGGAATCAGACTTTTTATCACAGTCTAAATCTGTCCTTCCACAAGATTATTTAGCAAACAGTTTAGATGGTTTGAGAGTATTTGCCCCAAATGAATTGAATTTCCTTTTATTGCCACTCAACACGAATGTCCAACATCTATTTTTTAACAGTAATACTTGCTAGGAGAACCAGTTTTGTATAATAATTAACACACCAGGCTAACAACTCGGAAAACATGAATTCTAGTCCTGCCATGGCAGAGCCAGCTCTAGGTTAAGGCCAAATGGGTACCAGCCTAGGGGCACCAAATTTTAGTGGGCAGCAAAATTGAAACAACTTTTGAAAAATGCAATTAAAAAGAGAAAAGAGGTAGCAGTGACCCCTAAACCAGTATGGTCACTGAAGGAGCAAATGTAATTTTGCAGAAAGTGGGGCGCACGCGCATTGCATTATGGGTACATGCACGCATGCACATGCTTTCGGCATGCATTAACAAAAAGGTTAGCCATCACTGTTCTAGACCTTAACATTGATATTTTTTTCACTTCTGCTTTTTAGTTTCCCGGTGTTTGGGCATGCTTCCTGAGAAAGATTGTAGGATGGTTTGAATATTATTTGAAAATAGATGAGTGTCTTTCCTTGTCTATTTTTTCTTTGTGTATTTTTTTATTTAAAAAAAAAAATCTTAGTGCTGTAGATGGATGCATATACATAGAAAGAAAATATTTTAAAAGCACAGGATGACAGGAAAAATAATATGATATTCTGCAATGTGTATAAATTTCTACTGAGTGAACATACTATCTGAAATCAGTTGTTCATCAAAGTAATAAGCAAAGTTAATTTTTATGTTTTTGTATAGTTTAATTTTTCTATACAGCTAAAGCAGTGACGTGCAGTGATGTTTATGGCTGGTGAGGCTGGTGACGTCATTAGGAAGGCGGGGAATGGGACCTCAGCCTCCAGCACACGTGATCCCATTCCCCGCCTTCCTGAGCGCGCTCCGCTGGCTCGCGCTCCGCGATCTCCAACAACAGCTGCTTTTCAGTGCTTTTCTGTGCGTCTGGCGTTTAGGACATCTACCTAAACGCCAGACGCACAGAAAAGCACAGAAAAGCACAGAAAAGCAGCTGCTGTTGGGGATCACGGACCGCGAGCCGGCGGAGCATGCTCAGGAAGGCGGGGAATGGGATCAGCACACGTGATTCCATTCCCTGCCTTCCTGAGTGCGCTCCGCCGGCTCGTGCTCTGCGATCCCCAACAGCAGCTGCTTTTCTGTGCGTCTGGCGTTTAGGACATCCGGCTATCTACCTAAACGCCAGACGCACAGAAAAGCACTGAAAACCACTTCGCCTCCAAGCCACTTCGTCTTGATGACGTCGCCGACGTCGCTGCTGGCCGCAGCCGGACAGAGGTAACCAGACTGGCGCCGAGGGGTCCGGGCGGACGAAAGAGCGAGTGAGCGATGGAAGATCAGGCAGCCTGATCCTTGGTTGCTCGTCCGCCGGACTGCCTTGGCGCCACTCTGGCTACCTCTGTCCATCCGCGCATGGCAGCTGCGGTGACATCATCAAGCCCCTGCCACTTCTGGACGTCGATTGCAGTCGCGAGGAGTGCGCAAAGTACAGCGGAGGCAGGAAGGTTATTGGCGCTTCCGAGAACCCTCCTGCCTCCGCCGGTTGCCCAGCTGGCACCGTCCCGCGCGCGCTCCTCCTCCTCCCTCCTCTTCCTCTTATATATATGAAACTCCCTCGTGGACCCTCGTGGATATTATTATTTTATATATTATTATTTCATGATGAGAGGTGAGGCTCTGCCTCCCCTGCCTCCCCTGACCGCACATCCCTGAGCTAAAGTTTAATTATCCACTGAGGAACAATCCTTACTCCAGCCACTTTACAGAACTAATATGAGATGTTTAAATTTTTATTTTAAAGACCATTTGAGAATCGTCATAAGAACCAGTGGCAATCACTAACCTGATGCCTAGTAAGTGACAGGTTTTTCCGCTAATACGAAGAAAATTTTCCTTGGGTTCTTTGCATCACTATTAATGATCTCCATTGTATTTACAGTATACATTATGTACACTGATGGGCAGAATATACCCTAAACTGCATAACAGCTTTATGACACTTGCTGTACACTAGTAATTTCATTACTGAAACAGCTTCGTGTATCTCTAGGCTAAATGTTAGGGAGAGGGAAAGTTTCTTCAGGTAGTTCTCATTTAACAACCACTCATTCAGCAACATTCCAATGGCACTGAACAAGAAGACTTATGACTACTCCTTGTAGTTGCAAGCATTGGCAACGTCCCCCAATTACTGCAATTTGGGCACTTGGCAACTAGCTCACAATTACCACGGCCATAGCATCCTGCAATCATGTGAGCACCATTCACAATTTTAAGTACTGACTTTTCACAAGTGAAGTCAATGGTGATCCTATCAGGTTGTGCCTAAGAAGCACGCGAGATTTGATTGATGGGAAATGGAACTGCCACAACTTCTGTCATAAGTCAGCATGATCACGTGACATTTGAGCACTTTATAATTGAGACTCTGTTACTAAATGATGTGGCCATAAGATGACTGCTTAGTAACAAAGACGCAATTATTGTTGTTAAGCGAGAGCCATCTATAATGAAAATTCTTGATGTATAATCTGAAATTCTTATTGTATCATGAATCTACTAGACAACCTTGAAAAAAGCTATTATTTTATTCCTGCCACTCCCCCCCCCCCCCCAGCAATAGAGAAGATAATCATTTTAACTTATCTTCCGGAATGGTTATAAAGTTTGCAAGTAAATAACATTTATAATGCAATTTGAATACTTGAAAATGCTATGAAAACATTGTGTACGATACTGATAAAATCCTCTTTCAAATTTTCTTTATTTGAAGAAGAAATGATGAGATACCTTCGTTTTATTTTATTTTTTGTTGTTGACATGAAAAGAATTAGCTCATGAGAGTTCTGAGCCCTGATCATTTTGTGAAATTCCAGTAGTTGAATCCATCCACAAAATGTATGTGCACAGAGTTAACATTTCCCAAAACACAAACACTGCTTTCTGGAATCTTGCACAGGTGACATAGTTGAGCCAATATAACAAGCAAATCTTTATATGGCTGAAATCCTTTATTCCCAGCCTAGAATTCACCACCTCCATATCTGTACTTTAATTAAAACCATTTTTACCTATGTTGCATTTATTTATTTATTCACCAACAGCATGAACTAGGTTTCTTTAACCTCAGCTTAAGAATGATTAATAATCAGCTTGTATAGCTTACAAAAATGAGAACAGGGATTCACATTCTGCAATACACATATGTTACCCATGTAATCAGTTAGCGATCAGGAGTAGAACAGAAGCATTTTCTTACTCAGGTATATCTTGACCTATATGCTTATTTGGTGGTGTCCAAAAATAATTATCAATATCCTTCTCGTCTCAACTTTAAATTTCAAAGACTCTGGAGAAGCTGTATTCTCTAAAAGTGTCTCTCCCCCCCACCTCCTCTCTCTCTCTCGTGTATGTGAGAGAGAGTGAGAGACAGACAGACAGACAGACAGACAGACAGACAGACAGATAGAGAACAATCATCACCAACAACTTTTTCCAAATCAAAATTAAAACTGCTGATATTGCCTAAGGCAGGGGGAGGATACCTTCCCTTTCCTAGCACCTCTCAGCTGCCTCCCACAAAACATTTGCTGGAAAGAAATAAAAAAAGAAATCAAACTCTATAATGCTTCAAACCTGTGCTCTTTGCCTTCTTCTATCCTTGAACTGAATCCCATACTGACAGGAGGAGACGAATGGTCTTGAGTTCAGTTCAGTTGGCTTTTTATCTACCTCCACATAATTGCCACTAATTTGTCCATCCACATTTGCTGGTATTTTGAAAACAAACACCATTTAAGTGGCATATTTTTATAGAAACTTGTCCCGAGCATTAATGATTCTTTTAAAAATTTAAACCAATAATAGGGAGGATAATACAACCATCCGGATCTCCAGAACTTTGTTTGCAAAACAAAAAGAGCTGCTTGTGCACATTTTTCTTCTGAACCCTCTTAATTTCCCAATTCTTGTTTTAGGAAAAAGGGAGAACAGGAAGGTGATTTCATCAATACCCACCAGTGTGGGTGACAGGTGGAACCAAAGGGAATATTACAATATTTCCCTATTTGAAAATAAATTATGAAGACAAAACTGAACAAGCAAAAAAAAAAAAAAAAGAAATTAAAAACTTATACTAAAAAGCCACAAATTCAAAACTGAAGTGGTGACTAGATTTAAATAAATTTGCTTTTCACTGGGACTTTTTTCAGAGGTCTTTGGTGTATTCATTTTTAGCCAAATAAATCATAATTATTAATGCCTCTAATCCAGACTAACTCATATATTAATTTTCCAGTGTTTTGCAATAACAAACCTATTAGCTTATGACAGGCACTGGATTAATGTCTTGGGCTGCATTGATTTCCAGGTATTAGGATTTATGGATATTAAATCAACAGCAAGATTCATTATGAAAGTGATTTTTCCAGTTTTGTGAAAACATTTTTACCCCAAATAAGTAAACATTTCCCTAAAAGTTGGGGCATAAATTTGCTTACAATACCATTAATGCATGTAATGTAGCTATGGAAGCTTATAATTTATATAGCATAATTTTATTAGGGTGGCACACAGTCTAAATTTTTCTTTATGGTTAATTCTTAGTGCCTTGCTGCAATGTTGAAAAGAATTCCATGATACAAAAAGTACCAGGAAATTAATCAGGATTAGATGCCACATTATGCTCCCAGAACTGAAAAAGATTCTTGGATGAGAAGTGGGGGGGGGGGAACACCTTTGGGACAACACTGACCTGGATGACTAAGAATCTCCATTAGACACTTATGCTCCCAGACAGTTTTTGAATCCTTGAACCTGCTGTGCTTGCTGCAAAAGTTTTATACAACATCGATGAGATTTGATTGGCCGAAATTGACTCTAAAGGAGATTTTGAAAATTGGACTTTCTCTCTCTCTCTCTCTCTCTCTCTCTCTCTCTCTCTCTCTCTCTCTCTCTCTCTCTCTCTCTCTCTCTCTCTCTCTCTCTTCTCTTCTTTCTTTCTTTCTTTCTTTCTTTCTTTCTTTCTTTCTTTCTTTCTTAAGTTCTCTGGACAAGTTTACTTCAAAAGAGAAATAATAGCCCAGGAAATATGTAACCCATTCCATCAGAGTAGAAGAGTATAGAACTGCCTAAAAAAGATGTTCTTGCTTCCTAATTTAACAGCCTTGCGTTTGGAACACCAAGGGTGTCTCCTGAAAAGGATATTTCATTAATGCTTTACTGCATCTATGAGGACACCTAGAGGAAGATCTCTGAAAATTCTAATGGCTTAAATCAAAAGTAGCCAAATCCACAAGATTGTTAGATAAATGTTTAAGGGAATTGATAATTTAAACCCACATTTTTATTTCTTTTTGAGAGAGCATGATGATCTTTCAATGAATGTTTGCAATCCTGACAGAACAGCTGTCGTGGTGGGCGTGGTCAGTTACTAAACATCTTTTTACCAGTTGAATTATTCTTCATCAATCCTAGCCTAGTAGCAAGACAACTCACCCTTGTCCTCATTCCAGGTACCTGAACATATTTCCAAATAAAGGACAAAGTTATAGACCCCACTGTCAGTGTTTTCTAAATGTATCCATTAGGATCCCCAGACATTCTTTAAAATCTAATTATATTACAGGCATGTGCTTTGCTGTATGCTAACTTGCAGTGTAATTTTATTAAGTGGGTATTTTTAACAATGGCAATATCACTTTAACTCCACAGAATTTTACAGCACTGCCTGAGCAGTTTACAAAGTCAGCATATGGCCCCCAAAATCCGGGTCCTCATTTTACCAACTTTAGAAGGATGGAAGGCTCAAGCCCATCAGGATCGAACTCCGGACTGCGGGCAGAGTTTTCCTGCAATACTACATTCTAACCACTGTTCCACCAGGGTTCTAACAAATAGGTAAAACAGGAGTCTGGTATCTTCCCCTAAAAAATAGATATACATTTTTAATGTAGATTTTTAAAAAAATCTTATTAAAAATGAATGAACTATGTATCACATTAGATTTCCATGTCTTCTTCTGATAGCAAGTAGGAAACATGAATCAGGATTCTACATCCCAAATCCTGTTCAAGATTCTTTTCGGAACCAAACGTGATTTAATCTGCAGAGATAATGTAAATATGCAATTCAAAAACTGTTGAAATACAATATAGAGGACAATCTCTCAATGTTTCCCTTTCATTAGTTCTATGGCCAGAAGGAAGCTGAAAACTACTAGAATACTTTTGCATGAAAGTCATACTTTCTCATGCAAACAAATCAGCTCCTATTGAGATACAGGTATATTTTGCATGCAATCAAAAATGAGATTTGTAGAGGAGGAGGAGGAGGAGGAGGAGGAGGAGGAGGAGGAGGAGGAGGAGGAGGAGGAGGAGGAGGAGGAGGAGGAGGAGGAGGAGGAGGAGGAGGAGGAGGAGGAGGAGGAGGAGGAGGAGGAGGAGGAGGAGGAGGAGGAGGAGGAGGAGAAAATATTTAACCTTTTCCCAACCGACAGTTCTTTATGTCATGTGAAATGCCTCCAACTTGTATTTCTTACTTGGGGGCAATAGCTTGGAGAGCATTTTGTAGCAGTAGAAATGAAATGTCAACCTGCAACCTGCTTTTCTTCTTGAGTTATTTTTCCTGAAGCTTGACTCTGTGCGATCTGATGCTTAATTCTCCTTCTGAGTTTGCAAACAACCCAGTGGTGAAGAACACTGTCTAGAGGTGCCTTTTGGGAATAAAGTTTACTAAGACAAACCCACACAGCAAAAGTAACCGTTCTTCATTATGCCAGGAGTAAACAGAAAGTTTGGCAAAACGTTTTGTTGAGGAAATCAAACCCTCGCCCTGAAGTCCACTTATTTGATAACTCTGCAGTGAAATGAATAGACCAGTAGCACAAAGAATCGAAACACGTCATGAGAATCATGCTGCGTCCTTAATACGGTCCGCCTGACTCCCCAAACATGATTGCCAATCTGGAATAGAATTTTGAATTGCAGCTTTCCTTAATTTTCCATCAAACTTTTTAAAAGTCTACTTAAAACAAACATACATTATCAGAACAAAATTGGTGAATACGTACAATGTTTGTTGAATTGTATTAAACAAGCTGGCCAGGATGTTATGGGAATTATTGTTACTTCAACACTTGGTTCCACATTTGTTGAAACATATAATTTTCTAGAGGAATGCCTGGAGGCACATTATCCACGGCAACTCCTTCAAAAAATCTAATGCATAATGGCTGACTTGAACTTTGTCGCTAGGATCTCTTGGAGAAAATACTTCTCTTTACTTCTGGTTTTTATTCTGTTTAGTCAATGCAGACTTTCAACTATAAAGTTCTGTTTTCTTTAATGCCATGTCTTTAGCTTGGGCGACAGCTTCTCAGAATCAGGCTCTGATGGGCTGTTTAGGTGAAACTATGAAATCATTTTTCTGCCATGTCCACAACCCAAATATATCAGATTCTCATGTTAAAACAGTGTTTTCTCCTTTAGCAACAGTCCACAGCATTTTAAAAGTGTATTAAATCTGGTGCACTTTGCCACCCATTCTATTGGTATCACAATCAAGTGATCTCTAAGGAGAGGGAATCCTTTCCCGTTGGGTTCCTAGGCATTCAGCTTTATCAACATTGTGGGATCTTCACCCACTTTCCAGGGAAGAGCTGGGCATAGCTGCTCAAAACCCCTAGTTCCCAAAAGACAGTTCACCAAGCTACCGACCTAAAGGTGAATGTATTGTCCATAGCACCACTTTGCACAGCTGTGACTCACCATGCTTCGGAGGTGCTGGATATTGAAAGATCCATCTTTATTGTTTCTGCTTTATCCAACATCTCTCAAATCCACCAAAGAGCTAACTGGTGGGGTTTAGGAGATGCTGGGTTTTTGAGTATGGATTTAGCACTCTTTTCCAATCACTTTCCCTCTGCAAGCCAACTTGCAGTGGGGGAGAAGAATTTTGGAAGAACAGTAGACCTGCCTTCAATACAAGCCTACTCAGCAGCTACCAGTAGAAATTAACAAGTTCTGATACACGTGCTGTTCTTTTTCAATTTAATTATCTTCTGATAAAATAGCAGAGGCTGGTCAGCCATCTGTTAAAACTCACCATGTTCTCAAGACCCTTCCTCATGCTACCCTGATTGATTCCTCCTTTCCTACTGGCTGTAACAATGTGACATTTAAGCAAAGGGATGGGGGATGGAATTTAAAGGTAGAAAAGGGGCTGATTGCCTACAAATGTTAACAATGACAGCACCATTCAGGATTAAACCAAGACAGAGGCAATGGATGAAAAATACAAATTGGCAATAAATGTTATGCGGGATGGGAAGAACTTTAGCATATCAGTGGGAAATGGCTTATGTACTATGTGTCAGAAGGAAGCACAATATTACTCTTTGCCCAGTCAGTGCCTTCCAAATATTTTGGAGAATTCCCATCATTCCTACCATTGGCTGAGCTGTTGGGACTTAATGAAAATATAATCCAGAGCATCTGGAGGATATCAGACCAAGACTGATCTTGATAATGACAGAATTGTACTGGCTTTTCCCAAACTAGAAGCTCCAAATGTGTTGGTTATTGTTTCTAATATTACTAAACAAAATATTGGAATAAAAATCCCATCTATGTGGTTTTCTGCCCATAGATGCCTTTAAAAAAATTAAAAATAAACCACAGGTAAAGGATTGTTCTGTTTGCAATGTTAAAGCTTATTTTAGCATTATACTGTATCCTTTCAAGAGAGACATGCAGTATTATATAAATCGATACCTAAGACAAATATAGAGCAAAGGACTTTCACTGCACACACCTGTCTAGGTTATACAGTATATAGACTTCATTTTAGCCAGATCAACCCAGGAGTGAGTTTATAAGACTTTTGGTCTTGCTTGGAATCTTTGGCAACCAGACTTGGAGAACATCCAACTAAGCTAGTGTTTCTCAACCTTGTCAACTTGAAGATGTCTGGACTTCAACTCCCAGAATTCCCCAGCCAGCATTCGCTGGCTTGGGAATTCTGGGAGTTGAAGTCCAGACATCTTCAAGTTGACAAGGTTGAGAAACACTGAACTAAGCAGTCTATGAGATAAGCTGTCTTCCAGCTAAAGAATGATGGAATATACCCTTAGGAGGATAGGGACAAGGATAAGCACATTTCCAGGGGTGGGTTCAAGCTGCTGCTACTGCCGGTTCGCTCAGTGACGCCCTGAGAGTACATGAACCATACTAACTGCCTTTGTGCATGCGCAAAAGCAAAAAACAAGATGCCGGCACCTATGGTGCCGCCAAGAGAACCAGTTTGGGGGCATGGCAGGCCGAGTTACTACCTACTCGGCTGAACCAGTAGAAACCCACCTCTGCATATTTCCTATTAGCATATTCTAGAATGTTAGATTCATCAGGTCTTATAGAAATAAATATCTCAGAGGGAGATGGGACCCCAGGGATGGGGTGGGAGTGGGATAGTACATGGCTATAGTGAAGGTTGCAGTAGGACAGAGATTGGAATCTTTTGGGGCTGGTACACATTACCTTTAAACACAAGGTTAGAGACTGTTACTAATACAATGTTTTATAATATTGCATAAAAGGAGCGTTTCACATTGATTTTCATCTAAAAGGGGTGGTAAAATACTAGTGATTTAAAAAAATAATGCTGAAAAGTTTCATATAGATGAATAGTTCACTGGTGGAATTTGATTTTTGGAGTTGGCAACCAAACAATCTGTAGAACTTTGAAGAACAGTTAAAGAACTGTATTGCTTCTTCTGTTGTAGTCTTGTACATAATAGTTCATTACTCCAAAAACATGAACTCATTAAACCTGGCCAGGGTATGTACTCAGTTTGCTTAGTCACTGAAGCTTGCCTAACCTGGAAGACTTCTGTTCCAGATATTTAGTTATGTTTATCTTATTGGTGTATCACTCTTTTTTCAAGACTCAACAAGAGTAGAAATGACATGAAAACATAACCATAAAATCATAATGACTGCATAAAAATAAAAGCATAAAAGCCAAGTCATCACCTGTAAACCTGAAAAAAGTTAACCATCAGGAGCAATATAACATCCAGCATTTCCCATTACTTAGCAAAAAGTCATGGATCCCATCTGAGGATCCATAGTTTTTTGCTAATTGTTCTGCAGGAGCAGAAGGGCCATATCCTTTCACTTGAGTGACCCATGCCATTTCAATCTTAGAACCAGGTCTAAAATGATGCTGAAAGGAATCCAGATCATCACAGTATCAGCTGTACATAAATCTATTTTCTGAAAAAAGGGAATGTTTTGATCACACAGAGGTTACCCATAGTCTCTGGATCAAGAGAGAACTTGAAAGGGAGACTCCTCCTGCCCTCTTCAAGGTGTTAGGTACAACCAATGTTCTCAAAAAAAGCATAGTGACCTTTGAATTCAGAAGTGACAGTTCAAACGAGGCAGAAGGTAAAGGGATCCAACTCACAGATGGCTGAGTTCATAAGGTGGAGAACTTTGCCAATTTCGTCAAAGTCCACAGGATCAAAATAATCCCATATATTACTGAAAAATGCTACCCCAATCATCTTAACCAACTCTATCCGTGGTAAATCCAGCTCTGAGTAAATGCAAACAAAGTGGACCTTAAAGTGCCTACAAATATGACACAGAAGCATTTACATAGATTTTGCTTTATTTATTTAACAAAATTTCTAACATCTCCATGGGACTGTGACCCAGTTGTACAGCAATAAATGACATAAAAATGAAATCAAGTTAATACATTAAAAAAAAACATGTCTTAGTTTTTCCCCAAAGTTCAGGTCCCCTTAAATAAGTCACTGGATGATTTTTGTTGTTGTTGCAATAAGGGTGTAATACTTATTCTGGCTAGTTGCTCTCATCCCTATCCTGAATTAGGGCTTCTTTGATACTAGTATTCACTGTTTATTTTCATGCTCAGGTGCTACATTTCCATGTTCCTCTGTACACAGTGAGACACCCCTGGATCTAAGTCCAGGAACTCAGGAACACCCAAAGGTGCTTTTACAAGAGGCAACTGGACTTTCTGGTTTTTCTCTGAAGACATTTTATCTGAAGATTCTTAGAGCTAAAGAAGTTTCTTGGATGAGAAACTAAACATCTTCAAAGAAAAACCAGAAAGTCCAGTTGCCTCTTGAAAAAGCACTTTTGTGACAACCATGATCTGGATGGCTGAGAATTTCCATAGACATTTAGCTATGCACTTTGGGATGAACACCCTTCAAAGGGTGGGAGAGTATGAACAGATTACGCAGGAACATTACCCAACAAAAATGATTATAGGGCTGGAGGCTAACACCTATGAAGAACGGTTGCAGGAACTGGATATGCCTAGTTTAATAGAAAGAAGGACTAGGGGAGACATGATAGCAGTGTTCCAATATCTCAGGGATTGCCACAAAGAAGAGGGAGTCAAACTATTCTCCAAGGCACCTGAGGGTAGAACAAGAAGCAATGGATGAAAACTAATCAAGAGAGCAACTTAGAACTAAGGAGAAATTTCCTGACAGTTAGAACAATTAATCAGTGGCAAAACTTGCCTCCAGAAGTTGTGAATGCCCCAACACTGGAAGTCTTTAAGAAGATGTTGGATAGCTATTTGTCTAAAATGGTATAGGGTTTCCTGCCTAGGCAGGGGATTGGATTAGAAGACCTCCAAGGTCCCTTCCAACTCTTTTATTCTATTCTAATAATTTCATGATGGCCATAAAATCCTGAGCCCTTCCTGACCCTTCCCTAATGCATGAAATCCCCCAAACCATTAATTTTGGGGATTGAGTTCAGAGATCAGTTCAAGGAGCTGGGAAATGGATGCTGCTGTGCAGGAGCATGGGTAATAACTACCACCTCTGTGTCTCCTTAATGGGAAAGCTGTTTCTTGATGTTTTTCTAACAGTGAAGTATTTTCCATGACCAAGTTACCACCCTGAGAAGCAAAGCTTTCATTCAAAACAGTAAACATTTCTGTCTCTTGAGTCAAACAAAACAGTTTTATGCCTTTAAGGCAAATTTGTAGACTCTTGTGGTTAAGAATATATTTAACTTATTTAATAAGAGGCTACTTTGTGAATGAAGTGAATCTGCTAAAGTGCTATTGCCAAAAATGATGTCTTTAATAATAAGGATGCTTCCCAAATCTTGGGGTTCTTTCTGTCAAATGTCATGGAATCATACTGGCATAAGGGGCTATTTAGGCTATTGAGTCCAACATCCAGTTCTGTGCAAGAATCTTAGGGACTGTCTCTCCCCAGTTATTTCATCCCATTAAATTTGGCAGGATTTGCAGGTACTATCAATTAGGTATCTACTTTGGGGTTCCAGGACATATACCTCCTCTGCCATGGTGCCAGGGGTGAAATTCAGCAGATTCTGACAGGTTCTGGACAACCGGTAGCATAATTTTTGAAGAGAACTGGCAAATACCACCTCTGGCTGGCCCCAGAGTGGGGTGGAGATATTGCAATATCCTTCCCCTGCAGTGGGGAGGGAATGGAGATTTTGCAGTATCCTTCCCCTGCCATGCCCACCAAGCCACAGAACCGGTATTGTGCCCAGTTTATGGAACATTCCACCCCCACCCACCCCCAGCAAAAAAGTAAATTACATTCCTTCTGATATTCTGGATGACCCTCAAGACGTGGCTGTTATTAAGCTTCCCATTTCCTCACAATAAGTCTTTTACATGCTTTCCCCCCCATGGCTGCAAATGTCTTGCTTCTTCAAATTCTCTTCCTCTAATCCCATTTATTCTTAAACTCTTCCCTCTCTCCATTTTGTCTTCAAGGATATACCCTCTATAACTATAAAAAAACCCTCTGTTGTCTTTCCTGTTCTCTTTTTCTTTCTCTGAAGGATTAGAATATTTTTCTTCTGGGCCATCCTTTTAATATCCAACTGTGCATAGTATCTTTTACGTCTTTTGTTTCTAGCAATCTTTCAGATTGCTTCCAATGTCAGTTTCTCTTTTAAATGCCACCATTCTTTGATTTGATGCATCTCTCCTCAAGCCCATCAAGTGAAGTATGCCATTCATTGCACTAATACTTCGACTTTACTTTTAAAAAAATGTATACTCAGTTGTTTTCAGGCAAGAACAGAAAGTTGCTAAAAGCTTTGTAAGCTATGATTTAATGGACTGCCATGCATTCCTCTTCGCTAATCTTTTCTAAGATTCCTCCTTGAGGAAACTTTTCATGCTTCTTTGTTCTCTTCCAGGCAGAAAAACCATTTTTGTGTTGCATATTTGCTGATAAATAAATGGAGACTAGTATAAATCTATTTCAAGCTATTTAGCTCTCATCATGCTTTGCCATAACATTTAATCACTTCCTTGGCTCAGCTGATAAGGGAGGAGAGCTTGTGGCTTAGAGGTTAATATAACTGCCTAATATAAATAAATAAAAACAGCCCAGGTTCAAATCCCAGTAAGAGTATGGCTAGCTGATGAGAGCTAGAGCTTGAAATAGATCTATACTAGTCTCCATTTATCTATCAGCAAAAATGTAACACACATACATACATACACGGGTGTGTGTGTGTGTGTGTGTGTGTGTGTGTTCCAATATAACTCTGGAATGCTTTGAGCAATTTTAACCAAACTTGGTACACAGATGACAAAAATACTTTGGGGGTAAGATACCCCTAACACCATTTGGGGTGTGTGTTCTGTTAAGATACAGCCTGTTGTGCCTTAAATGGCTTCTTCTGTACTGCCGTAAAATGGCTTCTACTGTACAGCGCAGTGGAGTTACCATGGTAATGGCTTCATATACTCCACAAGAAGGCTCCCTCTGGCAAGGGGGAATATCCAATATTAGAAATTACTTTTGGTCCAGACATTTCCCCCCTATAAATAAATACCTGGGCAATGCTGGGTTATCAGCTAGTGTCTTATAAGTTTTTCTTTTAAGTGTAACATATACAGAGAGAGAGAGAAATGGAAAAAGAAAGAGAGCGAACCAACACAAAAAACCAAATCCTACTCGCTTTGATTGCAGGGATATTGACATCCTGTCCCTGATGATCTTGGATTGCCCCAATTGCTGATTCCTAGTATAGCTCTTAATGTGTCTATGTATGCATGCGTGGGTTCATTCATCCATCCATCCATTCATGAGTACGAGATGTTTCTTAGATAGGGCTTGTCTTAATAAGTTTCTGGGACATTACGTTATAGGCCAACAGATTGCTTGTATTATGGATCAGTCAATGAATCGTGCAGAAACAAAGATTTTGTAAAAAGTTAACCTTTACACAGCTTTTAAATCCAATTAACTTCACATTAACCGATGCTAAGCAAAGGTCACTAGAACACTAGATCAGCTATATTAAGAAGGGGTTGTTTTGAGGAATAACTTCTAAAATAGCTCAGTAATACCAGCAGAAACTTGCTGGCTTATGTTGACTTCCGTTCTGAACCTGTTCAGTCAGCAAAGAAGCAGTCTCAGCTCACGCCATATGAAATTGCAGATATTGTTTGCTGGAGGAAGTGTATTCTTCAGTCACGCATTCAAAATTATGATTAGAACAAGCTGATGGCATCATCTGCAAATGTTTTCACTGTTGTTGTGTGACTATTTGAATCCGCACACTTAGATAATTAGAGACAGAAGAGCTCATATGGGTGCAAACATCCAGCTTTATTTTTTATTTCATTCAGAAACTACTGTTAAACACCATCAAGTTCTTTGTGCACCATATTGTATTCTGAAAACTACCTCCATTAACGAAGATCATGTGCCTTCTACTTGATGGCATCTCTTAGTGACCACTTCATAGATTCCTCTAGTCTAGGAGGATTTGTTGGGTTTTCCAATACTTTATCTACAGTATCTCTGCTGCAATCAAGTCTTTCTACCTCACTTCTGCTTGACCCCTTATCTATTCTTTCATCTTTCTCATAGTTACAGAGAGTGAAACTACTGTAGCTCTCACTTCAAAGAGTTAGGTACAATGTTCCCAAAGTATGATAATTTGAATCTGATCAGTTGTACTTTGAGTGAGAACTCTGGTTAATTTGTTCATTTGCTTGTTTTTTCTTGGCTATTGATGGTATTCTCAAGAGTCTTCTCCAATACCAAAGTTCAAAAGTATCAATATTCATTCTGTCATGTTTATTGAAGGTCTAATAAGAAGGAACTTATTGTCATTTTCATATATATTTAACTACTTCAATTTAAAAATCTGGATTAGAACTAACAGATTATTTTATAGTTAGCTTTATTTCACTCACAACATTTTCTTTTCATCTTGTCTATCTAAAATAGGATGGAAAACATTTTTAAGCCTGGTAGTTTTATTGGGAGTGTTTGGAACTTGTCCTGAACACCCTCATAAAATGACCAATTCAAATAATAGCTGTTCTGGTGGATAAAGCCAATCATAGAACCCAGGGGTGGTTTTTACTTACCTTTCCTACTGATTCGTAAATGTGTTTGTGTGTCCGTCCACGTATGCGCCCGGCTTTCGTGCAAGCGCTTTGTTCAACAAACGTCCCTAAATAGGACAGAAAAGAGCCGGGGGGCGGGTGGGCAGACCCACCATGGCCCACCCACAATTTCCACTACTGGTTCTGGCAAACCGGTCTGAACTGGCTGAATACCACCTCTGATAGAACTTCATTTATGTTATGTTGTTACAATGTTGTGTTACATTAATGTTACGTTATGTTTTAGGTTAGGTTAGGTTTTATGATAAATGGGGTTCTATGAGGAACAGGCTGATAAGATTCTTCCCCAATACCCTTTCTACTTTCAAAGCAAATGGTCTACCTCCCCCAATTCCTCCTCCCTGTCTTGCTTTCATCTTTATTTTCCTTAGCCAAATGGCACACAAATACTGGGCAGTAGCAACCTATTCTTGTTTTCTTGGAATGCCAATGCAACCTTCTTCAAATTAAAATGACTGTGTTGGTGTTTTGATTTGCAGCATGCCCACTTTCAAATTATTTATTCCTTTCTTTAAAATGCTGAAGAAACGTAAGAATATCTCTATGTATAAAGCTGTAAAAGGAACATCAAAAGAGAAGTTCACAGGAATCAGCTTGCAACCTCGATGCCAATGCTAATCTTCCCACCAGGGCTGGCTAATAATAAAAGCACCAGAAGTCAAGAAAAGAACAAGGATGGAAACTAATCAAGGAAAGAAGTAATCTGGAAATAAGGAGACAATTAACCAGTAGAACAGGTTGCTTTCAGAAGTTGTAGGTGCTTCATCACTGGAGACAGCCACCTGTTTGGAATGGTATAGGTTTCAGCAGGGGGTTGGACTACTGGTAGAAGACCTCCAAAGTCCTTTCTAGCTCTATTGATTGATTAATCTGATTGATTAATAAGTTGCAGTCAAAGAATAAATTTGAAAAAAACAAATAAATGAAAATCCACAAATCATGTTTGATCACTTGATTTTGAGAGGAAAATCTTCACTACCGTCATTGATTATATTTCACATGCTTTGCCTTATAATAGGTAGCTTAAACCAGGGGTCCCCCAACCCCTGGGGCTTGGCCCACTATCAGGCTGTGACCTATTTGGAACTGGGCTGTGAGAGGCAGGTTGGCATGTAGGTGAACGTACAACTCCACTCGCACGGCACAATTCCTCTCCCCCCCCCCCCCCCCCCCCACAGCCAGGCCACCAAGCCGCAAAGGTTGGGGACTGCTGGTTTAAATTATAGGGTTGCAGTGTTTCATGGCTACTTACATATAATTAAAACATCCAATTTGATCAAGGAGAAATTAATTTGCACCATGATGTACCCATAAAGATCCCATCACGTTGGTAAAAAGTATTCCATACTGCTATAATTGTTTTTAATATGTCATTAGACGCAGCATCTTGCTACAGAAACTAATATTCTGCATCTATTTCAAGGATAGAAATAGATATAAAAACTCAGACCGGATGCCTTCTTATAACAGAAGTCAATGGTAACTGCAGGTGAAAGGTATGTTTGTATCAATGAAGGCTTATATAGTCTGTTTTACAACTAATCCATAAAGCTATACAATAAAGTAGTCCTGGACTTATTTTATTTGACTCCTGCAACCTGTGAAAAAGACTTCCCTTTACTCAACTCAATGTAATCTTAAAGTTTGTAAGTTGTAACCCTCACAACTTAAATGTCACCATAAAGTCTCAGTTCATGAAAGCAACAGTCCGTGCAAATGTGTTAACAGAAATACATGGCAGTCCTTTGCATTGTTTGCTCTCTCTCTCTCTTTGTCTCTCTCAAAATATGTAGTATTATAGTATCCAGATGTTTGAGGCATCCTTCCTTCCAACTTGGACTAGAAAACATTCGGAAACAACCAATGTAAATAGAAGAGATCTTTAAGGGTAATTAAATGTCAACTTCTTTTAAGTCTTACTTAATACAAAAAAAAAACCCTTTAAATTGGTTAGCTTTGGTGAGGATGTAAGAGAGAAAAGTGGGGACATGTCATCTTATCACATTGCTCATTGCTGTTATATTGTTAATTGTGAGAATTATCACACATATAATATCATGAATATAATAGTGAAAAGCCACATTAAAACATGGATACTAGCTTAATTTCATCTTCCAATAATTTAAGCTTTTTAATTTTCCCTAGCTATTTAATATTTTCATTGTTAAATTCAATTCTGAATCTAAAACAGGACAGAGAAAAGACCAACATTATACATTCGGTGCGATGAAAACCCAGGGTATGGAATCAGAATGCCATAATATACCCATCTTATGCTGTTCTAAATTCTACACTCCACCCAGATTCCTTTCCCCTGCAAAGATTCATTTCTAACATAAGATCCTATACAAGGAATATTTGTTATCTAGCCTTTGAATAGAATCACAATACAGGAGGTTGTAACGCATCTATTTTTAATGGCATGAATCGTCTGTTTAAAAAAAAAGTTTAGAAACTTAGTTACGTTTTATTTGATTTTAATTGGAAGAGAGCATGCTTTTTGTCATTAGCATCCAGGCAACAGCAGGACATCTAAAAAGCTAAAAGGTCAACGATTTATTGTAGTACCACAGTGTGATTGAGTGACGTTGAGTGACATGCCAGCAAGCATTCACCAACACTTCATAACAATTCCACTCAAAAGCATGCCCCATTTTCACATAACTTTTGGAGGCTGCAGAGGCTTCCCAACAGTGGGGTGTGCTCTCATTGGGCCTCTGGAGCTTCCAAAAATTGTGCAAGAATGGCCATCCATTTATGCAGTTTCCATAGGCTGCAGAAATGCATTCTCCACAAAACCGGTTCAGGAACAAAGGATCTGCCTGAAGGAGGCCATTTGAGCCTTTCAACAGGAAAAGAACACTGCCTGAAGGTAAGCAGATCCTGGAAATCGCTGTGTCACAAGAACAATTGGGCTCTTCCCTGAAGCTTGTGTGCTTTGGGGGATGGTGTGAGGCAAACATTTAGAATGGCAGAGATGGCACTAGGACTGAAGTCAAGGCCAGGCATCTACTTTCGTTCCAGCCTCTGCAATACCACTGAGTTCACTATTCAGAGTGGCCTACATAGGGGTGGGGGATAATTATTCCTCTTTTGTTCAGTGTGTGTGTGTGTGTGTGCACCCCTCTGTATGTGTGTGAGAAAAAGAGACAGACAGAGACAGACAGAGAAACCCAACAGATCAACTATTTATTGTGTTACCAAATCATATAAATACAATAACTTATAAAAAACCAGCAATGTCAGGGCCATTTTAATCTTAAAGCAAGCTGTTCCAGAAAGTAGGCACTGCAATTGAGAAGGCAACCTGACAGATGACATTCTTTTATAGAAGGGACCCATAGGATGGCACCCTGTTGGGATCTACAGGGAGAGGCAGATTCAACTAGATTTTTTTTTTAAAAAATAGTCCTTCAAGTAACCTAGCCGTGGGCCACAATGGGTTTTACAGATGAAAACTTGTGCCTTGAATGGCACATAGCACAAGCAATAGCACTTAAGACTTATATACTGCTTCACAGCGCTTTACAGTCCTCTCTAAGCAGTTTGCAGAGTCAACCGCTTAGAGAGGGCTGCCCCCAACAATCTGGATCCTCATTTTACCCATCTTGGAAGGATGGAGGGCTGAGTCAACCTTGAGCCTGGTGATTTGATCTGCCAAACTGCTGTGCAGCCAGTGATCAGCAGAAGTAGCCTGCAGTACTGCATTCTAACCACTGCACCACCGTGGTTCTTGGAAGTTGTCTGACACTAGTGCAGCTCATAGAGCAAAGATATTATGTGGGCAGACTGTGGCTCACCAATAATTATCACCACCAGATTTTGGATTTGTTGGGAGAAAGAACTGGGATCAGAATGATAGCTCCTCTTTGCTGATTATTTGTTTTGTATTGTGTATTGATATGGTGACTCATATGATGATTGTGCAAACATCTGCCAGCTGCATCCTGTAATTGGAGACATGCTGCAGTTTTTGAATTCTGGAAATTTGTTCAATGGGGCTGCCAAAAGAAAAGCACAACACAGCAACAGTAATGTAAAATACTTTTATTACTAAATATTTTTATTTTTAAAAAAATCTTATGAAAACCGATTTAACATTTTCTGAGAAATTTGAAACTAGAAAAAGATATTGAAGTTACATTTTCAAACTTGGAATGTGGTACTACAAATGGCAGCATATGAGGCAACATTTGCTTGCCATTTCTTTGGTAGTTAGCTTGTACACTTTGTATCTTTGCTGTACAAAAAAGACATAATACGCAATTGGATAATATTTAATAAAATATTTGCTTTAAAAATGCTAGTGTTTTGAATTGATAGTTTCTAAATAACTTATTTAAAAAACAATATTATACAGGTAGATTGTAATTCATGTTTGAAGAATGCAATATTCCATTTAGTGCAAATTTAAAGTTGAATAAAGTCAGGTTGAATTTGACTCAAAATTGAATTTATGCAAGGCTAACATGTATAAAATAGAGTCTAGTGTATGCTCAGTTGCAGATGGAGTTTTAGATTCTGCTAATCTTCATGTGAGAGCCAGTTTGGTGCAGTGGTTAAACACCTGGCTAGAAACCAGGAGACCGTGAATCTTATTCCCACCTTAGGCACCAAGCCAATACAATCACCAGCCACACTGACTCAAAGGCAGGCACATACGCACACACAATCTTCATGTGTACAAAATGGAGGAATGGAAGATTCCTTATTTGAGGTTTCTTATTACCGTACTTATAATGGAAGAAAACAATACATTAAAAAAGGCTTCTTAGGACATTAGAAAGAAAGAAAAAACCCAATGTAATTCAACAATATGAATAGAGTCACAGTAACATTAAAATAGGATAAGATACTGGAATGACAAATGTTTGTTTTGTTATCTATAATTACTATGCAACTTTGTTAACCATAAATTTAAAGTGTATCTTTTTATCTTTTATTACAATATTTCATAAACATATAAAATGTATCTTTTTCATTACGTATTTCTGTTGAGATAGAAACAATTACCATATTTTTCACAGAAGAATAACTTGGAATAGTGCGAATTTGAGAAATGCAACCATTTTGTGGGATTCATTAATCACACTGAGCTCTACCAATATATTAATAATAGAATTTTTAACAATGTGGTTCAAGGCAATATAAATGGAAGTTATCTCTTTATTTCATCACATTTATAGTAAGTAGAACTAGGGAGCATGACTGCCAAATCAACAGAAATCTCCTTGGTTGAGTGAGAAATTCAAAGCAAGAGTCCTTGAGACTTGTTAACATTTTAACCACTGCAATTCATGGGTATCCTTAACCATCTTTATTTCTAGAATTGTCCAACAATTTGGTCAATGAAAAAAAGTGAGATGTTTAGATATTTACCATTGCCTAGAAGGCAGGAGACAAAACCTCTTTCTATTTGCATTTCTACTTATTTACAAATACCTGCTCCCTTTTAACTTGCTCTTCTTTTAGGAAATTATTTTCAGATGCTTTGAAGTGCAGTTTCCCTTAGTACAGGGGTCAGCAAACATAAACACTCAAAGAGCCACAAATGTCCCACCCAAAAGACCCCCATTCAATTCTGGAGCCGACCGGAAGTCCAGTTCCCCCACCATAGAGTCTCCTCCTAGCACGGCATCCTTTTTCCTCTACCTTCCCTAACCAAAAGCCCTATCAATTTTGGAGCTGACCAGAAAACCCACCCCTTACATGAGAGTCTTCTCCTGGCACAACGTGCTTCCCCGCCCCAAACAGAAACTCCTCCCAAAATTGTGGCACCAACTGGCGACAGGGAGCTGCAGCAGAAGCATGAAAGAGCCACATGGAGCTCCAGAGACGCAGTTTGCTGACCCTGCCTTAGTAGATGAGCAGATGCAATGAAACCTTACTGTAACTATGTAGTTAGAATGAGGAAGAAAACTATACTATTCTCCTGCTCTACATATGGCAAAAAAAATTGAAATAAAAGTATTTAATGCATATTTCCAGTTAGAATTTTGTATGCCACAAAAAAAAAAAAAAAACCAACAACCCCAGCCTTTAAAACAAAGCACTGCTAATTTTAAGGACAAAAGGATTTCGAATTACCAGGAATTTTTTTAATATTGTACTTTTCATATGCCTTAATTCTTCTATACTCCCTACCATAATTAAGATATTTTTAAAAAATAGCTAAATGCATTTGTACAATCATACAGGTGGCAAAGTAATTCAACATTTTATCCATAATGCAATAAATTGCATATAACTTTTGTAAAGCAAATGAGGTTACATCTTATTATGGCTTCTGTTGATTATTTTTCTTAGTCTTCTCACCAATTATGGGGGAAGAGTACAATTTTCTTCCTTTGTAATAACCCTTTATCTTTTTAGCTTACAAAAGAATTGGGATGAGACAGGGAGATTTAATTCCTTATCTCCCTATACTGCCAGCCAAGAATTTAAGCACTCTGCTTAAATTTAAGCGTTCTGGCCTCTGAAAGTACAAATAAGAAAATATGGGTTCATTACCCACGAATCCTGTGATTTCATTTGTTTTGCCATAAACTTTTCATTTATGTCATCAACCCATGTCTTTGGATATTGCACAACTTTTACAAAAAAACAAATAATTGAACTGTGATCTTATCTGCTAATTTGCATATTGGTCAATAACCCACTTATCCAGTTTTATTGTTCCATTTTAAGCAATAATTAACAACCTTACCCAACAATAAGAATCTACAATGTACAATAACATTTCTCCGTAAAAACATTATTTTTCCATATAAAGACAATAAGAAACTTTCCATTTACTGAAAAATCCTGCAATTCTAATGACGTACAAACAGCAGCCCTTTTCCTTCATTAAATCAATATTAATTTGAGACCATTTGAATAGTGCACAATTATTTTTCAACTTTTTTTTTTAAAGGTACAATTTTCAAAGCAGCCTGGAAAATTAACCATTTTCCTACAACCGTGATGGCGAACCTATGGCACATGTGCCAGAAGTGGCATGCGGAGTCATGTTGCCTGGCACGCACAGCGTCGCCCATTCCTCTTCCGGGTTTCTGGCGCGCATGCACACATGATAATCAGCTGGACTTTGTGCATGCAGCAGTGCTGGAAACCAGAAGAGTTGGTCTTCCATTTTCTGGTGTGAGCATGCACACCGACCAGCTGATTGATGCATGGCAGTAACTGGAAGACTTGCTGGCCAGCACGCATGTGTGTGCCAGAAACTAGAAGTTCATTTTCTGGTGTGAGCATGCCCCTTGGACAGCTTCTCTTCCTGTTCATGGCACAGATGAACACATGTGCACAAAGTTCACCCTTTTTGGTATTCAGTGCTGCGCGCATGCATGCGTGCACACCCCTTTTTGGCACTCGTTGCCGAAAGGGTTCGCCATCACTGTCCTAGAACATAATGTTCCATGCTCTTTATTCAAGCTGTCCTCTGACATGTAAATGGCAAATGCAATGAAAGTGCTTGAGGAATGAGATACTAATTTTCAGGGCTCTTAATTGAAATCTTGGAAGCTTTATTCAGATTCCAAGTTGTAAAAACCTTATAAAGGTCATGATAGATAAATGAAATAAGCAGAAATAATTTATAGCATGGGTGCTAGACATGTAATTAATCTCTTATAGGAACAACATTAAAATATCAGTTCATTATTTAATCTCAATTCCTACCGTTGTTCTGCAGCTCTAATATTGAACAAGAATGGCTTTTTCCTGAGCAAAACAATCTCCAAAGAAGCCAATTATTATATGCACTTTACGTTTTTTTTAAGAAAAGCCCAAAAGATCTGATTGGTGATTTATATAGTCCACCTGATGGTCTTATAATATTTTATTATATTTTAGCCATTTTACAGAATTTTGAAACTTTTACAAAATGAACATCATGAAAATGGTTAAAAGATTCTAAGTGATTATTAAGCTGCAACATGTAACTTTTGTGGTCATTGCATTTTACTAGACAAGAGAGGAAAAAAACATTAAAAAGACAGCAGCTCCATGCCTTTTTAATGATTAGTTTCACTCTAATTTAGAATTTTAATTTGAAATATAAATTGGTTCAACATTTTGCAAACCAGCAACCTGTAAATAACATCAGGCCATAATTCTTAGCATTCTCAACTATTTCAAATTTTGGACATTTTGGATAGGATTTTACCTTATTACCACATCTTAAAAGTAAAGGTTCCTCTCGCACATATGTGCTAGTCGTTCCAGACTCTAGGGGGTGGTGCTCATCTCTGTTTCAAAGCCGAAGAGACAGTGCTGTCCAAAGATGTCTCCATGGTCATGTGGCCGGCATGACTAAATGCCGAAGGTGCACAGAATATTGTTACCTTCCCACCAAAGTGGTCCCTATTTTTCTACTTGCATTTTTACATGCTTTCGAACAGCTAGGTTGGCAGAAGCTGGGACAAATAATGGGAGCTCACTCCGTTACGCAGCACTAGGGATTTGAACCACCAAATTGCCAACCTTTCTGATCGACAAGCTCAGCGTCTTAGCCACTGAGCCACTGCATCCCTCTACTACATCTTACCATACTCAATATGATCTCCTAGGACCTAGGACAACTGAAGTTCCCCCAAATGGGAGGAGGCTCCCAGAGCCATGGTTTAATTACACAATATGATTGTAGAAAACTGATAGCTGAGAAACACAGCACTGTAGGTCTTTGAGGTAGACCTACACCTGTTATAAAAAGCAAATATACAGCATATACTGTATCTTACAAAACCAAGGCAGAAAATTTCAGTCCTGCTGATATATCTGAAACAGCCCTTCTGTTTTGCCCAATAATCCTGTCCCTATAGCCTTTCCTTTCTCCCAATCCAAATATTAAATGCAGCCCAACTGTGAAAATGTTATCATCCTAATCTGTAGCAAGAAGCCTAGCAAAAATGAAGATGTAGATTGTATCCAGATATCTGGAGGTGTACCATTAAAAAAAGAAATCAATGGTATAAAGTAAAAAAAAAAATCCCAATTTTTAGTTCTACACAATCGCATTACGACAGAACTGAACATGAACTGTTCTAATTTAAAAAGAATATACCAATGTATAGTGGCCAATAGTAACAGCAATCCAAAGGACTGCAATTAAACATTTAATTTCTGTTGACATGCTGTTGTTCCGAATAAAGCACACAGCTGTTCAAATAATAATGATTATACATTTAAATTACTTCTCACTGAAATACCTTTGAACAATGTCTAACAACGTCTGGAATTCATAGTTGCCAAAAAAGACCAACAACAACCACCAAGCAGCTTCATTTGTAGCAGTTGAGTTTCCTAACTGTAGTAAGAGAATCAACATGTGATCTCACCCATGTCTCTCATACTGTTATCTTTCACCAATCATCTGATGGACTCTATCCAGGGAAAAAGTGGTTTGGAAACAAGTAGCTCCATAGTGATATTTGAATCACTTTAATTGTATCCATTGGATTCACCAGTCCCCAGAGCTAATCTTGTTCTTTTCCCCTCAGGGACTTTTAGGAGTCTTTTAAATAAATCTGTGGTGGCAGATGATAAAAGAAAGGCACACATGAATATACTACTATTAGACAATAAGTGTAAAATTTCTGCAAAAGGCATCTTGTTGCGCATGACAATAAAGATATGGAGCTTACCATGTGGGGGAAAATTGTAGCAGTTTTCAAAAAATACTTTTGCAAATGCAACAGCCTCTGAAAAAATAAATTAGCAAAGCAGAGAAAGATAATGGCTATATTCATTGCAAATGACTACAGGCCTCTTTTGCTCTATGCCATATCTTTATGTTTTTGCAAAAAAGCAAATATCAAAATTACTTAGGGCTATGTAAGAATGTGGCAAGGCAATTAAGGGAAAATTTTCAAGCAGGAATGCTTACGTTTATGATTACAATCTTGCGAAATGCAAAATAAAATTAGTAGTATAATTTTAAGTATCATTTAAAAATATATATTCAGTTATTGAATGCCTGCATTTATTAAATATTCTAGAAGCAAGAGAAACAGCTATAAGTATCATCTCTAAGTGGGAGAAAGATACCACATTTATAACTGAAGTTTGATGGATGTTAATTTCTCTTCTGTTAGCATACAGAAATATTCTCTGTAAAATTAACATGTTTCATTTTTAAAAAATTAAGCAGGATGTTGGAAGAACTGTCCCAACAGTTCCAAGTGGGGAGAAAGACACTGGGAACTGATTGAAAAGATGGTTTTAATGGTGGGCAGGACCACATGGTTTGAGATCCTGGGCAAAAAAGCACATGGGTGTGTGAGAGAGAGATTTATACCCTCTGTTGGGCTTTGAATTTGAGCTTGTATTCTGATTGGTTGTCAGACTCCCATGGGGCCATGCAGGAATAACTTTGTAGGTTGTCTGTGTGCGAAGTTTGGTTGAATCTTACTGGGTGATGCAATGAAGGGCAATTAAATGGGTCTGCCTGAAGGAGGTAGATCTTTGTTATGTAGAATAGACTGCCCCAGGCCTTAATGGCTCATTAACAAAGGTGGGGGAGGGGGCTGATTTTCTGCCTCCATTTAGGGCAGTGTTTCTCAAACTTGGCGACTTTAAGTCCCGTGGACTTCAACTCCCAGAATTCAGGACTTAAAGTCGCCAAGTTTGAGAAACACTGATTTAGGGGAAATATTCTACCTTTTAATATTTCTTAAAATATTTCATTCTGGATGGAATCACCAAAGCAGTCGGCATGAGCTTAAATGGACTCCAGAGGATGGTAGAGGACAGGAAGGCCTGGAGGAACATTGTCCATGGGGTAGCGATGGGTTGGACATGACTTTGCAAGTAACAACAAAAAGGGGAGGGGTGGGTGCTAACTTCCTACAAGGGCAACATTATTTCTCATTTAAAATTAACAGTTCTTCATTCAGATTAATTTTATTTAGGTTAGTACTGCACTAAGCCATGATTTTTGCTTAATCTTAGTTTACCCAGTAACTACAGTAGCTGTTAATATCACATACTAAGGCAAAAAATATTGTAACGTGCCTTTGTAAAACCTGTGAACCTATTAATTTTCTGTTGAATTTTTCTGTTCTTAAATCTAAGCTACATAGAAAACTTAATCCTTAAATCTTTAAGACTATTTTCCATACATAGTTATTTTTGGAAAATTACTGGTAGACAATTTGTCTTCTCTGGATGCAACATTGAATAGATTTACATCTATGATCCTTTCAGAGATGACTGGTTGACAAATACACCTATTTCCTGTGAAAATAGCTATAGTCTGCTATCTCCCTAGAATGTATTTATTCAAGGACAAAATATTTCTAAGGAAAAAGGTAACAACCTCAAGTGAAGCAAAAAGTTTCCATCAGCATGTAATACATCTGAACGCAAAAGAAACTACTTAACTATGACTTTTTATAATACAGTTTCAAATGAGATAATACATCTGCAGTTCTTTAACAACTAACTGAAAACAACAAGAAACAGTTGAAATAGCAACAGAGGAAGGAATGGTCACAACATAATTTTCCAGTCTAGTAAACCAGATACTGTACTGAAATTGTTAGATTTGTGGGCCTTTTATTTTAAAAGGCCTCCAATCTACCAATTTCAATAAAATATGTTTATTGCAGTGTGATTTCCAGTTGTGAATTGTATTTTAGTAGCTATGAGAGAAGTATGTACATTGTTCCCTTAATAATAAGACTTCACTATATTGTTTCATAATACTTCACAAAATCAAAGATTTTTAAACAGTGAAAGTAATTTTATGGTAATTTTAAAAAAAAGTCGAGAATCCTCTTCCTAAAATTGTAATCTATTATGCAGAAGTAACAGTGAAAAGGCACCATTACCTAACAAATAAATACATTCAACCCCTACAGCAATTTACTGTATCTTTTGAAGTTAGACATGGTTAATTCTTAATCATCTTTTAAAAAATCAAGCAGGTACTTCTCTAGTAAATTGTGCCCCCTAGAGATTTAGCCACAAATTACAAGCTGCGTGGAAAAGCAGCAAGTGGCATATCTTTTGTCTCCCTTCACTCATAACATTAGGATTTAATATTAACAATTGCAAATGGCTGGCAATAAGCAGAATGGGTAAAAGAAAGCACATTTGCAAACTGAACTTCTCTAAGCAAGTCACCATAGTTTCCACAGTTTAGGTGGTTTTTAGATGTTTGATTAAATAACCCTTTTCAGCTGTTGGACATGTTTGGAATTTTCAGAAAACATCATGGGCACTCTAATGAAATTGCTGCTAAGACACAACCAGTTACAAACATTTATTTATAAACAAATTATAGTATTCTAACTTCTACTGCTCTAGAGGCTTTCAATTTAATTATTTTTTTAAAAAAATCCAGGTGGGGTAGAGCCCAGCAGCTACCCAAAGATGAATTCTTGATGCTATGGCACTGTCAGACACTTGGCTGGATTACACAAAGTCATACAGGAAAAGTATCCCGTATCAAGAGCTATTAGTTGCTATGGTTTCACGAAACCTTCAGGATGCCAATGAACACGGAAGACAAATAATGTCTTTGTGCTTTATTGATGAACATCCTTCTGACCCTTTTTGGAACTGTTTGCGTAGAAGAAACTCTGACTGCTATTAATCTCATGAATACCTGTATCTTTTGTTCAAGTCTACTAATATTATTTACCAAATAACTCAGAAAAAAGGGAAAAGTTTCTAAGTCAGTGAAATAAGTTTAAAATTGTTCATTCAGATTTCTTAATATCAAATTTCTATATATTTTGTGGATATGCATTTGTAAAGCAGCAAATAATCTGACAAGAAACTCTGTAACTCAATAGACATTTTATCTTTGCTGTTATCTGTGACAGATTTCCATTTTTCCAGAAGTGCTTGTAAAGGAATTCTTCTTTAATATTGGTTACAACCCTTCTCTTTTGTGCCAAGAAAACTAATAGCAATGCAGAAGTTCCAAGAATTCCTTATCAAAGATCTTTTCTGCCAAACTCACACACCCTCAATATCCTTTTATGACAGTTCCAGCACTATTAACAATGGAAAGGAATCTTTAAGATGTGCCAGTAATGCTTTCATTTTCAGTTAGAATTTCATATATCTGGCCTGAGATTTTCAAAACAATGATGTTATTTCTGCAAAGTTTTGGGATACACACAAAAAGAAAAGTACAATGAAAGTCTATGGTTTACCTGTAAAAATGATTATTTATCAGATTACTTATTTAATAGTGATAACTAATTATTTTGAGGCAAAGACATATTCTAACGACTTTGGCCACCATCCATTAGTTTTGCTAAGAGTTAGTGTTTCTGTTTCCTAAATAAAGTCTAAACAGAATTAAGTATCTACTGTACAATATAGCTATAACTTGAGAACTATTTGTAGGTTCTTCATACAGTGTACAGGTAGTCCTCGACTTATGATCACAATTGAGCCCAAAATTTCTCTTAAGTGAGACAGTTAAGTGAGTTTTGCCCCATTTTACGACCTTTCTTGCCATAGTTAAATGAATCACTGCAGTTGATAAGTTAGTAACCCAGTTGTTAAGTGAATCTGGCTTCCCCATTGACTTTACTTGTCAGTTGCAAAAGTGGATCACATGACCCTGGGAACAGCAATGGTAATAAATATGAACCAGTTGCCAAATATCTGAATTTTGGTCACACGATCATGGGGAAAGGTTGTAACTGAAAAATGGTTGTCACATTTTTAGTGCCATTGTAACTTTGAATGGTCACTAAACAAACTGTTGTAAGTCGAGGACCACCTGCATTTCAAATGACACACCTATTCCCATGGCCACCTAATTTGACACAGTTTATTCCACATTCAGTAATGTGGGGGTGAGATTTCTAAAGTGGGGACAAATGCCCCAAATCAGGATGGATTTCCAATTTTCTGAGATATTTCCTTTTCAAATAGTTTATCATGACACACCCACGTAATTCAGAAGCATTCCTGCAAGGCACCAATGGAGTTGTGAGGAGGGGAGAGGGAGAGAGTACAAGCATAAAGCAGCAGGAATTTTTCCTTCCATGAAAGGTACACCCTGAATGGTGGTAACACTACCTCCCCAGCAGGTAGTGGCCCTAAAGGCATCCAAACCAGAAGGGCCCACTTTGTGATGCAGACACATTAAACCTTTGAGTATTTGTTCTTCTGGCCAAGCACAACTTATGTGTGTAGTTATCACTCATGCATAGGATACATCACCATTTTCTCAGTGCAGAGCAAAATGAAAGGTACAAAATGTATTTGTTTATAATCTTGTATGATCAACAGCATGTGAAAAAAAAACATCGCCCTTTACAACTTTGTGAGATAACAGTATATGTAATGCCCAGTATTATTAGTGTCATTAAACAGGAAGCTTCTACTTACATTAGGTTTCAGAGACACAGCTGCCATTATGCTTATACGTACACAATGCATACTCCACAGCTTGGTGCACACTGTGGAAGAGACAATGCTCCTCTCCTTTTTTAACATATTCCCCTTGCTGCAAGGAGTACCTCACAGAAGGATTACATTGAGCCAACAGCACTTGGATGCCAATTTTCCCATAATCCCTTTGAATTTCTTTGAGTGTGTGGATCCCTGCTGTATCCAAAAACTGCACTGCACAGCAGTCTATTACTAGTGTATGGAATGCGAGTTGCTGAGTGACAAGCTGCACCGAAGTTTCTGCTTGTTTTCCACTGGTTCCATCTGATTTTTCAGTACGTATTTGCTTTTCTAGCTTTCTTTTTGCTGCCAGTTCCAATGAAGGGTTGATTCTGGTCCTCTTGTATAGCAAGGACTTAAAGTTCTCTTTATTTGCATAATATATTGGTGCTTCAAAGCGAAAAAGTCTGATGCCTGCCTCAACTTGAAGGCCACTATAGGCAGAAAGAGGTTCATAGATTTGAGAGTCTGGTACCAGACCAAGGAGCTGTCCTTCTGGATTTTGCGTCCGCAGAATGACACAAATCATTGAAAAACAGACCCCAATAAGAAGGCCAAGTTCAGTGCTTATCAGTGCTGAAGACAACATAGTGACAAACCAGATCAGTGTGTCGATTTTGCTTAACCGCCACATTTTTGGCAGGTCACCAAATTTTCGCAACGCCCCTTTGAGGTTGACAATGATGATGACCGCTAGCACACATTTCTGAAGGGAATAGAAGAGGGGAGCAATCACAAGGAGAACTAACAAGATGACCAAAGCAGTCACCACACTAGAGAGCTGAGTCTTGCAGCCTGTCGCATCTTTCACTAGAGTTTTGGCAAGGGCTGCGCTGGTTGTGAAACAATGAAAGAAAGACGGGATGATGTTGCAGAAACCAATGGCATACATTTCCTGGTTGGGTTTAACCGTATAACCATGTTTCTTGGCAAACATCTCTGAAAGAGATACAGTAATGGCAAAGCCAATAATGGCTATGGGCACTGCATCCACAGCCACGCTAGGAATCAGACTCCAATCTGGTGATTGTGGTGGTAGAAATCCAGTTGGTATATGTCCAGCCACACTGGAATTGTATTTCTCTTTCAGCATCCCAAAATGAGAAGCCAATGTGGCTATTATGACCACCAAGAGCTCAGTGGGCAAGGGAGCCTTAAGTTTTGATTTGAACCGCTCATTTAACTCTTTTGCTGGAATAAGAACAAGAAGGCACACGCAGCTGGTGATGAGGTCACAGATGTTGGTGTTATGGATGTTTCTGAATATGTTTATCCATGTTTTTAAAAGAGAACCATTGCCACTGCTCCGTAGAAAGTTTAAGCCCAAGAGGTATTTGGCTTGTGAGGTAAGGATGGTTAAGGAAGCGCCAGTCACAAATCCGCTGAGCAAGGAATCAGAGAGGTACACAGAGATGAAGCCCACCTGGAAGAAGCCCATAGCAACCTGAAGAAAAAGGCAGATTAGGTGACACTTCTGTATTTAAAAAGGAAACAAGGGTAAACTACAGTTATAAGATAGGACTTGATATATTATGCTATTCAGAATTACAAATAGCTATGTGTTTGTTTCAGGTTCTTCGACACGTTTACTTATTATTATTATGAGAACTTCCTTGTGTGTTTTTAAATTTCTACTTCTTAACATTGCCATTTTTTATTTTATATTTTAAAAAGCCACTTAACCCTTATACTGTGCATGATATAATTGTGATATACATGTTTACTTCGATATACATTTTGTCTGATGTTGAATATGCTTCCTGAGGATGAAGAGGAAAGGATGCTGTTGTTCTTTTTGCTATCTTTTTTGTGAGCGACATTTTCCATTTTTTCCACACTATAGCTCTATCTACTTACATCTGTATCTCTATCAACATCTAAGTATATCAGCTATATTTACCCATTCATATTAGGTTTCTCTATGCGTTTTATGCTTAATATAATCCTTAATAAAAAAAACTATTGGGAAGAAAGCTCAGAACCCTACAGTCACTTCATAAATATCTTTTGTCCATCCTACTAATGTGAAAAAAACCTTTAGTATTGGAAATAGGCAATGAAACAAAATAAAACGAAACAAAACAAAAAAGGTTCATCAGATCTAGCATGCCAAGTTTTGTCTCATCTACTAGTGGCTCCTTAAGGGAACTGTATCTTTTCCTGGGATTGTATAGTAGCCACAAGGCCTCAGATCATGAAAAGGTATTAAGGATGAAGCACACCGTCTCTACCTGGTTTGCATACAAATACTTCATACCTCTATTCAGGATCAACAATGCAAATCCTGTGCAAAACAAGCAATATAACATGCATCAAAAATATTTTTAAATTAAATTTGGGAATATGAAGTATTTTTCCTAAATAAATTTCAAAATACAAGTCTAACCTGGTGCAACCTGTAAGAATTACAGATGTTCATTCCTTTAATTCAAAGTATAGTTATAATACTAAAATTGCCTTCCAGAATTGGTCCCCTTCCTGCTGTTTTGAGATTATAGCTCTTAGAATTGCAATCTATTCACTATTACATTTTTTTACCCGTATGTCTGTAGGATACAGGACAGAGGAAATCTAAGCAGTTTTTATATCTACCTATCTTCAATTTTGCATACTTTTGCAAACAAAGCCCCCAAAAGGTAAAGAACTGATATCAGATGACATGGATCCCCTTTAACTGCAATTTCTTACCTGATAAATTCCAGCTATGAAAGTCACAGTTCCTCCAACAGCAATTGCATAGCAACTCCTATCACATACTTTCTGTGAAGTCTCATTGGCAGTCCAAGACACCATTGAGACATTTATGAGATCATTCGTAACAGAATAATTGCTAGAAGCACCCAATACTGACTTGTACCCAGCAATCTGTAATTCACGTTCTACCACTTCTCCCACCATCAAACAGAGTACACCAAAAATGCCAACCGAGATATGATGGGAAGTTCCAAACAGAAAATAAATGATGCTTGCAAAAAATGATGTGTATAAACCATAGACAGGTTCTTGGCCAGCCAAAAGGGAATAAGCAATGGACTGTGGAACTAGCAAAATTCCTACAATTATGCCAGACATAAGGTCACCCAAGAAATACTCCTTCAGTTTGTACTTGGGGAGCCACGTCAGTACTGGGAGAAAACTGAAAAGTAGATCTTTGGCTTTAGCTGGGCTACAGCTGCAATTTTTCTTCCATTTCTTTAGCATGTAAGCTTTAATATCTGTGCTTTTTCCTAGATATTCTAGAGAGATCCTGGAATGATCATTCCCTTTGCCATAAGTCTCCTCTGCCAATTCAAGCATTGGGTGGACGTGATTGGCTTCTGCTGCCATCCTCGGGGATCTGTAGAAAAATGGAGAAAAGATGTTTGATTTCCACCCCTAACCAATATTCAGATATAAGTCTTATTAAGACAAAATTCATATAAGCAATCCTGGGAAAGATAAGACTTGCCAATCTTAATTTATATTAAACAACCCAAAACTGAAAGAAATCAGGACTAGCACCTGTTAAATCTAAATTATACAATTAAAACATAAAGCACAAAAGAAGGGGCTCAGACTCCATGGCTGAAATGGACAAGACTCTGATGAATATTGATAGCATAATTTCCTGTAAATTAACATGACAACACAAATGAAATAAGAAACATTTAAATGGCCTGAAAGTACTTGAAAACTACAAAACATGGAAAGTTATCAAAATAATTTTTAAAAACCCATTGAATGCTCCTGACAACTGGAAAAAAAAGGTATCTCATTCCTGATGTACCTAATAATAAAGGGGGCAACAAAGAAGCCCTAAAACACATGGGAATTAGATAGTTTCGGGACTGGATGGTCCAATTAAGCAAGCAGTTTTATTCTGTTAGAGGGCCAGTTATGGGAATGAGGAAGAATTAGTAAGAATGCAGAGCTGATTTTCTGCTTTTCAAGGTTTGAATCTACATGTTCAGAAAGAACATGTGGTTTTGGGGTCGAGTACCATCTGTACGCTGACGACACTCAGCTGTACATCTCCACCCCGAACCACCCCAACGATGCCGTCGAAGTGATGTCCCGGTGCCTGGAGGCCGTACGGGTCTGGATGGGAAGTAACAGACTCAAACTCAACCACTCCAAGACAGAGTGGCTGTGGTTACCGGCGCCCCGGTTCAACCAGTGGGTTCCATCACTGGCCATCGGGGGCGAACAGCTGGCCCCTGTAGAGCGGGCACGCAATTTGGGTGTCCTCCTGGATGCCCGACTGTCAATGGATGACCATGTGACGGCCGTGGCAAGGGGGACGTTCCACCAGGTTCGTCTGGTGCGCCAATTGCGTCCCCTATTGGATCGGGACGCCCTTCACAGTCACCCATGCACTAGTGACGTCCCGACTGGACTATTGTAATGCTCTCTACATGGGGCTTCCCTTGAGATGCACCCGAAGGCTGGTTGGTCCAGAATGCGGCCGCGCGGGCAATCATGGGAGGTACTAGGTACTCTCATGTAACACCTCTCCTGCGCGGGCTGCACTGGCTACCTGTGGCTTTTCGGGTGCGTTTCAAGGTGTTGACTATCATCTTTAAAGCGCTCCATGGCACAGGACCTAGGTATTTGCGGGATCGCATCCTGCCCCATACATCCCTGCGGCTGATTCGCTCTCACAGGGAGGGACTCCTCCGGGTGCTGTCCACTAGGCAGTGCCAGCGGGCGACGCCCAGGAGTAGGGCCTTCTCTGTGATGGACCCGACCCTCTGGAATGACCTCCCCCCCGACATTAGAATAACCACCAATCTCCGCTCCTTCCGCAAGAAACTTAAGACCCACCTGTTCAACTCAGCTGGCCTGGCCTAACCGCAGTTTTAATTCTTCTAGCCTGCATTTTAAATTTTTAGGGGTAGGTTTTTTAGGTTGTTTTTAATTTTTATTCTACTGTACAGCCTAATATTTAATTTGATTTTAGGGGTATTTAAGATTATTTAATTTTATATACTGTTTTTATCTTGTTGTCTGTACACCGCCCCGAGTCCCTTCGGGGAGAGGGGGCGGTCTATAAATCAAATAAATAAATAAATAAATAAATAAATAAATAAATAAATAAATAAATAAATAAATGAAGGAAGGAAGGAAGGAAGGAAGGAAGGAAGGAAGGAAGGAAGGAAGGAAGAGTGCAATCCTTTACTTCTAACTTCAGCTACCTAGTTTTTCAAACTTTGTTATATTTGCCTCCTGTTTTACTTCCATATAGCGTAAATAACATGTATGGGTTCTCTTTTTTATGCACACAATAGATCTATAAGGCTGATAGCATTGGATTAAGACATGATTGGACTTTGATTGGACTAAGGGCATATTCTATTTAAAAAACTTAAGCATCTTTAAACCTGTAAGACTGATTGCATTGGACTAAGTCAGGGGTGTCCAAACTTGGGAACTTTAAGACTTGTGGACTTCAACTCCCAGAATTCCCCAGCCAGCATGGGGGCTGGGGAATTCTGGGAGTTGAAGTCCACAAGTCTTAAAGTTTCCAAGTTTGGACACCCCTGGACTAAGTGGATATGCTATTTAAAAACTCAAGTATTTTTAAACCTTGTGTATTCTGGGGTAATCCAAAAATGTATTTTTAATCTAAACTGAATAGTAATTTCAGGTGTATAATATTAATATCTTCTTATAAAAGATATACCAAGGAAATATGTTTAACTGGTTTTTCCAAAAGAATAGTAGAGGTAATATAAGGAATTTCATTTCTGTTAGAGATTGGGGATACTCTTGTCCACAACCTTCTGCTGTATGTTTCTTTTACAATTATGGATTGCAAGAATTGCATTTACAGGAAGAAACATAAATATTTTACAATACTATCTACTCCACAACAAAGAGGCACTTATATACTGCACATTACCCAAGGAATGTGAATCAAAATGTAAAAGATACACGATTCCACAGTAAATAATTTTTTAAACTGTAGTGTTTTCAAAGCATGCTCTTTATATGAGTATCTATTGTTTGCACTACATATTTTTCATTTTCACCATTTCCTATGCAAATATCAACACATGCAAATCTTTTATTTTAAATATAATTGTGAATGATAGTACCTAAATGATCTTGGCTGACTTCAAAAAGCAAAGCAAGGTCAGATTTGAGTAGGATAGGATAAGAAGCCATCAGGAAATTCCAAGTTTGTAAAATAAACTGGAAAGACCGTTGTCTTACCTGAACGGTCGTTCTCTGGGCGCTGCGGGACAGTCCAAGCATGGGTTAACACAGTCTAACTGCCCTAGGACTGAGTGAGTTTTTTATTGTTGACCACGCCTCCCTTTGCCTCTGCAATTCAGTTTTAAAAACGAAGACTTGGAACGTAGACCTGTTGCCTGTAGCTCCTCAATGTCAGTCTTCAGCACAAACCCTGGGTGAGGTTGGACTGTCCCGCAGCGCCCAGAGAACGACCGTTCAGGTAAGACAACGGTCTTTCTCCTGTGCGCTGCTTGGACAGTCCAAGCATGGGACATACCCAAGCTATTGTGTCCCAGGGCGGGTAGATTCCAACGAGTCTGAAGCCTCAACCACCTTCTGTAAAACCCTTCGTCCGAAGGAGGCTTCAGCTGAGGCAAAGGTGTCTATTTTATAGTTTTTTATGAATGCTGTGGGAGAAGCCCATGTGGCCGCTCTGCAGATATCAAGGATGGAAGCCTGGGTCGCCCATGCCGCCGAAGTCGCTGCGCTCCTTGTTGAGTGCGCTGTCACGTTGCGAGGGGATGCCTTGCCTTGGTGTTCATAAGAAAGTTTTATGCAGGCCCTCAACCAGCGTCCGATCGTGTGTGAAGATACCTTACGACCGAGCGACCCAGGCAGAAAGGAAATAAAGAAAGATTCGGAATGGCGAAATTCCTTGGTCCTTTTAATGTAAATGCACACTGCCCTCTGCACGTCCAATTTATGCCAAAGTTTTTCTGTTGGATGAACTGCTTTGGGACAGAAATTGGGAAGGATCACCTCTTGTGATCTGTGAAAGTGCGTATTCATCTTTGGAATGAAAGTCGGATCAATCCTTAAAATGACCCTGTCTGTATGAACAATACAAAGGTCCTCCCTTACAGACAACGCAGCCAGTTCAGATATTCTGCGTGCGGACGTGATGGCTATAAGAAAAACCGTCTTGAGTGACAAATGACGGAGACTAATCTTACGTAACGGTTCAAATGGAGCCCCTGTAAGTGCTTTTAATACTAAGGGCAAACTCCAGGTAGGGTAACGATGAACCACCTGAGGGCAGATGTTCACCGCACCTTTCAGAAAGCTTTTCACTTGAGGATGTTGGCTCAAGGACCGACGTGAATGACATGACAGGATGGTGGACAGAGCCGCCACCTGCCTTCTGAGCGTGTTAGGCGCCAAACCCTTGTCCAACCCTTCCTGCAGAAAGTCAAGAAGGTTAGGAATTGAGGCTGAAGAGTCCTGGACACTGTTCTTGCCGCACCAGGCCGAGAATGTGTTCCACGTGGCCTCATATATTCTGTTAGTGGAAGGTCGTCTGGACGCCTGGATAGTTTGGATGACCTTGTCAGAGAAGTCTTGTTTCCTCAGGAGATCCCCCTCGAGTGCCAGACGGCTAGTTGTAGCCACTGGGGTTCCGGATGACTGATGTGTCCCTGGCTGAGGGAGATTTGCTCCTGAGGTATTCTCCACGGGTTGCGAATGGAGAGACTGACAAGGTCGGCGTACCAGGGCCTCCTGGGCCAGTGAGGCGCCACAAGCAGGAGTTCTGCCGTTTCCGCTAACAGCTTTGACACTACGTGTGGAATGAGAGGCAACGGCAGAAATGCATACAGAAGGCCCGGGGGCCAACGGCTCCTCAGGGCGTCCGTTCCCTCTGCTAGAGGATTGTAATAGCGGGAGAAGAATCGGGGTAGGTGTGTGTTGTTGTGTGTGGCAAAGAGGTCTACTTGCGGTTCGCCGAATTTCTCCACGATCTGACTGAAGATGTCCGGATGCAGTCTCCATTCGGAGTGATCGATCGTCTGCCGACTCAGCCAATCCGCTTCCCGATTGCTTGTTCCCGCTATGTGGTCCGATCTGATGGACGACAGATGCCTCTCCGCCCATCTGCCCAGTGCCTCTGCCTCTCGCATGAGGCTTCTGGAGTGTGTGCCGCCTTGCCTGTTGATGTGAGCCTTTGTAGCAACATTGTCTGTTAGTAACAGTACATGATGACCCACAATGTGAGGAGCAAACTGACGGAGTGCGAGGCAGGCCGCTCTCAGTTCCAGCCAGTTTATGCTGTGGCCCGCCTCCCTCAGTGTCCACGTGCCCTGAGCAAGTTGGCCCTGACAATGTGCTCCCCAGCCCAACAGGCTTGCATCGGTTGTCACTACTAGTCTTTCGGGCTCCTTGAAATGAGACCCTTTTTGCACTGCTGCTGTTCTCCACCAGGCAAGGGAGCGGATCACCTTGGGTGGCAGGATTACTTTTCGCAGTGAGTTGCTGGTTTTGGCCCTCTGCATTGGCAGGAGGAACCACTGCAATTCCCTGGCATGAAGTCTGGCCCAGGGAACCACTTGTATGCATGAAATCATGATTCCCAGAAGCTGGGATAGATGCAGGATCGGCACTGACCTTTTCCTTTTGCACAGCAAGAGTTTGTTTTGGAGGTTCTTCATCCTGTCTGGCGAGAGGAATACCTGGCACGTCTTGGAGTCTATGACGGCGCCGAGATGTTGGATGCGGGTCGTCGGCACCAGATGGCTTTTCTCCCTGTTCACCGAGAAGCCGTGTTTCTCCAGTGTCTGGATGGTTGTCTGAAGGTCTCTCCGCGCCTGAGCAGGGCTGGACGAGTGAATAATGATGTCGTCTAGGTAGCATTCTAGACGAATCGGTCTGTTTCTGAGGTGGGCTGCCAGTACTGCCAGTATTTTTGTGAAGGTCCTGGGGGCAGACGAGAGGCCGAAGGGCAGGGCCCTGTACTGATAATGCCTCCCGTCGTAGTGGAACCTCAGGAACCTTCTGTGTGCCAAATGAATTGGGACATGCAGGTAAGCCTCCCTCAAATCTATTGACGTGAGAAGATCTCCCTGCCTTGTGCATTCTAGGATGGATTGGAGGGACTGCATCTTGAACCTTCTGTATGCTAAGTGTTGATTTAGACACTTTAGATCCAAGATGGCCCTCCATCCCCCCGAGTTCTTTGGAACCAGGAAGAGGATGGAGTAGAATCCCCGCCTCTCCTGATCCCTTGGAACGGGTTCTATGGCTTTTATTGTGAGCAGATGGTCGATTTCCATCTGCATGAGAATCCTTTTCTGGGGATTTTTGGGGATTGGGCAATGGATGAACTTCCGTTGTGGAAATGATATGAACTCTAGTACTAGTCCCTTCCTGATTATGTTCAGGACCCAGGAGTCTGATGTGATCTCCTCCCACCTGTCAGCGTACATCTGGAGCCGACCCCCTATGGGAGGTGTCCCTTGGTGGTCATTTCCCTCTGCGAAACTGGTGGGAGTTGGGGCCGCCACGAAAGGGCTTCCGAAAGGACTGCGACTGGTGTTGCCTGCCCCTGGTGCTGTAGGAATTCCTATCCTGACCCCTATCCCCCGTCTGAGAGAAGTTTCTCTGGTAGGTACCGGAAGTGGAAGGTTGGTTATTGTCCTGAGATCTAAAGGTCTGTTTCCTAAAGGAACCAGGTCCCTTGCGATCATGTTTCTTAAGGGTGGCTGGTAGTATTTTCCGTTTGTCTTTGGTCTCAATGGTAAACTTATCCAGAGCCTCCCCAAAGAGCTGTCCCCCTTAGAAGGGGGCGGAAGCGAGCTTCCACTTCGCCTTCATGTCCACCTGCCAGTGGCGTAGCCACAGGAGGCGCCTGGAGGTAACATTGGACGCCAAGGCCCTGGACGCAAATTTTGCTGCGTTCAGGGAGGCATCCGCGGAATACTCTACTGCCGTGATGATTTTGTTGATGTCGTGTTTCCAGCGAGATCCCCCAGAAGGGGGTCTGGATCTCAGCTGGCGGAGCCAGAGAAGAGAGGATCTGATAAAAAAGGAAGCAGAGGTGGATGCTCTGATGGCCCAGGCAGCCGCCTGGTGAGTCTTATGACATGCCTTCTCAGAGCGCTTGTCTTCTGCTTTGAGGCCCTCTAGCAGGTCAGCTGGTAGGTTTTGTGATGAGGTCAGGGATATGACCGGGGCATCTACCTCAGGCAACTTTAACGCCTCCTCCATCTTAGACTCTACAGCATAAAGTGATTTGTCACCTCCGCTGGGATTAGTGAGGGTGCCTGGTTGAATCCACTGCCTCTGAACCACGTCTAGAAATAAATCTGGCACAGGGATTTCGTCTACAGTGGGAGCTGGCTCGTTAAATAGTCCCTCTTTATGGTCCTTAGAGGACGAAGAGGAAGTGGTGGTACCCTTTGGAACAGCACCCAATTCGGTTGCAGCCTTTGCCTTATGCAAAATAGATTTGAACAAGGAGGGTTTGAACAACCCTGTGAAAGCTGGCTTATCAGGGGGAAGATCCTCGTCTGCGGATAATTCAAATTCATCGATTTCACCTTCTTCCCATCCTGACTCCTCAGTAGCCACTGAGGTGCCAGGAGACAGGGGGTTATCCTCCCTATTTTGATTCGCTGGGGTTTTTGGTTTGGCTCCACTGGAAGTGGGAGCTTCCCTCTGCTGTAAGCCCTCAGCAATGCCTTGGGAGATGGCCTGAGAGATTATTTCTCTCATTTCAGCAGACAGATGGGACCCTTTGTCTTCCCTGGGACGAACTGGGGTAGGAGCGGGACGCTTCCTGCCCCTTCTGGTATTGTAAAGGTCCCCTTCAGTGTTGAAGGCCTGACTTGGGCCCAATTCCTCTCTGATGGAGGAGCTGGGAGAATCGGGATACCCCCAGGAAGCATCTGGAGAGGAGTCCCTAGATATTTCCCCTGAGGAGGGGGGTGACCTGACCCCTGGGGGGGAAGCAGGTCTTTCCTCCCTAGTTTGTCTTGGGGATCGGTCTGGTGAAGGCTCCATTCGGTTTGGAGACCTATCAGGCCTAGGAGGTTGTGGGACCTTGTTCTTACGATTACTTTCTTTGCCCTTGTCCCCACAGCCCTGGGGATCTGGAGATGCCCTTCTAGTACCGTTCCTGCCCCCTTTGCCCCCACTAGGAGCTAGATCTAATTTGCTCCTCTTTGAGGAAGGCCCAGCCTGCATTTCCCCTGACCCTTTGTCTGCCATGGTAGAAAGCGGCAAAACAGGGTAAGATGACTGGGATGGAGGTGGAGAAGGGCTCAAGGCGTGGCCAGCAGGCCTGAGAACGCCTATTGATTACAGAAAGTTAGGAGGGAAGCCCGAGGGACAATACCCTCTAACCTGTCGTTGCCGCCTGTAGATTAGGCGGGAGCCTGTAGCTAGATGAGGTGGGCGGAGCTGGAATCCCAGACGCGGCCTTCAAGTTGTTGGTATCCGTCACTGAGGCGAAAACACGTCTTGCGTTGTGTCCTGCTCTCCTCGGAGTGCCGTTTCACTTAAGAAAATGGCCGCCGCTGCGCGCGCAGCTCTCGGCCCTGAAATTGCCTGGTTTGCGGCCAAAAGCGCGCGAAACCTTGCAAATGCAAGCTCTGAATCAGGCAAGCGGCAAAAAAGCGCACGAAAGCCTCAAAATGGCCGGCGCTAGTTCGGGGAGGCGGCGAAAGGCGCGCGAACCCCTTAAGGTAGCCACCGCAGCCACTTGTCAAGGTAAATTCTTTTCGCTACACTGTGGAGCCTCAGCGCTCCACCCAGGTAGCCTAGAGACGCGAGAGGGGCAAGCTGATCGATGCGGAGGTTTCCCGCCCCCAGCTCGAGCGCCGGCAGCCGCCGGGCAGCTCACATAACCCCGCGCTCCTTACTAATGTTTCCTGACGGTCACTCCGGCTGTTGAATTTCTCTTTCAATTCTCCTGGCGTGTCAACCTTTAGTAATTTATTCTATTATTTGATTACTTGTTAATTAATTTTGGGGAGTACAGTATAACTGTCATAAGACTGAGGAACTCCCCTGCAACAGTCCAAACGGGCGGACTGAGTTTTTAAAACTGAATTGCAGAGGCAAAGGGAGGCGTGGTCAACAATAAAAAACTCACTCAGTCCTAGGGCAGTTAGACTGTGTTAACCCATGCTTGGACTGTCCAAGCAGCGCACAGGAGAAATAAATGTACACATGCGCACACATTAGAAAAAGAACATGGCAAACGTTTTTTGTTGTTGTCAGGAAAACTTTATAAGAAAACTTATGCCAAAAAGTCCTAAGAACTCAAAATCCATTCAAAAAGACTTTGAAAGTATATTGGGCCCGCAATACAAAAGAACGCTTAGGACCGTATAGGTTGGAAACATGTGGAAGAGGCCTTCATCCTGCAGTGGATAGACAGTGGACTACAGACACATGGACACCCACACACTCAATTTAAGCTAATATATGCTGATTTTTCGGTAAACACTGAGATTCAATGTCCTTATAAGTCAAGAACAGTAGAGAAGATAGGTAAATTAATGAAGCAAAGTTTCAGAAAAATATCCTTTATTGATTTATCAATGAATTAATGTATCAAATTTATAGCTATTGTATGTAAGAGGTATTACCCAGATACATCTACAGATTTGGGGTGATGGAAGATAAATTTATCTTCAGCCTCCCTCCCTGTCGTTTCTGATGGCTCCTGAAGCATTCTTCAAAATTAAGTTGTTCAATTGTCCAAAAACAATGAAATGATTTCTCACTATTTTGAGGCAGGAAGCATACCAAAACTGAAATATTCAAACAAATGTGGCACCCCACTTAAGTAGCTTGATTTCAAAACAGTCTTTTGTACAGAAATTTTACAGAAATTGAGGGGGGGGGGGAAATAAGCACACTAAATATTATGATCAAAATATAAGCAATGTCATTAACTGGCTCCTGTTTTGTTGTATCTGAACTTGTTAAGTTCATCTGGCTGGTTTCTGGCTACTGATAATGCTGGTGGCTTTCTATTATTTTCACTCTTATTCCACACTCACAAGACTAAGACTAATTTTTGTCTCTTTCCACATGTGTGGGAAACCCCCACCCTGTGGACTGATTTAAGACCCTTTTGTAATATTTGTGTGTCTATGACCAGAGACTAAACTTCAGCAGATATGCTTAAGAGAAAGCAGAATTTCTAGAGAACCAGACTATTATCCACTGTGTTTCAGCAGATCTCTGCTATGCTGCATAAATCTTGCAACAAATATGCTCTTATTAGCTCTGTGGTCTTTTAAATTTAAGAACATAAAATAGGTACCCAGTTGCAAATTTATATGGCATTTAGCCTAGTTCAGTGGTGGGCAACCCGCGGCTCGGGAGCCACATGTGGCTCTTTACACCCTTTAATGCGGCTCTTCTGTGTGCCGGGTGCCCGCTCCCCACCCTCCTCTCGGGCTTCGGAGGGAAGCTTCTGCAAAAGCCCGGCGAGTGACAACCAATTTTGGTCCTATGACTGCAGAATGCTGCAAAATACCATAAATGCAGGCCAGTTGTTGAGTGTTTCAAATGTGATTGGAACACTCAACAAGGTGACCACTGTGTGTGTGTGTGTGTGTGTGTGTGTGTGTGTGTGAGACAGACAGACAGAGAGAGGAACAGAGAGAGGGAGTGAGGGAGGGAATCAAAGAGAGACTGACAGACAGACACACACACACACAGAGACAGAGAGGGGGAGGGAGGGAGAGAAAGATAGACAGACAGAGAGAGAGACACACACAGAGTGAGTGATTAAGTGAATGAGTGAGAGACAGACACACCCACATACACAGAGTGACAGAGAGAGAGGAAGGGAGGGGAGAGAGACAGAGGGAGAGACAGAGACAGACACACACACACACAGAGTGAGTGAGAGACAGACAGACACACACACACAGAGTGACAGAGATGGGGGAGGGAGGGAGAGAGAGACAAAGAGCCAGAGAGAGAGAGAGAAAGAAAAAGAAAAAAAGAAAGAAAGTGGGAGAGAGAGATGAAATTAAAAACAACAACATACAAACCTGACTTACTCAAACTATCCAAGGAAATGCAAGGCCAATGTTCACATTAGTGGTTGTGACTTTGTCAGTCAATGTCAGGATGTAATTTTCTCTACATTGTAAGGCAAATTTTACGGAATTTAACGTTATCAACAAATAATATCGTTCTAAAGTTTTTGTTTTATTAGTTGTGTTATTTGTATCCTCCCGACCTATGTGGATACTTGCATGCAGAATATTCTCAATAAAAACTTATTGAAACTAAAAACAGTGTACCATCCTATGTATTTTCGGTTTTAAAAATGTGGCTCTCAAAGTAAATTTCAATCGTGGTTTTGGCGAGATTTGGCTCAGTTGAAAAAAAAGGTTGCCCACCACTGGCCTAGTTCAATATCCTTGAAAGTACTTATAGTAAAACAACTACATGTTTGTCATGTGAAACTTAAGGAGTGTCTGTGTATAGTAAAAGGCTTCCAACATCAAGGAAAAGTGGTTTATTAGGAAACTGCCTGGCACCAGAAGCTGGCTTTACAATATTTCACCTTTATATGTCCAAGTATGAAAGATTTCATTGTGTAGTGAAATGTCTCTCCAGTATACAAGCAGCTTATTGCATATAAAATAAAACCATTTATAAGGCTATAGCCAGCTCTAGTTTAATACTTTTTCTAGCAGAATTGCCCATTTAAAACAAATGCCAATATGTTTCATTTTGCTACATTTCTCATCTTTCACTTTTGATATGACTAGCTCATTGGTCTAATTGCCATAATAATTATCCAGAATATGTAGAACATTAATGGGTACACTCACAAGACTAAAAGATTTATGAAGTCAACAAAAGTGCCTAACATTGAGAACACAGATTACGGTTCTCTAGAGTTCTTATTCTGAAGTTATGAATTAATTCAAATATTGGCAATAGAATAAGGAAGTTCTTTTTAACTAAGTAAAATGAATTACTCAGAGGAATCTGCACTTCATACAAACCTCAACTACTGGTATTTTTAAAAATAAATTAGCTAACATTTATTCAATTCCATTCATTCAGACAAAGCTGTATTTAATATTTTCCCCTTTGTTAACTAGGAACTCAGGGATACGTAACAAAACCAAATAACTTTCTTTTTAAATAGTTTATTTATAGCAGAATTGCCTAGAAAAGCATTTACTTATTAATGTTTGGGGGGGAACAGGACTGCCCCTCCCCAATCGAGCAGATACAATTTTTCTGCAGGAAATCTTTAAGAATAAACAAATTCAAATCCCATTAGCAGATAAACCTACTTTAAATCAATACCACTAGTTCATTCACAATGGTGCTTAGCAATTGAAAAAGAGTGACTTTTTGCTGGTTGCTAAATAGACATTTGTAGAGTAGTCATTTGGCTATCCTTCTGGGATAGCACTGGAATGCTTATTGCTTGAAGGAAATCTATACTGGTTTAAAAAATTAGAGAGAAGATTACAAGCACCTAAACACTTTGCTTGGGTGTATGAAATCATTTCTGAACACATGAGATTTCAGATTAACCTCCTGCTTAGATAGAGAGCCTGCAGCTATTCATATGTGACGCAGATAACATCAGCATCAGATTAATAGGGAGGCAACTTTCTTCTCCTTTTAATTAAGCTTCTATAGCTGTGACGGCGAACCGTGGCATGCAGAGCCCTCAGTGCTGACACATGTGCCATCGTCCCAGGTCTGATCTCCGTGGCATTTTTGTGAGTTTCAGTTTCCCTGCAAATGACAATACAGAAGCTCACGAAACAAAAATATCTTTCCTCTTGCCACACTGCCTGTGTTGGGATGCCCTGCCTCCCACCGGCCAGCTGGTGTTTGGGTCTCTGCTGCATATGTGCACGTGTCCGTGCATTCACGTGCGTGCACACCTTTCAGTTTCTGCATGTGCCTTCGCAGTTTGTGCACTCAGTGGTTCACCATCACTATTCTATAGTCAAGTTGCTTTGTTTTTCATAGCAATTGTCCGGCTCGGATGCAGAGTCTGCCTGTTTTTCACTGCGCTTACCTAGTTCTTATCTGAAAGCATATTGATACAAGGGTCAATGACAGCTTGTTTCCCAACCAGATTATTGCAAAGCCTGACAGTTTTTGGGCCCCAAAGAAAGTGATTGGTTCAAGGTCACAGAGTTGACTTCTGTACCTAAGGGAGGATTAGAACTTGGGTCTTCTCCAGCAGTATAACACTGGCTTTTCTTTTACAACCAAGCAATTCAAATTGGTTTTCTCTTGCTTTGTTGATTTGCTATTGTCGTTTTTTTTTTCTCAGTAGCTGTATCCATTGTGACAAGGCTATTAAAAGCAGGTAGTTTAAATTTACTCATGTGAATTGTAATCAGTTCAACTTTGGGTCAAAGGAACACTAAATCCAGTGAAATCATTAACTTGATATTCTTGCACAAATGGCTACTGGAATTATGCACCCAGAAATAGATAGTATTTTATGCTTTCTACTAGCCTCTTTCAAATATAGCTTAAGATCACTGAAAGAGATATTAAATTTCCCACTGAGGAACAAGAAAAGCAATATAAAATTATTAAGACCCACTTGGAAGTTAAAAGAAAAAGGCTTATACCATTTGTCCCACCATTACGTTATGAGAGTTATATCACAGAATTAAAATAAACCTGGTTTTGCCTATCCTTCATGAAAAATGTGAGGCCTAAAAATTGTTCTTGTTCTTATTAAATTTTTTATTCTGCCATGGGGGAGGGTGAACTCAAGGCAGCAACATAGATATCTAATGCTCCTGTCTACTATTTTCCCCACAGCCACCACCTTGTGTGGTGAGCTGGGCTGAGAGAAAGTGACAGACCCCAGGCTTTCCAGAGGCCTAAAATAAAGGGATTTTCTCCTTTTGCAGAGAAAAGGGTATTCTTTTGAAAAGTTAAATATTTTGGAATGAGCTGACAATATTAAAAAAAAAACCAGTAAAATACCCTGAGTTCAGGCATAACAGTATTTTTGTTACAACTATGAGTGAGAACATGTATTGCCTTTTTTCAATTGTCTATTAATATTTTCTTGTAGAATTCATCTAATTAAGAAAAAAAAAACCTACATAGAAGGCAGTTTTTTTTAAAAAAAGACAATGATGAGTAAGGAAAGGGTAACATGGATTAACACTATCATTTGGAAGGAAGAGGGTATTTTACAATTATTTTATTGTTGAGAGGTGATGTTTTACATCAGGCCTGTCAAACTGGCAGCCCATGGGGCGGATACGTCACACGCCGGCCACACCCACCCTGGCTCCACAAAGGCAAAACCCATCATGCTATGTTATCATCCGGTCGGTGACACAATTGAGTTTGACACCTGTATTTTACATCGATTTAACTGTTGTAAACTGCCAGGTGTTGCCCATTGATTAAAGTGGTACACTTAAAACAAAAACCTCAAATATTATAGTATAAAAATTGTTATAATCCCCAGTCCTATCCTGAAGTTTTACACTTCATATTTCCTTGTAGAATCAGTTGTTTTGTCTGTAATGCTTTACTGAAGATGCTGGCCTAGAAATCAAGAGACTCTGAGTTTTAAACTGGAACTATATTTTACCCAAAATATGGATGCACATATATATATGTGTATATATTTTTTAAATTCAGAGAACTTAATATATATTATCTCAATCTATATTAAAATAATTCTGTAATGTTTTTTTTCACCTTTTTTACACATACCTCAAGGAAACTCCTTCCTCCTCCTACTTTATCCACAACAATCCATCAAAGCCTAAAAGAGGCTTACAACTCACCATCTATAGGTTTCTAACCAACATCACACCAGACTGGTCCTAATACTGTACATAATTGACAAGTATGTTGGTTGCATATATAAAATATGAAATAAATGTACATGTTATGATAAATAGGATCATAGCCAGAATAGGTGCAGTTTTTATGACCACCATATTTTTCTAAGATACTATGTTGTTTATGGAAACCATTTTAGCTCTATCCATGTAGAAATATGGTGTCACAATGATTAGAATGCAATATTGCAGGCTAATTCTGCCAACAGAACAGCAGTTTCTCACTGGATCAAGGTTGACTCAGCCTTTCATCCTTCCGAGGTCAGTAAAATGAAGACCCTGATTGTTAGGGCAATATGCTGACTCTGCAAACCACCTATAAAAGGGCTATAAAACATTGTGCAGGGGTATATAAGTTGAAGTGCTATTGCTAATATTTTCCGGCAGAAGCTTCATGGTTGGAAAATGTTCATAAGCAATAAAAACCAATTTTATGATACCATTCTAATTAACCGTCGTAAAAATACTTGTCTATGAAAAGTCAAATCAACCTTCTCCAACTATCAGACTTGAAAAGTAGGAAAGCAAGCAGGAAAAAAAAATCACCAACTCAGATTCAGAAGTAATTCATTCTTCTGACTGCATCTATTTTCCACCGCATCTATTTTTGAAAATCAAACACTAGTTATGTGATATTCCAAGTTAAGGCACCAGGCTGGAAACTGGGAGACTGGAAGTTCTAGTCCTGCCTTAAGTATGAAAGCCTGCTGGGTAACCAGTCACTCTCTCAGCCCAACACACCTCACATTGTCATTGTTGTTGGTGTGGGGAAAATAGGAAGAGGAAGGGCATTAGATATGTTTGTTGCCTTGAGTTATTTGCAAAAAATAATGAAGGTGGGATAAAAATAAATAAAAGTCCTTATTAAAAGATAATCAGCAATGTTCTATTCATTAAAACAATCTTAAATATCATTAATACATACGCAGTGCTTCTTCCGAATTAAGTTTTGATCAGTGTTTCTAGGCTTCTAATTTAAATTCTATTTAATCCCCCTCCCCCGTTTTATCCTTATTTTTTTTCAGTGGTAGATTGGGACATGTTATAGTTTTGAACACTACAAGGCTGATACGCCATATCCATGCTGATATTTACATTAATTACTGCTTTAGCAGTGAAATCTCCATCTTCTGAGAAACAGACCTCCCCCAGTTCAATAAAATGTGCTTCCAAGTAAGTACTTAAAAGCACAATTCTTTTTCAAGAACTTTTTCAAGTGATATATAATAAAACAAAAATACGAATGAGAAAACTACGGTTTTGCAGCTTTTTGAGCTTTTGTCTGGGAACCCTCAGTGGGCTAAAGGGAAATCTCTCTGCAATTCATGAGAATACATACAAACATTCCAAGAAAGCGCGCGGGGTCTTCTTACCATTTTAAATGGTAGAGCAGGCGCCCCCTCACAAGTCTACGTAGTAAATCCCATTAAACGCTTACCCACTCGCAAACTCCGCAGAGTACACGGAGGAGGCGGGAACACTCAAAAGGATGGGAGGACACGAATGCGCGGCGTCCTTTTCATACCTTTACATTCTGCCAACTCTTTGAAAGTGCTTTTATCTGTTCCCTGCATACGACCCCAACTCCACAGCAGAACAACTCACTTGTTCCGGGGTTTCCCCTTCTGAACTGCTTAGTCCTCGGAGAAGCACAGAGCACGCGTAAAAGCACCGGCGTCTGGTCCCTGTTCCCGGAGCACCGCCACTCTACTCACCCGGTTCTTTTTTTCCCCCTTCTCCTTCCCCTCGGGACGCCTTACCCGTCAAAAAGGCGTTGGGGGGGCGGGGGGAGAAAAAACGTGTCGGTCTTCCGCAGCCTTTCGCCAAACAAGCAAAAAACTTGCTTGTTCGCTCCCGCCAGTCAGCGGGCCTATGAACGCCGCCCAGCTCCAGCCCACTTGGCGGCTGGCCAAACCGGCGGGGCGGCCTCTGGTGAAGTTGGCGGAGAAGTTGCAATAAGAGAGAAAGACTTTCTTCTGGGAAGCTCCGATGGGCTAGTTGCCCATCTTTGGGCCCGAAAAAGCAAAGACATCAAGCCCTCAACGTGTCTTGTAGTTTTGGGCGCTTTTGTGATATTTGGAGCTCAGTCTGCAATCGGCTTCGTTGTTTCCCCGCGCCCCGCAATTATATATGCGCGTTATAGAGGTTGAGGAAAGGTTCAGTAGCCACAGAAGGCTTTTGATAGGCTTGCAGGTGGGTTGCGCGCTAAAACCTGGTGTCGCCACTTTCAGAATAGTTTGGAAATACCGCCAATACGTTGAGGTGGCGTTTTCCAAATCGGAGCTAGCGCTGCGTTCAACTTGCAAAATACTTCCGTAAGCACCGTTTGTAATGTGTGCGGGTTTTTTGTTGTTGTTCCCTCTCCCGGCACAAGAAAGTAGAAGTGAAGAAATGCAGGTAGTCTTCGACTTAACAATTCATTTAGTGACCATTCAAAGTCACAACAGCCCTGAAAATGTGAGGTATGACTGTTTTTCACAGTTACGACCTTTGCATCAGCCCCATGATCATGTGATCAAAATTCAGATGCTTGGCAACTGGTTCTTATTTATGACTGTTGCTGGGTCCTGGAGTCATGTGATCATTGTCTTTTGTGACCTTTTTAAAAAGTTTTTTTTTATTTTTTAAACAAAAACAAACATACATATAACATAGTGGAAGCCTGGGATAGGGTGGCCACTGGGGCCTTGGATCGCATTGTGCCTTTGCGGCCTCTGACCCGGTGTCGATCCTGGGTGGCTCCCTAGTTTACTCAGGTGCTCCTGGAGGTGAAACGCCAGAAAAGATGCCTAGAGAGTGGCTGGAGGGCCAGCCGATCCGAATCTGATCAAACACTAGTAAGAATTCATATTAAATCCTACTTAATGGCAATAAAAGCAACAAAACGGCAACATTTTTCTGCTCTTATCGCATCCGCAGATAACTGCCCAGCCGCCCTGTTTAGGGTGTCCTGCTCTTTACTTAACCAAGGAACTGGGAAAGACCCCTTGCAGGGAAGGGCTGAAGAATTTGTTCAGTATCTGCAGGATAAAATCTCTCAGATCCAGACAGGCTTGGACTCTTGACTAGTTAGATTTGGGCAAGTCGACGGGGATGAATCTTGTGGAGACAATCTGGGATGAGTTTGACCCTGTGACCCCCGAGGGCATGGACATTATGGGGAGACTCAGTGCTGCCACTTGTGTGCTGGACCCATGTCCCTCTTGGTTAGTTTCGGCTTCCCAGGAGGTGACACAAGGCTGTCTCCAGGCGATTACCAATGTTTCATTGAGAGAGTGGTTCTTTCCCACCGCCTTGAAGGAGGCAGTGGTGAGACATCTCCTTAAGAAGCCTTCCTGGACCCAGCTTCTTTAGCCAATTATTGTCCAGTCTCCAACCTTCACTTTGTAGCAAAGGTTGTTGAGAGTGTGGTAGCATGTCAGCTTCCCCAGTACCTGGATGAAGCTGTCTACCTGGATCCATTTCAGTCAGGTTTCAGGCCCGGGTACAGCACAGAGACGGCATTGGTCGCATTGGTCTCTGGCGGGCCCGGGACAGGGGCTGCTCCTCTGTCCTGGTCCTATTCGACCTCTCGGCGGCTTTCGATACCATCGACTATGGTATCCTACTGTGATGACTCAGGGGGTTGGGAGGGGGGACACCGTTTTACAGTGGTTCTCCTCCTACCGGATCGGTCGCAGTTTGTGTTGACTGGAGAGCAGGGATTGACCCCGAGGCGCATCGCTTGTGGGGTGCCCCAGGGGTCGGTTCTCTCACCCCACCTGTTCAACATATATATGAAACCACTGGGCGAGATCATCCGTGGTTTTGGGGTATGGTATCATCAATATGCCGATGATACCCAACTTTTCATCTCTACCCGAAACCACTCAAATGATGCCCTCGACGTGATGTCCCGATGCCTGGAGGCTGTTCGTATCTGGATGAGGAGGAACAGGCTCAAGCTCAATCCCTCCAAGACTGAATGGCTATGGTTTCCGTCATCCTGATTTGTGCATCTTGTTCCATCTTTGATGATAGGGGAAGATATTTTAGCCCCCTCAGAGAGGGCCCGCAATCTGGGAGTCCTCCTGGACACACGGCTTAGTTTAGAAGAACACCTGATGGCGGTGACCAGGTGGGCCTTTTACCAGGTTTGCCTGGTACGTCAGTTGCGCCCCTTCCTGGATCGGGATGCTCTATACACAGTCACTCATGCCCTCGTCCTTTCTCGCCTGGACTACTGCAACGTTCCCTACATGGGGCTGCCCTTGAAGAGCACCCGGAGGCTTCAGCTGGTCCAGAATGCAGCCGCGTGGGTTTTCATGGGTGTACCTAAGTGCTCCCATGTTACACCCCTTTTAGGTGGCCTGCACTGGTTGCCGGTTGTTCTCCGGGTGTTATTCAAGGTACTAATTATAACCTTTAAAGCGCTCCATGGCTTTGGCCCAGGATACCTGCAAGACCACCTACTGCCACCAGTAGCCTCCCACCATCCAGTAGGATCCCACAGAGTTGTCTTCTTTAGGGTGCCAGACAGTATCGGCCGGCGACCCCCAGGGGGAGAGCCTTCTCTGTGGGAGCGCCTCCCCTCTGGAATGAGCTGCCCCCGGAGCTTTGCATAATCCCCGACCTCCAGTCCTTCCGATGCGCCCTAAAAAGTTGGCTTTTCCAGCAAGCCGGCCTGGCCTGTTAATTTTATTTAATTTTATCTAATTTTTAAAATGTTATTGTTATATTAAGTGGGTTTGTGTTTTTGGATACTTATCTAATTTCCTTTTAACTTTTGTGATGTGTTTTGTAATGTTATACGCTGCCCTGAGTCCTTTGGGAGAAGGGCAGCATATAAATCCAAAAATCCAATCCTATCCAACATAAAAATATCACCAATTACATATATGTTTAGCATGTTGTTTGGTCACAAACATTTGTGCATCACCGCTTTCAATTGCGTATAAAATCAGCAAATATCAACCCAATATACATGAATACATTGTTATCATTGTAAATCATATATTCAGTTTACTCTTGTAATTCCTTCATTTTAGACATGTATTCTAAAAATTAAATTCATATGTATGCCAACTATATGTTACATCATTATAAATCTATTTAATAACGTATCTTTATAATATCACCTATCTTATTCTAGTATTTCTTGCAGTATATAAAAAACAGGTTCACCAACATTTTATATATCATTACTTTCAATTGTATGCAAAATCATAAAATATCTATCAAATGTATATAAATACATCTTTATCATTGTGTCTCATATGTTCAACTACAATTATTATTTCTTCATTTTAAACAAAATATTCTAAATATTCAATTCATATATATAGCAATATACCATTACATTTTTATAAATTTATATAGTCTATATAATAGTAATTTGTCTTTCTGGTATCTCCTATCACATTCTATCATTACAATTCAAGATTATGATAATTGTATATATTGATAGAACATGTCCCATACCTTATAAAATTGTTCATCTTCTTGTTCTCTAATTTCAAATGTCAATTTACTCATTTCAGCACATTCCATTGTTTTTCGAATAACTTCCTCCTGCATTGGTATTTTCTCATTTTTCCAATTTTTTCCAAATACAATTCTAGCTGCCGTTAAGATATTTACATCAAATATTTCAAGTCTTTATTGTATGTATCTGGTATAATACCCAATTAAAAAAGTCTCTGGTTTAAAGTCTATGTGTTTTTGTGTCATTTTCTCCAACCACATGTAGATTTTAGTCCAATACCTTTTAGCTTCTATATAAGTCCACCACGTGAGGTAATATGATCCCGGTATCTGATGACAATCTTTTGTGACCTTCTGACAAGCAAAGTGAATGGGGAAGCTGGATTCATTTAACAACCAGGTTACTAACTTGCCAAATGCAGTGATTCACTTAACAAATGTGGCAAGAAAGGTTGTAAAATGGGGCAAAACTCACTTAATAAATGTATCAATTAACAAGAGAAATTTTGGACTCAATTGTGGTCATAAGTTGAGGACTACCTGTAATTGTCCTCTTATATGACCTACAGAGTCAAAGTGTGTGCTGCGTGTAATGGAAGAAAACATCTCACCAACTATGACTTAAGAGATATGCTAGAGAACTATAGGAGAAAAACTTTTGCAGTCAAAAATGAAGAGCCCGGTAGCGCTTTGTCAAATTATGTGACACATTTTATTAAGAGACAGACACATTCCCCAGCTGCTCCTCATTTTGTCTGATGCAATGGAGTGGCTAAATGGATGTAGGATTTAAATGGGTATGAGAAAGAGACAAAATGAGGGTATCTAGACAGGGGTAGGTTACTTGTGAGATAGATTACCTGTAATGTTTTTAAAAGCCTTGGTGTTTGTTGAGACTTTCTGAGATAGCATGAAACCTTTTGACTAGCAGCCTTTGGCTCAGTTGTGTTGCTCTTTTCCAGCAAGCCTACAAGAGCTGCAGTACAGTGTCCTGGGAGGTTGAAATGCTCTGATACTATTCGACTTTGATTTAAGTTCAAATGTCAGATGTGTAGCTCTTAATTTTTTCCCCTGCCTCTTTTGCCCTACAGATAGGCCAGATTCACTTTGCCCAGTGAATTAGTGGACACAAGTATTGTGTTACTTATCCAGAATCCAGTATGCTATGAAATATATGAATAAACAGTTTGGATAATTTCTATACAGCAATCAAGATCGTGTAAAATCCGTGGGGAAACCGCCCAACCGAATCATATCCCCACCACCCACATACCTGATAGCTGTGCTGCACAACTCCTATATCAGAACAGTTCTGTAGATACAACAACACACCCAGGATTCCAATTGCTGACATGGGTTCTTCTCTTATTTTAACATCGTAGGCCACATGAGTGTGAAGAGGGTCGGCAATGTTAGGAAGACTGACCCCCGTAAACTGCAAGAGGTATTTACAGGAATATTCCTTTTAGGATAGCTGTTTCATCTTGTGGCTAAAATGTAGAAGCCTAGTTCTGATAGTCACTGTACAGATAATAGTTTACAAGGAATTTTTGCTGTTCAGCAAAATGCAAAACGTACTTGAGAGGCATTTCTCAGGAAGTGAATGTGATGCTTTCCAAAACTTGAGTACACTGTGGGCCTTAAGGCGGGTAGCCTGTTTAGTGAAAAACACCCCAGGGTGAACATTCCCAGGGTATCATATAACTTCTCTGACATGGGTAAGAGAGAAAATGAAGTACACGTGACTAACCACTCTGGCCTGGTTATCAGTGATTGGAGATTGAACGACACTGCAAGTTGATACAGCTATTAAACTGAACAGCTAGTTCATGCATATGGGCTGGCAATCCTGTTTATACAAGTCAAGTAGCGAAGGGAGAAATAATCAGGAAAAACTGGGCTGCACATTAAAAAATAAGCTTGGAAAGAATCAATAAACAACCGATTTGGAAGGGACCTTGGAAGTCTTTTTGTCCAACCCCCTACTTGAGCAGGACACCCTATACCATTCCAGACAAATGGTTGTCCAATCTGTTCTTGAAGCAGGAAGGTAAGAGTACAAATCAAATAAATAATGGTAAATTTATGCACTATGATTCACCAGTTCAATTTGAACTATGAGCTCAGTTTATTGATCTGTAGCTCACTTCTAACCTTAATAGAAATATGCCCTGGAAATTTCTTTCTTTTGCCATGTTTCCATGACACATCTTCATTTCATCCCAAGCCCATGAGTGGTACAGGCTCAATTTGTCCTTAATAAAACCAGTATCTTTTCTTTTCTCTTACAATGTCCGAACTGTGCAAAATCTATTAATTACCCTGACCTTGGATAGAAGTTATACGACTGGCAAAAAGCTGAGACAGTAAAAGGAGGATGGCGAATGCAATAGGGACATTATTTTTTTTATGCCAGTGTAATTTTCTACTGATGTAAGGGGATTCACTAGTCCTATAATTCAGTAGTGGGCCTTAGGATGGAATGGAACAATTGACCACAGTCACATTGCTTAACCCACGTCACCCCAGGGGGCCCTGTCGTAGCTGACCTATCTTTCTCAGCCCTCTGCCAGCACTCTGGTCCTCCCCCCCCCGCCCCTGATTTGCACAGGGACGTTAGAGAGATTATATCTTCATGCAAGATATAAAGGAGAGCCTTGATAGGCTTGAGGTGGCATCTTCACCCAAGACCCAAAACAGAATAAAGGGATTTTTGTTGTTGGCAAGGCCCTGGTAGTGGGGAAAGTCTGACCTTAAGGAAGTAATAGAGTTCAGTTGAGCAATTCCAGGAAAAAAAATCAAGTAATGTTGAACAAATTACAGTAAATCCAACCCATTCCTCTCTTTTCACTCTCCCTTGATGGGAGAGGAAGTTTGAATTAAAAGTGGAAGAATCGAGAGAGCTAGAGGAAGACAAGCTCTAGGAAGGATACTTAGGAGGAAATCTGATAATGGCTGAACACCACAATTGTGCTCTATATGCCTGTAAATATTTGTCAATATACTGTATTTTTCAGACTAAGACGCTCTGGACTATAAGATGCACCTAGCTTTTGGGGAGGAAAACAAGGGAAAAAATCTGCCTCTGCTTCCCAGCATCAATTTGGTATTCATCTGGCACTTTCACTGCTGCCCGCTTGCCGCTGCCAGTGCGCCACCACCACTGCAGCCTGCAGCCCATTCGCCACTGCTGTGTGCCGTGGCCAGCTCACTGCTGGTTCATCGCCGCCCATTCCCTACTGCCTGTTCAGTGGCAGCAGCCATTCGGCACGGCCCATTCGCCGCCACCACCTGATCGCCACTGCCGCTATGGCCCATTCTACAATAGCTGATTGGCATCACACCAAGTCCCCTCCCCTGCTGTATTGTACAATATTAGCTGTATAAGACACACAGACTTTTCCATCCACTTTTTTCGGTGTGTGTGTGTGTGTGTAGTGGATCTTATACTCTGAAAAATGCGGTATTTATTACTGTAAATATTGAAAAGGCATAAACGCATCCAATGTCTTATCTGACTGTGTAAGTTGTCTTCCTTGCAAATCATAATATATTTCCAATTCAAATTAAACCCAGTTACCCTGTGACAATCTACTCGCTATATATTTTCTTTGCTATTCATGTACTTGTTTGTTCACTTCATTTTCTGTGTAAAACACATCTTAGTGTTCATGGCATTACATCACAATTTCTCACTGCAGTCATTTAGGTTCTAAGTCAACAACACAGCATTGTCTGTGTATAAAAGTACACGTAAATTCAAGAATCAAGATCAGCAAACCTCTAATGTCATTGCAAGTATTCTTTATATTTTGTTGTAAGTATATTTAAGCAGATATGATACAATTTGTCTTAGTCCCTGGTCAATGTTGAGCCATTCACTAAGAAGTCCTCTGATTCTCACACAAGCTTTCCTTCATATTCTTGATATGATGGAAAGATTAATAACAGCTTTAGTGATCACTCTTAAACTCATGCAAAATATTCCATAATACGGGTCTATTTATTTGCCAATGCTTGTTTGATGAACACACTGTAAACCTCACATTCATAGAATTTTTAATGCCACAAAGAGCAAAAAATCTAATCTATATAAAAAATCTGCCTGTACATTTCAGATTTTCCTTATCGTCCTGCCCAACACCTTTCCAGGCATGCATAACAAACACGTATAATCTTAATATTTCCTTGTTGTCTTTGTTTTTTTCCCCTTATACATATTATATGATACTTTTCTGTTGTCTTAAAGCAACTTTTGTAAGACATTCTGTTTTTTTTACACTCACATTCCATTTATTCTGTGAATTGAGACTGGAAAAAAATCAAAAGGCTAATATTATTCCCAATCAGACTATGATTAAACTCTGAAGTTTCCAAAGTGGTAAATTAAGGAAAAGGATAATAGATGCTTAAAGTGTGCCTGTTTTTGTAGAAAAAAGTAAAATGAATAAACAGGAGTCTGCAGTTTATTTTCTATAGTGCTGTGTCAGGCTTTAATGTCTACATTTCTATTTTCTCTGGTCAAATTACAAAACACTGTACTGTATATACATTCGTGCTTTTATTTGCATTTCTGACTGTGCCAAAATTGACACCAAATTGTCTCTGAAATGTTTTTCTTTTAATGGGTAATGCTAGTTTCAAAGTGTCCAACCAGCCTCTTTTATTTGGGAAAAGAATTACTTATTTCCAGCAGAGGAGTTTCATCTCATAACTGGAACATTGGGTTTTCTCCTGCAATTTTCTTTTTAAGTCGCTATTTTCTATTGATTTGAATAGTTTTTAAAGTTTATTTCCTTTGCTAGTGCTCATTTACATTTTAATATTTAAAGTTATTGTAAATAAATACATTTTAAATGTTGAACAATTAAAACCCTAATTTTAATTTTAAAAATTGCATTTCCAACTGTAAAAGTAGGGCTTTTGTAGTTTATGAGCCATGGTGGCGCAGTGGTTAGAGTGCAGTACTACAGGCTATTTCTGTTGCCTGCTGGCTGCCTGCAATGTGGCAGTTCAAATCTCACCAGGCTCAATGTTGACTTAGCCTTCCATCCTTCCAAGATCGGTAAAATGAGGACCCAGATTGTTGGGGGTGCTTAGAAAGAGCTGTAAAGGACTGCGAAGCGGTATATAAGTCTAAGTGATATTGCTATTTCCTGCCCCCTAAAATGAACAATAAATAGTTAGTAAGCAGTGTGTGGCATTTAGAGATGTAGGCTGGAATGGAGCAATCCCCTTCTCCAGGCATGCCCTCTCTATGTGGAGAGAAACATCATTGGGTTCAGTTGAAAATTATATGGCAGCATTATCACTTTGTTGTACACAGTATGGGCTGTGAAGAACGATCTTCCTTGTTGGGAGAATAATGCTTGTTAGAGGAAATTTGTTATCCAAATCATTTTATTATTTATTTATTAATCCATTTTATATGCCGCACCCTCTCCACCAAGGGACTCGGGGCGGCGTACAATTTACTACATAACAAATAAATAACAAGGAGGAGATATACAAAAAGCATTATACAACATATAATAAATAAATAATCAATTAATTAAAAACAGCAAAAAGCAATTAAAAAACAATTAAAACACCCAAAGTCAAACCTAATTTAAAATTTTATCCAGAGGGATTAGAATAGCTATAATTCAGGCCAGGCCGGCTAGTCGGAACAGGTGGGTCTTGAGTTTCGTGCGGAAGGAGCGGAGATCGGTTGTTGTCCTGATGTCGGGGGGGAGGTCATTCCAGAGGGCTGGGCCCATCACAGAGAAATCATGTTTAATTAAAATTGTGTGTGTGTTTCTAACCTGAAAAATAAACTAGAGCTCTCTATTCTCCAATAGCCAATTGTGGTAAATCAGTGGAGGGTATAGAATCTCATATTTTCTTGCATCATAATTAATTTGTAAAGGTAATGGATAAATAATATTCCTCAAAAACTAACTTCCTATATTGTTTTCATGATGAAAAATTGCCCTATTTTAATTTATAATTAAAGGCCAAGAGATCCACTAATACAAAATGGAACAAAACTGAAACTAATGCTGTTTTAAATGTGGATTTAAAAATGACAAGCTACAAGACTGATATGGAAAAAAAGATATGCTGGATATAGAGAAGAGCACAATGACTCAGCTATTAAAAATTTGGGTTCAAGATCCAGAGAGTTGTATGACAAAGCAATCTCCCATTCCTGCCCCATCTCCTGTCCATCTAACAGTTCCAAAGCATGCAAAATTGAGATTAAATAAATATGTACCACTTCAGTGGGAAGGTAACAGTGTTCCGTGTGCTGTGGTGTATAGTCATGTTGGCCATACCCTGTTTCCCCCAAAATAAGACCTCCCTGGATAATAAGACCAATTGGGCTTTTGCGCGCATGCACTAAAATAAGCCCTCCCTGAAAATATTGCAACACAGCAGCACCCATGAGGTAACCACACTTGCCTACTCCTGCATCTCAAACATAATAAGACCTTCCTGAAAATAAGCCAAGTGCTTATTTCAGGGGTCAAAAGAGAAAAAGGACCCTGTCTTATTTTTGAGGAAACATGGTATGATCATGGAAATGTCTTCTGAAAAACACTGGCTCCCTCAGCTAAGAAATACCCTCTAGAGCGGGGATGTCAAACTCGATTTCATTGAAGACTGCATCAAGGTTGTGTTTGACCTTGGGTGCCAGGGTGGGTGTGGCCAGCTCTACGTCACTTGTGTGCCCAAGCACTTTGCCAGCGAAAACAGACTCCGGAGCTCTGTTTTTGGCTGCAATGGCTTCCTGCAACCCTCTGCCAGCTGTTTGTAAGGTGGTCTCCCGAGCTCCGTTTTCATTGGCAAAGGCACTGTGGGCTGGTCCTTTGATGTTTCCAGGGTGACCCCGCAGATCTAAGCATCCCGTGGGTCGAGTTCAGCCCACAGACCTTCACTTTGACACCCCTACTCTAGAGTCATTTGAATTTATGTAAGAGATGTGTTAAACTTTTGATGTATTGTCTGAAAAGAGGCAAATTTATTTATATAAATTTTATAGATAAGAGATGAGAGTCTTACTATAAGATAACTTTTGTTGTAGTTTCAGAGAAATTACTCATATCATTTGTATTTCTGGTGAAAAGGGGAAGTGATTTCTTCATACTTCTTTTTTTCATTTCAAAATGTTTGTCTTTCTATATTTTTCTTTTAATCTTTTCTCTCCATTGTTTTTTTTATATTTTTCTTAGTTTGTATTAGTTGTTTTTACTTCTTTAAACTTCAATAAAAACACATTAAAAAGTAGCTTTATGCATCTCTATGCTGCCATCCAGTAGTTGTCTGGATTTTTGCAGCTGGTATCTGGTCCCCCTAATGTTACATTTTACATAATATTGATGCTTACATTAGTAGATCTAATTTTAAATTGGTAAAAAGTAAATCAGAAGTAATTGAACTATTCTATGAAGAATAGCATAATTAATAAGTCAGCAAACTAAATTAGCATGAATGCTTTTACAGAGCACATATGTAAAAATGGAACCACTCGGCTGAGAAAAAAACGGGAATGGCACAGGGAAAAAGAGAACTGACTGCTCAGTGTAAACTAAAAATTAAAAAATGATAGATGAAAGCTATATGTAATGATCATAAATTTTGCAGAAAGAGGAAATGACAGCTTGAAAATGTTTCAGTTGCCTGAAGTGTGAATGATCAATTGCAGTCCCCTTGGGAATCTTCCTTCTGAAGGCACACAGCAGTCTTAAAGAGTTTTTCCACCCTAGACTTCCCAGGATTCTGCCTCTGTAAGCATTCTAATCCCATAGATAACATTTCTCTTTCCATTCTGCCTCCTGTATCCAAAAAAATATTCTTCCAATAAGTAAGTTGTTCAGTGATCCAGAATTTTCAAACTTCCCCTTTCTTTAGCAGTGGTTCTTCTGCAAGGTTCAACTAGTTCATTTTCTAATAGATACTGATCCTCCAACTTGCTTCGCAGCTTTGCAAATGCTCATCTTCATTTCTACCCTTGACTGAGTTTTTTCATCTTGCTATCTATAGTCTTTTGTTCTATTCATATTGCTTTAGATCAATATGGATTGTCCCCACCCAGCCATCTCCTTCCAAAGTTCAATTGTACAGTACAGTACCAAGCCACTTTCCATTTCCATTTATTGCTGCTCTTACCTAGCCTTCTTGTTCTCATCACAAAGGCCTTGTTCAAGTTAATAGTAGACAGCAGAAAGATTGTAAGCATGCAGAGGGGCAGGACCAGTGGTGGGTTCCCCTCGCTATTGCTACCGGTACGCTGCACCCGGGGCCGGGCGTCCTGGTCATGCATTCACACTCCACCACCCCTGCGACACCCAGCTGCTTGTCGAAGGTCATGCTGGCACTTCACTCTATGTACGCATGCGCAAATGGCCAGTAGCTTCAAAAACAGGTATGGAACGCGGGTGGGACCAAACAGCCACCATACTGGTATGGTGACTGCTGCTCCCGGCTACTATTGGTATGGCTATACTGGGCTGTACTAGTTGGAACCCACCACTGGGCAGGACCTTCCCATTCTCTCCTCTCCCCCCCATTAAGGAAACTGTGCAACCATAGACTCATTTGTTATTTACTAAATATTTTTCAAAGGACCATCTTACAAACAGTCACTTGTACATATACAATCTCATCCTCCGTTGAGAGCAGGGAGAAATATCGGTGGCAGGAAGAGTTTTAAACTTTAATGGGAACCATCCTACTAGGCCAGGTGAAACATACTGAGATCCTACCCAAGATTTTAATTGTTTCTAAGGCCTTTGCTTTCTCAAGCTGTTAGAGTTGGGTTGGGTAGTGCTTGAAAATATTAATACCTTGGTGTTTGTTTCTCAAATCTATATTGTTCGCCTGCTCGTGGCTAAATTGCTTTATAGGTCATTTGCTTTATCCTTCTGATTAAAGCAACAATTATAACACATTTCTTTGGATCGTTCATAAAGTTCCAGTAAGATAAGACAATTGCAGAATAAAATTCTAAAAATTCTCAATTTTTTCAAGTAAGTTTAATCCAATTAATTCAGTATTCTTGATACTCTACTCTTCTAGTGATATTTAGAACTAAGTAATAGATGTAGGGTATATTGATTAAAATGTTCTTCCAACAACTTGCTTTTTTCATGGATTTAGTTGCTGTGGCCCAAATGAGTGGTAATTCAGGTGAAATCCAAGATACTGAAAACTCTAATACATTTGTGGTTTGGAAAGGGTCTTTGGTCCTATGCTGACAACATTAAATAGATTGAGTCTTAAAGGCATAGACTTAAAATGTAATAAGTTTCTTACAAGGATAAATCATAATGATCTCCAGATAATTTGAATATCAGATACAGACAGAAAGAAAGAAAGCTGAGACTCTTATTTGAATTAAATGCTCTTAGTGCAGAGTGTAGAGATCCTATTCTTGAAGATTTTCTCAAAATGAATTGGGTTGGAGCAGTGTTGCATCTCACTAATAATCAATTGTCCAACTTTTAGGGTTGGTGTGCCAGAGACATTGTACATTGTTCAAAACTGCAATTTCAATTTAAGAAATAAATTGTGTTTGGTCTGCAGCAAAAGTTTGTACTTTTAAGTTTTTTAAAAATGTGTATATAGAATCAAGGAGGGATAGGACCATGATGCTGAATATACCTGGATCAATGGAATAACAAAGCAGTCTTTATCAACATATATTTCATTTATTTTCCTGCATTCAGTGCACAAAATGATGTTATGCTTGAAACACCCAACAATTCTTTCTCTTAATGAATTGGTTGGCTAGTTTCCCTAACACAGTGCCTTCCAGGTGTGTAACTATTATTCCAAGAAATTTCCAATAGCCTAACAAACAAGCTGGAATTGCTGGGAGTTATAATCTCAACACATCTGAAAGTTACCAAGTTGAGAAAGATGTATAGATAATCCTAATAGTTAATTCTGCAAAAAGTGGGTGTTGGCTTTATGAAGTGTGGAAACTACTGTATCAGCAAGAACTAAATAACAGGATGTAATTGTATACCATGACTTGGTTTTGCTGGGAATTTTATTTGTTTGTTTATTTATTAAATTTCTATGTCGCCCATCTTACTGCTTCAGCAATCTGAGTGACTGGAAATTGGCATTGTAAACAACATTAAAAGTCCCCTTGGCTGTACCAGTATAATATGATCTATTGGCTTAGATTGGAATTGCTAAAACATGCTTAGTCATATATCCTATTTGTTCAGGCTTATGTAGCAAAGAGGCACAATGGGTTACATCTGAGTGCTATTAGGTAGGACAATATGCTGTGAAAAAAAAATTATGAATTGAATTTTTTTTATTATTTTGGGTTGTGTATGCCAACTGATTTTCAACCTGGTGTGAACCTGAGATTAAGAATGCTATATTTGCAGGAGGTCAGTGCAACAGTAATTTACAACTGGAGCACCCAAGACTCTGGGCAAGAGTCCAAATATGCCCTGAGTTCATGATAAGAAAATACAACCTGAGCAAGAAACTCTTGGCTTGGTTCAGGGTACAGTCAGATCTGTGGACTCTACCTATTTGTGTGAACTTCTTATGCAATATTGCTTAGAAAATATGCATTTGGAGATGAGGAAATAGGAATATGTACATAAGGGACTTTTTAGAAGGGTTGAAATTAAATGCTGTAAAAGCTTAAGGGTGCTTTGGGTCATGTTTCTTGAAGGATATTTTTTCATCCAAAGAGCTTGTATTGTATTTACTGGGCTTACTGGTTATTTCAGTTCTGAATGCATCTGACTCCCCTACAGTATGGAACAGGAGGCCTGGTAGTTCCCCAATTTGGCATCTTTAGCTATGTTAGGACTGCAACTCCCAGAATTTCCAGCCAGTATGTGTTATCATTTGGAGCGTACCAGGTAAAAGAACACTGCCATAGCCACTATACAAGGAAATGTCACTTGCAACCACATTCTACAAAGCACTACATTTTGCATCAATACATTTTAATATAACGTATTTTGGAAAATTATGGAAACTTCATAGAAGTTTTCCCTTGAGGTCTTCTGTGGCCGCTATTCGGCCCACTCCCTTTTATAGGTCCTTTTTAAAAATAAATAAATAAATAGCCATTTCATTTAGAAAGCAATGAGAAATAGCTTATATTTTAAGCTAAAAAATAATTAAAGGTGAACTGAGCATTTCCACAGCAAACATCTTCAAATCTCTTAATTTTATGCTAACCTTCACCCAAACTTATTTTCATCACCAGAGGCTGACTTAATGTGCAGGAATTATACATCCAAGGCTCTGGTATCTTTCAGTTTATGTTCAAGTGAACAATAAAACTGTAAGAATCATTTCTAACTATTCAAGCAAATTTTCATGGCCCCATTTGATATAAACTCTTACTTCTAATAAGGTTGGCAAAATAGAATTTAAGAAAATGCTTCAATAGTTTTATGCAAAGGTTTATTTTTAGCTGTTTATGTAAGTTGTTCTGTAGTCTGTAATTCTTTTTAGTCCATACATATCAAAACACAGGAGAGAAAAAAACTAAACGCAAATCTTTAAATAGTTGCACAGATCTCAGGACTTTGGAAAGAACTGGAGGTGAATAAGGGAGGTACAGTTCAACATAGCTTGAAATCTCAGGTTGAAGAATATTGGGTTGACTCAGGATATGAATTCTATTTTAGCAGAAGAAGGGTGGGAAGATCACAGCTCTTTTTGATAGAACAATTCTGAGGTGCATTGGAGCCACAAATGAAGCATTGTAGAAGCTACAGGCAGATAAAGAGAGTTAGATGTCTTATTGATTCTCTTGTGTACTTTTTGTAAATTGAGGTAGTACTATAAAGTACCATCATCATTTTTGCACACTAGCATTCAAAACTGATTATTTCTGGAGTAGCAGGAATGTTTTTGAAGGAAGCCTAGACATTATTAGAAACACTGGAACTATTTGCTATTTAGCATCAGCCTAGTGGGTTAAATTTCAAAATCAAGGTAGCAAGTACTGATTTCAATATATTTGTCAAAGTTTTTGCTATCAACTAGGTCCCGGAAATGACCCCTTCAAGAAGAATTTGACTGCACTTAACCACACTTGGGAATAGACTGTAGTTCTTATCAAGTCTCCTAAAGCATTCCTCATAAGCTTTTTCTAGTTTTGGGAGCTAGGCAAATGACCCTGTATTTCCCCCCCTTACTTTAAGAGTCAGAAATGAGGGGAAATTGCTATGGGTATTTTTCACTCATTCGCACATTCCCAGTCAGTCCTTACATCCAGCTCAGAGTAGGCATAAATGAAACCACTCATTTCAGCTGGCAAAAAACATATAGCTTGATACTTAATTAAACATCATCGGCTTTAAAACAGCAAATTAAATTTAACAGCAAATTTAATTAAACAAATATAGCTTGATGTTTAATTAAACATCAGACATCAAAACAGATAGCTGGGAACAAACTGAAGAAAAAGCAGGGAGAGAGATATAAAAAGCAGGCAAGAATTTTTATATCTATATTGTTGTATATATATTGTATGCATTCTCTCTCCCCTCCTCCCTCTTTCCATCACCCTCTCTCCCCCCCTCTCTGAATAGAGATGAAAAGTAAGAGATCAGGTTACTCTTCCTTTATTCTGCATCATGACAAAACTATTTTGTGAAATGGAATGTTGAATTCAACAAGAAAAACTTTAGGAAAAGACCAAAGGCCACTGAAATAAAACACAATCACATTGTCTCATGAACATGCATATACCCCAATAATGTCAGCACATAAGCAAGTTTTTGATAATAATACAATACAATAGCAGAGTTGGAAGGGACCTTGGAGGTCTTCTAGTCCAACCCCCTGCCTAGGCAGGAAACCCTATACCGTTTCGGACAAATGGCTATCCAGCATCTTCTTAAAGACTTCCAGTGTTGGGGCATTCACAACTTCTGGAGGCAAGCTGTTCCACTGATTAATTGTTCTAACTGTCAGGAAATTTCTCCTTAGTTCTAAGTTGCTTCTCTCCTTGATTAATTTCCACCCATTGCTTCTTGTTCTACCCTCAGGTGCCTTGGGGAATAGTTTCACTTCCTCTTCTTTGTGGCAACCCCTGAGATATTGGAACACTGCTATCATGTCTCCCCTAGTCCTTCTTTCTATTAAACTAGACATATCCAGTTCCTGCAACCGTTCTTCATATGTTTTAGTCTCCAATCCCCTAATCATCTTTGTTGCTCTTCTCTGCACTCTTTCTAGAGTCTCCACATCTTTTCTACATCGTGGTGACCAAAACTGAATGCAGTATTCCAAGTGTGGCCTTACCAAGGCATTATAAAGTGGTATTAACACTTCACGTGATCTTGATTCTATCCCTCTGTTGATGCAGCCTAGAACTGTGTTGGCTTTTTGGGCAGCTGCTGCACACTGCTGGCTCATATTTAAATGGTTGTCCACTAGGACTCCAAGATCCATTTCAAAGTTACTGCTGTTGAGCAAGGTACCACCTATACTGTACCTGTGCATTTCGTTTTTGTTGCCTAAATGTAGAACCTTACTCTTTTCACCATTGAATTTCATTTTGTTAGATAGAGCCCAATGTTCAAGTTTGTCAAGATCCTTCTGTATCTTTAGCCTATCTTCTGGAGTGTTGGCTATTCCTGCCAGCTTGGCGTCATCTGCAAATTTGATTAGTTCCCCATTTATTCCCTCATCCAAATCATTGATGAAGATGTTGAAGAGTACTGGGCCTAAAACAGAGCCTTGGGGTACTCCACTGCATACCTCCCTCCATGTAGATTCAGTTCCATTGGGGACTACACGTTGAGTGCGGTTGGTCAGCCAGTTATGAATCCATCTGGTGGTGATGCTGTCCAACCCACATTCTTCTACTTTATCTAGTAGTAGGTTATGGTCTACCTTATCAAATGCCTTAATGAAGTTCAAGTAGACTATATCGACGGCATTCCTCTGGTCCACTAATTTTGTCACTTTGTCAAAGAATGCAATAAGATTAGTCTGGCATGATCTGTTTTTGACAAACCCATGTTGGCTTTTGGCTATTACTTTGTTTGCTTCTAGGTGTTCGCTAATTCGTTGCTTGATTATCTTTTCCAGAATCTTTCCTGGTATTGAGGTCAGGCTGATAGGTCTGTAGTTTCCTGGATCTGTTTTTTCCCCCTTTTTTGAAGATGGGAACCACATCAGCTCTTTTCCAGTCCTCTGGTAGTTCGATCTCTGAAAGATATAGTTCAGTATAACAGTATCAGGATTTTTAAAAAATCAAAACCTGTTAACTCACAAGAAAAGTCAACAAGCAATGATGGAACAGGATCTGATGGTGACTTTGCAATTTACAAGTTTGCATCTCTTCATTGCTTCCCTTTCTGCATTGTCTCCATCTCTGTCTTTTCTGTCACATACATGCTGTGCTATTCATAGGAAATTAGGCTACCAGGATAATAGATTGATAGATTGTGTGTCATCGAATTGTTTTTGACTTTTAGTAATCTTCTAGATAGATTTTGTTTTTCATAATATCATATGGCTGGGAGGGACCTTGGAGATCTTCCAGTCCAAACCCCTGACTAAGGCAAGAGTCCACACACCATCTCAAACAAACGGTTGTCCATGAATGAAGGTGAATACACATGTCCCAGGATAATGTTGCAGGATCTGGGTTGGTTATGGGAACCAGAGGTTTTGTTTTCCAAATTTTCGGACTTGTACTGGAGCCCTTCCTCAGGGAATTTCTGTCTAGCAGAGTGTATGTTTTTGAGCTATTCTGTGTGCGGTATTTATATGGTGCCTGGTCATGTGTGGCTTTTTAGTAGTTAATTGGGCTGCTGATGACTGGCTATTAAGTTGTTGGCTATTTTTGCCTTGTGCAGCCAAGCCCTCTCCTCCTAAGTATTTGATAAACTGGACAAATGATTGTCCAGTCTTTTCGTGAAACCTGCAGTGGAGGGAGCCAAGCTGTCCTGCTTGCTTGATAGTTCTCACCTTATTTACAGGTCAAATCCTCCTCTTATGTGCTTTTACCCATGCCTTCTTGTTCTACCCTCAAGTGCTATTGAGAATTCTCTAACCTGTAGCAGACCTTCCAGTATTGGAAGACTGTTATCATGTATCCCCTCAGTCTTCTCTTCGCTAAAAATACATAGTTCCCTTCATAAGATTAAGCCACAAACTCCTCCTATCCTCTTTGTTGCTTCTCCTTGCACTCGTTCTAGGACCTCAGCATCTTTTTTGTATTGTGGCAGAACTGGAAACAGTATTCCAGGGGTGAAATTCAGCAAGTTCTGACAGGTTCTGGAGAACCGGTAGCAGAAATTTTGAGTAGTTTGGAGAAACAGCAAATGCCACCTCTGGCTGGCTCCAGAGTGAGGTGGGAATGGAGATTTTGCAATATCCTTCTCCTGCCACACCCACCAAGCCACGCCCATAGAACCAGTAGTAAAAAAAATTGAATTTCACCACTGCGGTATTCTCAATGTGATTTCACCAGTGTAATATAGAGCAGCACTATCATGTCCTTTGATTTCGACATTAGCCCACTGTTGATACAGTCTAGGACTACATTTTTAGATTTTTTGGGGCAGCTGCAGCACATTGCTAACTCATACTAAACAGTGGTGGAATGCAGACTGGATTCCCAGAAGGGAGGCAAGAGGCAGCACAATCTGGAACATTTGATCAATAGGAAGAGCGTTAAAATAGCTATTCCCAAAATATATCTGTAGTTATGCAAATAGTTGCTTCAATTTGGCAAGTTTCTGTTTACAGATGAAGAAAAGTAAAGGAAACTATTCTTGATTAACTTCATGTGTTATTCTTTGTTCCTGGGATTGAAAATTCCACTAGGACACATTGGTACATTTTATGTATTCATTTATTGCATCTACATGTATGCCTTTCTTGTCTCTGAAGTAGTGATTTTCTTTAAAGTTGTCGTTACTACAACCTGCCTATGAATGAGAATCTCCACTCCAAGGATTTCTAGGGTGCTGCCACAAGTGGACTTGAATCTGGAATACTTTTATTACTTACGCTACAACATTCATGTATCATAATCAAATATTTGCTGTTTTAAAGTCAGTGCTTCAGATTACAAATTTAGGACAACGAGACATAAAAATGCAAACTAAGAAACCATTCTGACCTGCGTTTCCACATAAAAAGTGATTTGCCTTGTACCATGAAACAATAAACAGTAAAAAAACAACCCCTGCATAATATGTTATATGAGGACAATGAGCTCACCTCATGGTTGTTCTCTATTCTTATCTCCCACTCTAAGTAAATAGCAAAAGGGAAGCGAAGCAGATAATTTGCAATGGATGTTTTATTCAGTAGCCGCTCTGTAAAAAGGCATTCCCTCTGAATGTAAAGTGGTGCCACTGTATTAAAATTCCTGCGGGAATTTTACCTGTCTCTTGAGAGCTTGGCTATTGTTCTATCTATCAATACCAATTAGCTTTCTTATAGATTGTGATCAATCCACATAGGATTTCTTTTCAAATAAAGACTACAGCTTTACATGAACTGAGCAATATTATAGAATGCCTTGTTGTGAAGCTCAATAAGAAATGGATGTAGTTGAAAATAGCATGCTAAATCAAGGACTATACTGAAAGCTAGAATAGAAATGCTCCCCTATGTTTGATTAATATTTCTTCCTACAAAGAATAAGAAAAGTGGGTAGGATTGCTGGCTCATTAAAAAATACCACTGCTTTTATACTGTAGGATAGGATAGCGGTATTTGGCCTGTTGCACTTCAGTGATCAAATAGGCTAGTGAACTCATGCAACATATAAACTGTGAAATTAACATTGAAAATTGGGAGACTTTCCCATTTCCTTCTGATATCTTTTAATATGGAAATATACTGCATACTCATACATTTTGGGGAACATATAGACATTAGAAGCAGCTGGCTTATGAACACTGTGTCATAAAAGAAGTAATCAAATTAACCTATTAGGCAAAATAAATATCTAGGACTCATTTAATTTCCATATTTCCATATTGTTCGATTAATGACAGCTAAGTCTATTGCCACGAAGAGGGTGACCTGAACTATTAATCACCACTGGCTCATAGGAATAATTTTTTTCTCTTTTCAGACTAAGATCTAGCCAACAGTCTATTAGAAAAAACAACCTGTACATCTATAGTTAACACTAAGCAATCCTGTTATTTGCAAGAAGACATCTGTTATGGGAAGCATTTTGGAGGCTTAGTTTTCTTCATCTGTTCTAGCTTGCTTGCATCTGATCTTAGCAAGCTGATCTTATTTTCCAGCTGATCTTACATTTTTGTGATACATTGTTTGCTTTTCTCTTCTTTTGTTGATTTTGCATCTAAGATATTCAGTTATAGCTGCCACTGTACTGTACATTAGTTGTTTTGTTTCGTTCAGTGAACTGATGCTTATATTTGATATTACAGTATTGGCATCTCTTACTACTTATCCAACTGTTTCTTTGGAACTCGCGTACAGTGGAGGCAACCGTAAATGGTAGTTTTTGTGCTGTTCTAGATGTCCAGTTATTTTTTTGTTTCAGTTCATCTTTTTTAGTTACAGTTTAGTTTTATTGTTTCTCGGGAGAAGGCAGAGGGGAAGGTGCCTGGTTTGGGAATAAAAGTGATAAAAGAGCTATGCTGGTTTTCTCTACTGCCAACTCCCCATCGTCTGCCCCTACATTTGATTTTTTTTTTTTTTGCCCTGGGTAGATCTTTGCAGTTCTTTGAATCCTTTATTTTGTATTATAAAATTGACATTTATCTGCTAGCCTCTGTTCTTTTTTTAAAAAAATATTTTGAATGTTCTTCTTTCCAGAACTGGCGCATTCTTTTCAGGTAGCCTCTTTGCATTAAATGGGTTTGTAATAAGAGATCATTATTTCTTTATTTTCAATATTATTATTGGAAAGCACAGCTGTAACTTCTTTAGATGGTGTTGGCCTTTATACACATCAAGTTCTTCCCAAGAACATAGGATGTCATAATGTATCAATGTGGTATATATGTGGATCCAAGCAGTGGTGTCTTTTGTAATTAACAGATGGAAATATTGCTAATGTGCAGATTTTCCAATATTTTTTGGTATGCCATTCAGTCAGTATAAGCCTCGGGACCAGCATGACTAGTTTATTCCATAATGTTTCATCTTTGATTTTCAGATCTTGATAGTTTGTGATCTTCTCCAATTCCTTATGTTCTATTGTACTATTTCCTGTTATTGTTACATCAATTATCTACACTTTTTATTTAAGCACAATAAAATCTGGTATTATAAGCCAAGACTTTATCAGTTTGTATTCAGAAATCCTATATTTTAACCTGCTCATTTTTTACTACTTTTTATAGAAATTGACCATATAATGCTTTTCCTTGCCAGCATTTTTGCTCGTTTTTATTACATTATTTCAAAATTCACTTATTATTTCCTGTATATTTTGTGTTTCAATTTTGCAATGCTTGTTCTTGGCTGTCTTTATTTAATCAGCCAATGCATGCTTTTGTTTTTCAATAGTTTAAGTAAACGCCTGCTTCCATTTCTGAGAACACTTAAAGGCCCAAGGAATTTATTGATTCCTGCATTTGGATCTTGTTCCTTCTATTTATTTATTTCTTTTGTAACATGAACTTTGCCTTTTCAGCAGTTGCCTATTGGGCTGATGCATTTTTGGGCTTTTGGCCTATTGGGCTGATGCATTTTTATTGCATCTTGCTATGCAACCCCCCACATCCCTTTCTTGCTGAGATAATTATAAATGTGTATTTGATAATGGTTACTGGAAGGAAGCAAGAATGTGACTTGTACTACATAATGGTTATTATAAATGTATTTGAAAAATACATTGTATTTTTTGTAATTGTAATTGTGAATTACTGCAATGTTATTTATTATACAATTTGCTGTAAGTTACTTAAATCAGATGACATAAAATAGTAATTATAAATAAAGCCATAGTTTAGTCAGAGTGAGCAGATCTGAATTTTAAAAATGCAAATGGCGTTTACATGATCATAGTGATGATATGGATTTTTGCATCCTGCTAGCCTTACCTTAGGTAAGTAAATCAAACGTAAACCATGGTTTCGAGTTATGGCTAAGACTCTAAACCAATATTCAAGTCATGATCTGTTTTCATATACTACCTTTGGCCTAATGTCAATATGGCTTAGTATGATGTGCACTTGTCTGGTGGGCTTGGTGAACTTCAGCAGTGAAATTTCCATTCTGAATTGGAATCTATCCCTATTTTATCCATTCTGAATGTGTTTGTATTTTTTCTTAGAATGTAAATCCATCTCTATGCTTGGGACCCAGTGTCTTTAAAAGTCTGATGATCCAAGTGAATCCTCCTATGTCGTAATTCTTATCCTGTCTCATAATTCTTCTCTCTAAATCTTGAAGCCCTCGGGCCTGCAACTAAAACACTTTTATTAAATGATTTGAAAGGTGTTGTTTTAATTAAATCAAATATGTAGTTTCTAGTTGACAGATGATCCATCTTACCTGTTCCTATGACTCATCTTGGATTTCCATTGAGGACAATCAGTGGAGGAATGGTTATAGAGAAATTCAAATATTCTGTTTTTTTTTTCTTTTATAAGGTTGATAAAAGATTTGAAGCCTGCCAGGGGCAGGAGAAGAAAGCTACAGATATGTTCAGCTAGCAAAGAAACTAATTGGTTACATAAGTTAAAAAGAGTTTGTCTCCTTGAACTGGAAATGCAATTAATTGTCCCAACTTCCAGCTTACTTCCTACTAACCCAACTATATTCCCCATTAATTGGCCAGTCTTTTTCTTTTGGTAAGAAAAGAAGGTTTTGTTTGTGATTCTATTCCAGAATAGATCACAATAGATCACAACTCTGCTGATAATAGAATACCTTATGCCACCAGGCTTGAAATTTTGGACTTAGAGAACCTAGAGCTACACCGATTAAGGTCTGACCTAAGCGTAGTACACAAAATTATCTGCTACAACGTCCTACCTGTCAATGACTACTTTGGCTTCAACCGCAATAATACACGGGCAAACAATAGATACAAACTCAAGGTAAACCCCTCCAAACTCGATTGCAGAAAATATGATTTCAGCAATGGAGTGGTCTATGCCTGGAATGCACTAACTGACTCTGTTGTTATATCCTCAAACCCCCATAATGTTAAGGTCCACGCTAGTGGACTGCAGCCCTTTCCTAAGAGGGTGTGCATAAGCGCACCAGCGTGCCTACCATCCCTGTCCTATTATCCCCATTTATTTGTACCCATTTCCTGTGTCCATGTCCATGTTTATACTTATACCCGTTATCTCGTACATGTTTGACAAACTAACTAACTAAATAAATAAATAAAATAGATCAAACTAATTGCAATAAGTTCTAAACATTTCTCAGCCCTCTTATACTTTGCATTCTGTAATTATTCATCTTCCATGTCTTTGTCTTTTTGTTGGTCAGCCAATCAGTGTTCATTCAATTAAGTTCTCAGAAAATACCCTTGAGGTCTACACTCCCCCCCCCCCGTCCAGACTATTGAAGAGTTTCCCATCCAAAATGGAAGGTCTTGATTCTTACTGATCCTTTTGTTATAGCACATTTTGAGCCCACTCTCAAATAATGCATTTTTTATACTTACTGTATATTCTGAAGCCTATAAATAATCTTGATTTTTTTTTAAGTCTGGAAACTCAGCAGGTTTATGGATTTCAAGTGATCCTAGCTGCATCTGGTAACCATCCAACCTATCATCCTGATTAGCACTACAGCTGCTTCAGGTAGTACCTAATTTAAAGTCCCAGGGCCGGAAGCCTCTGATTCTTTAATTGTACTATTTCATATGCTGTTTTGAATAAAGAATGAATGACTAAATTAGTATTTGCCTGTGAGAGGATGGTATCAATTCCCTTGGTACAATCTCTCTAAGCTTTATTGAAAAATTATTATCTCTACATTAAGATTCTAGCAATATCTAAGTCAGTATATAGCAAAAAATAATAATAATTACGTATTTCCTGGCTTATGTGCAACCAAACATACCCAGGGTTGATTAAAATGTATTGTAGATTAAGTTGTGATGCCCAGTCTCATGAATAGTTATCTTTGTGGAAAAGTCTACAAAAAAAATAGGTGGGAAGATATTCTGTCAAAGCTTGGACAAAGTCTGAATTATCCATTAGTGTGCAATTGTTATTTTAATGATTTTCAACCACTATAAATACATTTTTCTTTGTCTGGTACACATCAGTGGCAATAAAATCAACCTAACTATGCTTTCATTTCTAAATATGCATCAAACAGGATAGTTGCCACAAACTACCCTGAGATGCTGTCTTTTTTTGTTGTTGAAATTAAAACATCCTAAACATTTAATTTAAAAAATACTTTTAACCATCAATTCATATTATTTGTGGTATAAAGAGTTGGAATATCTCATAAGTGTTAAGTTTGATTATTTGGAATTGTGGCTGAAGTTAATCCATTAAAATATTTTATTCTGAAACGACAGAATCCCTCAGAAAGTATGGATTGTAGAAGTTCTTTGTTGGCAATGTAAAAACATGAGTGTACATTAAAACATATGATTTGGTCATGTCTGCTTTTGATTTCTTTTTGAAAGAATATTTAATACACATAAATAAATGTTTGGATAAATGTTTTCATGTTAAAGATAACCATATTGATTTGAATTATATTTCAAATTTGTGAAATATGAATAATTTTGAGGAATTTTGGTTATATCCATTGTAGAGAACGACCCAGAGAATTATATTGAGAGATTTGAAAAGTACTGCTAACCTGGGTAGCAAATACTGGATTTAGGAAATTTTATGTATAACTTGATACATTATTATAGTTAAATATGTGACATATTTTAATGATATTTATATCATTTTATTTTTTTCTGTGTAATTTAATTTTTGTTCTGTTTTTGTTCATTTTGGTGCTAACAATTTTGTAATTAATTTGTTGGATATTATTATTTTCTTTTCACCTGTTTATGTATAATGTTCTTCCTGTATTTCTTTTTTAAAACATTATAATGGAAATTATTTTTATAAAGTACATGAACCTCCAGCACAAAAAGAAAGATACACACTCAGCTTCCAGTAATGCAACTACTGAGTTCAACACATTGAATCTATATGCAATTTTTATTATTTTATAAAGGACTTTATTCTCTGTATGCAGCACTATGATTAAATCCAAAGCTTGACTAGGTTTTTAAGAGTGTTGTTGGAAAGTTACTCCAAAGTCTCAAATCTGGCATAACATTTAGTCATATAGAGGGGCTTGTATGCTAGTTATTCCATTCTTCTCTTTTATAACATATACATGTTATACAAAAAAACAATACATTTGCACACATTCTCCCCACTAATATTAGTTACTTCTTCACTCAAGAGTTCCTTCTGGATGTGGATAAATCAACTCACTGAACTCTTTAGCCAACATGGCTATTAATCAGAAATATGGAAAACAATTTCCATATATTTGGAGGGCATGGAAATAGAAGCTGGCTGTATTAAGCAGAGTTTGCTTAATTGGATTTACTAAAGCAACACATCTCATTCTCTCTCTCTGTATTAGGTAAAGTTCAGTATTCTTTATGGGTGCCATTTTCCAACTTGAAATCTGACATCCGCCACAAATATTTTACAGACATATCTGATGTCTCAGATATAACACTGGCCCTAGATGCCCCCCTCCTCTCTCAGGTTTTAAAGAATTTTCTAAAACCAAGGACCTTCATATCATCAAGCAGTTTGTATGTATGTCTTGGTATATTTCTTCCTCCACCCTTTAGAAGAACCATAGTGTTTTTATTGTTTGCATAATGAGCAACATTTCAGAAACAATAGGAAACATCCCTATATCAGAAGATACAGTAATAGTATTTTCCAATCATCTATCACTCTACATGTATATTTATATGTATCTATGTATCTACGTATGCATGTATGTATAGATAGGTGGGTAGGTAGGTAAGTAGGTAGATATAAAGCCATTTGGGGAAGGAAAAGTGGGCATGAGGGTGAGTGAAAATAGACATCATATTGTCTATCTAACTTTTTTTAAAAAAACATGGATTCCAATTGTTGGAAAAAAGTAATGAATTAAAGATTGCATCTTGTGCTAGTGTGATGAGGAAAAAAAAGAGTTAAAACTGGTTGTGTGTTACCTCAGATTCTTGATTGCTCCAGAGAAAACAGTGGGGAGGATTTATAACTAGATTCCTCGTGGATATATAGGCACACCCAAGTGATTTAAAGGCACATACAAGGGTATCATCAAGTTTTCCTGTGGAGATAGTACTCCCTCATTGTAGTATCTGCAATGTAGGGTCAGCTGGAAAGTATCATTCCATGCAGTCTAAAGTAATGTATTATGGAGAAATGATGTCATTTTTCCATAAGGGTTTTAAAGTTTTTACTCTGTGCATTCTGGTATTAGGTACCTGAAAGAACCTTTCTTCAAACTTGTCACTTCTCTCCTTTGTGACCTAGAATCAACATGCAGCATGTTCCAGGAACAGATGCCTTGAGGTTTGTTTGTCAATATTTTACCAAGTTTCTATGGTATGAAGAACATTTTTGCATATTTCCAGTAAGAGTAATAATCCCAGATAGATCCCTTCCCTATTTACTATTATGGTGTTTGTTTATTCACATTTCAAAGAGGGACTCTGGAAAATATACAATTAAACATCAAAATTTAAAAACAGCATAACTCTAACATTAAAATGTAAGAATTTTTTAAACAAAATTAAAGAGTTTTTAAAGAGGCAGAATCATTAAGTCCTGTTTACCTGCTTACACCTATCATCCAAGAATTTAAATGTTCCAGGTAAAGGAGAACCCAGGAAGTTAATGACTCCATAGGAATGTGCAGAACAAATGAAAGTGTTTGAGTTAGGGGGTAATCCAATTCATTTTTTGTTCTAGGCTGCAATATAACTAACTGGAGAGGATGTTAGAATAGCCCATTGTTTCAGGATCTGTGAACCAATAAACCTTCAAAACCACATTTATAAAGAATGCATCTGACAGGATCAGCAACATTTCTCTAATTTCTCAGATGATTAGAAGGCCTACAGGCATATACCTTTTATCATCAGCAACAGTGTGAAGCTGTAACATAAGCCCTATTATTAAGTTGTCAAAAACAGAAATGAAAGAAAAGAGACTGGAGGTAAATCAACATTTTGAGTGTAATTAATATGTATTCTGATAAGCTGACAATTAAGCAGTGATTCTCACATGTCACTAAAGTAAAAAGTCTCGACATAAAAACATTTAATTAAATAGCAAAGTCAGGATAACCATACACCTTAAAATTAAGCAGTTAATCTTCGAATGATTGCATATCTAATTTATATACATTATACTTACTGAGAGTAAGTTCTACTGAATATACTGGAGCTATATAAATCTTGTGTAGCTCTGTATAGGCAAGTATAACAAATTTTTGTTGCAAACCACAGGTTGTAGCTTAACCAACACAGAAATTCATGACTTGAACCACTCATTGAGCATATGTACAATTCCACACAGAATTACAGTCAAACTAAACACGATGAACTTTATGGTATATTTGTTATGGTTTATTTATTTATAGGCAGATCACTTCACTATTTACAGTACATGAATGTAGAGAGTCTACAGTCTTTGTGATGTAAACAATTAACTCCGCAATGGGGGAGTCTCAAAAAGAAGCCAGTTCTGAAGTATTTACATAATTTAAAATAGAACTTTTATATACTCACTAGATAGATATAGAGAATACATTGAGCAATTTGGTTAAATCATCTACGAAACTATAGAATCTGACAATGTAAAAATACAAGAAAACATTCTCTTATTTAGAAGGTTGACGTTGAAATCACACTAGAAAGAAATATTTATTTAAAAAATGACAATAACAAAAGAAAGGCATAAAATGTATGCCAATTAAGGTTAAAGTATATTACATAAATAAGGACAAAACAGAATACGACTGGGGGGAAAAATAAGTGAAATATTAAAATCTTCTACTCTTTTAAAACACCAAACTAAAAACTTGATTGTATAGATTACAAAGGGGTCAATTCTGCCGTCTTTACTTACCCAGAAGTAAGTTACCACTCAGTTAATACCTGTAAAAACATGGCAGAATTGGGCCTTTCTAATTATTAGCAGTGTTCTCCAGAAAAGAAAAAAAACGAAAAAAAACCAACCCTCAGTAAAATCTTTATTTTATAATTTTTATTATAAATAACATATAGCAAATGTGCCCCTCTTTTAGGTGAAATTCTTACACCTTTCTCTAAAAAATGCATCAATTTAGCCTCCTTCACACACTCTGCCTCACATCCACACATAAACACACATGGCAAAGAGGGGCATGAATTCATCTTTGTGTGAAATAATGCTTCCTAAAGCACCAACTCCTGTACTAAAATCAGTCTTTCCAGTGGTTTGTCTTGCAATCGGCATCATACGCATGAGAAAATGAAAAAAAAAAAACTATTATAAGAAATCTGCTTTTCAGTGGTGGTATGACCCTCCTCAAAATACAGCACCTTTCTGAACTGGTCAGGGTGCATTTTGATGCACGCAGAGTTCTTTGCAGATGGAGAGGTCTAATCTTTTCCAAAGCTGCCAAATGATTTGAGAAGCCTGCAGCAATGGCAAAGCAACCGAAAATTGGGTCAGCTCCTATTCCTGTACAGCTTTCTGCACACAATGGTTCATAGGCTGACTTGATGCATGATTCTCTTCGACAAATGAACCTAGGATTGATGCAGATAATGCGGGCGTGCTTTCAGGATTACCTGGGCTGAATCTTAAGAGTGACATGGTGATGCCTTTAATAATAGAGATTTGCATAAGTGAGATTTAAATATTACACCTGGGACATTTAAAACCTGGCCTAATATTAAGAGACTCTTCCCAAAACTAACTTTATGGGTTTCCGTATACAGGTGGTCCTCGATTTACGACCATAATTGAGCCCAAAATTTATGTTGTTAAGTGGGAGAGTTATGTGAGTTTTGCCCCATTTTACAATCTTGCCACAGTTGTTAAATGAATTACTGCAGTTGTTAAGTTACTACCACAGTTGTTAAGGGAATCTGGCATTCCCATTGACTTTGCTTGTCAGAAGGTTGATGATTACATGACCCGGGACACTGCAACTGTCATAAATACAAGTCGGTTGCCAAGCATCTGGATTTTGTTGACATGACCATGAGGATGCTGCAATGGTCATAAGGGTGAAAAATGGTCATAAGTCGCTTTTTCCAGTACCATTGCAATTTCAAACGATCACTAAACGAACTATTAAGGACTACCTCTATAAGCATCATAGGGAAGTTCAATTCATCATGTGAACTCCCACAAAGGCTTTGACAATCTAAGCCATTTTGCTCAACATACGCCCTAAAACATCTTTATCTATCTATATATATATATATATAACATTCTTATAGCATTTGTCTTAGAATAAATTAGTAATACCCTTTTGCAGCTGCTCACTGTTAGGCCGTGTTTTTCGGCTAATCAGAAATACAAGGCAGAATGCATAATAAGCCCCTAGTTGTTTTTGATAAGGAGGGTGAACACCTTCTTCAGAACAAAGAGGTACCTGAAATCATACACAAAAATATCATGGAAGGGGCATTCCCCAATGCTATATGGGTATCAGTGATATACTGTAGGGATTTATTTTTTTTAAAAGTCAAATTGCACAAATGAGAAAGAAATAGCTCTTTCCAAAAAGTTCAGAAAACATGGAAATGAAAATGGGGCTTGGTATATGCTTACATTGGTAAAGAATATCACACATGGACTATCTTGTAAAAAATAAACCAAGGAAATGCTAAACTGCTTCCTATTTTCATATAGTAAATTAATGCCATATTAAACACAGCCATGCACACACTCATACCGACTCCTGTATGGCTTTTTGAATGGGCTACTGAGAAAACTGAGTGTTCACCACAAAAACAAAGAGAAAGCCGATACCAGTTTTATGGAGGTAGAATAGGTCAGAGGGAAAACAAGACAACTGTTTGACTAGCTGGCAGTGAAAATAAGATACAGAATCCAGTTCTTCTTGTGCAATCTCTTTACAACACTGTTGTCTTACTTCTGCCAAAGTTTTCAGTTGACTTATCAATATTGACTTGTGTTTCACATAAAGCAATCGTTATTAAAGGATCAAGAGAAAATAAATGGCTTGTGACTTATTCCTATCCTTAAGGTATTTCTCCTGATTTTCCAAAATTTAAAAAAAAATCTATAAAAAAAATTAGGAGGGATTTTTCTCTCTCTTTCATACACACATACATACACACACCTACAAACATATATAGTTTTGTTTAAAAAAATAAATGTCTCCCTCATGATTGCCTTTCTTAATACACCCTTTTGTTCCGAAAAACCCTGGACAATTGATTCTTCTTTATTTGGTTTCTCATGTGTTCTCACAAGATCTTGATTTGTTCTGTTGCTCATCGTTATGGCTAGGCCTGCCCCATGAACATGGGGGTGTTGGCATTATGCATATAATTAACATATGGACAGAAGAAAGTTAGGCAAACTTTGCAGAAAGGATCCCAGCAGCAAACTCTTTATGAAAGGGGCAAAGAACACAATGCCTTCAGAAATGAATCCCCTAAGCTGAGAGGCAGCATACAGTCATTTTTAGCCTTGGAGAATCAAAATGTGCTGGATGTAACTGCCCTTTGGAGGAATCTGCCAGAACACATTAGCAGCAAGGATGGCTGGAACAAGATAGAAAGCTCATCTTAATTCCTCATCCTAAGGACAACAAATAGTTCTCTTACTGCATGAAAAAAGGCTCATGTTATATTGTAGATTTGTTGACCCACCAATATATTATAACAATATAATATATCAGTTGCCTATCCAAGCCTATGGGATCTCACACTCCTAGGGAAGGAGCAAAATCAGGAGACAGGATGACAGTCTGAGTTTGGTTTAGTGGATCACAAGTCTATTATTCAATACTCTGGCATTCAGAGACAGGAGTATACAGCTGGGTATTTTATGCATTTGAACTTATCATTTCCTTTGCATTACAGAACTTGTCTTTTCTTCAATAGCCTTTCATAATTACTCTTTACAATATTTATGGAGCACTGTAGTTGAGTGCTCTACATACATACCAAAAGTTTAATGCATTGTACTTCTTTATTCATACAAACTTTGGTATATTTCTCTGCTTCAAAAGATTTGGGATGGCATTTGTTCTTCCTGTATTCTGATCCAGGAGTTTGCCTAAAATTCTCCTTACAACACACTACAACTTCCCAAGTCACGGTAAGAATAAATATGAACAAAGGATTTTCACACATTGCTCCCTGTGTGGGTGATGCAAACTAGCTGTGCTTCCAATAGCAATTAGCATAAGCTGCGGGTATTGATATGCTGTAACCAGGACAAATGTGCGTGCTTTGCAAATCCTCCCACTCAGGTTCTACATTCAACACTGCTGAATTTGCAGATGCTGAAGGGCTCAATGCCCCATTGTCTTCCTCTCATTCATGTGTGCGTTTGTGCACATACGTGCATATTGCATAAAGTCCTAGTGAAGTTTCTCGCACAAAAAAATATATTTTTATAGGCTTCAGGCAAAACAAAGATCACTTATTGCACCTCTCCCCACAGCTAGGATCGAGAGGCTATGTGCATTACAGGATCTTCCTTCCTTTCAAAGAGCATGTCTTGCATGCCCAAATATCACTGGCAAGTCCAGCTTCTGAAAATTAACTTGAGTTATAAAAGCAGGTAAGCCACGTTTGCAAGCAAGTTTGGGCTAGAAGCAGCACCTTCCAAATAGCAGAAGGACTGTTTTAACTCTTTCTTTCCAGCTGCATTCAACACTTTCAACACGCTTAAAATTTGATGCATTTTCCATCTCTCTGACCAACCGTAGTTCTGAACTTTTTGATATCTTTTGTAACCGAGCCAGGAGATGGAAGAATTCCACTTACTAGTTGCTGGGGTGGTTATTATTATTTGTTGTTGTTGTTTGATTGTTCTCTGAAAACATCAGTACAGCACAGGACAGGACAGTCCTACCCACCCTAAATGTGTCACTATGTACATTCTACAGTAAGCTCTATAGCAATCACATGTAAACATCATTGTGGTAAGGAAATACTAGGACAGAAAAGGCAAAGCTACAATGAGGCACTTGTCAATAGCAGATACTTCAACTTAGCCAGACTTTGTTCTGGACTGATCACAAGAAGATCTAATGGCCTTGTAATCCTTTAATAAGTTCCTAAACAGAGATGTTAAAAGTGACATTGTTAGCCAAAACTCATTGCGACAGTGAATTTTGCAAGTAGCATGGAAATTATATTAGCTGCCATATGAAATCAGGATTGTTATTATGAAAGCTCCAGATCACCATCCGCATCCCGGAAATAAACATTTAGGATGGGATGAGAAATTCTTATGGTGCTTTTGATATGTACAGTCCTTATCAAGAGAATGGGGGGACTAGTCAGACAAACAGACTTTGGGACAGCATGAATTAGGACAGAATCAGGATTTTTTTTTATTCTAAATCAAATACATGCTGATGCTAAAGAGACCTTAAGGGAAGAGAATCTAACTACCTACAGAATTAAGGCTGTTGTATTTTATCTACATGGGATGGTTGAACTCCATCGGTCTCATCTTTGTGAAGAACAGAATAAGGATATGGTGACTGATGGAGGACTTAGCAGTGCTATTTGGTCCCCACTCGAAAGTGCCCTCTTGATGTTCCTATTGCTTATTTAGTGTCTCCCTAGCCTTTGCTGGGTATGAATTAGCACAAGAGCAGCCGCATTGCATCTGGCAAATGATGCATTTGGTACAGTATACTGTATGAGCATGAGGTCTCCATGTGCATTTATCCTCATCCGACGGCTTCTTTCTCCAGAAACCATTTCTTTAAATCAGCCTAAGTTACACAAAGCTGATTCCCTTCTCCTGGACATCTCTGGGTTTTGAATTTAGGAAAAGCTGATCAATAAATAGAGTTCTAAGCCATGGGAAAATCAAAAGAAAGGAATATGCAGACAGACATATAGAATGATAATAAAAAAGAATACAGTTACTGGCTATATATTATACAGTATGGCTTATTCAAATTTGCTCAGGCAGAGAGCAGTATTTAAAGTGGGACAGAGATACTTTGCTGATGCTGAGTGCTGGGTCAAGGTGCAAGGATGCTTTTGACCATTTTTCTGTTAGGACTTGCAAACCCAGGTTATCCATCAGGCAAGAGATTTTGCTTTGGTTGAATGACCGGATGGCCAGAAATCTGTTCCTCTTCCTGAGGCTACTGGGGATATGACTTAAATAAACTGTTCTACGTTTGTGACTTTATGGTGATGTCATGAAACAATGGTGAAGTCTAATGCTTAGGAGCCTTAACTTCTCTGGCTCACTTTTCAATCTTCTTTGTCCCACGAGAGACATCACATGTAGAATAAACAGGCCAATGGCTACTAGTTATAATGGCTGTTATATACTTCTCAACTCAGCAGCAATTACCACTTGTAGTAGATTAACTGCTTTCTTGGGCAGCTTGTGAGTTTCTGAGAAGCACCTGGTGGCTCCATGGAAACAGGATGCTGATCAGATAGGACTTTTGCAGGGCTTTTCTCATGCACTATTTACTTGGCTGGGAGGACAGGTTATCACGTCAGCATGAAGGAAGAGGGGAAAACGTACCCTTGTCACCTTTTCATTTCTCACTTGATTTAATCCTTTTGCCATCTGAGGAAAATGCTTGGAGCCCGCTTTGGACTGCAGAATCACAGTTTTCATGTCTCGTGCAGCCAATGATTAAGGAGTGGAGATCCCAGCATTCAGTCCAGACAAATGGAAATAATGGTTTATACAGAAATTCCACACTGCCATTCAATAACACCCCCCCCCCCCCCGGGCTAATCAAGGGCAAGCAGATTTTTTTTAATGCTTTTCAGATGAGCCACTCACTGAAGGGAACCATTCTGGAAAGGCTGCATCTGCTGAGGGGCAAGTGCCTCATTACAGTGCATAGTTAAAAATCAAGGAAGCGGTACAATAAATCTGAATTACAGTACATCTGAGCCATAAATACATTATAAGTATATATTTCTTTCTTCTATTAAAAATTAGTTTACAATCTTGATTCTATTCACAATTAACAATTTCATAATCACACACTACAGACCAAAAATGAAATAAAAGTTATGGTGAACACAGCTGCTACTCCACGGCGGAAATGGGACCAGTCAGAGAAAGGGGATTGGACAAGAAGAGGACAGAAGGCTTTTGCAGGCTCATCCTAACACAACCAATCAGAAGCAGAGATACTAACTTGTGGCAGTGGAACATTAACACCATGGGAACTCACAGACAGAAGCAGCTTGTTCAATGTAAACATCAATTTAAAGGGTCAGCAGTCTCTCTCTCTCTCTTATTATATATTTAATCATTTCTTGAAAACGTAAACATATTGGAAGTGCCTTGACTGAGGTATTAAGGTATTCCTCAAAGGTTAAGGCTGTTACCGATGCAGACTTTCCTGGGCCTCCTGCAGCAGGCTGTCAAAATCCATGGTCTCATATTTGCTTTTTACTGGAGTTGGAGAGGACTCTTCTGTATTGGAATCTGCTACAGAGAAAAGATAAATGCTGTCAAAAAGAGGAAGGAGAAAAGGAAGGAAGGAAGGAAGGAAGGAAGGAAGGAAGGAAGGAAGGAAGGAAGGAAGGAAGGAAGGGCTTCTTGTATGGTCCCAAGAAGATCAGCTAAGTCAGGGGTGTCCAAACTTGGGAACTTTAAGACTTGTGGACTTCAACTCCCAGAATTCCCCAGCCAGTCATGCTGGCTGGGGAATTCTGGGAGTTGAAGTCCACAAGTCTTAAAGTTCCCAAGTTTGGACACCCCTGAGCTAAGTCATGTATATTACATCTAATATTCCCAAGCCACATGGAAAACCTCTAAATCTTCACTTCCTCTTAAAATGGAAGGATTTAATGATCATGAGTAGCCTCTTGAGATATCCCCCGTGCTCTTCTCTGAAGAGGCTGAACAGCAAATATGATGGGTCACAAACCATTTGGCCGAGGGAACCAAACTGTCCCTCAAGCAAAAAGGTTGGCCACAATCTGTCTGGAAGCTGTTAAGGACTGCGCGCATTGGATAATTCACTCTCCATAATCAGATTACTATTTTGGGTGATCGCATTATATTTGATTTCATAACTGTGTGCTATTTTTCATGGTTACAGTTGATTAATTTAAATTTTCTTCAATTACAATAGTTGCTGTCTGCCCCTTTCAGGGGAGGAGGGCTTTAATTAAAATGAAGGAAAATAAATTAAAATCACTTGTGGTCTGTGAAAATGAGCAAATATAAAAATCCTTGGAATGTTTAATCTGCTTTCTTTGATTTTAATAAAGTATGGGCACAAACCCAGCTATTATTATTTGCAGACGCTGACTCATGGCTTAATTGTGTTGCATATATCTACTTAATTCTGGTTAATTCAGTATCTGTAATTAAATAATCAGTAGATTAGTATGATTAGTATATGTGAGTGATTCCAGATAACCGCTCTGATTCAGTCATCTCTGATGGAGAAAAAAAGCCCTTCGCCATCTCTGATTGTATAAAGAAAGCATAATGCTAATAAATAGAAATAAATGTATCAGATAGTAAATAAATATTAAATATAGGTAATAAGATAAATAAATGAGGATTGTTGGGATTGTATAGATTTTATACTTTGGATTTTTTAGTGTCCACCATCATTAATATCCATATTAGGGCTACCATGTGTGAGTTGGATGACCATATAATTTTGTTTGATAAGAAAGAAAGAAAGAAGAAAGAAAGAAAGAAAGAAAGAAAGAAAGAAAGAAAGAAAGAAAGAAAGAAAGAAAGAAAGAAAGAAAGAAAGAGATGCTTGCTGGGGAATACTGGGGATTGAAGTCCACCCAGCTTGAAATTGCCAAGGTTTTAGAAACCCTGCAATATATGAATCAGATTCAGTACAATCACCCTTGCCAAATTAGATCTGTTATGATGAAACAGGCCAAGATGGTTGCTGACTTACCCAAATCAGTAAATCTGGTCCAAAAGAAGTGTCCAAAGCCGCCATAAGCCAGCTGGAACAATGGCTCATTTCTTTTCCACAGAGAAGCACCATTCTTCAAGGACAAGGCAGCATGCTCAGAACACCGGTATGTGATGACACCATATTTGTCTCCCCTGGATAATGAAACAGGGAATGTCAGCATAGCCAACAGAGCAACATTATTTATTTGTCATTATTTTTGTTCTGTGTCTCTCCAACAGGAGCTCAGAGCATCTCGTTTAAATCTCATGCAAACTTTATAGGAATTAGGATCCAAGAGTCTATTAATCAAACTGCAGTGATTACATTGGCATCTCCCAGCTGCCTTGGAAGAGAACACTCCAGCCAGGCTATTTATTATTTTTATTTCCACTTACACACCACTCAGGATAGTTAACAGCCATTAGACTGCAAAACATCGACCTTCCCCTACACAATAGAACATACATTGCTATATTGCCTATTTATATAAACACGAATCTGCAACAGACAAGAGACACTGAATAAAAATAATTTACCCACTTAAAAAAAAATGTATGTATGTGTGTATGTACAGTATACATGCAGTTCTTGAGTATGACCATAATTCAGCCCAAAATTTATGTTGCTAAGCGAGACCATTGTTAGTTTTGCCCCATTTTATGACTTTTCTTGCCACAGTTGTTGAGTGAACTATTGCAGTTGTTCAGTTAGTAACGGTTGTTAACTGAATCTGGCTTCCCTATTCTTTGCTTGAAAGAAGGATGCAAAAGGTGATCATGTGACCCCGGGGCACTGCAACTGTCATAAATATGAGTCAGTTGCTAAGCAGCCAAATCTTGATCATGTGACCATGGGGATGCTGCAACGGTTGTGAGTGTGGAAAAAGGTCATAAGTCATTTTTTCCAGTGCCATTGTAAATTCAAACAGTCACTATATGAACTATTGTAAGTCGAGGACTAACTGTATGTGTGTACATACACACCCAATGGAGATCTTTTAACTTGAATGCTCTGTTTTTCACTTGAAACAGATAGAGTTTGATGCTCAAAACTTTCAAGCTTGGATTGAACTACTCCAAATTCAATCTGCTTCTGTATATAGCACAAATACATATGCTAAGTAGTAGTAATCCATTGTAAACTTAAAAGAAGTGCTGCATCTTCTATGCCAGTGGTGTCAAATTCGCGTCATCACAGCGGCGTCACATGACATATTGTGACTTTTCTCCCTTTCGCTAACCCGGGTGTGGATGTGGCACATCTGGCCTGTGGCCCGGGAGTTTGACACCCCTGTTCTATGCAATACAACAGAGTTAGTCCTTACACAATTAAATGATGAGATAATTTAATGGCAGTTTCTTAGCCAAAACAAAAATATACAGCTGAGGAAAAAATGAGTTTTACACTGCAATCCTTACACATATTTAGCCAGCAAAAGGTTACTTCTTAATAGGTAGACTAGTTCAATTAATACTTAACCTTTGTGTTTACATGGTCCTCAGAGCAGATGTTTTTCCAAAGAACAAGAATTATCCAGCTACTGAACTTTAGATTCCGGTTTTAATTTTAATTATAGAGTAAGATAGCTAATTTACAAATAGTCATGATTTCAGCCAGGGTGAATAATGAGATAAGGAAAACTCACCTTTTATTCTTGGTCAAAATGCAACACTCAACAATCTCTCCAAACACTTCAAATTGCTTCTTCAGTTCACTAGAGCTCATACTGCTGGCAAGATTTTGGATGTATACTACACGGCCTTCTCCCTGTTTAATAGCAACAGCACTTAGACTTATATATTGCTTCATAGTGCTTCACACCCCTCTCTAACTGGTTTACAGAATCAGCATATTGCCCCTAACAATCTGGGTCCTCATTTTACCAATCTCATAGGGACGGAAGGCTGAGTCAACCTTGAGTCGGTCAGCATCGAACTGCTGGCAGTTGGCAGAATTAGTCTGCAATATTGCATTCTAACCACGCCACCACAGCTCTCCACAGCTCTTAATTACATGAATAAATTGCTCATGCTTGTCCTAGTACAATATTTTAAACTGATAAATTCTTAACATCTCCAGGTCCACTTTACTATTAAAGTAGTACCTTTATATATTTTAGATAGGAGCCAAAGCTCTTTTATTCCATTTGGTTTTGAACTCACATTAGTCAGAAAATATATTTTTTTATTATCAATCCAAGTTTTTAAAGAACCTGATGTGTGAAAAGAATGGATGGAAAATCCAAGAAAGAGGAACTGTAGATTAGAAAATGTAGTTTTTTTAATCACATGAGTAGTTTAGAAGGATTTAATTCAGAAGAAATTTTTTGTTATTGATTTTTTTAAAGCTTGTCACAGTAATGGATGTCTGATGGAAGTTTCTGGCCTTTGGGACAATCTACTAAATTATATTATTGGCTTAAAAACGCTGGTCACTTTTTTTCTTGGAAGCTTTAAATTGTTCTATAAAATGATCTAAAAACCTAAAACTAAATCTGACGTACAATTTCTTTTAAAGGAAAGAAAAAGTTTTGCAGAGCAAGGAGACCAGGTTTGGTGATGAGTAGGAAATCATACCACAGCAAATCTCTGAAGCATTTCTGATTTTCCACGCAGCCTCAAGATGAGGCCTCCCATTCACCAGAAGAACTGAAAATATTCATATGCTGCATGGGTATCTATCATTTATGGATGTCAAACCATTCATATAAGAACCATGTCCTAACATTTTAAATTATATGAAGGATGCCCGAATAGGAAGAGTAATACTAGGAATCTATGTTCAAGAGGACATGAAGCAGACACCATCTTTAACCAGTTGACTAAGTATTTCGATAAGAGATGGTTTCCTCAGCTAAACATCTTTAAAGTTCCTAACAGGAGAAAGATGAGCTCTAAATATGCTAAATGCATCTGTATCTGGCTGATTAAAAGATATGCAAAATATCAAACCACCAACCTCAAATGCAGCTTTTTTCTCTACTTAAACCATTGTATATCTCCTCTTATTTGTATGATTTTTAAACACGATACCATGTCTTTTTCAAGATTCCAAACACTATTGCACTGTGGAAGTGTATGCTGATGAATGATAGTTCTCCCTATGCCAAGACTATCTAAAAGAAACATATTGGATGGGAATAAAATGAAGAAACTGGCAACAGATTGAGTTCTTGGCAGAGGAAGAATCATCACTCATCAGCATGCACTTCCATTTCCACAGAGTAATAGAGAGTTTGGAAAGCCAGCTAACTTCCTGTATCACCCCTTCTTGAATAGAAATTCCTGCCTCCCAAAATTCAAATGTGTTTCAGAAAGAGGAATCATCTGATCAGATTGGAAACCCTACCACTTCCACTTCATTCATCCCAAATCTCATTGAGAGCTCATACGTCACTCACAATGGCTTTTTCTCTCTTTTTCTCCATCAGTCTCTGGCTGCTCATGTTTCCCTCTTGACCACGCTTGCCATTTTCACGTCTGCTGGAAAACAAGAAATACAGACCCAAATGGATTCCAATTGTTTTAAATCGTAGAAATCAGAATCTTAATCAGGAAAATATTCCTAGAAACATACTCCTTGCTTGCAGGAACAGCCTCACCCATTTTACAATCAATACAGAACACCATGGGCTATTGTAGATTCACAATTATTTAGAGGATTTTTTTAAAAAGGTGGCCAGATAGCTACCAAATATTGGAGCAAAGAGGTAAGCAAATGTAAATGATCACATATTATATAATTAGAAAATCTGAAGATATAATCTTTTTAGGGCACAGGTTTTGGCCTTAAATCTTTTTACAAATAATCTTACATTTATTTCTATCCGTCTGAACACGGTATCTCTTTTTTTCCCATTGGTTCTCAAAAACCTTCTATGCATGGAGGGTCTCATTCCAATTCAGGAATGCTATCTATCCAGTAGAAGTTGGTATTCTCGAATCAGGGGACGAAGGCAAATTTCCCCAATTTCCTTTGCAGCTGTCATGGCTATTTTTGGTGCAGTTCTAATAGGTCCGGCAATCCACTGGAGTAGATTCTCAAGGTCTGGAGGAGGAACTAATTCAGTAATAATAATTCCTCCCACTTTTCTACTTTGCTCACAGGATTTTTGAATTCATCCCACTGTCTTTTAAATTAGCCTTGTAAGACGTAGCCCCCACTGCAATGGCAAAAATAAGGAAAAAGTTATAACCCTGCCTGAGAAATTTCTAGAAATTTAGTCTATACTCCCCCAGGCTGACTGAAGGGGCCACCATTCATACAGCACTGCATTATTTTAAAATGTAACTAAGGTGTATGAAATTTTAATGTGCAATACTCTGAATCATTGCAATCAACAATGCAAACCAATGTAATTGACTATGACCATTTCAAACCCTTCCCGCAAAACAATACTAATTGCAAATGAATGTACCTGAAAACCTGCTGGTTGACCGGAGACCTACTTCTGCAACATGAAGACTCTGAATCAGATCTGTTTCGGGAGCAATAGTGCAAATTGGTCCTAGAAAGAGCACTACTGTGTAGACATCTGTTGGAACCCAATGGACTCATGTAGTATTCCTCCTCCTCTTCCTCCTCTTCCTCTTCCAATGGAGAACCAATCTCACTGCAGCTGTCTTCAAAGACAGTATCATATTCAGGAGTTTTGAAGAACAAGGCCTCCTCCCCATCATCCAGGGCACTGTCCAAAAGACCAAAGTGTTTGGTCAAACTGGCTCTGATTTCTTGGTCCCTCAGCTGTTTGCTGCCCTCCTTCACTGAGCTTTTATCAAAACTCTTGTTGCTTTCCTCCTGATAGGGAACGTCAGGCACTTGCCTCTTGTGTTGGCTTTCTATATGGCTCAGGGGCTCCCAAGACCTTAGCACCTTCCTCTGGAGCGAATACTCAGGTTTCAAGACTTGGCAATAATCATGATCACCAAAAGACCGCGAGAAAGGGCGTTTCAACACCCCATGTTGCTCAGAGTGAGCAGGGCGAATAGCAGACCGACTCAGATGGGCATACAGCTCTGTCCGCACTGGTTGCTTTTTCTGATGCTTTCTGGAAATTGGCCTATGACTGATCATTGGTTGTGGCTCAGAGCTGGTGATGACAGCAGTCTTCTGGGCTGGTCTCTGGTGAATGTCTGGCTTATAAAGGTCCTCTTCCGAAGGCTTGTATGGAGGAGTAGTTGGTGGTGTGAGACCTTATCTCCCCCAAGGAAGCAAAAGGATAAAACTCTTTCAGTATAAGACCATGAGAGTAAAAAGACATCACTATAATAGGAGTTAGATGTAGGTCTAATTTTTAAACCATTCCCACCCCTTCGTTGAGCCTTCAAATCGCACAGTTGATCTGGGGATATGCACTGCTGTTTATATTCAGCCTTTTGCCTTTATAAGATGGCTACAGTGGTTCCAAAATACTTGTCACTCAAAAGATGCAATTGTCTTTTCAAGGAAGGAAAATATCAAACAGGGTTTAGGGGTGCCCATATTCCATTTCCTTCGTGTTAATGATTAAATACAGGAATTACTATCTGATAATCTGGTTTTGGGTACAATCTTTTCTCTATGGTTACATCTTTTAAAATAATAAACACTTAATCCAAATTCTGCCCTTACCTGCAGTGCCACACAGCTCTACAGTCAGAACTTGATCAAAGCTGCGCTTCCCGAGTGTTGATTCTCTAAAAATGAGAAGAAGAATAGAATGAAATAGTTACAGAAAAGTCAAGACATCCATTAAAAATGAGGAATTCACACAATGAAATAGAAAGGAGCTTTGAAAATAAAACGTCCCATGGGGAGGACATCTCATGGCTGTCATTTAAATGGCAAACTTTTTTAATGAGGGTAGATAAATGGGCACCCACCTTGTAGTACCTAATGAACTAGGGTCATCTCCAAATAGCTATGTAGGGAAGTTGACAAGCTTGAAAGGGACTAATTCTTTTAACTTCCATTTAAACTACCAAAAGGTCTCAAATAATCAATATAAACTAATAAAACCCAACCTGAAAACTTATACATTGTCTGTTAAGGTCCCCTTTACATTTTTACACATGGAACCCCACACTCCCATTACAAGGATTCACAAGTAAACAAACTTTAAAAGTCAGGGACACTTTTGAAATTTTGTGAGCATGTGGCTGGTATAGTCACAGAATGGTTGCCAGAAGAATCTTACTTATTCACAAATGACAAATGACAAAAAACCTTCCATTGATCTCCAAGCAAAAAAAAAAACCAAAGGCATTCCTGCAAATATATATTTGCACCATAACAGAGATCCTATAACTAACGTAGCACAGGTTTTTTTCACAGCTAATGTAATCCTCATGAAGAACTAGAAGAAAGCAAGTTATATTGTACTTTCAGGTTCATTCTAGTTAACATCTAGTCTCCACAATAAAGCAATTTGGCACACCAACGGACAAGTTTCTGAAAGCAGAGATTTTCTGCATAAAGAAAACTGCCTCGCTATGAAGCCATCCTATATAATTTAAATTCTTCAATGTTTGGTTTACATCCATCCAAACATCTCATTCTTCCTTAGCTTTGGTTACTGAAATATACATAAATACAGTTTTGTATAAACATTAACATGTCACTGTCAGGTTAATGTCTATCTGTCCATGCATTTCCTCCCCTTAAAATCTCCCTAACATAGAAACCGTCTAGCAATGATGGAACTTTATGATAATATGCAACCTGTGGTGAACATCCCAAGTTTGATGTGGCTTTAATCATAGAGTAAGTGATGCGTGTGTGTGTGTGTGTGTGTGTGTGTTGCACATCCCTTTCTATAAAACCTTTAGCTGCACTATGAAGTTCTTTACCCAGTAGTAGATTATTTTGACATTAAGCTCTTGCACCAGAAGTCCTCTTAGTGCACAAGCAGCTTAATTTAAGGATAGTTATCAACCAGACAGTATTGAAGGCACAGCTTGGTTATCAGGATTGCAAAATTCTGAGACTGCCATTTGCCAGATTTTTCTGGCTTCTGACACTTAGAGAGATCATCCTTTCACAAGATATATTTCGGGTACTGCACTTACGTTTGTGCCAAGGGCAATGACAGACACCGTGGTGCTTCTGAAACAAAGAACAGAGAAAAGCAGAATGATTCAACTGGCCATATCTCTGTCCATAAACTGGATTAGTAAAAGAGAAAGCAAATTATGGTCAAATGAGGTGAGCCATGGATGATACATGGTTTATCTTCTATTTTGTAAACTTGAAACCAGTAGATGAATTGTATTGGAGATGAAGGAGAGGAGATTAATTCTTCTTTCATGCAGTTTTTCATATTGAAATGATCCACCACACCACACTGAATTTTATTGTCTGGTTGCCACTCTATGATTAATAGAGAGGAGAGGAGCTTTGGGAAACATCATATGGAAAAGAATAAATCATCTCTCTCAATGCTGAAATAGTAATCTGATTCAGTTTTCCCCGTGTCTGTCCCTAATTTAGCAACAGAGACAGGAGGAATTATTTTCCTACCTTATATGACTGAGTCCTGAGTGGATGGATTATGACACAATTGGAACACAACAGCTCAGAAGCTTCTTGTTTCTAATGTGTGACTCACATGAAGCATACTGGGCTTCTATAATCTATTTCTTGTCAGACCTGGGTCAACTCAATTAAAACCAAACCTTTTCTTTGCTCCCACCTTTTCAATATACAATTTTATAGGAAATTATCTATGTATCTTGTTTAGGGAAAGAAATTTCTCTTCAACAGTATTTAAGATATTCAGACAAACTAGGAAGATATGGGACCATATCACACCAGGCACAATCCTTTTCTCTTTCAGAAATGTGGAAATGCCAGTACAGGAGAATGGCTGAGCTCTCCTTTCCTACATACCTGTTTGATGGCAGGGGGTGAAGCACTGACTCTCAATTGCTGCATAAGTGTCGTTTTCCCTGGAACTTTCTGGTGAAGGGGTCTGCAGTTCCATTGGGAAACTCTGGAATCCCCCATCCATCTCATCAGCGCCACTCACTTCTACTTCCGCTGCTGGTGCTTCTGTATCAAAGTTTTGCAAAGATGAGCAGAGGGCAGGCTCTATTGAAGCGAATGCGTTTGCTGTGGACACTGAGGACACGGTAGGTTCTGAGGGAGGTTTATCAAGGAAAGACTGCCAAACACTGAGCTCAGGGTTGAGTCTTTTAGAGCGACGCACTGCATAAATAGAGGTGTCCGCCTTGCGGTTTGACTTCCCGTAGGATCCCTGACCCATGGGAGTCCCTTGTTTTGCACCATCCTCTTCTGCACTTTCTTTTTCAGCCTCAGGCTCTACTTTGAGAATCTGTCTCAGTTCAGTTTTCATTTCGGGTATTATTTTGGTGGTGGGCTTATTATATCCATCTGTAAATTCCCTCCCGGTATTGTGAGGCGAAGTTCTTGAAGACTTGTGAAGCTGTGACCTGGCCAAGGAGGCATAGACAGGTTTTGCTAATCGATATGGCTTACTCACATCGCATGGGAGTTCTCTGGCAAGCAGTTCTTTCAGGATGGAAAATTCAGAAAGCGGAGTTCGGGATTGTTTGCAGTGCATGGAGAAATGCCAAGGGTTGGATGGGCAATTGTCATTCCCACAGAGTGGAGACTGCTGCAGGGGGGGATCTGACTTTGCTCTTTTGGAGGCGCTATGAAAAGGCTGGTATTTTCCCTCACCGGGGTGAATGGGGGGCAGCTTTCTTGGAGGAAGGCAATAAGTATGCATGTAATGGATAAGCTCCACTGCAGCATGAAGTTCCTTGTCTCCAGTGCCTTTCTCGGAGGAAGAGAGAGGAGGGGCTACACTGTTACCACAATTCGATGCATCGTTACTTAAATTGCTATCTTCTTCGTTTTGGATGTAATGTCTCTGGGATACGGAGCAGGTGGTAATGTTGTCGGCATGACACTTGTCAAGTGGCCCACTGTTTTTTCTGTGCGGGCAGTGTCTAGTGGTGGTGGTCGTAGTAAGATGTTTATGAAGCTCAGTGCAGTTCCGACTCTGAGCCTGGGGAAAAGTTGACTTTCTGTCATGGACACTTTCCACCTTCAAAAGCAAAGAAAAAAGGAAGTTAAGCTACATCCAAAATTTATCCATTTCTTTGTTCTAGGTGGTTAGCATATTACAGCAAATATCATTCAAATCTTTACATATTTCACATCACTAAAATGGCTGTTTCAAGTCTTAATTATATCATACTTAATTGAAATACTTAATTTAACTCTATTTAATTGCTGACAAACCAGTAAGATAACATTGTGTGAGGGTTATTTTACCAACCATCCATATCAAATGCCATAGATTCATATTAGGTAATAAAACAATGAAAGAATCATTCTCAGTGCCATTTCTCTATGACTTGAATGACAGAAGGTTCTGGCTTTAAATCAAAAACAAGTAATTTAACAGACAGAATCATTATGCTCTATTCTATTTCCAGAGAATTTGCGGAATCTGATTTTCTGGTGGCTGCTTATTATTTCTCTAAATTTGGCTTCTATTCCCACCGAGATGTTTATGTTTTATAGAATATTGTGCAAATTATTGTGGAAATGACTTTGGTTTATGCTTGAAATAACAATATCCAATTTTCACCATCATGGTCAGGGAGGTCTTCATAATAAAAAGAGGAATATTGATTTCTGATCCATAAAACAAGTGTCAAAGAGGAACAGAGTGAAATTGCAGCTTGCACAAGCAAATAACAAGTGTAAACTTCTAACAGAATTGTCCCTCTAGTTCCCTCTTTACTTTTGGTTGACTAAGTTGTTAGCTAGAATGATCAGGAACCTATTAAATTTTCCACTTGGTGCAGAGTTTGTCTCCCAGTTCATTTCAGGTTGGTTAAAGGCACCCCCACCCCCCCACTACTTTGGTTTATTTTCTACATACATTTGTTAAGTGACTGGCAAAAAGTTCATGTATTTCTTCTGTTTGGCTGTATGGCCTGTAGTATACACCTATGGTAATGTCATTCTTTTTTTCCTTATACATTAACCCATATGCATTCTAGGAGGCTTTCATCCTTGGTTTTATGCATTTCTGTAGGGAAGTAGTGATCTCTCATAACTAATGCAACACCACCTCCTCTTTTGTTAGGTCTGTTTCTTTTGAGCAGTTTATATCCTTCCAACACCACATTCTAGTCTTGAATTTCATCCCACCAAGTTTCAGTAATGGGATGTATATCTGCCCTTTCATCCTATATACTTATATTAGCTACATAACCTGTATCAAACCTATATAGCCATCATATTAGAACCAACAAACGTAATTGATAGCTCCAGAGATTTAATCATATAAGCTGTTTTTGCCTAGACTCTATAAGCACAGTGGAAAATTATCTTGTTTCTTAACTGCACTTAATTGTGTAAGAGTTGTATTTTATTGGGCATGTTGTTTTATTCAAAGGATGCCTATAACAACCATTGCTCTAATCAACTCAATGTGTTTGGCCTGGCTGGAATTTTCAAATGATTTCTACCAAAGCTTTGGCATTCTATTCTGTTTGAAGTCATTTATTAAGCACCAGATATATAGAGAGATTTGATTTCACATCCATAAATATGGGTTTAATGGACTAATATAGAAAGAAAGACATAATAGAAGGCCCTTAAGAATTACTTTTGCATCTATATATTGTTTCTTTTGTTACTGGGTATAACAGTCTTCCCCTCTTTGCACATTTGTGTGTTATAGTGTTTTGAACCTGTTAGTTATATTTGAAAAGTATAGTTTTTATAAGCATTTATGCACAGTATGGGCTGGACTTTCATTCTGATCCCTAAGGTGATTTTTTTTTTTTTACTCCCTGAATCAGAGAAGAGATTAGGTCATTATCCACCCTTCGCTGCAGGAATCTGTTATCTTTCATCACAGGCTTAGTTCCATAGCATTTTACATCACAGGTTGGCTTCTTTTCATTCTCCTCTTTGCCTTTTGATACTGGGCACAGCTGATAAAGTGCCAAGCCATGGGAGTACTTTCCCTTTCACTGTTTTCATTGCACAAGTTCCAATCCTGCAATTTGGATGGGATAAGTGGCTGCATAAAATGGAGGGGAGTAGAATCACAGTTGTGATGTGGGAAGAGTCTTGCTGAAGGGGAAACGTTCCTTTACTTTCATTTCTAGAAAATTAAAGCAGTGAAAGATGTGTGCATAAATATACTGCCTGAAAGGTAGAACAGCAGGGATGCGATAGCATTGCTAGGGGACTTTGGGTTTGTCTGGGACTATGGTTAAAAACAAAAGGCAACGTGCCTAGCATCAACCTTTGCATTTAACAGCACACACACACGTGTGTGTATGTGTGTGCACACGTGTGTGTAAGTAAGTATCTCAAGTTGCCCAGACATGATGGCAATGGTAAGAAACAAATCATTTAACTGCGATGCATAATTCAGTAGTTGCAGCTCAGCTTCATATATACATACCAATTTCAGCAGCTACAAAGATATAAGCTAGAGGGAGAATCACATTAACCCAGCAAGTAACCCCTGTGCCGTGAGTGCTAATTTCCAGTCTGTGAAACTCCATATACTTTTGGTAATTCTAGCCACTCTTTTGAGTTCATTTTAATTGAAATGATCAATAAAAATGAAAACAACTTAAAAGAATATCAAGAAAAAGTCATAAATGTATGTAATCTTAACGAGAAATACACTTAAACATCCATATTCAATATTTTCGCTCATAAAAGAGGTATTTGTATAGATGAATGTAATCTATACAAAAAAAACCCAGCTTAATATCCCTAAGACATTGAGACTGGATTAGAGTGGGAGGATCCTTAATTATAGGATTCTTCCAGCTCTTTTTCTATATTAGTATATCACTCAATTTTCTATACTTTAACAAAATAATAAGAAAATAAAAAGAAACATTAGCTTTGGGGGTGAGGGAAACAGATTGTATTATTTCTTGAACTGCATTGTGGTGTAAGTCTTTGGAAATATGGACAAACCGGTATCAGATTAAAGCTTTAATGCTTTTCCAGATTTCCTCAAAGACCTTTGATCATCTATGCACAATACAGGAGAGACAGAAATTTGCTTTGAACAAGCCCTTATCTTTGTTTCTTATCTATCTATCTACCCGCCTATATCAGGAAACAGAAAAGCCTGAAAGATATAAGCTGTTGACATACATTAAACTGATTCAGAAATCAAGAGTAGAGCCCAGAAGATTCTCAAAAGAGCTAGCAGGAAAAACAAGAGGAAAATATTATTTTTAAAAAGCTTCTTTTTAAATATTTCAGAAGTATGGTAAGGTATAGATTGCAGAGATTCTTCAGTCAATTTTCTGTCCTCATGACATATATAATAAACATGACATTAAGCACAGAAGACTTAATATCTATCCCCATTCCAAGCTTCATTACGCTCTGTCTTCCCATGTTCCTTATCTTTCCCTGTGCAATCCAAATTAATTTATTTAATACACTGCACAATTTCCTTCATCCAAATGAAAACCTTTAAAGGCTTATTGTGTGATTTTAAACAATTGGCTTTAATAACTGGATGGTTCCATCACTTTGTACATTGTATTCATAACAAATGACAAATCCGTCATATGGAGAAGGATCCAAGTTCTATCTTTTTGGCATGGCTTATCCAAAGTCTGCCTTTCTAATGCCTTACTCTTCAGGTGGATCAAACAGAAGGAGGGGTACAATCTTGCAGAACAACATTCCCAGCACCATTCTTAAAGATTTTGAAAGAAATAAGCAAATGGTTGCTGTGATGGTTTGCCTGTGAGAAGAAACGTAGGGGAAGGAGAGCTATAAATACAGAGAGAACAACTACTCAACCTTCATAGGAGTTCTGAGTGACAGAAATTATTTGGTCTATTTTCACTGGAAAGTAAAGAGGAAATAAAGAGGAAAAACTGACCACATCACTTAGAGAGTCCCTGCCAATAAGCACAATTAATGCTGAGCTAGTGATCTGAACATATGAAAACTGTGTAATATTCCTGGCAAAAATTTCATCTCACATAAACATACTCCACTATTATGTAAAGCTATAGTTGCCAAGAAGAACAATACCTTTGCGCATGATCGCTGAGGTCTGGATTTAGGAGGTCCTTGACGCCATATATTCCCCTCTCTTTGAACCTCATAGCTTGGAGGCACATTGGATGGTGAGAGAAGCAACTTCTTTAGCTAGAAAGGGAAATGGTGAAAGAAAGAGTCGAAATTCCTACATAAATGAACAGTAGTCACTTCTTTTTAAGTTCCTTAAATTCCCATACTCAAACACAAGCATAGGGTAAGTGAAGTGGAGATCCAAACTAACAACCACAGGGTTAGTTAAATATTTTATTTTAACAGCCTATCTCACCCCCACCACAGAATTATTTTAGCATTATTCATACAGACCCCCCTTTCTTCATATATTAGGAAGAATATAAAAATCAAAATATGAAAATCAAATATCAAAATCATACTCATGGCTGTCAAGGAAAGGTAAGAGAACAGAAGAGGTATGGTAGCTGATTTACTATGTTTAGGAGACAGCTTTCATTAACAAAGAGCATCTTATTTCTTTCATATAATTCTCAAAGATTTGGAATGGTTCCATGGATATTCCCCATTATAGAAAGTGACAGAGAATAAAGAAGTCCCCCCTTCCCCTGAGCATGAGTAGAATTTCATCATTTTCTTTAACAACAACCCCCCACCCAAAAAAAAGAGATAAAGAATCTCATGAATCAAGCTCATGAGGAAGATGCATCACAGGAGGACTGAAGACCAGCAATAACTTGGCAAAGCCAAGCTTTAAAAAAAAATCCTGAATTTATTGCTGCAGTTAGTCTAACTTGTCATCCCATGGAAATAATAAAGAAATAGTAACTCCGATACATTATGGTATCCCAAATTCTTAGGAAGAACTCAGTGCATATGGAGACTGACACCAGCTAAAGAACTGGCAACAGTGATTTCACATTTTTGTGTATATACTGTAATAATAATTTAAAAGCACAGCAAGATTTCATTAATGGGTGGAAGAAATAAAATTTGTTTCACATAATTGGATAAAGGTAGGAATTATATATTATCTCAATAAGCCCTGAAACAATGTTGACAATATAAACATTCTGCAACTTTTTGGAAATAGCTTAACTGCCAAAATTGAAAATTACTCCATATAGCAGGGTGGGGAACTGTGACTCTTTTATGACTTGTGGACTTCAACTCCCAGATTTGTGGACTTCAAATCTGGGAGTTGAAGTCCACAAGTCATAAAAGGACCATAGTCCCCCACCTCTGCTTTACAAGAAAGGCAGATTTGAAAGCTACTAAAAGTCACGATTTCAAAACACTCTGCAAGTCCTTTCCAAAAAAGATCCAAATTTTTTTGGAAGTTCTTTCCAAAATAACAACATAGGATGGGTATGCTATGGGCTAGCCATAGTGGTTAGGGTAGAATTATATTTCAATATTGACCTCATGGTACCTTAAAATACTAGCTAAGTTAAGCTAATTACAAGTATGTAGCATATTATTTTCTTCAGCCTAGAGACAAAGAAGTAGAAATTGAGGTTGAAAAATGAATATTTTTCAGTGTGAAAATTTCAAATTTCTGACCCCCTTTTTAAGTTAAAAAAAGAGAAAAAAGCACGTTCAATAGCAGTTTGTGAAAAGGTGCTGTTCCCACATTCAGAGAAACCAGGTTTTAAAAGGCTGCTGGTAGGTTTCCAGATTCATGGCTGGCAGTATTAAACTGGTTTCTGAAAATTTGGAATATTCTCTTTCCCCTTTATCCTAGGATAATTTGTGATTTATTTTCAGATACTAATTTTAGTATGAATCAGGAAGTAGGCATATGCTCCTGCCAAAGAAATCAATTGGATGTAACATTCTAACAAGGGTTTTAATTAATTAATTCAACAGCTCATGAAGCAATCTGAAGAAACATTTTCTTTCTTAGTTTTAGGTGGGTTTAATGATGTCTGTAAAACAGATATATTCCATTAAAAAAAAACCCAAATGCGAGTAAAAATATTATTTTTAAATAACTGATAACATTTCTTTTCTGATTAAATGCCCAGAATATGTCTGTTTTTAAAAAATAGAAATTCACATTCCCCTCTCACTCACTGAAGGCAAAATGGGAACATTAACCAACCATTGACTCTGGTGGGAATATGGCAGCAAAAACAACTTTTTAAGGATTGTCCAGAAACTCAAAACTCTCCTTAACAATTAAGCAAATGACAACTATTCAATTAGTTCCCATAACCAAAAATGTTAAACTTTTTTTCATACAATGTCGTGCAATGCTAATTTGATCCTCTAGTTGTAAACTTTCTACAATGACAAAATATGAAAATTATTTCCTCAATTTTGCAATGTATACATCACGTGTGTGTGTCTATGAATGTATGTATGTATGTATGTACATATACATACATACATTTACACACAGACAAAGATTTGTACTGTGCGTGTGTGTGTCTTTGTGTGTGTGTGTGTGTGTGTGTGTGTGTGTGTGTGTGTGAGTGATATGTAGAGACATACACAGGCAGATGTACACATTTGTGACATGAAAATCTGTACTTCTTACCACTAGATGCCACTATAACACTTTTAGAAATCATGACATTCAATAATGGTAGATAACAGGGAAGTAGTATGGATGGACAAGAGGCAAGAATCTACACAGCTATGTTCCTGGTATCCTGTGCAAAGGTTCTGCTTGAAATAAAGAATGCTCCTGTCCTGTAAAAGCATATTTTGGGAAAGGACATTATGGAGCATTGAAGTTTCAGAGTTCCATAATGATCTTTCCTTGTTAAGTGAAACCTGGATTACAAACAGGAATATTTTCTATTATCAGAGAGGCTGTCATCCATAATATTCTTTTCTTTGCTCTCACCTGCTGGTTGGTTAATAATACCACGTACTGAGGAATAGAAACTACAGAAAATCAACTGCAGATTATTCTGCTAACTCAAGGGAGGACTAGAGTGCATGCCTCAATTAAGAACTCAAAATTTCCCACAAATATCAGTTTTCCTTGGGAAAACAAGTTTCCTTTACAGGACCAAGTTTCAAGACCCTTGGAAATTATATAGGCACTATGTGAGCTAAAGAGTTAAACTCAATTTCTAACGACTACATAGACAACCATGCAACAGCAGTGTAATATCTTGTACTTCCCAGTGATACTTGATGGTCTCTCATCCAAGTACTAATTAGCTCAATTTTTATCTCATTTAATTTCCAAGACCAGCTAAGATTGGCCAGAGGCAACTATCAGCTGAGACTATGAAATCTCAGAACAATTTATTAAATTACTGTAATAGAACTGGTGATTTTAGAGAAAATGCTGCATAGCAGCTTGCTCTATATCATGACTACTCACGCAAAAAAAAAAGTCACAATTTACAAAATCATGTACATCTCCTTAACAGACATGAAAGAGTAACAAAGAAAAATGTAAGAGATAAGACAAAATGTTGAACAGTGGGCATCCAAATACTGCAGATAGTATTTGAAATAAATATAGTGGCCCTTGACTTACAATCACAATTGGGACCAGATTTCCACTTGTAAGTTAAGGTACCCATGTGACAAGACACAATTTTACAACATTTTCTGTGGTGGTCATTAAGCAAATCACTGCAGTCGTTAAGTGAATCAACAGTCATTCGCATTAAGCAAATGCCACGGCCGTAAGTGCAAACCCATTTTTCTGAAGGGCTTGCCGAAAACCAGCACAAAATGCCAGAAAACCAGCAGAAAACATTGCAAATTGCAGTCACGTGATTAGGGGACAGTGCAACCGCTTGTAAGGGCAATCCGGTTGTCAAGCAGCCAAAATGAGGGTCATGTGATATGAGGAGTAGGGTGCGTGGCACATTTTATGATGGACAGAAGTGCTTTGTGGGGTGTAAAGCATGTGTTCTGCACCAGTGGTGATTTCAAATGGTAAAGCAACCAGTCGTTAAATGGAGGACGACATGTATTATGATGTGCTTATGTGCTTTCATGCACTAGCCCGCTCTATGCCTTTCCTTTTTCTATCCCAATCATATTCTTCCTGATGAAGATTTCTACGGAGCAGATCAAATGAGAGCAACAAGGTGGAACATGTATACGTATACAATAATAGATACAACGCTTTTGTACTATTATAACTGTAAGCCTATAATGAAAAAATTCAGACCTTTGCTTCCTATCATACCCATGCAGCCGGATTATCAGAGGCGCATCCAAATCCACCTTAAACAGTAGGAAGTGGTTCTTACTAGAGACAGCTCATCAACCTCTTGGGCCACAGGAGGCCCCCTCGTGACTGGTGCAGCAGGATTGGGAGAGGGGATGGGTGAAGTGTAGCCGCTGTTGGGCATGTCCCCCTCGTCCATATTTTTGAAGACGGCCAGACCCATGTCTTCTTCCTGAATGTCATCCAGTGTCTCAGTGAGAGCTGCCAGCAAAGCTTCATTCTCACTGTCGATAATCTGCTGGAAAGAGTCAGAAGGACATAGGAGAAAAACATAAATTAAGAAGAGATGTTTCCAAAACACAGTGTTTCTGACAAGATACAAACTCACTTGTAATCGTATTCTAGTTATTTACACAACAGAGTAGCCAGATGTTTTTTTATATTCTTTTAAAAGCAGGCAGAAAAACTGATAATACCATGGCATATTTATATTCAATACATGCCTAACGTTAAACATACAGTAAATAGAAAGTTTGATCATACGGCTCTAAAGTTTCTTTGGCCCTTAGTCCAATAAACAAACAAACAAACAAAATGATTCAAATGCTGAGAAACATTGCATATCAACAACCATTACTATAATTCAGGAGATTTCTATTTACAGTGTTGTACAGTCATTCTTATAGCCATATCTCTCCTTGCCCCAATCACAATCTTGATATTTTAATACATACTAAAAACTGGGGATAGAGCCAAGAAGAATATATACATCTTTGATAGACAGTGATTGATCACACAATGTATTTACAATCCCACTGACACTAGCCCCAAATATAACAATAATAGGACACGCCAAATCATAGATTTAATGGAATAACACCTGTAGAAACAGGGTTCCTAGTATTGTCAGGATTTGATAGAATCAACCATAACTCAGTTTGAATTCAAAGAGGAACTGTGTTGAAGTTTCTTATTCCAGACAGTTACCACAATTCTTGTGCTGAGGTAAACAAAGGATTCAGAACACAAAATATATGACTTGTAGGCAACAAGTATGATCTATTCCAGTTTATTAAACCCCAGATAAGATCCCAAATTCATGCAATAATGAGAGAACATTAGGAGTAAAAATTTATGGTCTATCTATAAAACATTAAATGTTATCATTTTTGAAAATATTAAAAAACTTATGCTGTCCTAAGCAATTTAATTAGCATTAATTCTCATTGAACACAATGGACATTTTCTAATTAAAATTTCTTAGGATTAGATTAATATCTCTTTGATATCAAATAAAACATTACCCCTCAATTAATTGATGGCATCTCAAACTGCTACTATTTCTCCTCATTTATATTAAAATATTACAAATTGCAATAGAGTAGAGTAGTAATATAATGGAAGGGAAGGGAAGGGAAGAAAAGAGAAAAGAATATGTAAGGGTCTTCTAGTCTTCCAATCTTCCAGTCTTCTGGCCTTTGTAGCTAGATAGTACTGAAATGTGGTAATATTTTTCACTTCTGGGAAAATCTTTCATATAGCAATAAAATTGGAAACTGCGAAAGTACTCATTTTAAATCAATGCACAAAATCCAGTCAAAGTAAGGCACTTTAACTCCAACTTTCAATGGGAAAATTAAGAAAGTATTCAAATACAACTGAAGTAATGTGACACATGAATGCAGCACTATGCAACAGCTTCCACGTATCTCCGCCAGAAATTACTTAGAATCCATGCAGGTCAAGAAAAGGACTGGTAAACCTGAATTTCCAATCAAGATGAGCTCAGGATACTAGGATTGCCATATCTGGGCTTTGAAAGTCTGAGCAATCCATGGAAGGTAACGAATTAGAATTTTCCCCGCATCTTTGTTGCTGCATAGTGGCTGTCCAAATATAATATAAGATATATCTGATCAGGACCTTGTAGATCTTAGAAAAAATGAAGTTACTCAAAGTAATAAAAAATTCTGGAGCTCTTTAATTATATTATGGAGTATTATTGAACTGGAAGTTAGTAAGCAATACTGTATCTAACCTCATATGCCTTATGACATAATTCCCTTGTCACGTTGCAATACCTAGCTAGCATTTCAATGCTTAATGAAATGGTTCTCAATCTGTGGTCCATGGGCCTCTGGGGGAATCCATAAAGGCTTGAAGAAATGTTATGATTTGAAGTATTGAGTTAAGTATTGGGGATGCATGGTGTTGGTCTGTGGCCACAAAAGGAATTTAAAGGGAGTCCATGGTGAAGAAAAGGTGGAGAACCAGTGTCTTAACATATTTGCATGACTCTATGCTGCAATAAGGTACAGCCATCAAGGTGCTTCATTATTTAAGGATACTTAAAGAAAACATCTAATTCAGGTACAATAAACCCCACCCTTACATGTAATTCCTACACTACCTTTAAAGCTATAGCTGTGCTCACATGATGCCCTGAGATATAGCCAATTACATTTTAGCTTAGCCTGGGGTAAAAACTCCAGACTGTTTGATGTTTAAAATTCAGTGTGTTGTACAAACATGAAAATGGGTTAACAGAGTCAACTGTGATTAAATTCACTATGTGTGAGTCATGCTTATATAGTAAGTTTGCTTAAAAACACAACAAATAACAATATTATACCAAATATAAGCAAATACTCAAATCAAATTCAGACCCAGATTTACCACGAGAAATGCAGTTGCTTTAGCCAACTTCTATACCCTATTCAGATTCTCAGCCTCTGCTATTATCTCATTCATTATCAAATAAACAAATTAATTTATAATTTTGGACAATGTAAATTGCAGAGCCCTTTTTCCTGCATTCTCAGATGGAGCTGCAGAAGAGGAAAGAATGAAAAATTCTACACTAACCTTTGTTCTGATCCTGATTTGGACATAGCTGATAATCACATGTTCAAGTTATATGTAGTTGACCCTCAGCCTACCAGGCTAGTAATGGAAAGAATGCTCTAGAGACATAACACATTAAGTGTTGAAACCTGAATGCTGGAAGCACTGATATCGCACACACTGTCGCACAGACAAACACACACACACACACACACACACACACACAGGGGAAAAGCTTAGCTGTCTAAAACATTAGATACCCTAGTCTAATCCAGTTAGAGCTAATTCAAATACATGGCATAGTGTTTCCCACTGATGTTATTAATTCAAATTTATATGCAAGGTAGTTTCATTTACTGTACAACCTTCTTGCTGATAAGTGCATTTATTTATTTATTATAGGCTGATATAGGATTGTTTTCAACAAACTATGTACTGTATATATAGCATACTTTTACAATAATACTGTGAGATATTGTACAATCACTTGTGGGTCTTTCTCAAGCCCAAACATATGAACTGTTTTTCAGATATTTAAAAATGTAGTTTGTATTTAAAGAAGTAAAAAGTCTTCAGTGACTCTAAGCATATCTTTGGGCTATCTGCAGCCATTAATTACCTCATAATAGTGAAGTCATTAACCCCACCCCTCCCCCAAGTCATGCTACACATGATAGCACCAAGAATGCAGTATTATTTAAACGGTATAGGGTTTCTTGCCTAGGCAGAGGGTTGGACTAGAAGACCTCCAAGGTCCCTTCCAACTCTACTATTGTATTATTTGAGAAGATATTTTCCTTCTAATATTAGCAAAATACTTCTTTATATAGGACATCAACAGGATATTTTTCATGGTGCTCTGTGCATTCAATCTGTATGAAACACAAAGGCTTGCTCTGTTTATATTTTCCTGGGTGGAAAATACATATCCTGCAATGATGGTCTGTCAGTCATTCTGGAGTTTTTAGAACAACAGCATAAAGCTGCAAAGTGAAGGCACTATATCTTTCTTAAAGTTCTTAATGAATGAGCAGTTATAGTACAACTAGTCTGGCAGGTCCTGAAATCTAAGGTGATATTTATATTAAAAGAAGGAACAGAAAAGAACTAAAGACATGTTGATATGTATCCATTAATACACCTCACCTTTTGAACTAGGACAAAGTGCTTAATGCAAGGAACCAAATGTTTTTTCTGCCATTTTCTTTATGCTATATAATAAAAAGCAGTATCTACATTAAATAACTCATTTACAGTATGCAACGCAACTCGCCCAAACATAAGCACTTCCCCCACACTCTTTAATTTAATATGCCCCTTCTCAGTTACTTCTAGGAGGCTCTATCCTAGGAAGTGAAAATACCCCTATCACTGTAAAAATTGTTACAGGGGAATCAGCGTATACGTAGTTTCTTTTATTGTAAGAAATAAATAGCAATAATATTAGTTTTACACACGTCCTGCTGGGTCCTTTTGCAACATCCTGCAAGGCTAGGCTCTTATTAAGTCAAATCAAGGATGGATTGAGTGGGATTCTGAACAAAGCAAGATAAGCTAAGATTGTATGTTGTAAGAGTGAGCAGGAAAACCTACCTGGAAGATTCTGGTGGGGTGAGACAAAGCTTCTGCCCATGGCTTGACATGTTCTGGTAATTGGCAAGGTCTGGGTACTTGAAACTGTGGCATGCACTCTGAATATTAATGAGTGAATCATCTTTTCTTGAGCAGCACCAATGTATTTGCACTATTGTGTTAACATGCCAATTTAAGATTCTTTTTCTCTGCTCTTATCCAGACCAGCTTTGTACTACTTATCCAGAGCAAGACTGTTGTTCTTGCCATTTGTATCTATGTTGTGGGAGTGTGGGTTGTTCATTCATTCCTCCACAACTTTCAGCCATTTCAGGAAATTAAAATTGCAAACCCTTTTTTGCTCATACAGTTAAGCTTCTGCAGCAGATCAGTTAGAGGTTGCTTGGATAAGCTTCATTGCAGCTGGTCAGGCCTCCTACTGTAATTACACTCAGCAGTAACCAGAAGGGCTCCACTTACCACATTTCTATGCTGCTTTATTTAATGCATTTTAGAATTGCTATTCCCTGAAAAGGGCTGATTAAAACTCTCTCTTGAACCTCCATTAAAAAAAAACACAAGAAGAAACTCTCTAGATGTTATAGTAGAATCCAGGAACGGCTCTTACAACAGCAGCAGAAGTATCTCCTCCTCACTCCTCCCCTCCCAAAAAAGACTGAGCTGATGGGTGTCAGTAATGTTCTCATTGCTATTTGTAAAAATTGATGATGTACCTGGAAAAGAAAGAAACAGCCTTTCCAGGTTGTTACTGAGCAAAAATTACTGACCAGTAATGTGCTATATGATTAACCCTTTGCAGGCTAAAAATACGGTGAAGTAGCAAAGGGGAATCAGGAATTCTGCTTTTATTTTATTCTCTGGCTTAGCTTTCACATGGAGAAATAGGCATCACTTCTATCATGGCCAGTATGGCACCAGGGAGAATTGGCAAGAGGGTAAAACCACATATCACTTGCATGGAGCTAGTGAGTGCCTAATAGAAGCCTGGCTCAAGGGAAGCAGTTTGGCAATGAGTTTGACTACAGCTTTAATATACTGTTTCCATAGAATGCTTAGCTTTGCCAGCCCCAAATCCAGTCAGAGATCATAAGATTATACTAACTGATAACCCTATTTGGGGAACATAAAGACCCATCAATTCTCATCAGAAAATGCCTAGTGTTTACAAAGTTTTTGCATTGGGGAGAGTATTGGCAAGGCTTCATTCCATCACTGAAATTCTTCCCCAATGGCCTGTCAGGCAATCATAAACATGGCATGGTTTGGCCACTGCAGTCACTTGGTGTAGCAGGAAATATGTTCCCTATTCCCAGGTCTTCGAATTATGTTCGGTAATGGAGAGATTTCCTTTTAATTCCAACACTTTTCCTTAGGGGAGTAGATAGCCATATAAATTTGTTTAATAAATAAATAGTTGGTTTGATTGTGTTGTTGCTGCCATGGGGTGAGAATTTTAATGTTATGAGTCACCCGGAGTCACCTGTGTGTGAGTTGGGAAACCATATTAACTTGTATACTAAATATTCAACCTCTTTATTATGTTTAGTAAGTTGAATGACACATTTTGATGTTCTCTCAACACATTAAACTATATAAGATTTAGCCACAGGAAAACTGAAGGTAGGAGGAGCAAATGAAAAGTAATGCCTCCAATGTTGTAGGTCACCAATAGATGGCAACACTGACATGTTAGAAGTTGTGACGTGTTCTTTAGCATCTGCTGTTTTCACTCGGTGGAAAGTTGCTGTGAGAAAAGGTTATCTTGCTATTTATTCATGAAATGGAATCTTGTATTAAATACTCAGTGTACTTTCATCATGATTGAATATTTGTCTGCTGAAAGAGCCCCTCCAATTGAAATTCATCAGCAAATGCAGATTGTTTATATTGATGACTGTGCTGACATGAGTACTGATAATTTGCCCTGGCCTTGAGGAAAGGGTGGATGGATTTCCTCCAATTCATATTTATTATGTACTGTCTGGATTGCCATCTTATAACTATCTTGTATGGAAAATATATTCTTTACTACATTCTTAACTTGTTTTGTGGTGTTTTTTTTTTAAAAAATAATAATTTGTGATCTGCCCAGTCAGTTGGAGCTGTGTGGCATCAAAAACTGAATCAAATAAAGGCATAAAATGCATCATTGGGTAAAAAATATTGGGTCAAAAATATGCAAATATGGTGAACTAGAAAGAGCTGATGTGAATATTATGCACAAAGTGGACAACTTGTGCCAGCAATCAAGTTTCAGAGGAGAAAGTTTGATTAACTAATTAAGAATAATTGGAAGATCATTCAAAGGGAAATGGCTGTCAAGCTTGACATTTCACAGGAATGTGTGAGGTAAGTATTGATATTCTTCAAAATCAGAAAGTTTGAGCAAGGTAGGTTCCTCACAGGCTTATGGTTGAGAAAGCTTTAAGAGTTGAAATTTGCCAGCAGTTGTTGTCATGCTACATGAATGAAAGTGAGGAATTTCTTCACACCTTGATATCTTACAAAAAATGGGGCTCATTATTATGACCCAGAAATGAATAATCAATCTATACAATATATATTATCAGAAAAGTTCACCTATGTAAAAAACCTTCAAAAGTCAAGATCTGGCAAACGGAGCTATTCACATAGGATTTCACAGGATTTCTTTGAACCTACCACCACTATTAACTTGTAGTGCTACGTTGCAACATTCAAAGCTTTGAAACAGAATTTGGAAGCACACTCAAAACAATTTGCTGTAACATGACAACACTAGCCTCACCAGCCAAGAGGCAATTGTGAAGCTTCATCTTATCATCTTATACCATCTGGCATACAGTCCAAGATGGTGTCATACAACTTCTATCTTTTCCAAAAAAATTAAGAAACATTTTTGTGGGCATGTGGTGACTCAGAGAGCTTGAGGGATCTATCAGGACGTTGTGGAAGAGAAAACATGTTGAGTTCTTTGATGATGGCTTTATCAAGCTTGCTTATCAGTGGCAGCAATGTAAACAGTGGTGATTATGTGAAGAAGTTAATATAAGGTAACAAAATAGCTAATTTCAGGGATTATTTCCATTTCATATATTACTTTTTAAACTAAACTTACATTATGGTGGTTAGAAGCATTACTTTTCATTTGACTCCTATTGCAATTACTTGCAACATGCCCTGATTATAAGGGTACTAATTGTAGTGTGAATAAAATGTATCCAAAAGTGAAATATTGCACCACTTTGTGAAAACCCAGAAAGGAAAGGAAGCTATGGGTTGTGCAAAACAAAAAAACAAAACAAAACCCCTCTCATAAGCCTAGATATGTAATATGGTTTTAATATTCACTGGCTCATTGCTCCATCCACCCAGCACCATGTCTTAACTCATTATTTGTATAATGGGACAACATATATTTAGAAAGTACTGTGGAAGCAACACACAGAGAGCCTCGTCTATAAATATCCACATGCACAGAGATGTAAAGGTGATACTGAAGCTGGGGAATCAAATAAAGCAGCTTTCTGCAGGATGGAAATTAACATTCTCGAGTCATATAACTTATTCTTCCCCTGCACCAGCCTTCTCTGCATCCTTCTTCTTTAGTGCTCCCACCTACAGAAGAATAATCCATCATCTTAAAAAAAAAAAAGCTGGATGCACCAGGCACCATCCTGTAATTTCCCTTCAATAATAGATCACAAGAGGATTGGCTCAGTAACCCTCTCCTACTCTTCCACTTCCTCATTAGCTTTACTACACTTGCTCCATTTAGAAACCAAGTGCAAATTAATGGAGCACTAATCATGTGCAGAAAATATATTAATAGCCTGGATCCCCTCCCTATCCACAGCCTCTTTTCCTCATTTTCCTCATACTGATCTAGGAAGGAACAAAAAAAAACAGGCTTCAAAATAAGGAATTAATAGGCTTATGAAGCTATTAAGTAGAGTATCCCAGGTGCTCCTGTTAAAAGAGATGCATAACTAAGCTAGGAGTGAGCTATATATAGACAGATAAGGGAATTTCTTTTCTTTAAATTTGGTTGAGTAATTTTTTTTGCAAGAATTTCTAAAACAGCTGGGTTTATACAGTGATATATATATATATAAGCATGTAATTACATATACAGTGCGATAAAATTATAACATTATACTGTAGATTCTCATTCAAGACCACTACATTGAGAAGAATGAAACCAAAATTCACCCGATCAGCTGAAGTCACATAGGACAGCCACAATCAAGTTTGAAATATCCAGACGCAGAAATATTTTAACTTGGTACTCAAATGTAGACATGGTTAGTGCAAGTCAGATTTGCCCTTAGAGGCATGATCTGAAGCCTGATCTCTTTCAAGGAAGTCTGTCCTCTATTTCTCTAACCAAAGGCATCACCTGATTCTCTTAACAAAGAAGGAAGTTGATATAGCAAGCACTTAATGAGTTTTGAAATAAAGGAGCCCAGACAAAAATGCAAAATGTTAAATTCACGTGGCAATCCTGGATCCAAAATTATATCTTAGAATGTGTACTTTCTTTACAAAGGGCACGGAGCTCTGTTCAGAAAAAAGATGTACACCAAGATCCTTCTGAATTGCTTAGCCCCCATTTGATATTCCCTTCCAGTTTTCTACACATCTCCCATGCTCTTGATCGAAATGATTTACTCTACTTTTTTTTGCCATGATTATTAAGTGAAGCACTGCAGTTTTTAAGTGCCTCATAAAGTTAAGGAAATCCAACTTCCCCTTATTGATTTTTCTTATTGGAAGGTTGCAAATGGTGATCACATGACCCTGGTTGCTACAACAAATACATGCTGGTTGCCAAATGTCTGAATTTTGATCACGTGACCACATAGGGAAGCTGCAATGGTTGAAAGTCTGAGAACCAGTCGTAAGAAACTTTTTCAATGCCATTGTAACTTGAAAAAGTCACTACACAAATATATGTTAAGCCAGGAATGGTCTTGTGATCAGAGGTGGTATTCAGCAGGTTTTGACCAGTTCTGAAGAACCGGTAGCAGAAATTTTGAGTAGTTTGGAGAACAGGTAAATACCATCTCTGACTGCCCCTGCCCTCATCTATTCTCTGCCTCCCGAGTCCCAGCTGATCGGAAGGAAATTGAGACTTTATAATATCCTTCCCCTGCCATGCCCACCAAGCCTTGCCCACCAAGCAACACCACACCCACCAAGCCGCGCTCATAGAACCGGTAGTAAAAAAAATTTGAATCCCACCACTGCTTGTGATGTTTTACTTTACAACTGCACTGCTTAGCAACACAGTTGCTGGTCCCAAACTGCAGTTGTTAAGTAAGGATGACTTGCAGTTTTGCCCTTGGCAGCTTTCCTGCAGGGGTACGCAGCAACTCAGAATGGCTGTTTAACTCAATCAAGATTAAAGTAAATACAGTTAACATGATTACTTCCCTTGTATTTAATCATTCTCTCTCCACTCCTGTCACATTTGAAATTACAATTTTGTTGCAATTTTTGCATACACCCAAGGTTTTCAGGAGCTGAATGCACTCTGGGATCCCAGAGTGACACACTTCTTAAAGGAAGGGGAAAACCGTGCTGCACAGCAGGCTCCCCTCTGTAACAGGGGATCTCTTGATAATAGGATACCTGAAAGAGCTCAGAGTCGTCTGTGCTGTACTGACTGGATTCTGTTTCGGAGTGCTCACACCACCACTGGAACTCGCTGAAGCAATTGGCTGAGTCAAAGTCACTGGTATCCAGCGGAGACAAATCAATCTCGGGAAAATCAGAATAAAGGTGTTCCTCACCAGAGACTTCGTACTATGAAGGAAAGGGGGAGGGGAGGGAGAGAAAGAATAATAGTGAGTTTTGCAATGTATAGCACCTGTCTACAAAATTCATGATTACTTCATGGCAAATAATACACTTACATTAATGCAGCTGTATGTGTGTGTATGTGTGTGTGTGTGTGTGTGTGTGTATGTATGTATGTATACATACATAAATACATACATACATACATATACATACAGATGGTAAAAGTTTTTGGCCGTTGAACTTATCAGTCCTACCACCCCCATGAAAAAGAGTGCAAAAAGGGCAAGTCTTCTCGGAACAAAGGAAGCTTTTAAATAACTATAAGCTATTATTGACTCTTTCAAGTTCTTAAAATGTAGGATTTCTGCATTTCCTTATTTAGGTATGTTTAGCCTGCTCTATCATCATCATCATCATCATCATCATCATCATCATCATCATCATCTACTTTATTCATTAAACATGAAACTCAGCCAACTGAAGATTCAAAAATGCATTACAAATACCAGTGACTGGTGCTACTGGTTGATATGGTTTGCTGCCAGCATCCTAGGTATCAACCAAGTACTTTCTTAAAATATAAGATGTTCCGAGTAGCGCAGTTTTTTGCAGTTCCGCTGGTGTTATTGCAAGAAGCTGCAATTTGTGGATGTATCTTGTAAAATTCTTGGACACGGTGCCAAGTGCCCCGATGACAATGGGTATCACTGTTACATGGTTCATCCATAGCCGTGTAGTTTCGATGGCCAGGTCACGATATTTCATTATTTTTTCTAGTTCTTTTTCTTCGACTCTGGCATCTCCAGGAACAGTGATATCAATAAACTGTATAACTGTATTTATTTATATTTATATTATTTATATTAGATTTATATTATATTAGATTTATATTAATTATATTATTGTTATTATTGTTATTATTGTTATTATTGTTATTATTGTTATTATTGTTATTATTGTTATTATTGTTATTATTGTTATTATTGTTATTATTGTTATTATTGTTATTATTATTATTATTTTAAAAACAGTTTAACAGCATGAAAATGTGATCAATAAGAATGTAAAAATATAAACGGGCAATATCACACTAATCCCCTAGGGCTCTCTGTGGAGGAGAAGCTACAAATGAAAGCCCTAGAAAAACAAAGGTATTTCTAAGCAAGCTTTAAACAGAGATGGACAATTTGTGGTATGCAAACTTTGAAAGACCTTTTCTAAATTTGCCAACCATGCTGCTACACTTTTGTCTAACTAGGCTGAGAAAGAGGATATGTGAGGACAGATGCCTTACTACAACCTTTGGATTTACAAAAGCTTGATCTTTTTATGAAACAGTGCATTTGGTCAATCCATGCTGCACATCATTTCCTCATTGCTAAAAGCAGTAGAGAAACCTTGTCTTAGGACTGCTGGATGAGAGAGGTTTCATGTGCATATATGGTATATGGAGGGGGGGAGTGCTGTATGCATTCACACATGTACAGCCTCCATCTCACATCTTGATATCATATGTGTTTCTTGGGGCTGAAAAGAACAACATGCAGTAGTGCAAGGACAACATATAATAGCACTGCTTTACAGAAACTGAATCACTTAGCTGCAATTAGACCTTTTTGAGAAATTGCCTACAGTGTTAGACTTATTTTTCATGCCAGAGGCAAACATATTATTTTCTACCTGTTATATCTGAAGGAGACATATATTGCTAATACATAAGTAATTGAGAAACTGAGTGATTTTACAACTAAAAATACAATAACATAAAATATAGTCCAGGCATATTTTAGAGCAAATTCATGAGTAATGGGGTAAAAAGGAAGAATTATCATTTTACAAAAAAAATCAAAACTCTTTTTTTTCCTTGTCACTTTGAATGCAAATTTAAATAGGCCAGGATTGGTGCCCTAATTCACCAATGCTGAATTAGGGCATTGCTACCACTTTTTTTAAAAAATCATGGGGTTTCAGATTTTTTACTATAATTAGGTTTTCCGAGTTTATCTCCAGATTATTGGCATTTAAATACATGGAAAAATGTGACTACTACTATCTGATTATATTTATTCACTTTAAATAGATGTCTAACAAAAATTCTACAATAAACAAAATAAAATGCTTGCTACTAATATTCTCATTTAACTACTACTATTTCCATTTGGGAATAACGCTGCAGACTCGGCCAGTTTTCTCAGAATACATTAGTTTTGTATTTCCTACATTCACATATAACTATAACATTATGGAGATTCAAAATTTAACAATTCTTTGTTCTTAGAAATACATTCCCACTGTTTCCTAGTCTCAGGAGGCTTGAGACTTCCTGAAAATAGTTCTGATGGTTCCTTTCTTTTTCAGGGAGGGAAAAAAAGAGAGGGAGGAGTTATTGGTGACAGACAGCAAGACATTTTAAAGTCTGTGTCTGCTCATGGAAATAGAATCCCCTCCAATCACCTTTTACCATAATATTTCAAATTAAAAATAGCTTCTTCCAATGTTACATTATGCATTAAACAGAATTACAAATTCCTCCCCCCCCAAAAAAAAAGAGTTACACCTTAAGTGAAAAGAGAAATTGTAGCAGGTGGCAATAAAAGATTCTGAACCTCTTTTTCCTGCGATATTTTTCAACTGGATGTTATAAAAAGATGTGATTTAAGAGTTTGCTCCATTTTTTTAAAAAAAACAACAACATTCCTCTGTTTTCCCTCATCTTCTATGTCATATCATTTTCAATGGTTAAGAATGTGGGCAGAAACAGTATTGATTTCATTGGCTAAATTTTAGATGCTTTGGATAGTTTTCAAGCTGAAAAGAAGTGAAGAGGAGGGGGGAGATTTAATTAAATAACATAAATAATAAATAGGAAACTCTCTTGGCCACAAAGACATGTGTTAGAGTAGTCTTCCTCAAACTGATATCTTCCAGATGTGTTGGACTAGAACTCCCAGTATAAACAACCAGGGAAAGTGAACTACTGCTCCAGAAAAACTAGAGTTCCAGCACATTTTTTGTTTCTTAAGGGAAACAACTCCAAAAGCACAATGCAGCCATAAAAGAATAACAAGAGTTACCATGAAGTAAGATGGGCGGCCGGTAAATTTTACAAACAAACAATCTTACCACACCAGTGAGGAAAAAGGGAAAAATCTTAGAGGTAATTACAGTGGTGCTTAAAAGTTGATAAATCTTTTTAATTATTGATATTATTGCATAAAGATGACCTAAAACATGATCTGTTTTTGACACAAGTTGTAAAAGTTGATTTAAAAAAACCCAATTAAAGAAATGAGTCAGAGACATTATAGTTGTTCAATTATTGAGGGAAATGATTCAAAGCTACCAATACTTGTATGCAAAAAGTATGTGAAGCTCTAAGGATCAGTAGTTCATTTGAAAGGTTAAATTGAGTTAGCTGTTTCAATCAAAGACATAATCAGGTGTGAATATGGGAGGTCCAATTCTATTTCGAGAGTTCTTGATCTTCCAACCCAGGTATGAGGAACTATGTCATGGCCCGGAACAAAGGAGATTCCTAAGGGTTCTGAAAATAGTTGTTGATGTTCACCAGGCTGGAAAAAGTTACAAAACTATATCCAAAGAATTTGGTCTCCACCAGTTCACTGCCAGGCAAATGGTACACAAATGGAGGCATTTCAACACCACTGTTATCCTCTCCTGGAGTGGTTGACCAACCAAAATTATACCAAGTGGACTTGTGTGAAAAAAAGGTCAACTTTATGCAAAAATGTTGAAATTTCAAAATGGTTCATAAACTTTTAAATGCCGTCAGAAGAGAAGCATGGAAGCATTTGAAGCTCATGATTTTGGTTCAGTAGACATAACAATGGTCTCCATTCTCTCTGGCTTTTATTTTTTTTAGCTTTTCTTTTCCTCCTGATACCTTTCACCTCAAAGCTCCATCCTTCACCTAAATGTAGCTCTGACACACTCAAGGTATTAAAAGGCAATCCCTTCAAACTTCAATATTTCCTTGTCCCTGGTGACAATCTCTTTGTATAGAAACAAGTTTCTCTAGACACCTATTCAATAAAGGCTCTAACAATCCATTGTAATTTTTCCTTCTCCTCAAACCTAGCCAAAACACAAGAATAATAGAGCAAAATCAATGGCTGGCGCACATAAGGCAATCTACGCTCTAAGAACTGAGCTAAAAATATCCAGTCAATCACAGAGAGCAGCTGAGACCAGCCTTACTTCTACTACATTCTCAAGGCATACACAACCGCATTAACGTTCAACACAAAGCAAGTAACCAAGGGCAGAGTAATGCTGCACTGCACCATTAATGCTAAGTTTATGATAAGTCATGGGTTATGTTGGAGGTTTCTACCTTTGAATATTCAGAATGAAGAGTAAGCAGGAAGAGGATAACTGTTTTAATGTTAAGGCCTGCCTACATAATGGTTTATGAAAACTTGTGCTGTACAGCACGGCTATTATTTGATTCTGGGGGAGAATATGATTATTTTTAAAATTACATTAAGCTAGCTATATAGAGTGGTATTTTTACATAGCTATGTGTAGCTTTATTGCTAATTGTTACATTGATTTTCATCTCTGCAAGGGGAAACCTGGATCTCATTCTAGTTCAATTCACTAGTCCACATTGGAAAATGATGTCCAATTCTTATTTCAACAGTGAAGCTATCTTGTTCGCAGCAAATATTTTGAGATTGGCAAACCATAACAACAAGGAATAACTGTTCCTGATCACTACTTTGCTGGTATAATGCTCCTTCCACATTCAGTGACTTCAGCAAGGAAGGTTCAGCATTTGGCTTTTTTTTAAAATCCAGTAAGTAATCTGCATTCTTTGTTTCTGTAATAACCAGTAATAGCATTTAAATCACTGTCCAATAAATTAACATTCATGAACACACACACACACACACACACACACAATGTTCTAAACCAGAGGGAAAGCAAATGTACTTATTTTGTACTGTCTAATCATAACACAAGATCAAGTGAGCATATGAAAAACCAACTGCTTTGAGTTTTTCCAAGTATCTCTAGAAAACAATCGATTTTCATAATTGCAGAAATGCAAGTAACAGAATACTATTCTTCCCCATCAGTATTCTTAGTTCTCTCATCTAGGATAGATTACAGTTGGCTTCTTGCAAAAAAATGGGATTGTCACCGTTTTTCAATTTAGTTTGGGATGTAATGCCCCATGGTACAACAAACATAACTGTAAACTATTAGTCCTCTTTTTCTCTGTGAACATCAAAGGCAAGAAAAAACATTTGGTCAGAAGATTATGAGGGAAGATCTTGGAGAAAAAAGGAGTACTGAAAAGAAATCAAAACTGAAAGCAGTATGGAAAAAAGTTGCACCTGAACTCTGCCCAGTACGGGAGAGATAATCACCAAAATGCATACTTATCTGATTAAAATAGCCTTGATGTTTCACCGCCTGTTCCTCATCACTGAACTCAAGGGTAATTTCAGAAGCTCTCTAATACACTGAAGATTAGGGGAGCAGCATAGCAAACCGAGTAAGAAAAGGAGCTTAGCTTGCTCTTGTGCTTTAACAGAGCCTCAGTATGAAAGAAAAGCAATTGAATCATTTTTACAACATGGAAGTAAATACCATAATAACTGAACAAAGTCTAGTTTAGAAGCAAAATAATTTCTCAATTATCATTAATTAAACTATCAGGGTTTAAAGAGAAATGTATTCGTATTCTTGTTATAACATAAGGCATGCATGCAACAATCTTGCATAGAGATTGTAAGATTTGCCAGCATACCAACTGATGTCTGGGCCTACTCACTGTCACTCTCTTGAATTGTTGGTGCACACCCCCGAATACAAATGTCAGGGACATTTTTTTCTATTTAGTTTCTGCTCTTCTTTATCAACATTTAGGGAAGAGGGAGTCATGGCATTCCAACTCTATACAAGTATCTATATAGTACAACTTGTTCAAGACTAGCAATCCTCTTCTGCACTCAGGTTGATCAAGAAAGATTAGCAAAATATTGGATACACTTTAGAATTGGAGATGTTTAGCATTCTGAAATGAAATAAGAATGACAAGTATATGAATCATATTCTGTTTTTTTGGGAACCTCTGATCCATACCTTCCTTAAAAGAATGGTTAGCATTTACACTTTATCTTCAATCATTCAAGCAATGTTGCCAACAGAGAAGAATATAATGCCAGAAATAACTATACTCGTTTCCCCCTCTCCCCCAAAAATGAAGGAGCTACAATTAATTTTTGACTTAAAATGAACTGCAAAATAAGCACTTAATCCCACATTAGGAAATTACTGTATACAGTAAGAATTCAAACTGGAGCTCCAAGATCGCAGTTGATACTTTTGCCGCCTAATGATCCTTTTGGACCTAAACGTCCCGAAGAGATGGTGACAGGGAAGAGTACGTCCTGCTCATTTCAGGGACACCGCAAAGTCCCTGATTGATCCAGGAGAATCTCTTTTTGCCGACGACAGAAGCACAACCATTGAAGCTGCTGAAGTTGGGACAGCTCTGGAACGGGAGGAAAACGGAAAGAGATAGTGTGTCCATCTGGTGAGGAAATCGTATTATTATAAAAGAGACTACCTCCCAAAAAATTAAAGCTAAATTAAATTTGAAATCAGAAGAGAACAAGCGGTGAAATTAAGCTACATTGGAGAGTGTGTTATCCTTTTTTAAATTTTCTTTTATGGATGGAACTTTTGCAAATGTTTCCTATTCTTTAAATTGAACGGATTAGTTTTTCTTCTTCTACTTTTTATATTCTTTTTTTTAATACCTATGGATTAAAATCTTTTTCCTTATCTTTATAATGCTGGATTGGATGGATTTTTTTTTTTTGCTCCATTTAAGAATTTTGTTTTCTTTAAGCCTGGAATATAAAGAAGATATAAAAGGAATACAAAGAGGGCTGTAATAACAGAGGGAAAGGAAGTAACGCTGCCAATTGGAGCCTGGAGGCTTGGAAATATTGTCTTTTCTTTTTTCTCTTTGATCATTTAACTTTGTATTTCAAGGTTCCTCAGCTTGTTTACAGAGAGTGATAGTGAGAAGAGCATGGGTTGTTTATACAGGTGCTCTTCGGGAGCTTTAGTGGCAGCTGGAGTGGAGTGAAAACAAAGCCTTGTCTTGAAAGATTATAAATGAACTTGCTTTAAATTTAATAAAAAGTTTTGAATGCTAGAGTGTCAGTGTTTACAAGTTGGAAGAATGGCGCAACATGAAAAAGAAACCTTAGCATTGCAAAAGATTATGTTTGAAATTCAAAAATTATTAGAAGTAACAGAGAAAATTGAGAAGAGATTGGAGAACATAGATCGTAGAACAGTAAAATTTGATGGAAAAATTGAGGATGTTCATCAAATGAAGAAAGTGGAGGTCAGAGTTCTAAAAACTGAAGGAAAAAATAAAGAGACAAGAAAATTGTTGATACTGACAGTGAACTGAGCGTGGTTGGAAATGGAAAGAGTGGAATATGGAAAGGGGAGATAGATGGATTGGAGCTCTATCCCAGATTTCAAAGTACATAAGAAGAAAAGAGAGAAGAATTGATGGAACTAAGGAGAGAAATCTTGTCAGTAGCACTAGTGATAACCAAAGATAAGCTGATCGAAGAAGCAGATGGAGGGTTTCGAGCTTATACAAGATATGCAATAAGCAATAAGTTGTGAAGAGAAGTCCATACAAAACTTACTAGGAAATAACCAGAATACTAATGCCACAAATGGCAAGAGACATAAGACTGCACTATTATTGGAAAGACACAGGTTGATGTAATGAAAGCTTATAATAAAAAAAATTAAGTCAAATTTAGTTAAATTTAGAGCATTATGTATAAAATGAAGTGATAATGGATATAGTTAAATAATTGATTGATAATGATAATAATGCATATATATGTATTCGTTTGATAAGAGGTAATTTGATATAATTTGCAAATGGTGACTACGAAAGGAGGTTTAGAAACTCTGTTATTAAATATAACCAAGTTTTATTTAGAACATGTTATAAAGATGTAATGTTACTGGATTATATTGGTAAGAGCTAATGGAATGCCATTATGTGGTTTTGCTTTAAATCTGGAATATTTTATATAAAAGGACGTAAAAACAATTCTAGTCAAATGAAGGTTGAGGTATGATGATAGTAATATATATAAATATAGTTGATTTAAAATATATGATTTGATATGAATTGTAGGTGATGACTGTGGAAGGGATGCACGGAAGTTTTTGCAATAGATACACTTTCTACAATTTGTAATAGAAGATGGTTTTGTATTTTTTTCTGTTTTTGTGTTTTGTCTGTGTTTATTCAAAAAAAAATCTTTATGAAAAAAACTGGTCCTATTTTGATTAGGATAGATTACGCTATACTTTACTTAACTTGATGCTTAATCCGACCCTTGAGATTTTTTTTCACTTGTTCAACACCTGTTGTAGTACTTAAGACCATTTTTCTTTCATTATTTTTTCTTTCTGCACTGTGGAACATATATGTTTTCATAATATACTCTGCCTTCCTTAAGGATCTATCTATCATCTATCTATCTATCTATCTATCTATCTATCTATCTATCTATCTATCTATCTATCATCTATCTATCTATCATCTATCTATCTATCATCTATCTATCTATCATCTATCTATCTATCATCTATCTATCTATCTATCTATCTATCTATCTATCTATCTATCTATCTATCTATCTATCTATCTATCTATCATCTATCTATCCACCTACCATCTACCTATCTAATTTTATTTTAGAATACTGTAGAAGACATATGTGCTGGTTTAGAAGATATTATACTGGTATATTATGTTTGCTTTTTCTAATGAACCATTAAAAACATTTGTGGTTGCGGCAGGATATAAATTTGATACATAAATAAATATATTTTCATATACACTGCTATTATATTATATGTATGAAGACTTTTACAACTATGTGAGTTCTTCAGTTGTCTTTGATATGTCACAAGGGAAGAAATCCTAAATTGCAATCACAAGGCACAGCTGACACTAGTACATAGGATGTCCTTTGATAATCTCTACAGTCATGATGCGTTCTCACTGCCAACAGAATTGGGTATAAATAAACTCCTGCAATCCAATGCCTCTTTGGGCTACTGCATGCTGAGATCAGCTGCAAGATTCAGCTGGTGTCCTGGCAATGCCATGTTGTTTAAGTCCAGTATAGCAGTCACCTGGGAAATTTAAAAAAAAATAGTATTCTTTGCTACTGACTATAAAAATGCATCCATCCAAAGTCAACAAAAGCAACTGTCTGTTCCACTGATGTTGAATACAATTATTTGAGTGTTTGGTTTTCAGTAATTTAGTAGCATAATTCATAACTACAATAGAATTAGCTCTTTAAATTTGTCAATCTAGATTAACAAATTCAAATGTAATCACAATTTTAGCCTTATCCTACAAGACAGCAGCCATGTTTTACTGCATTTCCTGTCTATCCTTGTTCTGTATAACCTACTGCTTTAAACATTTTTTAAAAAGGAAATTAGGTTGCTGTCACTGATATGACCCAGGTCATGTAAAGGATAAATAGTGAATCATGATCCATCAGTGTTAGACTAATGGCCCCAGGCTCAGGAATCTTCTCCAAGCCAATGCTGAGCCTCATTCACCTGTAATAACAGCCACGAACTAGACTAATTTATAGTTGACTGCTTCTGGCAGCAACATGTATTTTGTTTCTGAGTACAGTTTTCTTCCTTCAGTGCTTTAAAAATGTGAAGAAATACACAACTTTGGCCACATGCCTTGGAAGAATAAACACTTAACAAAAACCAGAATAAGTGATATTTCTGATTTTTTCCCTATTTATTAGACATAGACAGGTGGAAGCTACAGAACTCTACTCTGGAAGAGTCTGCACTTGGAATGTATCTTGAGTGGTCCACTGTTCATCATTTCCTTTTACTGCTTGTGAAAGAAGTGAACTTTGTTCTAATTTTACCCAGGAGATTGCAAGAAAAGCAGCCACTGGGCCTTGGAAAGCGGCCAGAATAATGGTTGGGAATTCTGAACCATCTTTCATTCCAGACATTTCATTCATGTGCACTGGAGCAAAAAAAAAAAAAAAAAAAAACCAGACTGGGAGTTCAGTAAAATCAGATCATTACCCCCCCCCCTTTTTTTAAAAAAAAAATCTATTAAGGAAACCTAAATGGCATTTGCTGGATAGGATCCTCATGGCACTCTTCTTTGGAAAGGGGACAGAAAATGAAAAACACCCAGGAGCTGACATCATGAGATCAGCATGGTTTATAAATATTTTAGGTAAATGTTAATTCTCTCAAAATCGTTTCAAAGGATCTCAGGTAATCAGATTTAAAAGTTCTTACATAGTTAGACTGGAGAGCTATGTTAGTAATAGTAATTTATTCTTGCATAAATAAGTCAACGATCGAATAGTATACAGTTCACAGCTTCGTCTGCAAAAGAACAGGGGATGAGAGGGCTTTTCTACTACAATATAATGAAGATAAGATTTCAAATATAATTGAAATGTTATGTGCTAATATGGTGTTGCCATCTTTCAGGAACAGCCCAACATTGGATTTGCTTTTGTCAAATGGCAAATCTAGCCATGATAAAATATTCTAAGCCTCAAACTCTGATTTATTAATGAAGCCACAAAGACATCTACACTTCTGTCTGTTTGCACAGCAGTTGGGCAATTCATCTTCAATGAAGTCATCACAGTATTATCCTAACGCCGTTCTTTAAACAGGCATTTCCTGTAACTGATAAACAGTCATGAAAATGGTTGATTAAATTAAAGGAAAAATAATCAAGAAATTGATCTGTGAGCAGCAAAGCCCTTTCCACACTAGACAGGCAGACAATGTCTAGCTAGATGTAGCACTGAAATTACAATTCTTTTTTGAGATTTGTGACATGAGGAACAAGATCTGAATAGAAAATGCAAAATGTACTGGCTTGCTCTGGGAAAGTTTTTTTTCTGAATTTTCTGGTAATTTCTGACTTTAATATAGGCTAATGGATGACATCTTAATAGATGTAAGACAACCCCTGTGAACTTTAGGGTAGGATCAGAAAAATGGAGCTCTCCCCACGAGAGGTTTTGTGTGAGAAAGATGAAAGGTTGTACTGATCCTTGCTCTAAATTGGTAACACTCTTAACTCTCAGTTACTTTGAAATCCAATGCACTCTGCTAACACACAGTCGTCCTTTTGACAGACAGACAGCTAGATAATTACAGAAGTGAAATTTTAGCATGTATTTATATCCCTCATCACCTTGATGGTACAGAATGAATGCTGAGTTAGTTCACACTGAAGTATATGGATGAAACATCCCGGCACCAAAAATGGAACAGTCTTCTTTCTAACTCTTCCTGGATATGGTTATGTTCCTCATGAATAGCTGATTGTTACACAGATTATGCTGTACCACTTGGACTACTGACTACTGACCTAATTAAGAGCTAAAAGGCTCTATCTACAACTTTCCATTAATATTGGTTGTCAAATTATGTAACACAGGACTGTAGGTTGGGTTCCAAGTGTACAAATTTTTTTATTAAAAGTAAAAACCTCAAAAGTAGAAAAACAGAATAGAGAAACTCAACAAGAATTGTTATTCTGTTCATTGACATGGCCTATTTCCTTTACTGAAGCAAAAATCTATCTATCTATCATCTATCTATCTATCTATCTATCTATCTATCTATCTATCTATCTATCTATCATCTATCTATCTATCATCTACCTACCTACAAGTGTATACACACACACACACACACACACACACTCATGCTCCACAGTAATTTGAATGCATGGATATTTAGAACATATTAAATTAGAAAATGAAATGTCCAATCAAGAAGTATTTCAACTGAGCTTTTAAAACTGAGAATGATTACAGCATTCAAGCTTCTGAAAGGATCATCCACGACTTTTAACACAAATATATTACTAACTGGAGATATTGCAGACCGAAAATTGGGATTTTCTGCTGTTTGTTTGCTTCATTGCTTAATGATGGCTTCTTCTTCTTGCTTCCTTATGTCCCGTAGACCTCATTCACCCAGACAGCCTTGCTTGCATAAGATCCAGAGGGACTTTTGGAGAGGCTAAATGAAGCCATAATGGAATAATTAAAGCAGTGCTGTCATGCTGTCTTCCTGGGCCACATGCTCCACAAGTCAAGAAACACGGTGAACCCACAGCCATTCTCTTGCTGGAGTTGCACTTAATCTGCAAGACATGCTTCTGGTTTACTGATTTCACATAGAGACTAGAACTCTTATGTATCCAAACATATTTGTCTTTACTAATGAATATATGCATGTGTAATCTGCAGCCATTTCAATGTATTTGAAATACAGTATGTTTTCTAATAGAGCTATTATTGGGTAGTCAATCTAATTCTTGAATATTAAAACCTACATATGTGATTTCTATCCTAATAAATGGGGAAAAATATTTCTCATACTTTTTCCAATTTCTGTTTTTGTGGTTATTCTCTAAGCAGCAAGGCCTTCACAAAACGTCCTTTCCCCAATGTAACGAACAACCTTAAAACTATCCTTCACCATCAAGAAAACAGATTTTAAAACTTAATTTTCTAGATTAAGTTGTGTCTTGGGGAGGAAGACATCAGACATCTTTTGCCATCAGCAGAGATGACCTTGAAAATATCCACTCTCCTTCTACAAAAAGACCACTGATTTCAATTGAGACCTTTTAAAACATTCTTAAACTCCTTTCTTAATCAACAGTTGGGAAACTCTTGTAGGTTTTCTATGGCTCATTGATAGAGCTTTTTTTTAACTTTAAGATAAAGCTGGGTTGAATAAATGGAGCCCTATTTTTGCTCTGAAAATGTTGGGTTTAAGAAGGTGCATAAAAACTGTAGGACATTTCTGAGAGCAAGCCAAACACAAAAATGGAAAGGAATCTTCCAAATCTCCCAACATTAATGGAAAACTGAAGATTCACCCCTATGTCATATAGATTAGCCCAGGTTGCATCTTTACTTAAATTAATGTTGCCCCTCCAGGAAAGGGAGAGGGAATTCTGCAACTAAAAAGGTTCTCCGCCTTTATAAAGGATGATTCACCTCAGTGCAAACTGAGTTTGCTTTCCAAATTCTGAAAATGACCTATATGAATATTGAATGCAGAAGAAATGGAGCTTATCACAAAATCGAAGCAGACTGTACAGCTAGAATAAAGCTAAATTTGCACTTTTCCGAAACTGGTTCCTTGGTTATGGTAGCATCTTAAAAATATTTTTGGCAGTGCAGCAGAAAATAGAGAACAAATGGGAGGTTAGTCTGTGAAGCAGTAAGCTTCTTCTTAACAGCTGCTGCAGCAGCTAAAAAAAAATGCTGCCGGAAGGACAGACCACAGCAGCTTTTCAGTAACCTAATCCCATTTTAAACCTTGAAGACTAGATTTATGTTGTTATTTGCATAAATGCTACTAAAATGCTTTGTAAATGGCTTGCAATTCAAACATTTCTTTGCTATTCTCAGCCGTGATGGTAAGTTAGGATTGTTCTATTGGAACGGCTAGAGAGCACTCAATTTCACCAGGGACACAAAACAGAAAACACAACCAATTAGGCCACTCATTAAAAACATGGCTTCTGCAAATGATTCATCCTAATTGATTCAGAGTCTCCCACTCATGAGTAAGTCCCCCATCAATGGCATTAAGGGATAAAAATAACTTCAGCATCAGCCTTGTCAAGAAAGCTCCAAATTAGCAAGTCACATTTGGGAACTGTAGCTGTATCACAAAGCACAGCAAGGTGAAGTGATTTGCAAAGAAGCTTCAGAGAGGAAAGTGATTCCATTCCATCTGTATGTAGTATGTTGGGTGAGGGGAGACACTTCAAACCTCATAGGAATGATGGACAGACAAATGAAAGGAGGCTTGTAGGTTTAAAGTCAAATAAAATGTATGCCTCTCTCCCTCACACCAAAAAACAAGCCATGTGCAAGGAGATTTTATGAGAACCATCTGGATTTATCAGAGAAATCTGTAATTACACACTATAAGCAACCCAGATTATAGGTGTACTGAGATAATTTTTATTATTATCATGAATTACTGACCTTTCTGATGGGACAATCTCTTCAGAGAGTGCATCAATTCAATTATGCATATTTCAACCCCTTGAGGAACACAATGTTTACATTCAGCAGCAGTAACCAATGGGATTATAGAGTTCCCATACTTATAACTGAACCAAAATGTCTTGCTGGAGCCAAAGTCTACTTTTAAAAATAATAATAATAGAAAACAGGATCTCTGTTAACATTTTTTGAATAATACTTGGAAGGCAACAGGGTTCCTGTTTACAGTTCCAACCAGCCATGTTCTTGTATAAGAAACTCCAGTATAAAGGTACAGTAAAGGTTCCCCTCGCACATATGTGCTAGTTGTTCCCGATGCTAGGGGGCGGTGCTCACCTCTGTTTCAAAGCCGAAGAACCAGCGCTGTTAAAAGATGTCTCTGTAGTCATGTGGCCGGCATGACTAAACGCTGAAGGCGCGTGGAATGCTGTTACCTTCCCACCAAAGGTGGTCCCTATTTTTCTACTTGCATTTTTACATGCTTTCGAATTGCTAGGTTGGCAGAAGCTGGGACAAGTAATGGGAGCTCACTCCATTACGTGGTGTTAGGGATTCAAACCGCTGAACTGCCGATCTTCTGATCGACAAGCTCAGCGTCTTAGCTACTGAGCCTATATCATCTATATACTAAACTAACTGTTACCTACATTGGATAGGTAGTATGTGAGAAAGAAAAAAAACCTCAATCCATTTTTTTCACAAGCATGTTATTTCACTGACAGCTGCAACTGTGTCTCGAAATATTGGTTTTCTGATGAGTGATTTCCCCACTATCAGCATTCAGTAGCAGTTCCACATAGCTAGTTCTGAATGTTCTGAACAATACAGAACAAAATCTTTTTGATATCCAAAAGATCACTCCTCTCTCCTGGTGAAAACATGACTCTACTACAGCACAGAGTAGCCTTCCCGATATTGCTGAACTGCTGTGCTCTAATTTCTAATGCTCTCTAATTGCCCATGCAGGCTAGGATTGCTGTGAGATGTAGTTCAGCAATACCCAAAGTGATATGGATTTCCCCAACTGTTCTGTCGAGTATTTCTTAATATCTCCTTAGAATATCATGGCAAAGTAAACTGAACAAATTTGACTCCCTCTATTTTTGCTACGATAAAGAATTCCAAGCTGAATTCTTGCTCTTTTGTGAAAAAGAAACACAATCTGGGAAATTCTGTCACTGAGCTATCAAAATGAAGACTGTTCTTTCTTCATAAGCCTTTTCGTCTCTGAGAGAAAAACATCTCTGGTTAAAGTTATTTGGCATCATAAAAATAAATATGTGATTCTTGAAACACATGTATATTTTTACTGCTTCTTTGCCTCTTTCAGTCTTAGTAGTAGCCTCCAGTGATTATCTAGTAATCTAGGCCAAATTTATTTTGGGTATCTGCAGGCCCAATTCAGAAGCTATACTGGGGAATCTGCTAGGTTCCAGGGAAAGTTAATCTCTTTGTGCGTTGTACATGCTGTCTACAAGACAATTATTCTTAATTGAGAGAATAAAAATTAGAGGGACAGAAATAGGGATTGCAATACTTTAAAGCTCTCAAAGAGTAGTTAAATTAAAGATGTTCTGAAGAATAATAGTTTGGAAAAGCAAGAGAGAAAGAGAGAGGGAGAGAGCAAAGCATGTGGCAGTCAGCATGAAGGTCAATGCTGCCAGGAAATATGCCAACCCCTGTGATGGCATTTGACAAAATGTCATTTTAAATGGATAAGTGTTGTGCTGATTCGTGTTTTTGTCAGGCTACTCCTCTTGACAGTGTGATATTTATAGCCAAGGCCTCAGAAGAGGTGACTAGTACTCCCCAGGAGTTGTGACTGGAGAGGCAGCCCAGCTTGCAATGGCAAACATAAATATTTGACATGGTGGAGGGAGGTGAGAAGAATGATGTCCCACTGGGCTATGGAAAGGAAAGAAAGATTCCCTGGGTGCCAAGAAAGCTCCTATATGGGTCCCCATTGCTTATTCATCCGTAGGCAGGTGAAAGAAACATCCATAGTTTGTACCAAAAGTTTTCAAAAGGGATTTAAATTCAAAAGCAAACAGTTTTGAGAGCCACAAGGGTCTTATTAAGGCCTTCACTTTACTGGTCTCAGGAAACCAGCTTACACTTAGAAAGAACATCAGAAACAAATGTTTGTAGTTTCCTTTCTGTTGACAAATAAGCATGTGGTGGTTTGTGATGATAGGTACTACTAGGAGCAATATAGGCAGTCGTATAGAACTTACGACCACGATTGAGCCCAAACTTTCTATTGTTAAGTGAGACATTTGTTAAGTGAGTTTTGCCCCATTTTATGACCTTTTGTGCCTCATTTGTTAAGTGAATCACTGCAGTTGATAATTTAGTAACCCGGTTGTTAAGTGAATCGGGCTTCCCCATTGACTTTGCTTGTCAGAAGGTAGCAAAAGCAAATCACATGACCTTGGGTCACAACTATGGTCATAAATATAAACCAGTTGCTGAGCATCTGAATTTTGATCACATAATCTGCAAAGGTCATAAGTGTGAAAAACGGTCATAACTCACTTTTTTCAGTGCCACTGTAACTTTGAATGGTCACTAAACAAACTGTTGTAAGTCGAGGGCTACCTGTATACATGCAACATATTTGACTACAAATACTTTACAATTTTACATAAATTTGGCTTCCCAATAATAACAGATCCCTACAATGTGATTGAAATATGACTGATGCTACAGCTTATAGAAATTTGTTTGATACTACAACTTATCAAGCCCTACTCACTGATACAAACCAGTAATAAATACCATTGCTACTCTTGTTTCTCTATTACAACTGACAGGTAGATAATTATATATAAAGGAAATATTTTTGTTATGATTCATACAATTACCAAACTATCAGAATCTTTGGTCTTTCAGTAATATAAATCATAATATCAGAATTTTGTTCTTTAGAAAACATTAATTAATAAAGTTTAAATAAGTTAGCAACAACTACAGGCAAGAAGTTGTAATTAATCTTGAACTAATGGTGAGAAACAATGGGCTACTCCTATTATCTGTATGTACAAATAGAATTGCTGCAAAAACACATCAAAACTACCAGAGCAAGAAAACATTTCCATTAACTTGGAACAAACTTAATATTTTCCTTAGTATAAAGAACAAAATAATGATGTTACAATTAATTATCAAACTTGAAAGAACTTGTTGGATAACTAAACCTACAGCACTCATGGGGAAGAAAGGGAGTGGAATATTCCCCAAGAAATAAGGAATGGATCTGAAGCATAGCTGAAAAGTAAACAAAGTTAAATCAGAGCATTTTAAACAAACATAGAAATCATTTGGAAAAAAAAAAAACTTTACCAAAGATTAATTAGCTTCAGTGTTAGTTTCTGAGGCTTCCTCCTATTTTTAACACCCATACATCTATCTGCAGTTTAATCTGATACTGTTGATGTAAGACTTGTGGAGATAGGAAATTTCCCATAATAAATTTCAAAATCCTTCTTTCTTTGTGGTAAATAAAGATAGGTAAGAATAAAAATGTAGCCAAATGTGTCCTGCATCTTAAAATGAGTAGATATTCCTAGCAGATAAAAAACAATTACAAATCAGAATTGCAGCCAGAACTGGTATGATGGATGGCATCCATACAATCATTAATAAATATATCGTATTATCTTATGTTTTTTTATGCAAGAAAGGGGTTTTTCTAAGACAACAGAAAAAAACATGGGGCAAAATATAATCAAGGCCACACCATCTCAAGGCTCACCTTTTCTAATCGGGACATCTAACCCTGGGAACAGCTGCATATTACAAAAAAGGATGCAGAATAGAGTAGAATAGAATAACAGAGTAGGAAGGGACCTTGGAGGTCTTCTAGTCCAACCCCCTGCTTAGGCAGGAAACCTCTCGGAAATGTATCCAGTTGCGCTTTGGGTATGGTATCAGCCAAGATCTCAGGGCAGGACTAATGCAGTGGCAATTTCCATCTGAGAAACTCTGAAGGCCTTCAGCACTTATGCTGCCAGATTGTGAGACTGTTCATTAAATTCGGCTCTTAGGATTAGTTGGGGTTGTTGCTATCAGTCTCTGCTGAGTAGCAACCTCCCTTTCTGAACTGCTTTACTCCATTTCTGGGGTAGTGTTGAAGTTCCCCAGATTTATTGTCTGGTATGGTCTTGGGGGACTTCAGTCTGCTTCCATGGGACTGGGATTGGAGGCAGCTGAGAGGTTTAAGGTTATCATGAGAACCATAGCCTATCCTAGATCATCCAAGGCCCAACACAGGACATTGGACTTACCTGATCTAATTTTCCTGATGGAACGGTGACAATGTAAATGCAAATTGGGGAGCTTTTAGTCTCTCCCTTGTCCTATCAAATCATGCCCTGATTACCATGAGATTTCTTAGCGCCACTCCTGCAGTAGGGAGGGAAGACCTATTAGATTGGCCCACCTTCATCAATGGATGGAACTTGATGTATTTCAGAGGGAGCTGTGGTGGTGGTGGTGATGTTTTTTCTAGTCTGCTGCCTTGGTGGCTACTTGGAATTAAAGGACTGCTGAGGCCTTGAATCAAATAGCGCCTATGCAACTTCTCCTCTCTCCTGTATTCATGGAGGAAATGAAGGAAATGAAATCAGAGGAGAGTTATCTAGAGCATTGCTAGCACTTGATTGAACACATGTTATGCCACTACTAAGATCTACTTTGTGGTGTTAAGGGCAATGAAGCGACAATACTTCTCTGACAATATTGCATCCACAGATAAACATCCTGTTGCCTTGTTTCAGGTGACATATACCCTCTTGGGTTAGAGATAGCTCAGATATCCCACTACTGGGTCAGATAGAAAAAATTTATAGCATCTGTTGGACAAAATAGATCAAATTTATTCTTAGTTGGATGCTGATTTTTTTCTGCAGATTGTTGCCCTATTATCTCAGAATGGTTTGAATCTTTTTGACCTGAGGAAGTGGACTTGGTTCTTATGATCCTCCTGATCCATGCCCCCTTAACTAAGTAATGCTGCCAGGAAATGTCGTAAGAGTGGACGAGAGCAATGGTGAGTAAGGGGATTGCAATGAGGTACACAGTGAACAGCAATAATATAAAGTATGACAGAACAATCTGAGTGGGAAGAAGACTTTAGGTATAACAAAGTAAAACCAGGCCCATTTTTATGAACATTCAGAAAAATCATCAGGTAATATTTGATTAAAAAACATTTTCAAACATTTATTAGAGTTTATAATCCTTTCACCTCTGAAATGAATGCTACATAGGTTTGCTGCAAAAATAAAGATACAATGATTTGGTAAAACAAATATAATCCACAACTCTCCAGCAAACGTGTAAGATAATGGCCATGCCAACTAAAGAAAAGACTAGCAGTTTATCTAACCTTTTAGTTGTTAATATATATTCATATAAGTCTATTGAAGAGTCACCTGTGTTATCCAGCTTTCTTTTATTGTTATGCTAAATCTGAAGAATGATCCTTACCTTGTATGATAAGCTTTATATTTGGGTTGGTGATTCCAATGCATGCCATAACAAATTGATCAGTAGCTTTACTTGTAAAGGCCCCAGTGAAATAAAAAGCAGTTAAACAGCTACAGCACATACCTAAGTTAACGGGTGATGGATTTAATGACCTAAAAACCCTCCAGATCTTGATCCATAATTTCACCTTAAGCTTCATTACTGGTCCAATATTGTGATATTGTGATTACTGCTTGCTTTTCCTAGGTGACCAACCTTCTAAGAAAAAGGCCACCTAAAGCAAAATGTTTGACTTGATGTATCCAGAAAAGAAAAACAAATAATATACCAATCAGAATTACATTCAGGGTTTAAGTGTTTTATAAATACATTATGGAGGCAAAGGTTTGGTATCAAAAGTCAAGCATGTTTACCATCTCAGCTTCTTTCCTTTGTTTGTTTGTTTGTTTTGGGGAATGCCTAAGAATACTTCAGGAGTAAGTGATAGGAGACATATTACAGCTGCAAAGAAAAGATGTGCCTAAAAGCTTCCATTCCCATTATCTCCCTCTATGTGTGGAATACTGAAAGTTCAAATCATGAAATTAACAAGTAGTCATTCTGCCATCAAATCTCAGCAGTGTTAAGGAGCACAAGTGGCATATTGGGTTCCCATTTTGAGTTCCTAGCCTGGCCTTAGCCAGAGAGCTTAAGTCTCCTATATGTTTATATAGTAGTCTAGGATCTTTATTCTCGGGATAAAGAAAAGTTTCAGAAATGCATAGAAACCTGTCACAAGCAAACGTTGTTGAACTGATTCCCAAGTCGGTATGACTCATCTCCATTTAAAGCTAACATATCCTTCTTATTGCTCATTACATTAAAAAAAGGTTCAGCTACTAATTTCAGTTCATTTCAAATTTTACCAAAAAGATGTGACTGATAACAACAATCTGCACATAGGTATAATTAATAAGTATTACTACTTACGCTTTCACTGCCATATATGCCCATTTCCCCCATAAATGTCTTAGAAGCTATCTAATAGTTTCGAATTCAAAATCACTGAGGTTCTTGGCATTTGTTTCAAGCTTTTAAAGGCTACTGCTGATCTTTAAAGACCTCTCTCTGTGCCTTGGAACTCACTCAGAGTATTTTTTACTCACTGTAAATGTTCACTTGAACATTTGTACCATCTTAAGAGAGAAAGGTAACAATTGGGGGAAAGGACCCTTGCTTGCTATCTATTTTTTACTGTAGAGTCTATGTTTACTGTAGACTTTAGGCAAAGACTTTTTCTTACAGTTTTCCCATGCCTGGTATTCTTTTATCCATGCCAAATTGTTTCATGCTGTCTTTAATAATTTATTATATCTTGTAAAATCATGCTACTTATTAAAACTGATGGGATATGTTTTAAATGAACAAGCTAGTATCAGCCTGTACAACAGAAGTTAGATATTTAATAGTTAATAGTACTAGCCAAAGAGAATAGAGTTGGAGAAATCTCATTACAAACACAGCCTGTTACACAGGTAGCCCTCGACTTAACAACCATTTATTAATGATTGTTCGAAATCACAACAGCTGAAAAGGTGACTTATGACTGATCCTTGCACTTACACTGTTGCAGAATCTCCGTGGTCACATGATCAAATTTTGGGTACTTAACAACTGGCATATATTTACAATAATTGCAGTGTTCTTGGATCATGTAATTCCCATTTGCAATCTTTCTGGCCAGCTTCTGACAAGCAAAGTCAATGAGGGAAGTTGGATTTAGTCAATAACTTCAACAGAATGTAGTGATTTGTTTAACATCTATGGCCAAAAAAACCCCACGGTTGTAAAATCAGGTGTGACTCACTTAACAATCTTGTTGAGCAGTAGACAAATGGATTTAGTCAATAACTTCAACAGAATGTAGTGATTTGTTTAACATCTATGGCCAAAAAAACCCCACGGTTGTAAAATCAGGTGTGACTCACTTAACAATCTTGTTGAGCAGTAGACAAATGGGTTTCTAAGTGGACAACTACCTATACTTAATATCTATACGGAGCAGAAGGAAATGCTGTGATAAATTCCAAACAAGGGCATTTTAGTTGGCACTCATGAGATCCTGCATTAAAAGAGAGAACTGAATTAGTTTGGATAAGGAGATTTGTAGAACTTATTACCTAATGATAGAATACAAAACCTAAGATGAAATGGGCAGTGTAGGGGCAATCAAAGTCCTATCAGTAATAATGTATAATAGCTTCTGGTTTTATTAAGTTTAACCTGCTAGTGTTTTTAACTAAGAATGCAATATGCAGAAGTGATGCCTGACTTGTAAGAATCCAAATCTATCGGCATATTAGAGCATGGATTACTGCAAAAGCATTAAAATAAGGATTTTTAAAAAACCGGCAACACTTGAAACTCAGTTAACTGTGCAAAGGTAGAGTCAGCAACTCTTGCATCCCACAAGAACATTTATTCTCTGGTTTCTCAAATTCTTCTCTCTTTCCTGCACCTGCATGAATGATGGATAACTCTGTTCCCATTCACAGATCTAACCAGCATGCCTGGAAAACTGCAGAAGGGTACCAACTAAAAGCCTAGCAGCAGGCTGGAAAGGAATAAGGCCAATAATCGCCCAGATAATTTCAATCAAACAAATGAATAAATAAACCATTCAATGCAGCTCTTCAAATCAACTGTAGTTCTTAAAAAGCAGAAGAATGAAGTAAATTTTTGCTTGGTTACATGATCATGTTTTACCTGTTCATTGATAGCCTAAATTCATATACTAGCAATTCTTGTGCGTAAATCCATCTTCATACCATTCCCTGACCCCAGGGGAAAGAGTAAAATTTTTAATGATTTTCAAAAGGTAAGCAAGGTCAGCACCAACGGGGTTGGAGGGGGGGGGGGTACAGTTCCAAAAAGGTGGCAATAGAGAAGCATATTTCCTGGGTTCTACCTAATAACATTTTATAATGTGGCCGCCTACCTCTTTTGTTCCTAAAGCTAAACATAAACGGCTATTTCAGTTTCTCTTCCTAGAGTTGGTAGTTTTAACTCCCATGATCATTTCAGTTGTTTTCTGTTCAGTTGGCCTGAATTTCTAATGACCAGAACTGAAATTCAGGACTTTCTAAATACTTGAGATCCTACTTCCCTCTACTTCCGCCCTCCACATCCTTAATTGGATTGCAGTGTTTGGCTTTGTATTAACTTATTTAGGTCTTTAGTGTATACAATTTTTATTTTTTATGATTGTTAGCCACCCAGAGTTATCCTGTGGTATAATGGGCAGCCAACAAACAAACAAACAAACAAGCATCTGGATTTGATCAAGTCAGAATAATTTTTTAAAAATTGTTTCTGTAGCTTAGAATCATGTTTCTTTTAAGGCAGCTTAAAATTTCATTTGTCTCTTTCTTCATCAATTGACTTGGTACTCAGTTCATAATAAACTACGATTTCAATACCTTTCTCACAAGTATTATTCACAAGTCAGATACTGATTTACTACCTTTCTGTCTCCTTAATTAAGAACTTCGCACTTGTCTCTGTTAAATTTCAATCCTTCATATTCAGTCCATTTTTCTAAACTGTCAAGAATGCTTTAGTTCTTCCTTTTAAGGTGTAGGAAGTTAAAACCCACCCCTCTCCTAGAAAAATGAAATATCCTGGGAAATATTGAAAAGGCAGAATATTATATTTCCTTGGATAAGAAATGTAAAAACATGTTTTAGGCAGAAAACAGACTCACCCTTAATAGCCCCCATCTTTGTCAATGGGCCATTAAAAGGGCTGAGCCACTCTATTCTACATAACAAAAATCTCCCCCTTTAGCTCCAGGGTGATGGGATTAAGGTATGATAGTATTAGCCCTTTACCCATCTCACCACAGGGCAACTGGAAAGAAGCAATGCTCAACCAAACTTGGACTCAAAACACAATCTATAGAGTTGCCCCTGCATGGCCCCATGGGAGTCTGACAACCAATCAGAATGCAAGCTCAGGTTCAAAGCCCAGAGAGGGCAAAAAAGAGGGACTTTCAGCATCTCTGTCTCTTTTTTCTTCTTCACCCAACATCTTGAAGCATGCGATCACTTTTTTCTCCAGGACCTCAAACTATGTGGTCCTGACCACCATTAAAACCATCTTTCAAAGCAGCCTCCATGTTTCCAGTATCTTTTTCCCCAGAAGGACATTTCTTCCAACAAAGGTATTAAATATTTCAACCATTTTCTAAATTTTCTGCAATCTGAGACCTTCTATTTTCTCATCCAAGTCATTAATGAAAATGTTGAAGAATGCAAGGTCCAGGACTTACTTTAGTAGCATCCCAATTGATACTTTTTCCCCAGTTTGATGAGAAACTGTTGATGGGTGTTGTTTGAGTATGGTTTTCAAGAAATCTGTGCATCCGCTTGTTGAGAAAATTAATCCACATTTAACTAGTTTGCTAATCAGAATATCATAGACTACTTTGCCAAATCTTTGCTGAAATCAAATATAGTATGTAATCCTTGTGGGTATTATCTCAGTGTTATCCCAGGTGTGCTAATTCTCAGAAATGCTTGACGATGCTAGTTCTCAGTAAAACCATGTGAAATGTTTGGAGTTGAAAAACAAATGCCCTGAACATATAGGGTGAAAAGTCAAGAACTGAAGCTAGTAACAAGGTCAGTCTCTCAAGCATGCAGTGGCTCCAGGGCTTTTGCTCCACGTTCAGAGTATTTTTATCCTGTCATATGATCTCTTCCCAGTCCCTTAAAATCCCATTCTCAAGAAAGGCTGGGAAAACTGTGCCTAAATGTCCAACAATTGCATATCCTGTTCAGTTTTCTCACTCCAAACAAGGAAAATACATTCTAAAAACAGCATGTCTATTGCCCTAAGCTTTACATCTTTAGATTACAATAGCACATAGCCGAGATTTTAAATAGTTGTAATACTACTAAAGCATTTATCAGTCCAATATTACAGCAGATTTATTTCATAGTTTCTACAAACTTATTACAAATTACAAATAAGATAAAATAAAGGACACCAGGAACATAATTTCAGCAAAGATTACCCACAATCAAATTGAAAGCTACGGATAGAATTAAACTGTGACAAAACTAAGTCTCATTCATACTGATTTTAACTGGATTTAGACAGGATAGTCAAAACACAAACACAGATGACCAACAAAACTGATCTGAAAAAAATAATTAAGTATTTGCAACTGATAATTGTACTGCATATCCACAATGAACCTGCTTTGAGGTTCATTAAGTTCACTATGAACTAATCATCTAACCATCTATGAACTTTTAATGACCCTTTCAATCAGTGGGGCATTACAGACTAAACTGCAAACCATAATGGCAATAAAAAGGTGAAAAGAGGTTACAGAAAATCTCTGTGCGTGAATGTACATTTTAAGGTAGTATAGCATTTTAGATTCAAAGTCAAAAAAGTGCTTTCGATTATACATATAGCATTTGTCTTCAACTCCTTAAAACAAATGTATCCTTTCCTGGGACTGTAAAGCAACTGTAGAGGTCAGTCACACAATTCTGGAAAAGAATACACTTGCTTTAATTAGCTGCAAACTCATGCTATATTTGTGCTCCCCCATGCTCTGAAGCATCTTCTCAACTTCAAATGTACATGTGTATGTCTATAAATAGGTAAATTGTATATCATTTCTAAAAATGTCATGAAATAAATTTGGTTTTCTAGGCACCTAATTAAAAAAAACAACTCATGATTGGCAGTTTCAGATTTGTAAATATAGAAGGGTAGTCCTCCAATTGAAGAAAATTATAATATATTCAATGGAATGCATCATACATGTCTAGCTTTATTTTCTAACTAAATACTAAATCAGAAATTGTTTTGTCAAGATACATTTTAGATGTATTGGATAATGATGATGACATGATGATAATATTAATTTATTAAATTGTAGGCCACCTGATTTTGGGCAGATCATAACAATCAAATAAATTATAATGAAATAAATAAAATATAAAAGATGGCAAGTGCCACAGACAAAATAGAATGAAGTGAGGAGAATAAATTATCATCATCAATGTTCTTTGTATTTTTATGAATTATAGTTTAATTATCCCATGAAATAATAAAATATACTTTAAAAAGATGGTGCAAAGTTGCAAATAAAGTAAATAAAGATAGAAAATCCACCAGGTTTACAGCAGCTGAATATAAGTATGAAACAAAACATCACTAAAATAGCAACAATCATTAAATTATTTTTTTAAAGGGAAAAAAACATGTTGTAGCTGAAATAAATTCACTTGGCTAACTGAGGTGCTTGTCTCAGTGCCAGTTACTATAGTGGTGTCATTTGAAGGACAATAATCTTGGCAGTCTACCTCTTTTCCTTTTTTTTTTTTTGAACAACCTGCCTGCAATTCTATGCTAATCGGCTGCCCCTGAGTTTCACCATTGGTGCTGCAATAAGATTCAAGTGCCAGTCTCGTTTCTGGAGCTATAGCAGAAGGGAATTTTTCTCCTTCACCTCAAGCAACGAACTGTATTGGGCTGATTCTGCTGTCGACACCAAATGCCTTCTCTAACTATGGGAAGGCATTCTCCAAAGTGAAATGAAAAGGCACTGCTCCTAATAGAAGCTTCCAAATTTTGCTTGACAACGTCGCCTCAGGACTGAGTGTCCTAAATTGTCTTTCCGGAGACAGAAATGCAGTTCAATGACTCACCACATGGGGCGGCTCTATACAAATCCAACCACTCCTAATTGAAGCTTCGGCATCGCCTGAGAAGTCAAATCTCTTAAATCTTTGCACAATAGTTAGAACAATCATTGCTCAGTGTTTGCAGATCTAAACATATAATAAGAAAAAATTATCCCTGTAAATGTACTCCAGATGCCTGAAGCTAACTTTAAAAAACTTGGCAGAAATTCCCAAGTCTTTCAGAATTGAGCAATTCTTTTCACATACAGTAACTCAAATAGAAGCATCCTCAGTTATGATAGACATGTTAAGCAAGACTAGGACAGAAAAGGAAAAAAATCATCCCAGTAATCCCAAAGGACAATTAAGGTGACTGCAAAGTTCAACATCGTTAAGAATGGACAAGAAAGCTATTAGTATCCTCTGTCTTCCACATTAACAGTAACTTTAGACAGGCGTCAAAGCACTTTTGCATGCACATAATGTCAAGTATCCTTGCAATCCATGATGAAGGCAGCTACTATAGCTGAGACTCAGTAATACAGGTAAATGTCTTGAAATATCTACATTGCCAAGCAACACATTGTTATAAATGGCAAGGATTCCTAACAAATGTAAAACAGCCAACATCTCAGGCAGCCTGAACAGTGTTTTCCTTTCTTCTAGTATATTAACCTTTCTCTCTACAAAAAAGCCTCCACCTCCCCCTTCCATTACATGGATGGAAGAAGGCAGAAAATTAAGGGTAAAGGGGGCAAAGATTGATCTGGTACATATTGAGAGTCTAACATTCTTTCTGTATTACAGAAGTAGTTGACACCAGTTCTTATCAGATCAACAGGCTACAGTTTGCTGCTCCACTGAGTCCAATGCAACCCTTTTACGGCATCTGTGGACTCTCCCCAACCTGGCTTTAATTAAGTTCACTTTTTAGAGCTAATTCAAATGTTTGTCACTGAGGCAAATAATTTATTGAGTTGAATGTGCAGCTTCCAACTGTGAAGTATTGCTTTTGAAAATGACACCCCCTCCCACCATGAAAATTACCTTCATATCAAAACTTACTATTCCAGGGGAAAAAAGCTTCTAATTCTAATTATTTCTTTAATGGGCAGGTGCATTTTATTTATTTATTTATTTATTTAGATTTCTAAACCGCCCCCTCTCCCAAAAAGGGACTCGGGGCGGTTTAAAGAAGGGCATCATTTTTTAAAATGTGGACAATTCAAACTTAGCAGCTCAATATATCCAAGATAGCTAGTGCAATCTTGGACCCCTTCAGCAAAAAAAAAAAAAAAAAGTATCCTGCCTTATAATATATGCCTTCTGTCCATTAATGGCAAACAATTGAAAACAAAATGGTTTCCAAATTAATTTCTCTTAATACAACACAAGAGTACCGAAAACCCCACATACTTTATGAATCTTATTCCCAATGTTATCATACATTGAACAATCTAATAAATGAAATGAACATAAGCTATCACAATAGAAACCTGTCGTTCTTGGGTATCATATGTAAACAACTACCATTGTGGGAGCCAAGAACTACAGAATATATTACTCTTCACTCCAAATTACAAAGTCCAAAAAATTATTTTAAAAAACTCTTCCGGTTTCATTGCATCTATTCTTCTCAGAAAATACTCTGCCACTTACCTGAAAACATTAGACAATATGGAGAGTAGAGCAAGTTTTCATCCATGGAATCATAGTTGTTGTTCTTATTATTAAAAGTTTATTATTAAAAGTTTATTATTAAAAGTTTATTATAAACTTGTAATGGGATACCAGCACAACAATTATCAATGGATTATAATGGTTATTGTTTATTTTAATCCATACACTATTTTATAAGAGAATTTCCCTAACCATGAGGGAACAGTTTATTTACACATTGTGAATAATGGACTAGACCTTACAATAATCATGTTAATGTCTCTCAAGAGAACATTTATATATTTGCAAAGCACACATTTGTGTGAGTCACTTAATTTTGGTCTCAGCACTAATGAGAAACTGTAATTGTTCTTAATATCATATCTGGAGAGAAATATTGAGGTAATCCAAATTCTAATGCTCTACTTTACTCACTAGAGTATAGGAAGATTCTGGTGGTAGCTATATCTATTCATAATAGGCCTAATAGTCAATATATTAAAAATTGCACAGGCTCTATATTCTAGAACTGAATATTTTGTAGGCCAAATAAATTTCTCCAAAATACTTATAATCTCCCAATCTTTTCATTAATATTTATCCTATTTTTCTCATCTTCTTTTATTCACATAGATTTTCTTACTCTTTTAAAACATATTTTCAGTGAAATTGTCCACTAATCCCTATATTAAATTTGTGGTAATTTCCTCCCCCCCCCAACTGAAATACATTTAAGAAATCTCATTCCATCTTAAATATGAGAATGGAAAAACTCCTTTCATAAATTACTCTAATAATTGGTTATACCTATGTAATAACAGAACTATGATTACCCCATGGGCACTCATTGTAACACATGAGACACTGAACACTGAAATTGTCAAATGGATTTGAGCCACCTAGTTCTGAAATTTCTCACCTATCTTTGGGAGAAATGGTAAAACTCTTTTAACTTCATTTGGCCAACAAATTGTACTTCAAACATTTTTAGCAAGAAAAACATAATATGATTCCTGTATTAAACTCTTAAAATAATTATATCTCGATACGGCTGCTTTAAAAAACTGCAAGCATCATGATTTTCTCTTCTTTTTTTCTTCAATTTATAAGCCAACCATTTTTCTGGCTTATTTGCAAATTCAAAATTCTTGTTTTGCATAATTCATTTTACTTACTAAAATAGATTTTGCTAAGAAATAAGATAATTTGTGAATTAGATGTGAATGTTCTAATATTCAGATGGCATGGTTTTCTGTGGTACAATGATGTTAATGTAGATTTTAAGAATCATTATATTAGATGTGCCATATAGAGAACATGGAACAGATAGAAACCCAGTCTGTACCCAAAAATGCTTTTATGAGTCTCAGCACAAGAAGCGTTTTACTGGAAAGAAACAATAGGAAAAGAAAACTCAGGAGTTTTAAAGCTGTAACATGGAGAATATAAAATGAAATCAAAAGAGCAATTGGCTGCAGAGGGATTAGTTAAGAGAAAGATTTATTGTAGATAACAAAACATTTGGAATTGAGAAGAAGTTGACAGAATTTGAAGTTGAACTACTGTATATATATACCTATAAGACGCACTTTTTTACTCCAAAAAAGAGGGTGAAAATCTGGGTGCGCCTTATAGGCCGAATGTAGCCACCTGGGCAGTGGTGGGTTTCTGCTGGTTGGCCCATGAACCCGGAAGCCCCGCCCCTGTCACTCACTCGCAAGTCCTTGGCGTTTTTTTGCATCGCGACTTGCTGCAAGAGAGAGGGAGCAAAGACCTTTTCCGGATTGGTGGTGGTGGAGGTGCGGACCCGTACTCACTAAAGCAAGTCTGGGGAAGTCCTTTGCGCCAGCTGAAAAAGGTCTTCACTCCCCGCCTCCCCTTGCAGCATGCCCCGATGCAAAAAATGGTGAGATCTCTTCTCAGAAATGTCTTCTCGGGCTGGCCGGATCTCTCTCCAGATCTTGCGGCTTTTTCAGGGTTTTCTTTTTAAAAAACACCTGTCCGAACTATCTTGAAAACCTGCGATGTTGCTTTGGGAGGGGGCAGGCGGCAGCATTTGTCCCTGCCGCCCTCCCTGTGCACCTGCAGCCTTGGAGCCTGCAGCTTTAAAACAAGCCTTTGCACAGCTGCCCGTCTTTCCCCTCCGAAAGCAACCTCGCAGGTTTTCAAGATCATCTGCAGAGGCGTTTGGCGCGAACTCCTCTCCTGTTCCTTCTTCTGCGGGGGGCGGGCTGCCTTGCTTGTGTGTCTGTCTGTCTCTCCCTCTCCCTCCCTCCCTCTCTCTCTCTCTGTGTTTCTCTCTCCTCCCTTCCTCTCTGTCTGTCACTCTGTGTGTATATGTGTGTGTGTGTGTGTGCGTGTCTGTCTGTCACTCACTCAATCACTCACTCTCTGTCTGTGTGTGTGTCTCTCTCTCTCTGTGTCTCTGTTTGTCTGTCCCTCTCTCCATCCCAACTGGAGAACAACCTTTTCTGTCCCCTTACCAGCCCATCCGGGAAGATGAGGAACGCGAGGGGGATCCCTCCCCCTCGCGGATGGGCTCCGAACCAGCGGAGCCTCGTCCTTCTTTTTAAGCAGGCAGCTATCAGAGAGAAGAAGCGCAGCTTGTGCAGCAGCTGAAGATCGCCTGCTTAAAGATCGCCTGCTTAAAAAGAAGGACGAGGCTCCGCTAGTTCGTAGCTTTTCTGTCCCCTTACCAGCCCATTCGGGAAGATGAGGAACGCGAGAGGGATCCCTCCCCCCGCGGATGGGCTCCGAACCAGTGGAGCCTTGTCCTTCTTTTTAAGCAGGCGATCTTTAAGCAGGTGATCTTTAAGCAGGCGATCTTCGGCTGCTGCACAAGCTGCGCTGCCTTCTTCTCTCTGATAGCTGCCTGCTTAAAAAGAAGGATGAGGCTCCGCTGGTTCGGAACCCATCCGCAGGGGGGGGGGGAGGGATCCCCCTCGCATTCCTCATCTTCCCGGATGGGCTGGTAAGGGGACAGAAAAGGTTGTTCTCCAGTTGGGACGGAGAGAGGGACAGACAGACAGACACACACAGAGAGAGAGACACACACACAGAGAGTGAGTGATTGAGTGAGTGACAGACAGACAGACACACACACACATATATACACACAGAGTGACAGACAGAGAGGAAGGGAGGAGAGAGAAACACAGAGAGAGAGAGAGGGAGGGAGGGAGGGAGAGGGAGAGACAGACAGACACACACATACAGAGTGACAGATGGAGGAGGGAGGAGAGAGAGATACAGAGATACAGAGACAGACAGACACACACACAGAAAGAATGACAGAGAGAGACAGAGAGGGGTGGAGGGAGAGAGAGACAAAGAGCTACACACACAGAGAGAGACAGACACACAGACACACAGAGAAACAGAAAGAGAAAGAGAAAGAAAGGCAGAAAAAATGAAAAAAGAAAAGAAAAAAAAAGAAAGTGGGAGAGAGAGATGAAAGAAACAAACAAAGAAAGAAAACTTATGACCACAATTGAGCCCAAAATTGAGTGGCAATTGAGCCCAAAAATCTTTTTTTTTCTAGATTTTCCTCCTTTAAAATTGGGTGCGTCTTATATTCCAGAGCGTCTTATAGGGCGAAAAATAAGGTAAGTAACTAACATGTAATTTTATTTATTCATATGCTAACCATCTTCCCATGAAGCGACTCTAAGCGGTTTACAGCATCCCCCCCCCTATTTTCTTTGTTAGTTATTCACTATTCTTGCTTGATTTCCTTGTTTCTTTTGCAATATTTGAATTGCTTTTATCTGGTTAAACATTCTTTCAATAAGATTATATTTTTAAAAATGAACTGTAGGTAGATGTTATATTTGCGGGTCTGTAACTTCTAAAGCATCATATCTTTAATATGGTATTTATACCTCACATATTCCAATTCAAACATGAAACACTGAACAATCCTACTTCTAATACTGCTATCAAGGAATTCATAGTTCTCTTTCCTTCAATTACTTAACATGCTGCAACCTATTTTACTCCATCCCAGTGGAAAATCTCTGCAGATTTTTTTACATGACCAAACACATTTTCCATCATGGCACTTATTATTTCAACTCAGTTATTGCAAGATTTAGGGAAACATGCCCAGGAGCAAGCACAGAGAAGGCATTATTCCCCGTAGGCCAAAATATTTTCTATTCTTTTCCCATCAATGTACGATATGTAAGATACATAAAACCAATGCCTTTAAAAGAATATGTGTTAACTGTATTCTTCTGATACTCTCTCCACAATATACTGTTTGAATAACAAAGCACTGACATCACATAAAGATATAACCATCCTCTGAAAGTGTATACGAAAAAAACCCTGAATTTCATGATAAATTATACATTGATTTAGAAATTTAGTTAGTTATCAAGGCTACAGAAAGAAATAAAGATGTTTTTAAAATCATAAAACCCTGGCTTGATATTCTTTAAGAACCAATATCTAGAAGAAGTTGGGGTGCTAAAAATAGGAATGTAAGAAAATCTAATTGGATTTAAGGAAACATTCATATAGTCTACCCTGTTCCTCACAACCATTTGTCTTTATCACATTTATTGCCTTTTTTCATAGTATTTTGTGAGAAGATACACCATACTGAAGGTTAATCATTCACAACCCTAGAATAAATATGAGAGGAATGTGAATTATACAGAACTGATTTACCACAGGCCTAAGGATAAGAATCCTGAGACAAATGAGATATGGTATGATCAGCAGGAGGTGGTAAGATATGATTGAGTTCAAAAGTTGACAATTGTCTTTTAAATATCAGTTCTTGGTATTCTTGTTTTTTAATATTTGTACACTTTTTGAGCAGTTTTTTTTTACTTTTGAAGAAAAACAAATATACACATACACACAGGCGCACTTGAACAGTTGTTAATAATTAAGAGACCCTTCTGTTGATACAAGTATGTGACCTCCACATATCTACCACATATACCTTGTCAACTATGATTTCCTTCCTTTTTTACTCATCATTTTGAAAGATGAGAACACAATGTAAAAAAGAAGTTTCTAAGAGAAAAATATTTTTTTTCTAATTTGAGAAAATATATATTTGGGAAAAAGCTTTCCCCAATTGATCCTAGTCATCATGTTTACATACAGGTAGTCCTCAATTTATGACTGATCACTTAACAACCACTTGAGATTTCAACTGGCTACAAAAATGTTACTTATGACGTGCTCTGGAAGCAACAACCGTAGCACCACCCTCATGATCACATGATTACATTTTGGGTATTTGGCAATTGGCTCATGTTTACTATAGTTACAGCATGCCGCACAGAGGTGGGTTGCTGCCAGTTCGGACTGGATCGGCCAAACCGGTAGTAGCGGTGGCGGGAGGCTATACCACCACCTGGATGCTTCTGCGCATACGCAGGGGTGCACCTGAACCAGTAGTAAAAAATTGGCAACCCACCTCTGATGCCACAGTCACATAATCATATTTGGATCATTTTTTGTTGTTTCCTTGCAAAAAATAATGGCAAAAATGTCCATTGGATAAAACTGGTTTATACTCACAAACATGCAGTTTGTTTAACAATCATGGTGACTTGTTTATTGACTATTGTAAGGTTTCTAAACTCAAGTCCAGTCATGTGGTGTTGACTTAGAACCACAATGACTTACAATTGAAAGTCCAGTCCCAATTGTGATCATAAATCGAGGACTACCTGTATTACTTAATTTAAAATGTAAAAATGTACCAATCTAATCACACTGTTACAATAATTTTAAAATTAAAAACTGAAGTTAAGATAAAAAGCATTATTTAGCTATCAGGCCATCTTGAGCCATGGTGGTGCAGTGATTAGAATGCAGTATTGCAGACTAACTTTGCATTCCACTGCTAGGAGTTTGATCATGATTGGCTCAAGGTTGATTCAGTCTTCCATCCTTTTGAGATGGGTAAAATGAGGAGCCAGATTGTTGGGGGCAATATCCTGACTCAGTAAACCACTTACAGACTGCTGTAAAGTGCTATAAAGCAGTGTAAGATAAAGTTTCCCGTCGCTCATATGTGCTAGTCGTTCCCGACTCTAGGGGGTGGTGCTCATTTCAGTTTCAAAGCCGAAGAGCCAGCACTGTCCGAAACCATCTCTGTGGTTATGTGGCCAGCATGACTAAACGCCGAAGGTGCACGGAATGCTGTTACCTTCCCACCAAAGGTGGTTCCTATTGTTCTACTTGCATTATTACATGCTTTCGAACTGCTAGGTTGGCAGAAGCTGGGACAAGTAATGGGAGCTCACTCCGTTACATGGCACTAGGGATTTGAACCGCCAAACTGCAGACTTTTCAGTATTTATTGAAGCAGGATATACATCTATAATATACTATAAGTGCTATTGCTATTGCTATCTTAGGAATGTGTATGAAATATCAGTGATCAGGTTCTAAAAAAGCTATAAGTGACTATTATTCACTTGATTATGAAAGGTAACATTATAAAATTAGTAAAAAAATATTTCTCCTATGTACACAACCATATTTCAGGACAAAGAACAGCAGCATGATTTATTTCTAGATATTTTTTAGAATGTGACCCAGTTTAAATATGTGTAAACAAAGTATGCATACAAACAAACATATCCATTCATCTTGCCATCCAAAACTGTCTAGAGACAAAACTATTAATACAATAGATGTCTAAATAACATGCCCTGCTAACTGGTTCGGGCTAAGATGTGTTTATTTTATTCTTAGGGAAACTAGATTCCTTGTAGTCATTGAATGCCTTCTGGAAACTGATTAGAGAGGAGAAATTTAATTTTTCAAAACTTTCACCTTCTGAGTTATGAAAAAAGAACAAAAAAAATATTTCCAGAATCCCTTGAGCCTGGAGTGTAAATTTAAGTGACAAGTAGCAGATGCTGGGCAATGCACTATAGGTCTATTCATTAAAAAGTACCATGTACTACAGTGCAGGGATAAAAGGGGGAAATTGTTCTGCTGTTTTCAGAAAGTCGGAATCTTGTCTAGAAACCACTTTTTTATGGGTCAAAATTTTCATAGTACAGAACATATTGCTTCTGTTCGCAAGACCATATGTAACTAAAATGTGCTTTGTATATAGGGTTAAGATTAGGGTTAATGTTTTCTTTTACTACTACTGTTTCTATTATTACTTTTTCTCCGCTCCTCCTCTTCCTTCTCCTCCTCCTTCATTTGTTCAGGTTCTTCACACCACAAATATCTGAATGACTACATTTTTCACTGAAAAAGGAAATGCACAACAAATATGCATACATACATAGCAAACATTTCATATTAGTGTCAGAATCCACTGTTTAGAAGAGAACTAGAGATACGAGAATTAGATTCTAGACTGGAGAAAACATTTGCTGAAACAGATTTATATGCTTGGCGAACATGGAAAATGTTAAGGAATCCATTTCATATGCTAGTTTCCTAAACTCCCTAGTAGCAGAAGAAACTGCTAGTAAGATCAAGTCAGATGAAACTGTTTAAGAAGAATGAAGATATGCCACAAGACCTGTTTTCATCCAATCACTTCTCACCCCCAAATACCAACTCCTGACTCCTTGCCATTATTCATTGCTGTAGGAAGTTAGCACCCACCCCTCTCCTAGAAAAATGAAATATTCTAGGAAATATTAAAAAGGCAGAATATTATATTTCCTTGGATGAGAAATGGAGAAACATGTTTTAGGCAGGAAGCAGACTCATTCTTAATAGCCATCACCATCCTCAATAGCCCACAACAGATGTCCGCACTTAAGAGATAAATAGATAGCTAGGTCTATTCATAGGCAAATGCTCTCACCCAAGATCCAACAAAGGTAGGATTAGCTGTCTACCCATCTCACCACATGGCAACTGGGAAGATTACATCACCCAGCAAGGCTCAACCAAGCCTGGGATTCAGGACAGCCTACAGAGTTTTCCTGCATGGCCCCATGGGAGTCTGACATCAATCAGAATACAAGCTCTTTTTTCTTCACCCAACATCTTCAAGATATGTGGTCCTGTTCACCATTAAAACCATCTTTCCAAACAGCCACCATTGTTTCCAGTGTCTTTCTCCCTACTTGGAACTGAACCCAGATGGACATTTCTTCCAACATTGCTGAAGAAGTCTCATAGAAAAAGACCATTGGCTTACCTGAAGGGTCCTTTTCTGTGCACCGCGGGAGAGACCAAGCAGTGGGGTAATTCAGTCTGGTTGCCCTTGGACTGAGGAACTTTTTTTCCTTTGACCACCTCTCCTGGTGTGGCCACTCCCCAGAATTTTGATATGGTCTGGAACCGTGAGGATGGAGCGGGAGCGTCCAAGAAGTACAGTTCCTGTTGATATGAAGGATAAGAATCCCTGGACGGACTAGAACCCCCTCACCTCCTGATCGGGGGGGCACCTGCTCTATTGCGTTTATCTCCAGGAGATAGAGAATCTCCTGATTCATATGCTCCCTTTTTAGGGGACAGGAGAGGGTAGGACACCGGATGAAATTCTGAGGAGGAGGTGACAGAAATTCCAGAGAAAGGCCCTCCCTGACAATATGGAGGACCCAGGCGTCCTCCGTGGTTTGGGCCCAGTGGGAGGCAAACAGTTGGAGGCGACCCCCTATGGGTGATGGGGTCGGGCAGTCACTTGGACTTGCAGAACGGCCACCGCAGTTGTACTTGCGGAACCCGAACTGCTACCTACCCCTGTCCCGAAAGGCAGGTCTGTCCTGTAATCTGTCCCCCGATTGGCTGGATGGTCTGTTGGGGGAATTGAAGGAGGAGGAAGTGAAGGGCTCTGAGGCACGAAAGGACTGCCGTCTGGAATAAGGGGCGGACTTGCATTCCTGATTTTTGGACAAGGATGGCAGGACCTTCCTCTTATCCTTTGACTCAATGAGGAAGGGATCCAGGACCACCCCGAACAATTTGGATCCTTTGAAGGGGGCAGAAGCCAACTTCCATTTATTTTTCTGATCCGCCTGCCAGTGACGTAGCCAGATCAGGCGGGATGTAATGTTGGTCGCCAAGGCCCTTGATGCGAACTTGGTGGTGTTAAGGGACGCATCAGCAGCATACTGGGAAGCCACAATGACCTTGGATATATCCTGGCAGAGGCGCATCTCCCCTGCTGGGAGCTTGGACAACAGCTCGCGCAGCCAGGTGACGGAGGCCCTATTATAGAATGATGCGGAGGAGACCAACCTAATGACCCAAGCAGTCGCTAAGTGGGCCTTGTGGCATGCCTTCTCCGCCTTTTTATCCTCCGCCTTAAGGCCCTCCAGCAAATCTGCGGGAAGGGAAGAATTGGAGGTAAGGGTGGCTATGGGAGGGTCCACGACTGGAAGGACCAGGAGGTGTACAGTTTCTTGTCCACCCCGCTAGGAGAGGACAGTGTGGCCGGTTGGGTCCACTGGTGTTGGATGAGATCTAAGAACTATCCAGGGACCGGCACCAGTTCCTGCTGAGGGGTAGGAACATCGAACATGACCGTGTTGGGGTTAGCCGGGGCTGAGTCGGCTGGAGCCTGAGCGGGCTAGGGTTTAATACCCACCCTGGCGGCGGCCTTAACTTTATGGAGTATGGACTTAAACAGGCTCGGGTTAAAGAGTCCCGAGAATGCAGGAACGTCAGGTGGGAGGTCCTCGTCCTCCAAGAGCTCCTGCCCCTCCTGGTCAGGATCCTCCAGAGCGGAGGCCTCACTGACCACAGAAGATTCTAGGGAGGGGTGACCGGGGGAGGAATGGGCTGATCGGGTTGAGAAGGGCTTGGAGCCACTGGAGGGTGAGCTCATTTCCGCATGCCCTCTGCAATGCCCCTGGCTATGGCACGGGCGACCACGTCTTGCATGTGGGCCGAGAGTTCGGGCTCTACAGCAGATACGGGGTCCCTCCCCCCGCCCTCACAGATGGGAGGGGATGGCCTCAGGCCTATCGTACTGGCTGGGTTTCCCGGGAATGGGTCCCTGTTCAGAAGCCCAGGAGGGAGCTGGAGAAGCAGGTTCCATCAGCGACCTGTTGGGGGACAGGTCCTGTGATTCCACCTCCTCAGTCATCAGGGCTTGAGGATCTCCTCGGGGAAGGGGAAGGACAAAGGAGTCCCCAGGATCATACTGTGGTGTTTCCTTGTCAGCCTGGCGCCGGGCCTTCTCAAATTGTTTTTCAAGTGCCCGTTGGCGCCTTTCAGCATCCTTGACCTCGGCTGCAGACGGGGCCCTGGGGCGATTTTTGCCCGTGGTCCCTGCACCGCCTTTGCCCGCTCCACCGCCCCCAGATGAGGGGAATTCCTCGCTAGGGGTCTGGGAAGGGCCTGGCCTAGCATCTATGGACCCCAAAGGGCTGGGCAGCTCCATGGCCAATGACCGCACAAGCTAGTATGCAAAGGCACTGGCAGACGGTTGGAACCAGAGGTTCTGACTGGCTAGGCTGGAATGAGAGAAAAAAAAAAACAAGGGACCTTCGTGAGAGAAGTACATAATTAATAATGACACAACAGTAAAAAGACAGTCAGGGAGTATAGGAGGTGAGGAGGGCCCTCAGCTTAGGGTGCAAGGCCCCAACAGGAGAGCAGGGAGGACCAGGCCAAGCTGGAAGCCAAAAAGGGGACCAAAAAAACTGGGGCCTGCATGGTGAGAGTGTCCTCCCTGAGCCAGTGCAAAGGCCCCGATTGACCTAGGCACCAGCACCACCTAGCAAGCGATGAGAGTGGTCGTGGCCAGCTGGGTAGCCCCGGACAAGGCCCCCGACCACCCAGCGGCCTCCTGGCGAAGCGTGGCTGAGCGGCGCGGCTGTTACTAAAAGGCGCGAAAATCTTGCGCCTAAAAATTGCCTCAGCAACAGCGTGGGGGAGAAGGAGGCGAAAGCGGTGACCGTGTGTGCTGTCGGCGGTCGCGCGCTCCTCCGCAGCGGCTAGGAATGAGGACAGGCCAAAAAAGACGAAAAATACTTGCCAAAAGTAACAAACGGGCTGGCAGGGAACACAGGATCGCAAAAAACCTTTGCCGTTTGTTGCTGCGCTCTATAAAGGCATGTGGCGGGCCTCCAAGCCGGCTCGAAACGGCGCGGCAATGGAGCACCCCCCCACACTATCAGGCTTACCTCCTGGCTTCATAAAAGGGTGAAGCAGCTTGAAAAGGCTCACGATGAGAGAGGAAAGAAGGGGAGAAGGAAAGGAGATTTGAAGGAAAAATTAAAAGGGAGATATTTGGAGAGTCCAAGCGAAAAAGGGATCAATTCAGCTGAAACTCATAGAGAAGCATCCGAACGGGCAGACTGAGGAAAAATTCTGGGGACTGGCTATACCAGGAGGTGTGGTCAAAGGAAAATAAGTTCCTCAGTCCAAGGGCAACCAGACTGAATTAACCCACTGCTTGGACTCTCCAAGCGGTGCACAGGAAAAACAGATTAACTGTTTTAAACATCTTTTCCTATGCACTTCAATTTTGATTTGTGCCAGTGCAAAGCTGTGGAGCATTCATCTGAAATTTTTTGTATGGCATTATACTATTGGCAGAAGCTGGATTATTGATACTGTCCCTTTTTCGCAACATGAACAGGATGCAGCACATAGCTGAGCACCTGATAACTGCATATCAGCAGATTCTCAGACCTTGAAGTGTCCTTTAAAGCTGCTGTACTAAGGATGCAAGGCAGGCACCTGAACAAGGTTAATTGAAGAAAAAGCTGATATTAAGTCATTTTCCTTACAAGGCAGCTAGCAAGCTGGGAACAGCAAACCTTACATGCAAGAAAATAGTGTCTCTGAATCAGAACAGTTTGCATCTATAGCAAATATAATAGCATATATTTCCAAATGTCTTTTGTTCACATACATGCTTCACAAACTTAATTGCATGTGATTTAAATTTTACTCATGTAATATTTTTTCTTTATGTCAAAGTAACCAGGGAGAAATGGAGCAGGTAGTGATCTGGAAAATGTTTAAAGGGGGGGACATTTAACTCTTTCTGTCATATTGATTTAATCATCTTACACTGTTTACATAAATTATGGCACATTCCTAATTTACATTAGAAGTACTTTCTTCTTCCTCCATCTTTATCTGTGTAATACCAATGTAGCTTCAGAAACTGCTACAGATTTCCCTATGAAAAAAAAATACGACCTCACAATTTATTTATCAGGAAGTGCTTGTGGTGATTTTCTAGTTCCTAAAACAAGAGTGGGCAATTAATTTTCCTAAGGAGCCACATAAGAAACCGGGACTTTTGTGAAGGACTGAACCAATAGGGTTGTGAAGATGTGCAGGTACAGATGAACAGACGTAAACTGAAAAAGATATATCAGTCCCCTTTCAAAATAAAAGCAATACAGTTGAATTGTGTGCATGGCGCATTGACGAAAACTTATTTCTATTCTAACTTCCAATTGACCTCGTGTGGGCTGGATAGGGACATCCAAAGTGCCAATGTCACCCAGGCCTGTAAAATGCCTAGGCCTGTCCTAAAGTAACCCTTCTATGAAACGATGTTCTCCTGTGGGACCTAGGAGCTACGTCTTCTCTAGCATAACAACTGCACTATAGGACAGTCTCCTCCTTCAAGCTTCGGGTTGACCCAAAAGTGTAGGCCTTTCATAAGGCTTTAATAACTTGGTTCTCTCCTCAGATGTAGAACCAAGATATTAACAGAACCCAATCTGTGTTTCGTCTACTTGATTAAGGAGCTTTTAGCTGAGTTCTTTACTGTTTTCAACGTGGGTTTTTTGTTATTTTTGTGTATGGGTTTCATGTTTGTTGCCCAGAGTTGGGTGCAAGATGGGTGACCATATAAATCTACATAATTAAATAATTACCATCCTGCCAAATTATTTATTCTCAACCTCATCACGAGACAACCAAAAGCATTGCACATTTTGCCCCAATGTAAACGATACTGCGTAACAGTGCTGATCATCTATTATACCACATAACCTCTTACTGTAAATAGAAAAGGTCTGTAAAGCATCTGCCCAGATTCTAAGTGTTTAAATTCCTAATAAGATATGTCAAATAAAAACTCACAAGAACTTTATAGCAAGTTATATATTACGGTTCTGAATCACAACTCGTTAGACTTCTTTATGGAATTAAATGACATTTCAGAAAGGAAAATAAACAAGGAAAATTTCCAAGAGGAGGCAACATGTAGCAATTGGCCACTGGACTTTCAACCCAGGATTTATGCCTCTCTTTGCTCTACTCACGCTTCACTCCATGAACTGGAGTATACCATGACTGCTATTCTGTTCTTATTATTTCCACATATTCCCATCAAAGATTGTCTGAAAGATATGACAACCTGTAATTAGGATACCCCATTGACCTTCCCCATACCATTTGACATCAGACAGGTGCTAACCTAAATTCAATAGAGATTCACTAGAGTAGCTCTAGGCCACGTTGACTCTCAGGCTGTACTACAGTGTCCTTGGAAGTCAAAAACTCCATCAAGTCAGAAACTCCATCAAAGTATAACTTCTTTTGGTTGATCCATAGATAGGTGAGGGTTAAGCTGCATGATATAATGAATTGTTTTAAAGATGCAAAAGTTCCTTGGTTTAGAGGGAACTGACCCAAGTTTTGGCTTTTGCTAAGTATTCACTGCATTATTTCACTGAAGAATATCGCCGTGAAGATCGCACTATATCTTCTGACAGACTCTGACCTTGAACATGCAATAAAACTGACAATCTTTCCAAACTTTGGCAAAAGTAATACAGAAAATGGAAATATAGAAAGACATATTTACAAGCTTTTCTATACATTTCCATGGAAGTACATGAAGAATTTGCCAAACTGAATGATCCGTCAGTCAAAGTATTTCAAATTCTTAGATAGGCTGCTTCTCCGGTTCTACTTTCTTGAATACCAAACATTCAGTGAGTGCATATATTGTGGACCATGATGGAACTTTTGTAAAAGCTGCTTTGAACAATGGCTCCAAGAAGAAAAGCAAGAAAGAAAAAAAAAAATCCCAGCATTATTCTGTAGCAAATTCTACTAGTAGAACAGTGACCTTTTCTTAGTCTGAGCATCTAAATATAGGATCCAAATTAATTAACGTGCTTGCTACTGGACGTGGGACCAAATGAAGCAAGATGCTTTGGTAAGAGTTCCAATGATAGCACTAATAATGCAAAATTAAGTATGCATAGATAAAAGCAAGCAGCTGGCGGGGCATCTCAGACAAACTCATAAAAGGGAAAAAGAAAAGAAGTTTGAAACTGACATAGACAAATCCCTTAAGAGTTTAAATATGTATGAGCAATGATACACATAAGCCAAAATGAAAATTCTGAATGGATCCCCCACTAGGTGCCCTCAAATCTAACTGAAAGCAGAAAATAAGCTGCAGAGATGATAAATATTGATGTTTTCTAAAGAGAAAAAAATGGCTATAAATAGGTTTTCGTACTTAAAACAGCTTTGACAGCAAATCCTTTGAAAAATAACTTGATTTACTAAAAAACCTTAATACAAACAAATCAGCTGAGGATATAATTTCTATTAAACAAATGCATTAAATATGTTGTAATACAAAGAGGAACCACAATTAAAACAGAAACTGTCTAAAGCAAAGCCAATCCTAAACACTAAGGCCTGAATCACATTGAATACTGTAGGCTTTATCCAAATAAAGTTCTATTGAGTTCGGCTAGATGCATTGTATCTTATATCATACATTACATATTGTGTTTATTTTTGTGGACATTTTATCAGATCTAGAAATTAGCAAGGCAATAAATGGACCAGAAGATTCCATGCTCCTGTTTGATACAGGCTCATTCATAGAGCCAGTCGTTCGTTCTTTTAATTCACTTCATTTCTTAGATTTTTATTTTACTTTCCTTCAGAGTGCAAGACTTCTTCCTCCAATGTTATTTCCAGGACCATATTGGGCAATAATGACTGGTTCAAATTATCTAGTCATCCAGGGTGCTTCTATAACTCTTTTGGTCCCAGCTGCAGTTTCCAGGTGGCAGCTCCATGTGGAAAGCATTGCAGGAGTCCACCCATAAGCTCCCCCACCCCCCAGTCAGGAAAGGGCACAAAAGGCAGAGAAACTGAACCTGGGCAAAACCTGTGCTGCCATCTAATCCCGGAATGGGCTCCAGGTAGATCCCTACAGTCTTGAGTACAATAGTGCAACCACTTTTTGGAGCAGAGATTGAAATTCCTCTGAATCAAATGGTCCAAGAACCAAAAACTGGGAAATGAAAGGCTTAGACTCTGCGTGCGTGCGTGTGTGTGTGTAAAATATCCTGTATATGACTGTTGTGCATCGCCCAGAGTTACCTGTGGTAAAATGGATGACTATATAAGATAGGTAGGTAGGTAGGTAGGTAGGTAGAGACAGGCAGGCAGGCAGGCAGGCCGAAAGACAGACAGACAGGCCTGTTTCCCTGAAAATAAGAGTTCTACGGATAATAAGCCCCATCAGGCTTTTGAGCGCATGTGCTAAAATAAGCCCTCTCCTGAAAATAAGCCCTCTCTGAAAATATTGCAACAGAGCAGCAGCCATGAGGTGACCACACTTGCGGCCTCCTGCACCCCAAAAATAATAAGACCTCCCCGAAAATAAGGCCAAGCGCTTATTTTGGGGGTAAAAAAAATAAGATCCTGTCTTATTTTCAGGGAAACACGATAGATAGATAGATAGATAGATAGATAGATAGATAGATAGATAGATAGATAGATAGATAGATAGATAGATGATAGATAGATGATAGATAGATAGATGATAGATAGATAGATAGATAGATAGATAGATAGATAGATAGATAGATAGATAGATAGATGATAGATAGATAGATGATAGATAGATAGATGATAGATAGATAGATAGATAGATAGATAGATAGATAGATAGATGATGATAGATAGATAGATAGATAGATAGATAGATAGATAGATAGATAGATAGATAGATAGATATAGATAGCTAGATAGCTAGATAGCTAGCTAGATAGATAGATAGATAGATTTACAAACCTCACTCTCTAATCACTTACCTGTTAAGAGAGCTAGGTTAAGGCTACAGCCAGGAGACTCTTGATATGAAAGACATGAAAGCTGGCTGGATAACTTTGGGCTAATCATACTTTTTTAACACAACTCACCTCCCAGGGTTGTTTGTTGTGGGAAAAATAGGAAAAGGAAAGATGATTGTGTGTGTTCACTACCTTGAATTATTAAATAAATAATAATGGTGGATATAAATAAATAAAATAAGTAAAGAAACTTGGGATGCATGTGTGTATGAAGGGGAACGTGGTATGGTAGAATACAGTAACACCGCAGTGCCCAAGAGGAAGGTTCAAATTCCAAGGAAGGGGAAAAGACAAGAGACAATACAGTCTAGACCTGGAACATGGGAAGAGAAAGAGATTGCTCCTTAGACTCTCTCAGAGTATATCCATTAGGTTAGAGTAGTATATGTTTAATCTGGCAAGATTCTCTCTATACGGTGTATACAAATAAGGTACTGAAAGTAGGCTGGATTGTTTTATGTCATTCTTGGACTAGGCTGACATAACTATCTTAAAACTAGTAGAGTCCTTCAGAACAATTTTGAAAAGTTGCCAGATGACTTGAGCTTCAACTCTGAACAAAAGAAAAATTAAGAATTTTAAAAATTTGAAATAAACAGCCATAGTCTAAATAAGATTTTGATATAAGAAAGTTATGAACAAATTAAATGTCAACTTACATTTGGAATATTGATATATTTTTTTGTATAAGGTTTTGGAATTAACTGTAAAAAATGGCTTTTCATGGAAACCAGATTTATTTATATATGTGTTTGTTAGTTTTAAATTTATTTGGTGCCCATCTTACTGTCATATGGCTGAGCAGTTTACAATCCTACAATTATTTTGATTATCTTGGCTGATAAAAATAAGCAATGTTATGATTTTAGAAACTGGACACAAGAGAAGACTAAAGATTCTAACGTAGTAGAAGAAGAAAAAATACAAGCCTGATTTTGACGTCAGTTAACAAAACATCATTTCAATGGAAATATTAAAGCTGATTTTGAAGAATGGAGGCAAAAATTAATAGCTACAATGTCAATAGTGTCAGTAGTGATTTCTGGTTATACGGATAGATTATGTCCAAAAATCATTAATGAGGAAATGACAGATGGAGCACAAATTTTGTTTCATAAGACAAAGCACTGAAAATGGAACTATAAATGATGAACAAGAGAATGAGTTGTACAAAAGAATGTACAAAAGAAACTGACTGAATTTTTAAAAATTAAAGGGCAAATACAAATGTCAAACCAAGAGAATGACTTGGAAAATGTTTTCTTATTAGATCTACAAAGCAGCCTTGTTCAACCCTTGAACGTCTGTGTAAAAAAGAATCGAAAACAAATCAAATAATACACTAATATTTGAAAGAATTAAAGATTAAGACTAAGATTGTAAACCACCCAGAGTTGCCTTGAGGTAAGACAGATGGCCTAAAATTTTTATAAATCAATCAATCAATCTGTCAGAAATAAAAAGAAGTAATGTAAAGTTGATTTATTTGATCAAGGTTAAAATAAGTCTTTTTAAAGATAAAGTTTGGGCAACTTTTACAGACACCAGGATTGAACAGATGTTTATTGGATTTGCTTATAGATAAGGGATAGGATATAGGATGTATGTATGTATGTATGTATGTATGTATGTATGTATGTATGTATGTATTTGTGTTACAACCCCTGGTATGCCTAAATATGGGAGGAAGGTCACTACTCCCTCTTTCTGTCCTTCGGCTCATCACAGAAGACCATGCAGGCAGAAAACCATATTTTTATTTTTAATGTTGCCTTTTTATATTTGTGTTGTATTTGTACTAATAAATAAATAAAGGGAGACTTTATTTATTTATCAGTACAAATACAACACACACACACACACACACACACAAACACACACACACACACACACACACACACACACACACACACACACACACACACACACATATATATATATATATATATATATATATATATATATATATATATATATATATATATATATCTTTTCTTTTTTATTATATACTTTCTTTTCTCTTCTTTTTTTGCACCTTTTATTCTTTTTTACTATTCTTTCCTCTTTGAGTTTGTATTCATTTTTACTATTGTAAACAAAATCCTCAATAAAAAATTATATTAAAAAAGAGAACAATGGTTATTAGCATTGATAGCAGTGTGACTGTCCCTGAAAATCATCTGCTGGGAGAATAGTAGGCCTTCCTTATACTGAAGGTTAGCCATCATGAAAACAGACTAATGGATTAGACAGGCCAGGGGTTGTTCCAGCAGGACACTGCTTATGTATTTATGATACCATCACATGGCTAGTCAAGAGCCAAGATGAACAACTGAATGTCATCCGTATATTGATGATTCCTGACTCTCAACTGATAAATGATCTTTTTCAGCAATTTCATGTAGACATTAAACAAGATGATCAAAGTACCAAAACCTGTGGCGCCCCACAAATCAGAGATTTTAGATTCAACTTCTCACCAACATTGCCTGGAATGAGCTTCAGAGAGAAGAGGGAGGCCACTGTAACACAGTACCTCTTGCCCCAATTCCTTCCAGTGTGTCCAAAAGAATATAGTACTGATGGTATTGAAAGTCGCTGAGAGATTGGGAAATGCCAGGGTAGAGGAAAAGAGAGATAAAGCTGGCAAAGATATGCAAAAATTTTAGCATACGATAAATGACATTTCAGGCTTGCGAAAAAAGTAGTATGTGAAAAAGGAACAAGTTGACTCACCTTGGTTCAGTAAAGAATATAGGTAGTCCTCAGCTTATGTCCATTCATTCAGCAATCATTCTAAGTTGCAGCGGGTCTGAAAAAATGGATGTACAACCAACCTCCAAATTCCAGCCATTGTAGCATCCCCACAGTCATGATCGTAATTACAATATCATGAGCCGGGCACTTGATACCATGGAGTTGCAAACACATGATCCTTGACCACTTTCCACAAGCAAAGTCAATGGGAAGCTGGCAAGGAAGATTGCAAGTTGCTCTGGTATGTTGCTCCTGCCCACAGCACACACACACCTCTGCCCATGCTTATCCTTTGCCAGCTCTCCCGGGTTTCCCCTAACTCATCTGTGGTCTTCTTCAATTCATATGTGGCCTGTGCTGGCTCTCTCACAAATGCACAGCTCTCCTTCAAGGCTATTGGAACCACCTCCTCCCTCAAGTTGCCCAACTATATGTCACCTCCCAAGTGGCCTTCACCAGCCCGGAGGAACAAAGATCTAATAATCAGATGGCTGGGTTACCACACCCAAACATCCTGCCCACTTTTACAGGAGTATCAGGATCAAACACTTCCCAGGTAACCAAACAAACTCCTGCCTCACTGCCAGCCTAGGTACAGTCTAATTCTGAGGACTTTACTGAGCAGATGCCTAGAATATTTTTCACCCCTGGCTACTATTGCTACCAACACTTAGTAGCCCAAAGACCCTAGTAAAAGGAGTAACCAAGCAGAAATAATACACATACACACTCATGGACAACATATAGCATTCACTCACTTTTCATTTACTTCTCCTCAAAAACCCAAATCCCCCAATCCGGTCCAAAATGGTTCAAGAATAAAATGCAGACCATTGGATTATATGGATGTTTTTCTATATTTATTTTATCCTAATAATCTCCTCTGCAATGTGCTGATTTCTCATGGACATATATTTTCATCTCATGCAGTTTCTGTCTAGGAACTACTAGACAGAGAGCTAGCTTGGTATAGTGGTTAAGGCACTAGGTTAGAAACCAGGAGACTGAATTCTAGTCCTGCCTTAAGGCATGAAGCCAGCTGGGAGATCTTGTGAGTCAGTTCTTCTCTTTCAGCCCTAAGAATGAGACAATAACAAACCACTTCTGGGGGAAAAACTTACTAAGAAAACTGCAGACAGTTGCCAGGAGTCAACACTGATTTTAAGGCACCCTCACACACATCTACACACAAACTACTAGACAGTTGCTTGTGGAATTTCTGTATACCAACAAGTTTATTTTATGCATGTTTCAGGGTGAGAAGATTGCTATGATTAGCCAACCAAACTCCTCTGGCATCCAACTACAGCCACAGCTTGTTGTAAGATGTCACTACCAACCACAGGAATCCTCCACTTCAATGCCCTGTTACAAAAGTCCTCACAAAGGCAACTCCCTTGAATGAAACATGAAGCTAACTCAGGAAATTGGAACATTCACCCCAACTGTTAGCTCCAATAATCTACTAAATACATGGTTCTGAATATGTGTACATCTAGGATTTTTGTTCATTATTCTGAGATGCAGAACTATCACAACAATGATAGCTAGTGATATCCATTTTACCAAGCACTTATCTTTAGCTTGAAGTTTTCATAATCAAAGCAGATACCTGAGAGGCTTGTGCCTACAGACTGTATTGCTTCATTGACCCAGATCTAGAAACAAGACATTTTCCAGATGAAACTACTGGTAGATGTCAGCACCTGAAATTCTTTGGTAACTGTCACAGTATATTGTTGATGCCTAGCATGTATTCTCTTCTATACAATATAAATGATCTGACAGGGCATTTTGAAGATATCAAGGCATTGGATTAAATTGCAAACATTAATTACTACAAGGTGTGCTTGCATTATCTAATAAAGGAGAATATAGCTCAGGATTGACATGAAGGGTTAGGGTTTCATTACCCAAATTAGGTAACACCATCAGTGCTAGATCAGTGCTAGCACTGATGATGTTACCTAGGTTGGGTAATGAAAGGTTTGAAAGAAAACAAGCAAGCTCAGAAAGCACCAAGGGTCCCTCATTGTATTATATCTAGAGCAGCAATGGCGAACCTTTTTTGGCTTGCGTGCCGTAAGTGGGGGGAGTGCAGGGAGGTCGTGTGCAGGCGTGCCGCACCCATAATGCAATGTGCGACACCACCACCACCCCAGTGCACATGCGCACACTACAGGCACGAAGCCTCCGAAGCATTCAAAACGACCCTCTGAGCAAACCGGAAGTCTGTTCCTGAATTTCTGGTTTGCCCGTAGGGCCGGTTTTTTGCGCTCCAGAGGCTTCAGGGAAGCTCATGAAGCCTCCGGAGGGCCTCCGGGGGGGGCGGGGGAGGCTCTTTTCGCCCTCCCCAGGCTCCTATAAAGCCTCTGGAGCCTGGGGAGGGCAAAAAATGGCTTTAAAAAAGGGTGAACTCAGCTGGCCAGCGCGTGCATGCGCGCTGGCCAGCTGACAGGGCAGTGCCTCGCGTGCCCTGACAAATGGCTCCACGTGCCACCTGTGGCACGCGTGCCATAGGTTCGCCATCACTGATCTAGAGGATTCATTACCCCAAGCCCCCTGGATCTTGGAACATCTATACCACTAGGCTAAAAATGTAGGTACTAGGTGGTATAGTGAGGCAGTGAGCCTATTAAAAGGCACAGCTACCCTACAATTCCTTACATCTTATGCCACAGTTTCCTTACATCTTATGCCACAGTATTTTAATTTTCCTATAAGAAGGCTTTTTACACTTTTTTTACACTTTTTCTCATCATCACAATAGGCAGGGGCAATGGATTATGAGTGTTTAATCCCTCAAAAAAATGGAGACTGCTACATCATACTCCAAAATTTGCAGACTAAATTCTAAATTTCAAGAGCACCATATAAGCTGCAGTACCATCTTATCTGAGTACTCAGTCAGTCGATCTCAAGAGGCAATGTAATAAAAGACAGGCGAGATAGAAAAGCCAACTGGAATTACAGAAGCTGACATGCCTGCTCAAAAGTCTAGAATTGTAGTCCAAAGAAGAACAATGTTTACTGACTATGAGAACCAGAGTTCTATTTGCAAGCTTTTGCACAGCAAATCCTACTGCTAAAGAGACTCTACATTCTTCGGGATTAAAAAAAAAACAGTACCAGGAAATACTACAACAAAAATAACAAGTCAATCTTCAAAATATATGTACATCTCTGGCTGGAATAAATATGAATTGCTGTTTGTGTGTGTGTGTGTGTGTGTGTGTGTGTGTGTGTGTGTGTGTGTGTATGGGGGGGGGAGACCTTTTAAATTCCCTGATATGTGTTCGCAAAATTGTATTGTCTTTAGATTCTAGTTGAACTATACGCAAGAAAATAGCACCTGGCAACACAAAGTTTGACTCTGAGGTTATTTCAAATTTATTGCTTGTTTAGCTTTAAAAAAAACTTACAATGAGTAAATATTAGTCTCTTGACAAGGATTTCAATGACAACCTATTCCAAGTAATGTAGCAATGGACAGGAGTTTTTGTGTTTGAGAAAAAGAATGAAAGAACACATAACTGTGGTTATGAAACAGTTGATCTATACTTTCTGTCAGCTATTTTATACTACACATGTTACCCAATCTGAATTATGTAAAAGAACCAGGAACAAGTACAGCAACAGAGCATGAGAAACCTCGTTATATAGCATTTAAAAAAAAAAAAACCTCAAACATTAGTCACACCAGATTGTTCTACCTACAACAGCTTCAATAAAGTATTACCATTATAATTACTAGAGACATGAGACAAACAGGAAACCAAGAACACATCAACTGTGGGAGCTTTTTGCTGTAGGAGCTAGAGGTGCTGCAACACTGTGGTGAGACAAAAACGTGATATTTCAATTCCAAGATAGACCAGGCAAAGTTAGATTTAACTCACAGTGAGCATATATAAAAAGCAATCTGATGCTGAATCTAATACCCAGTGAATAATTACTCAGGAGACTTAGGGGTTTTCAAGGAGCCAGCTAAAGGCACCAGGAGAAATGAGTTGACAGATAAAAGCAGGTTGTGCACTGCCTTCTTTCTAGCCTGAAAACTGGACTCCAAGCTAGCCTTTCACTGCAGTTCACTCCCCTCTCTTATTGCATTCTGCTTCATTGTAAAAAAAAAATATGTACAGTACTGAATGAGGGTGAATGATGTGGTGGTGTGCTGGATTTATTAACCAGATTACTCTCCATCTCACTGCAAAAGTCACCTTGGAGAGAGACAGCAGTCACATGAATTGGCCCCAAGACAGCAAAGATAGGATTTGTGTGACGTAGAGCTCACTGCTGAAAGTTGGTACAAAGTCCTGCCTTGCATGCTGAGCTCAACCACTGGATCATTTCAATATGAACATAGTGCATGATTACAGTATATACTTTCGAAGGAACAGTAATAAGGACAAATTATTTGTCTTAGCTGGGAAAATCAAGTCTTACTACATAACCTACATGACTTCTACCCAGCTTTAGGCATGTTTTCTTCTCCTTCCAGAAGAACTCTTATTACATCGGCATGAAGACATAGTAAGGAACATTCTCTTTTTAAAAGAAACAGGATCAAAAGTCCCCATTCTCTTCCCACAATAGTTAATCACATCAGAAAAGAAGACAAGTACTGCCTGACTTACGGCTGCAATTGAGCCAAAATTTCTGTTGCTAAAGTGAGACATTTGTTAAGTGAATTTCACCCTGTTGTACAACCTTTCTTGCCAGAGTTATTCAGTGACTCACTGCAGTTGTTAAGTTAGTCACACGGTTGTTAAGTGAATCTGGCTTCCCCATTGACTGCTTGCCGGAAGGTCACATGACCCTGGGACACTGCAACCGTCATAAAGGTGAGTCAGTTGTCAAGTATCTGAATGTAAATCATGTGACCAGGAGGATGCTACAACAATCGTAAGTGTGAAAAATGGTCATAAATCACTTTTTTCAGTGCCGTTATAACTTCGAATGGTTAGTAAACAAAATGATGTAAGTCGAGGACTATCTGTAATTACGGTAGATAATGGATCTGAAATACAGATCAACAGCCCTAAGCAGTTTAAACCCCTGGTAGTATTAGAGGATTTAATATGTGCTTTACAAAATATTAAGTATATAATACAATAGGTATTTGTAAACAGTTCCATTAATACACTATATCCATGATGGCGAACCTATGGCACGTGTGCCAGAAGTGGCACGCAGAGCCATCTCTGTGGGCATGCGAACCATCACCCGTTGCTCTTCTGGGTTAGGGCGCGCGGGAGCACTGGAAACTGGAACAGCAGCCTCCCGGTGCGCATGCATGTGCTGGGAAGATGATCTTCTGGTTTCTGATGTGGGCATGTGCACCAGCCAACTGCTCTTCCAGTTTCTGGTGCGCATGCACATCAAAGACCAGCTGGAATGCAGGAAACTAGAAGATCATATTCCTGGCACACGCATGTGCACTGGGCAGTTGTTCTTCCAGTTTCCAGCATGCACATGTGGACTGACCAGCTAGTCTTTGCACACGTATATATACCAGAAACCGGAAGACCAGGTGGTCGGTGAGCATGTGTGCGCCAGAAACCGCAAGAGTAGCCTTCCAGTGCGCATGCACGTGCCAGGAAGTTGAAATGATGCTGAAAAAGTGACTTATGAGCAGTCAAGTGCTCCCAAAGTCACATGATCACGATTTGTGTGCTTAGCAACTATTGGACATTTACAACTGTTGCACTGTCCTGCAGTCACAAGATTATCATTTGCAACATTTTCAGTTAGCATCTGACAAGGAAATTCAATGGGAAAGCCAGGATAAGGTTGCAAGCGGCGGTCACATGATGTCTTGCTTAACAGCTATAACTATAACTAGGACTGTCGGAATTGCCATAGCTAAACAGGGCAGCCATGCGATATTTTCCTTAATAACCACTTTGCCTTGCAACAGTCCCAGTTAGGGTCATTAGGCAAAAACAACCCACCCAATTCCTGATACTACAAGGTTGGAAGGACATTCATTCTATATCAGTTATTCTGTGGTCTGAAGAACTTATCTCTCTTTCTATATTTGAACATGCATTATATCATGGGAGTCTCAATTGGAGGACTATTCAGAAATCTGGATACATATACATTTATATGTTTGACTACTCGTTTTGTTTTTTTGTAGTTAAGTACACTGATTTAAAAGTGACTGATTTAATTGTATAATACAACACAAATAATTCGTTCTAAACACTGCTCTGTTTAAGGGTTTGAATATAGCTAACCTTTGAGGTTAACTATACTGTACTTTGTAAAAAAAAAACACCAGCCATTTCAGTCACATTGTTTGTCAAGGAAATGTATCTGGCACTTTTCAATGGAAAAATCCTCAATGACATTCTCAGTTCACACACAGACATATTCTCAGATTCCTAGAAGCACAAATCTAAAAAGACTGACCAAGGTATAAACTTTTGTGTGAACATCCTTATTATTTCCTTGAAACAGAAAAAGAATTGTTCTAGATCTATTATTTGAAGAAGAAAAAAAACCCAGAATTCCATTATGCAGGAATAGGTTTTCTGCAAATACTGTTTTTAATATATTATGTACTTCCCTGCTTGCCTTCCCATTATGTACATCTATGCCTCCCACTTTAGTGCTGAAGGTAGAGTGCTAATTATGCTGGAACTTTTAGATTCTAGGACAAATTAAATAAAATTCTGAAGAGAATATAGTCTTAAAAAAATATTTAACATCCACAAAAATCCCTGCAAAGTTATCATGTGATAATGACATAGCAACCGTGAGACATATTTTATTTAAGGATAGTTACTACAAAATGAAAATCGTGCCTTTCCACCATAAGATCTTATGATAGCTAATAGTTTGATAAAAGCATTGTAAAACATCTGAAAAAGTAAAATCACAGTATAGATTACACGAAACATAACAGTAGATGCCAAGCAATTTATTGCTGCAGAAAGCATTTCAGAACTAAAGCACTATAGCCAAATGGTTCCTCCCCCAACTTGCTTCTCTTAACAGCCAATCTAAATTTATTGTAAAAAGTATCTAGATATTTGTAAAAAGAAAGCCAATTCCTCAAGTTATCCAATTCCTAAGCATCACCACTTTAAATTGCACTCAGAAATAAATCAAATGCCAGGGACATATTTTCAAATCTAGCAAGATACGTTTTCTTAGCTCAGTCCCACTTACCTAGCAACCAAGAGAAACATTTTATATTTCAAATATCTACCCACTATCAGGATCATTCTGGATATTGTTATTAAATGGGGGAACAGTTGGGAACAAAAGGGAACGAATAAGAAAATAAGCTTCAGTTTTGGCCTGGGAAGGATGTTCAGTCTTTTTTGGCAAGGCAATATACTTATTAGATCAAAGACTATTGAAAACAGATAAATTTATTAATTGCAAGGACAAAACATTTGGCTCAGTATTTTCCTTGTTTATGGTCAGTGTCACCAAACCCACTTCAGCCAACAACATTTTTGAAAGAGGAATGATTTCCCTGCATGGTAAAGCAGGAAGAAAAAGAATACTATACCCAAGCACTCACAATTGTATATGAAATACTGTACAATCGTTGCACAATTTTCCTGGAGGGTGGGGAAACCCAAAGGGAACAGGAAGAGATATTTCATATCATAAAATTAGGATGAAGCAGCAAACTTTCTGCTTACATGAAGATGCTCAACTACCCAAGTGATTTACTTAGATTATACAAAAGTAGATTACAGATAAAGGGAGGGGGGCTGCCCGCATCAAGCCCAAGGTTTTTCATCTGTAATTTTTCAGCAAGACCCTCATGGAGCTCTCTGTGATTATCAGGATTAAGAACTGATATTGTATCTAACCTGTTATATAAAAACATTTAAAATCAGCAGTGCTCTTGCTTAGCCTAAACAGAGCATTTTCCCTGTTTAGCTCAGTAACAAATACATTCCAAAGATACATGTTGCATCTAATAAAGGAGGAAAGCTATTACAAAAGCACACACGTATAAAGTCACAGAATAAAACCAAATGGGCAAAGTTGTAGACTTTATCTGTTAATCTGAAAGGCTTCCAAACCACCTTCAGAATTCAGGGGAAGTATATTTGATAAAATCTGTTTGGGAGCATAGAGGAACACTGCAATATCAGTGTTCTTTCTAGGCTAAATGTTTTGTCCTTTAAGCCTCAAGGACAAAACATACTTAATTTTAGCTGGAGGGAAAAAAAAGTGTTTCAAAGAAGCAAAAGCACCCAGAAAAGGAAAGAAAAAACATAAAAATCAAGTCCTTTGCACAGACAATCAGTAGATATGCAACAAAACTATTGAGGTCTTTTACATCCAGGTATGAGAATAGTCTTTGGATTATTAAGTCTGTATTTAAGTAAGTCTTTAAAACTTGTAATTGATAACTATTGCAATGGTATGCCTCAAAGTATATAAATATTCTGGATTAATGAGAATCAAGGACAGGTGGTTTTTTTTCCTCTTCTATCATGGTGGGACCAGGTTCTTTGCCAGAATGACTGGTGAATTAGTAAAGTAAATTAAGATGTGAAAACTAAAAATCACTGATTTACAGCATCAGTATTTATAACTGTAAATATTACAAAAGAGCAGTGGTGGGATTCAATTTTTTTTACTACCGGTTCTGTGGGTGTGACTTGGTGGGCGTGGCTTGGTAGATGTGGCAGAGAATGGATACTTTAAAATCTCCATTCCCACCCCATTCCAGGGGAAGCAGAGGTGGGTTCCTACCAGTTTGGCCCAGTTCGGCTGAATAGGTAGTAATTTGGCCTGCCACACCCCCAACCGGTTCTATTGGCAGCGCCTACGGCAGTGCCATCTTGTTTTTTGCTTCTGTGCATGCACAGAAGCATTTTTACTACTGTGCATGTGCACACAGCATGCATCAAGCACACATGTCCACGTAGCACGCATCAAGCACACACATGCACATAGTGCACATCAAACACACACGCGTGCGAATCACGTCCCTGAGCGAACTGACAGTAGCAGAAGCCGGAACCCATTAACCCTGAGGGGAAGGTTACTGCAAAATCCCCATTTCCTATTGATCAACTGGGATTTGGGAGACAGGGAATAGATAGGGGTGGGGCCAGTCAAAGGCGGTATTTACCAATTGTCCGAACTACTCAAAATTTCCGCTACCAGTTCCCCAGAACTGATCAGAATCTGGTGAATACCACCTCTGCAAATGACTACGTGACTCTTGACAAGACTTGGCCATCGTTCACATCCAGTCTAGAAACTAAACTGTTATATGCTTTCTAAACCTGTAATATCTCAAGTTTTTACAGTAAATACTGTAAAAGAAAATATAATTTTAATAATACAGAAAAAAGTAATCATAACTCAAATCCCATAAACATAAGATTTCTAAACAGGACACCATAAATAGCAATATTCAGGAGTTATCAGCAGTTACCTTCAAAAACCTTTGTTAACAACAAAGATTGGCTGAGCGCTTACATTCTTCTAAGTCATAATATGATTATGACTTTGGATTAGTATTATATGTGAACACAGCTGCTGAGTAAATCGCTTATATATTACCCAGCTACAGCTCAAGAATTAAATCTTAAGGTGCAGAGAGTATAAAACTACCATACCACTCTGGTAACAGGTCCTCCTGTTGATATACTATTTGATTGTTTTTGTGTAGTAAATGTATCCATTCTAATTATATGAATTTTATAGTTATGGGTTGCAACACAAAGTATACAGAGGTTGTGGTGCAAAAATAGTTCAACCATTGGTTTTGAGGAAATACCAAAAGCTTGCCTTTGTAAGTTACAAAGCTTCCATTGTTTGAAAACTGTTTTCTGTAAACAGACAGCTCCAGAAACCTAAACCATAAATACAATAGCAGGTTAGAATTCCTGAATCTTGTCATGAGTAAATCTTAAAAAAACATTTGAAAACTTATGCAGAGTTTGTTACATAAATACTTACCAAACCCGAGAAGCAGTGGACCAAGGATTTACACACACATATGTATATATTATAAATATTATTTGTTACTATATGAGTTCTGATAAAATCCCTTTAAAAAGCCATTTTTTACGTACTATAGGAAAGGCCAAATAAAAACACAGCTTCCCATTTGTACTTCTAAGTAATACTTTTATTAGCGCAATGAACATTACCGGTAATTGACTCCTTGAGGCAATACAGAAGAAATTATCAAGTCAGAAAATTCTCTCCATCATTCCATGCCTTCACATGCAACACAGAAAACAAGGAAGAAATTTACATAATATGACAGAGAGGGGACCTACATTCTGAACTTCCCACACAGTATTACGCAAATACCTATTCTGAATGCTCTCTTACTTCTATTCCTTTACCGGATTACTATTTATCTTGATGGCTTCCAATTTTTTCTTCTTCCCATTCCTTTGAATCTCCAGGCGTCTATGCTGCTATTCATTCTCCTCCTTTTCTCTGCTACTACATTCCTACTGAGCTCATTATTTAGTGTTCACTAAGTGGATACATTTGCCTTAGCTACAAAAAAGAGAAGGTAAACATTAGCTTGGTTTAAATACAATTTATTGCTAATCCAGAGCACTGAACCAGATACAGGATAAAAGAAAGAAAAGGGATTTAAAGAAAAGGAAGTGGAAAGAGAAGAAAAAAGTGCATTATTAAATATTGCAAATTCTACAACAAAATGAGCAGCACAAGCAGTATGATACCGCATATCAAATTAATTAAGGTGCAAGGCCAAATTAATTAGAAACTGGGGAGGAGGGTGTTCTGTGCTGTAATGAGAACTAGACAATAATGAGAAAATCAGTAAGAATACCTAGAAATGTTGTGGCCTAGGATCTGAAGAGTTCATACAGGTGAATCCCTATTTCAAAATGACTTATACAGTATACATATTGCCAGGATTCGGAATTTATTTATTTCAAATGTGTAGATTCAATAATCATATTGTTCTTTGCTTCACTAATGTTCTTGTAGTATTTCATAAGATGACATTACTCCTTGATGGGGAAGATTAGGTTCTTTAGAACCTTCAACTGCCCCACAACTTAATTTCCAGTCACAGAAATAAAGAATCTTTCACTACAGACACCATCATCATAAAACACTCCCTTCCAAAGTTTACCCAGAAATAAAGAGCATTATAAAGTTTCTATAGTTACTTTGATGCATATCTGGTTGATATTTGTTGGAGGTGGCACCTTTTATATTGAGCAAGCAACCAACCTCTCCTGCAACTTGGGATTATATAGCTTTATTATATTCAACATATTTCTTAGGACATTTTGCCAGCACGCAAGGCTGTTGAACCCAAGAATACAGATATACAGATTAAATGTTACAGTGAATTTCACAATTACCAGGAACTTGGCTGTTTCTTTTCATGCAGGGAAATCACCAAATGCATGTATGAACTAGTGCTGCTGAACAATTATGGCAATATGGAGGGAAGGTATCAAAAGTAATGTTCTATACTTTAAAACAGCAGCTTAGAAGCAAAGGGTAAAATTAATCTACAAATTTACAAAAATCAAAGACTGACAAGGACACCGGAAGAAATTCAATAGAGCCACATGTAGTAATGAATCAGGTCTGAACCACTTAAACAGAGTTCTCATCATACAAAATTTGGAACCCTATTTAAAAGCCATAATTTTAATATTACAGACCATCTAAAACAACTTTTAGAGTTCTTAATTCAATAAATAGGAACACACAAACAACCTTTTGAAGTTGATAGAGGCAGCTTCAAGGTGAGTTTTTGAGGGATATTTGATTTTAAAAAACAGCAGCCATTGTAATACGGACATATTCCGAGCTCCCTATAGAACAGGGGTGTCAAACTCAATTTCACTGGGGGCCACATCAGCTTTGTGTTTGACCTTGGGAGGCCAGCTATACGTCATTTGTGTCAGGGGTGCCTGTGGTGGCCCAAGAGCTCTGCCAGCGAAAATGGGCTGTTTTCAGGGTGACCCTGAGGGTCAGATCTAAGGACCCCATGGGCTAGATCCGACCCCTCGGCCTTGAGTTTGACATCTCTGCTGTAGAAAATATCCTGTCACGATGGATTGTAAGAGATTTTCAACAGAAAAGGGCATACAGTTATGGTATACCTATTCAGAACTGTCCTATGCATGTGGCCCACAGTTTCACTGAGTTCATTGCAGCTTAATACCAAAGAATCATGTCTAAAACTGCCTTTTAGATTAAATGACCCAAAGTTCAGTAATTCTATAACGTAATTTTCATTTGATGCAAATATTCAAATGTACTTAACATGGATGAGTGATCATTTTAATACCTTTCAATCATAATTTTTAATAAATTGAAAAGAGGCAGGAATTATAATCTGCATTAGTAATTAAAATATGCATAAATTTTTGAATAGTACTTATTCTGAGTGATTAAATATGGAGAATTTAAAACAGAGAATATTGTGTCTATACTAAACTGAGCTGGAATTTAAGGTACTAAAATGTATTTATAAAAAACAGGTCCCTTTCTCACATTAAAAGTTAAAATTATAGGCCTATGAGTGCTTTCCATTTTACATATCTCACTGGCCACTGGAGCCCAAACTCTTAAGGATAAAGAGATGTAACTAATATGCTAAGAAAAAGAATAACAATTTGAAAGTATGCAAGTACGTGTAGGTATATAGGTACCACACTTTGGTGGGAAAGTAACAAAGCTCTGTGACATCATGATGGCAACATGACTGCAGAAATGTCTTCAGACAGCGCTGGCTCAATGGCCTTGAAATGGAGATGAGCACCGCCCCCTAGTCAGCAACCATTAGCAGAGTAAATCCGTAAGGACTCCTTATCTTCCTAACCATAAGTTTAAAGTAGGTTAACTGATGCATTCTATATGTTTTGGAGCACACTTACCATGAACCTTGCCTAGAGTCCTTTAGAAATGGAATGAGCTATAAATATTTTCAGAAACAATGAAACAAAGACATAAGTAAACTCAAAGAAAAAAAGAGTAAGTAAACCCAAAGATGCATAACATGGTCTATGTCTCTGCATTATAGGAGATATAGTGCAAATATTTAAAGGGCCCAATTTGTTTCTCACCAATATATAGCACAAGAAAAAAAATGGAAAAGTTTGAACATTCTTTAAAATATACCAAGGTGGTATAGCCACAAGAACTGGATAATGACTCTCAGATTTGCCAACTACAGTAGTATGTGCTGTAACCCTAGACTCAAAATTTTGTATGAGTTATAATAGTCAAGAAACAAATACACGTCTGACTCCTGCCAATAATTTTAAATACAAAATTCATAGGTGGTGTTACTAGATCAAAAGTTACACACTGGGGATGGACTGCTCGTTCTATATGGATTGCTGAGCACCCAAGTCTTTTCTCAGTACGTTTGTACTTTGTTGCACATGCTATCACCTTTGTTGCACATGCTATCACCTTAATTGAGATACAATCTGCCCTGCAGTTTTTCTCTCCAGTAAGTTTTCAATGCATCCAAATCAATGGGGAACTTGGCTTTCTCGTGGACAATCATTTAAATATGAGCCAGCAGTGTGCTGCAGATGCCAAAAAAGCCAATGCAGTTCTAGATTGCATTAACAGAGAGATAGAATCAAGATCATATGTTAATACCACTTTATAATGCCTTGGTATGATCACACTTGGAATAATGCATCCAGTTTTGGTCACCACAATATAAAAAATATACTCTAGAAAGACTACAGAGAACAGCAATAAAGATTAAGGGACTGGAGGCTGAAACATACGAAGAACGGTTGCTGGAATTGGGTATGTCTAGTTTAATGAAAAGGACTAGGGGTGACATGATAGCAGTGCTCCAATATCAAAGGGACTGCCACAAAGAAGAGAATAGGTCAACCTATTCTCCAAAGCATCTGAAGGCAGGACAAGAAGCAATGGATAGAAAGTAATCAAGGAAGTAAGCAATCTGGAATTAAGGAGAAATTTCCTGACAGTTAGAACAATTAATCGGTAGGAAGGCTTGCCTCCAGACGTTGTGAGTGCCCCAACACTGGAAGTTTGTAAGAAGAGATTGGACAACCATTTGTCTGAAATGTTATAGGATTTTCTGCTTGTGCAGTGGGTTGGACTAAAAGACCTCCAAGATTCCTTTATTCTGTTATCTGTTATTCTGTTGCTATTCAATACTTTGTCCACATATAGTACAAGAAGAACACACAGACACACAGACACACTTCAAATCTACATTTAACCATGCACTGCCATGTACAATTTCAATAACTACTTGTCTCTTTACTCGGACTCTTTCATCACAGCCAAATAGATCTGCATGTTTTTTTAAAATAAAATACAGTAGTAAACATCTTCCTCCAAAACTATTATACTTTTTTCAATATTTGGCCAAGCTCTTCCACCACCATCAAATAATGTTTAGCTCTTAAACAAGTCTCAGTTGAATGTTTAGTCCAAATACTTTTTAGCATTTGGCATGGAATTCAATTGAGGCAGGGCCAGAGGATGGGAACTCCAGGCATATACTGCCTCATAGTGCCAACACTTCCAGCACATTGGTTCAACTTAGGACACCTGTTATCCCATAGTGGTATCTTTGTTCTGAATTCTCTTATCTCATGACACGGATGCCAGTCAAAGACAGATATAGTTACAGTAGCTCTCCTATTTGGATCACATAGACTAAATAAAAGGGAACAGAGAAGAAAAGGGGGGAAAAGCAACAAAGGCAGGGAAAGTTGGTGTTCTGAATAATAGCAGCTTAGAAATCACTAACAATTGTTTGCAATTAGAATTAAGTTTTTAAAAGGTAACAAACCAATGAGCATTACACAAGAAACCAACCACAAAAACAGCTTTATTGGGCACATGGATAGTTTTTTTCCATTATCCCACATGATTAAGAAGCAGATATTTACATGAGTCACATCTCAACATTTGGCCGCCTGTTCTCTTATCTGGAAATAAAGTTCACAGATAGTTTCCTGCATATAGAGGTACACACCCATTTTCCACTTAAGGAATTTCTGGGTGTAAGCTACAGACTCACACAGCATTTCATAACATAAGTCCATCTTATACATCTACTTCTACACCAAAAATACTTCTCTCAACATGACATTGTTTAACAGTCACCATTCTTAGCCCGTGGTGTAGGGTCAAGGGACTCCTGACAAGAGGAAGGAGGATTAAAATACATAATAGGAAGTCTGTTTTTCTGAGGAAAAGTACTTTGGGAAATAATAATTTCAGAGCTGATGCTACAAGACAATGAAAGTTTATAGAGCGCTTCCTAATTATTTGTTTGTATAACCTGTAACTGTAAGAGATTAATTATTATATTAATTCACTAATTATAAATACAGATCTTAATCTGTGTCTCTCTGAGTTTATCCTTTCAATATCAATTCCTTGTTTTCTGGAAAGGCTCCAATGCCATGCCTTTAATACCTTGGAGAACAAGCACAAATTGCACAGAAGTACAGTAATAAAGAAACTTTCAGTTGTTGCCCTTCTGCCTCCTATAAACATACCTCACTGACCTCACCACACCCCTGCAAAGCTTAATGTTAAAGTTTAGTAACTTGACCACTGGCATGTTAATATAAAACTGTCTAAGACTGCAAAGAATGTTATTTGCAAAAACATTTATTTCAAAAGTAATCAACAGCACATTAGCATGTAACTGATTATGGGTGTCCTCCCAAAATATGGGTTTATGAGCTCATAATAGTCATAAGAGAATGTTTTATTATATTACAGCTGATAACAAGTGCATACATGTGAAAGCAAGATTTACAGAGTGAACTGTTCAACAACATGCATATAAATTTCTAGTGTTAATATGCAACACAGCTAAGCAACAGTGTTGTTGAAAAGATTCAATTAAAAATATTAACCCCTCACATTTTTAAACTAACTGATTTTTAGTGAGTGGAATGGAGAATTGTTTCCATATTTTCATTTTTTTAAAATGTGGAAAGATTCCTGTAGTTATCATTAAAATTAAGTCATATTAAACTCATGTTGCTGTATAAACATTCTGACAATTGAGTGCAAGTAAAAACAGGGACAGGTAAATAAATTAAGGCAAAGTAATTAAGACAGCTAAAAAAGGTTTAATGTGTAATATTCACTAGAACAAAAGACATATATGAAAGCTGAATCACTAGCATGAATATAGGAGAAAAATGGAATGTTCACAGTAGCTGGAACACCCTGGTCCACCAGAGAGACAATTTCACATTCATTTGGGAATGGATTTAAAAAAAAAAGATTCTGAAATGTCCGTAACCAAGCAGTGAGCTTTGAAAGCAACAAAGACCATTAGGGGACAGGAAGCTAAAATACAGTACACGAAGAATGATTGCTGGAATTGGGAATGTCTACTTTAATGAAAAGATCTAGGGGTGACATGATAGCAGTGTTCCAATATCTCAGGGGCTGCCACAAAGAAGGAGTCAAGCTATTCTCCAGAGAATTTGAAGGCAGGACAAGAAGCAATGGATAGAAATTAATCAACACTGGAGGTTTTTAAGAAGAGATTGGACAAACATTTGTCTGAAATGGTATAAGGTTTCCTGCCTGAGCAGCGGATTGGACTAGAAGACCTCCAAGCTCCCTTCCAACTCTGTTATTCTATTCTATTCTGTTATAAACATATGATAATTAAAAATGACAAGACACTAACCAGATTAAGAATTGGCAGAGCAGTTGTTTCTAAAAGTTCAGGGACCGAGGGAGATAATAGGAATGGTCATTTGGCTTTAACAAGGAGTGCTTAAACATCAGTGGCACTGTCAGTTCTAACTAACCTGTCTCACCTCTCCCAGTAAGAAGAATCTTACTGCGCTTCCAAGGAGATAAACACCACTGCTGCAAATACCACAAGGGCTCTCTCGTTTCCAAATTGCTTAACAAAAAAATATCCATCTGGTTCTCCAGAGGAAAACTTCCAAATATAAATAATTTGTAGAGCTTACAAAATTAAATTACATTTAATTTGTAATCTGCAATCGGCTAAACTTCACATTTTGTTTAGCAACCTTCCCTCCTGCCTTGAAGCAAAGATGAAGCTACGCATGCACCAAAAATTTTCCCACTCCAAAAATTCTCCCATGGCTCCAAGTAAACAATGTTGGTTACATGGGGATCCAGATGTTTCAGGAGGAAAAAGGATTTGACCGGTAGCCCGAGGAGAGCTAGAAGAATAAAATATGTATACGCTGACAAATGCAAACACAGCCCAAGATTTTGGAGCTGTGGTCCACGCTGTATTGACAAGACCATTTTTGAAAAGTCACATGTTCTTGATGCTATTTTCTTCTACAATGAAAATGAAAAACGGATGTTCAAAATCCGCAGCAATTAACAGTTTAGGAACAGGTTCCCTATCTTTTAAGCAAAAGACAAAATGAAGATAATATAGGCCAAGCCCCTTTTTACCCCTATGATTGCTTTCACTTTCAAGAATGTATTACAAGGCAAAGTGAGATACGAGCTTCAGCTAAAAGTTCAACCTGAAACTAAATCTGATATTCTTTTATTTCAGAACGTGACATTTTAATTCTGAAACTTAAAGACAAACTGTTTCCCTCTTCCACTGAAATGCAACTCCCTCAGAGACCCCAAAGCAGTCTGAGTTCAAAATGACCCCCGACAACCCAAGGCAGCCTACCACTGGTTAGTTCTAGGTGGAGGAAGACTTTTGAAAGATTCTCAGAGGGTTACAGACCTCCTGCCGGGCAGCACATTCCTGAGCTGCTTGCAACTTATATAACCAACTAACAAGGTGCAAAACAAATCTCGGCTACTTTTGTGAATAGATTTTTAATCTATTTTAAAAAATAAGGGCTCTCTTAAAACAAAATTACAGGCAGTTCTCAACTTACAACTACAATTGAACCGAAAAATTATGTTAAGTGAGACATCTGTTAAGGGAGTTTTTGCCCCATTTTACAACCTTTCTTGCCACAGTTGTTAAGTGAATCACTGCAGTTGTTAACTTAGTAACATGTTACTTAACGTGGTTAAGTGAATTTGGTTTCCCCACTGACTTTGCTTGTCAAAAGGTTGCAAAAAGTGATTACATGATCCTAGGACCCTGCAGCCATCATAAATCTGGGCCATTTGCCAAGTATCTGAATTTTGATCACATGACCATGGAGATGCATGAAAACCAGTTATGTCACTTCATTCAGTTCCGTTGTAACTTCAAAGGGTTTTTAAATGAACTGTTGTAAATCGAGGACTACCTGTACTTAAGATACTAAAATATCTACAAGGAAACCCATTGAAGGCCATCAAATTAGGATTGCTCAGCAAATACTTTATGTTTTTATTATTAAATTTGATTTTATTAAATTTATAAACCGCTCCCTCTCCCCGAAGGGACTTTAAGGCTGATTTTAATGTTTAAAGAACCACACCAAAATATTGTCTTTTTGCGACAGTCATTGTAAACAGCACAATAAAGCTAAAAACTTTAACTGGTTTTGTAGATAATAAACTCAATGTCCAAATGGATATATATTTGAGTCAAGGGATGAGTAATCTCAGTAACACAAGCATCAGAAGTGGGTTGCTCCTGGTTCAGCCGAACCAGTAGTAGTGGTGGTGACAGGCTCCGCCCACCCATCTGTACGCTTCTGAGCATGAGCAGAAGCATTGCGCGAGTGAACCAGTAATAAACCGGTTAGCAACCCACCACTGACAAGCAGTGCTTGAGATATGTGTGTGAGCTCGCATGTGTGTATATGTGTGTTGTATTTGTGCTGATAAATAAATAAAATAAAATAAATAAATAAATAAATAAATAAATAAATAAATAACACAAATATAAAAAGGCAACATTAAAAATAAAAATATGGTTTTCTGCCTAGATGGTCCTCTGTAATGAGCCGAAGGACAGAAAGGGGGAGTAGTGAGCTCCCTCCCATATTTGGGCATACCAGGGGTTGTAACACAAATACACACACACACACACACACACACATATAAATTTATCAGCATAAATACAACATATATATATAAATACGCGTGTGTGTCTGTGCGCGCGCGCACACACACAGATGAGAACTAGGCTGGGAGAGTTTTAAAAAATGGAACCAATTAGGACTAAATCATCTATGCACTATAGCCAAGAAGAGACCATGGATGTGCAAATATAGCCTTTGAGGAGAAGCTCAACGCAAGGGTGTCTTCTCTGTTTTCAGCATGCATGGGCTGATCCTATTATTTAGGGTCAGGACATTCTGACTGTTCTTAAAACCTTTCCAGGTACAAACCAGCAGTATAGAATTGAGACGAAACAGAATCTGCTGTCCTGTTTTCTGAAGTGAAAGTATCATTTCCATAGTTCTTAACCTGGTTTAAATTTTATAGTATTTTTCACCCAGCTGGCTTTCATGTCTAAGGGAGGCTTAGAACTCACAGCCTCCTGATTTCTAGGATAGTATCTTAACCACTACGTCAAACTCCGTCTACATCCCACTGAATAACTTCCTAATGCAGAAAAGATTATAATTGCTGAGCTTCAGGATGAGCGAGCAACTAGAAAGTCATTGGGGGATCAGGAATTGGAATGTAGTAATAACATTCTGCTTTTTTCCCTTTCTATTCACAGAACTGACAAATTACTTTATTTCTTTATTTTAATCTCTCCAACTACCCGATGTGTTCAATTTTCATAACATATACACATATTTATGATTTTATTAATTAAGGGACAACCGATTATTTCATATGGTGAAATAGTTTTTGTTTAATACATATTTATTCATCCATTTATTGATTTAATGGCATTTGTAACTTATTTCAATCCCAAAGGCTTTTGGGCAGTACACAACTCTGAAACAAAAATGTAACAAAAAAAAAAGAGTAAAAATATATTGAACAAAATAAATAAAATAGAAAAAACTAATTAAGGTTCAAAAGATGGCATGATATGAATCAACGTGAATTGAAGGCTTGTAGAAATAATACTGAGTGGATTTTTATTATTTATTTATTACATTTATATACCACCCATCTCACTCGAGTGACTTGGGAAGGTTAGGAGTCTATGGGCCATATGCACCTACATGGGAAGAGAGTCCCAAAGAGCAGAGAATACCACAGAAAAGGCCAGTCATCTGAGCCATTCTCCCACACTAGATACTTGCTTACACAAACATCTAGGTATAATTTATGCTTAACCCTGTAAAAGGACCTCATCGCCATGGCCCCGCTGCGATATTTGCTCCATAAGATGCACAGACATATCCATCCATTTTGGGCGGCGGTGTGTGTGTGTGTGTGTGTGTGTGTGTGTGTGTGTGTCTTATAGAGTGAACAATATGGTAATTTATTTATTCTGTAGGCTTTGAGAAATAAAAAAAAAAATTTCACAAGCCCAAATCTATATACCTGTATTTTTATTCAGAAGCATCGCTCTGTTTGATACAATTTACTTAAATCCATATTTATATGAAATTCTGCCAAATTCAGTTCTGTCAAAACAAAACAAAAGAGGATACTTTGAATCCTAATTCATTTTTCTGATGATGATGTCACAATGGAAGGCAGTTTCCAGTTACTCTAAACTTCAAGCCAAATCTTTTTAATGATGTCAGGGAGGGAGGGGGGGTATAATATTGCAATAAAAATATGTTTTCTGAATCTGAAATGCCAAATAGGCTGCAACTTGGCATCTATCTTAAGTGCTGGCAACCAAGCTTATATCAATAATAGAGGAATCCTCTATCTTCCTTGTTGGTCTCCAATTATACTCCAGGAGACAGGCAGAACTACACAATTGATTAGCCCTTGTTGGCATCCATTTCCTCTCTTACTGCTTTTATTTGTGTCTGGAATGGAAGGAACAGCCTTAGATGCAGACAATGGAAAGAGAGAATAGGTGCCAGGGCATCAAGCAATCAGGACAACCAAAGAAGGAAAGAAATGGGACAGAAGAGATTACTGAACTTTCTTAGACAAGCAGCCTGTACTGTAAAAGGAATGGGAGCAAGGATGAACAGCTTAGATCAGTGATGGTGAGCCTTGTCTGAGATGCAAGGGAGTGTGAGCTTGTCTGAGACGCCACCCGGAAGAGGAGCTGCCCAGGGAGCATGTGCACCGGCCAGCTAGTCTTCCAATTGCTGGTGTGCATGCACACATGACGATCAGCTGGCTGGCATGCATGCTGATTTCGGAAAATGGAAGACCAGCTTTTCCAGTTTCCAACACTGCTGCACGCACAAAGGCCAGCTGATCATTGTGCGCGCATGCGCACCAGAAACCTGGAAGAGGAATGGGTGGTGCCGCACGTGCCACTTGGGCACGCGTGCCATAGGTTCGCCATCACGGGCTTAGATTTAGCTGTATTTAAACGGTGATGAGTTTCTAAGAGAAAAGCAGACAGGGGACAAAAAGAGATTCCTTGAGAACAGTTCTTGAAGTCTCTGATCCAAGTCTTTGATCATCTCTGTGGTAGTCATATTATTCCAACCAGGATGAGAAACATGATTTGTTTAAAAAAAAGTGGAGGGGTTTGTAACTGCAAACAAAAAGAATACTAAAAGCAATTCCAAACACCATTCACACTTTCAGCATTGGTTAACCTTTGAAGCTATCACTCTCTTATTCAGCACACTCAGATTGGGAGCAAACTATCCCATCCTGGAAGGCATAATCACATTGGAGGAGAAATGTATCCACTGCAGAAATAATGAACTACTTTTCTACCTTCAGCGTGTCTGCTTTTTCATTCACTGTCTGCAAATTCTCATATTGTTCAAACAGCAAGGGTTCTGAAAAAGATGTCACAATCATTTCCACAATGTCTAAATGTCAATCATGGAAGGAACAGAACGCATTACGAAGAAAAGAGCTTCCCAACATGCGAATCTTTCATCTTCTGTTTGCTTTTACTTGTTTTTCAAACCCTGCCATAGTTTTGAGTTTTGCTTGTTCTTAAAGAGTAAAGAGCAATTAGTTCTAGGTGAAAGTTCAAGAGTTTTACAATGTAGAGTGCTAATATTTTACTAGGTTGTAACAAGACTACAGTTGGCCTCACATGACTAGCTACTATTCAGTGCCTGTCTGACCTTGTCCCTGCTTGTCCTCACTCATTCATATCCACACACACCCAAATTTCCAAATATTTCTGATCAAGGAAACAAGGAAGGGAAAGCACTGGTACAACCTGACAACCCTACTTTAATACTTACGCCTTAACTAGGAGTTATTCTGATAAAATGCATTTGATATCTATGAAAAACTAGCACCTGAATTTCTACCTGGCACAGAACTAAAGACAAACATCAGGCAATTATGAAATAATAGCTCAAACCAGAACAATGCTTCAAACCCATTTCGGTACAAGGAGTCATCAACTTACAGCCATTCTTTCAGTGACCATTCGAAGTTATGACGGTGCTGAAAAATGACCTATGATTGTTCCTCACACTTAATAGCTGTCACAGTGTGTGCCCCCCCCCCCCCGCAGTAACATGATTTCAATCCAGGCACTTGGCAACAGGCTCACCTTTATGACAATTGCAGCATCTTGTGGTCATATGACTTCTACTTGCAACCATCCCAGTCAGTTTTCAACAAGCAAAAATCAATGGGGAAGCCACCAGGGAACGTTATAAGTCATGATTATGTGATGTCTCGCTTAATGACCACACCACTTCACTATTGAGACTGGAAAATTCATTGTTGTCATGAGGACGACTTGTTTACACACACACACACACACACACACACACACACACACACACACTTACAGCAGAAACAGCAACATATTAAATTTCTGTGTGTGGATCTCTACGTTTATATGCCGGTAGTAATCCACTTTCCCCTCACCAAAAGCTGGCAGCCATGTGTAAGGTTTCTGATCGTAGCTTATTATGATAATTTACTATATATTCTTGCAGTTAAGCCAATAATTTTAGGTGCAAAAATATACCCCAAAATTGGGTTGGGCTTATCTGTGGATGGGCTTATCCATAAGTATATGCAGTAATATATATATATTTTTTAATACCCGCGTATCCTGTATTAACAGGTCTCAACTTACAACCCTAATTTGGATTAAAATTTCCATTGTAAATCTCTGCAGTTGTAAAGCAAGTCATCACATGAGCAGATCCAATTTTATGACTACTTTTGCCATGGTTGTTAAATTAATCACCACGGACATTAAGTGACTTCAGCTTCCCCAATTGGCCTTGCTTTTCCAAACTAGTTGCAAATCATGATCACATAACCACAAGGCATTGCAACCATCACAAATGTCAGCTGGTTGCCAAGCATTCAAATTGCAATCACATGACTGTGAGTATGTTGTTATACCTTCAAAGGTGGGTCATAAGCTTAAATTCTGTGTTGCAGTTTTTAAAGAAACAGGAGCAAAGCTAATAAAAAGCTGACAACTCAACTTAAGTGTCTGATTTAAATATAACCTTTGCTTAACAGTTTTGTCTCATTCTGTTTTATACTGAGCTTTACAGAACCATGGAAAGAAGACTTACCTCTTTAGTCCACCCACCCATCCTAAATGCAGAAAATTCTAAGTAGGACAGCCATGTGAGATTGCTGCTCAGTTCTGTTTGAAGATCTGCAAGAAAGGTGAACTTCGTTCTATGGAGTTGACAAGTGCCACAATGCAAGAAACCAATGCTAAGAAGCTGTTAGCCATACCCCAAATTTATTAAAAACTTAGCATGCTCAAACCATTTCCACAGAGGTTGAAGTATAATGCTACTAATGTCCTCAGCTCTTCCTACCAGCACTGCAGTCCCCTTCATGTTTTCCTTGTTAATGTCACATTTGATATTAACAATATTTTTTTTAGTATGAAAAAATCTGGTTGGCTTATTTATTTAAAATTATTTATTTTAATTTATAAGGTTGCCCATCTTATCATAAAGATTCTGGGTGCCCAGGAACAAATTTTGAGCAATGTCATTCATTTTGCAAGTCACGTTACCTTAATAAAATTCAGTAACTCGAAGACAGATTTGCTACTTCTTTTTGGCAGAGGGGCCACCCTTAGTTTGTTTAATGTTTGTTTATTTGGATTTATATGCTTATATTCTACAGTGATCTGAAGAAACTTGGGGGGACTATTCCAAATAGTACACAAGGCCAGAATTAGAAAAAGTGTTGGATGACGTAAAAATTAAGTTTCATTTTTCTTAATTGACTTTATTTTAAATTACATTGATAAAATATAGTTAATGTGATTCCACCCCAAGTATTTTTAAAAATCCTTTCTATCACATTAAAAACTGATTTTGATAGCAAACTTGGAAAAGTTCTGGGGATCTCAACAAGATTTTGAGGGACTCCAACCAGAAGTGGGGCTTGCATTTGCATGCTTTGCCCTATGAAAACGTCTTAAAATGCATCCTTTACGTTAACCTACATTTATCAAAAGGAAATTGCAGCGGGTCCCTAAGAATCCATATATCTTCAGAGTTTTTTCAGCGTAGTACATATTCATATTATCAAACCACTCACGAGGGCTGTAGTTCTCCCATGTTGTCTGTAGGCACATTTCCTTTCTTAGCCCTATGGGAACCTAAGTCTGCCTAAGAACCCTACATTCTCCTCTGCTTGTTCAATTGCTGAATAACAGAAAAGGAATAAGGAAAGGAAGCAGGTGGCACTAATTACAGTGTCAGATTGAAGATGGAATTGGAACCAATTCCCAAAGCTGTTCATTAAATCATGCTGCAAACTATTATGGCACTGGCAACAGCAAGAACATTACAACACACATTGATAGAGGAATATATATGTGTGTCTATACATGCTGCTGCTTGCACATCTGAGCGCACATGTTCTTTCACAGGCAAAATATTCAAATATTCAAATACATATACTTTGCATAAATACAAATACTTTCATAAGCTTGTTTTGCAAAAAGTTCTGCCTAAATGAGTCCCAATAAATCTGATGTTTAACAAAGTAGTGCATCTGCATTCTAATTTTGCTTGCAAATTTTATATTGTAGGATTGCCATATGACAGATCACTACATACATATATGCATAGAGATGCTTTCTTTTATAAGAATCTTTTCTACTACTAGCATATCTGACCTCACCTTTGACAGGTGTAGTAAATGCCTCAGACAGAAAATATTGAGGACATCAACAGAAACATCTGCAAAGCATTCCCTCCTGATTTGCTTAGGCCATTTCTGTATTGGAAGACACAGCTATACCATGTTTATCAGTCTAATCTCCTTTTACTTTTCTTCTCCCGTAACCCTCAAAGTACTCCTGCTTTTCTTATATTACTATAGTACGAGCATTTGCATGATTCATGATGGGAAAATACTTTCCCTGGGACATCTAATAGCACAAAGAAAGGCGATGCAAAGTTTGTTTGTTTTTTAAAAAACTATACAGCCTTTATGTTGTAATGCTATGCAAACTTGGGGTTCATTTTATGGATGAATATGCCCAGAACCTGGCCATAAGACCTGTAGAGAAATAGAAAAAAACATGGCACAAGTTGACTGTTGGTTATAACTAAACAAAACTTTGTTTCTTGGATGTACCTGTTAATATGCTAAGATCTTTGTATGCTGTGAAACTGATGAGCCAAAAGGCTGCTCTATATAGAAAGAGGAAGAAATAGAATAACGAAATTGAACGTAAATTTAGAGATCATTTCAATTACAGACCACTTGAATCCCAGCAGAATCCAAGAATCTTTTATATAATGAATTTTAAACCACAGTTTTCCAATAATATTTTATCTTTTTCTCTAACACATATATTAATTCTCTCTCTCTCTCTCTCTCTCTCTCTCTCTCTTTCTCTCTCTCTCCCTCTCCCTCCCTCCCTCTCAAAATAAGTTGGTAAGCATCAATGTGCTAAAGTACAACAGGTTCTTCATACTGCCTTGCTTTTTACATTTTTAAAATAATGGACCAGGATTATTTTTTATTTCCAAGAGAGCTCTGTCCAAAAATGTGTTCTATATTTACAATATTTGCCGGGGGGGCGGCGGCTAGTGTTCACATCTTTGTTTGGAAAACATAACCAAAGAAAAAAACAATTCTTAAATTGAATTTGTTGAGACAAATTGGAAGGTACTGTAGAAAGTCAGCACCTACCCCCAAGAAGAATGAAATATTTTGGGAAATATTAAAAAGGCAGACTATTATATTTCTCTAAAGGAAAAATGGAGAAACATGCTCTTAAAGACAGAAAGCAGACTCTGTCTTTCTTAATAGCGCCCAGCAGATATTCACTGCACGACCCCAAGAGCAGTCCAATAACCCAGAGGTTGACCAGATTAGCTCAGACAAACAACTAGGATTTGTATTTCCTCTTTTGCCTATAGAGCCAGCTATGACCCCTACATGACCCTATAGGAATCTGACAATAGCCAATAGAATATTAACGGACATGTTCTTGCACAGGAACAGGAAGCTCAAATACAAAGCCCAAAGAAGGTATAAAAGCCCACCCACTCTCAACTCCAATTTGTCAGCTGCCCAGAATCACATGTGGTTCTGCTTCATTAAAAACCTCTCTTTCCAATCAGCCTCCATATTTCCAATGTCTTTCTCCCAGCTTGGAACTGAACCAGATGGATTTTCCTCCCAACGTAATTAAAGAAGATGGCAAGAAAAACTTCATAACTTTGCATTACAGTAAATAGTGTTTTCTGACCACTTTAGCACAGCTGGCGTTTGATCAATGTGGAAGCCACTTCCTTAGTCCATGAACATGAGATGTCCTTAAAATTCCAAATCTGTCAATCAATCTCCCAAATACTGCCTATGTCTCAAAAGGGAGCAAGAAATATAACTTATGATTTTGGAATAAAAGTGAGATTTACCAATTTAAAGTGGATTGTTTCGATCACTGCACCTGCAGACACTCTCTTGCCAATACATGGTATTTTTGCTTCCAGATGTTCCAAAATTAGAGACTTGCATGATCATAGTCTAGCACAAGGGGGGTTCTAGTCTAATAAAGACATCAACTAGAGATATTTTTAAAAGCCCTAGTTCTGCTGAACTGATCTTCCTACAAGTTTAGAAAATGCTCCTAGCACTATGATTCTCTCAGGGACAGTAAAAAAAGTGGCAACTTCTAGAAGAGAATGAAGAATAAAACGAAACCATGTGATTAATCATATATAAAAACCCTACTTTGAAAAACACAATGTTGCTCCCACTTGGATAAAGAGTTCTTTTAAAGCAATTGCTTCCCACGCTGAAGGAAAAAAATATGTTGGCAAAGAGAAAACCTAGTGTGGTGAGTGAGATGGAAGGCAAGAAAGATAATTCTTTTGCAAATTCTAGATGGGCTTACTTTAGACTGACAAAACAATATAAATATTTGATAATCAATACAAAAACAAGGAAACTGAAAATAAATACACAGATATTTTGACTACCTACAAACATATCCCTAAATAAACAATATCTGTGCAGATTCTCAGTCATCCAGGTGATAGTTGTCCCAAAGGTGTTTTCAAAGAGGCAACTGGACTTTCTTGTTTTTCTTTGAAGGTGTTTCGCTTCTCATCCAAGAAGCTTCTGAAGAAACATCTTCAAAGAAAAACAAGAAAGTCCAGTTGCCTCTTGAAAAAGCACATTTGGGATAAATAAACAATACATGAAGATCACAGAGTCCACTTTATATAGTTGAACATATGAATTATGAACTTTCTACTTTGACTTCATGAAATATCAGATTGTAGTAGTAGCAACGTCCTTTTGTATTTATATATTCTATTCAAAAAGGAATAGTCGTTTTCTTGAGATACTTGTATAGGTGTTAATTTCAGCGATCCAAAGTGGAAGGAATGCCACTCCTATTCATTTCTATGAGGAGAAAATAATAATAATAGCAACAACAATCTAGATTTTTAGACTGGATTTTGCATTTTTTCCACTTATTGGATTCCTCCAAAAGATCTGGAATAGCAGATGTTTGATGGCATAAAGATATAAGTGGTTCCAAGTAACGTTTTCTTTTGTAATTGACTGATAGTGATTTTGTCAATGCCGATGGTACTCAAGTGGTGTTCCAGATCTTTTGGATTGCACTACGAGATCTCAGAACCACTGAATTATATCTTTCAGAGATCCTGGAGCACCGGGGAACTGCCAGAGGACTGGAAAAGAGCTGATGCGGTTCCCATCTTCAAAAAAGGAAAAAAAAATAGATCCAGGAAACTACAGACCTATCAGCCTGACCTCAATACCAGGAAAGATTCTGGAAAAGATAATCAAGCAATGAATTAGTGAACACCTAGAAGTAAACAAAGTAATAGACAAAAGCCAACATGGGTTTATCAAAAACAGATAATGCCGGACTAATCTTATTGCATTCTTTGACAAAGTGACAAAATTAGTTGACCAGAGGAATGCTGTCGATATAGTTTACTTGGACTTCAGTAAGGCATTTGATAAGGTAGACCATAACCTACTACTAGATAAAGTAGAAGAATGTGGCTTAGACAGCATCACCACCAGATGGATTCATAACTGGCTGACCAACCGCACTCAACGTGTAGTCCTCAATGGAACCGCATCTACATGGAGGGAAGTATGCAGTGGAGTACCCCAAGGCTCTGTTTTAGGCCCAGTACTCTTCAACATCTTCATCAATGATTTGGATGAGGGAACAAATGGGGAACTCATCAAATTTGCAGATGACACTAAGCTGGCAGGAATAGCCAACACTCCAGAAGATAGGCTTAAAATACAGAAGGATCTTGACAAACTTGCACATTGGGCACTATCTAATAAAATGAAATTCAATGGTGAAAATAGTAAATATATTTAGGCAAGAAAAATGAAATGCACAGAACTGAGGAGAAATTTCCTCACAGTTAGAACAATTAATCAGTGGAACAGCTTGCCTCCAGAAGTTGTGAATGCCCCAACACTGGAAGTCTTTAAGAAGAGGTTGGATAGCCATTTGTCTGAAACGATATAGGGTTTCCTGCCTAAGCAGGGGGTTGGACTAGAAGCCCTCCAAGGTCCCTTCCAACTCTGCTATTGTATTAATTTGTATCACGAAAGACACCTATTACTATTGGTACTATCTTTGCTTTCTTTTGCCAAAGTCATTCTATTTCTATTTGCAAGTCTTTGTATTTTGTTACTTCTCCAGTTTTTTCTCTTCTCTTCTCTTGTCTCCAGGTATTGCCACATTTATTATCCAGATTTTTTTGTCTTTTTTATGGACAACTGTTAAGTCTGGGGTGTTATGGTGCAGCTGCATATTTATTATTATTTCACGACTTTGTTTTGAGTTGAAGTTGACATTCTAAAATATTGCCAAAATTACTAATTCTAGTATTCAACTGAACACTTAAAAACCTCTTTCTAAACATCTGCTTTTTATACTCTGTGACAAAATCTAGATCAGTTCTTCACAGAAATGAGCAAGGATTATTATTTTTAGATTATGGTTGTGTCTTGCATGGGAGCAGCATAACAAGATTGCAGCCATGTTGGTTGCTATGACAACATCATCACTTCTCACAAGACAGCTGAAGATTGTCAAGTAAAATAAGGAAAGAGAAGAAATTGGAGGAAAAAGGTGACTGGGATATACCTAAGAGTCTATACTAAGTGGATCACAGAACAATCTTTTTATCAGTCTCTCTACTGGGAGTTATTCTGAATTTTTAAAACAATTCACTGAAAAGAATGTTGAAGATTTATCTGACTTTCAGGGCACTATCCTTGCTGTTTTTATATTTATTTTGAAGAAGTGCCAGACTCAATATTCTCTTGAACTATATGACAGCTTGCATGACTATCACAGTTAGAATATGGGGTTAGCCTACAGTAGATGGATGCATGTGCTAGGGCCAATCATTTTCTTTTAACTTCATAAGATTGCTCTGCAGAAAACGTTGAAACTGAAAATCATGTACAGGTAATCTTCATTTAGCAACTGCCTTGGATAGCTGCCGTTCATAAATATGATGATAATAAATTCATTTTCCGTTGTTATCTTCCCACCGAAGTGTACCTATTTATCTACGCACCTTTTTCATGCTTTCAAACTGCTAGGTTTGTAAAGCAAGTAACAGGAGCTTGCCCCATCACACAGCGCTGGGGGTCTCACATCCAGGCTGCAGCTTGCCTGCTGACAAGTTCAGGGTCTTTAACCACTGAGTCATCGTGCCCCCATATGTTTTTAAAAGTCAATCCTTTTCCTGAAAAAACACATATACTTACTCCACCCTCAAGAAAATAACTTCAATGGTGTTTCTTTCACCACAAAGCACTTCATGGAACTAGAGTAGCTCTTCAGTGTGTTTTGTCTTAGCATAGAAACAGGTTTAAGGAAGGAATGCTACATATTTATATAGCATATACTTTATATATGTCACAATACGACAATTCTATTCCAATTCAGGCCTCCCTGGCCACAACTTTGAACAAGGTAATACTAAATCAGGATTCCTGCTGAATTTTCAGTATATGACTATTCATAATAGGTAGTCCAACATTTTTGTCCTTGGAGAAAGATTTCTTCAAAAAGAAATTCAGTCTGGATGACATCAAATAAAGTATACCAGAACCTGTATTTTTAAACAGGAAATGCTTATGAGATAAGCCATACATGGAAGGTCTGTTAAATCAATAATTCATTAGATATAAAATTGATATGTTACTTATATCTGATAGTTCAGAATCTCCAAATGCAGGGCTCTAAGGTAGATCTCAGACTCACGTATGTACCCTTTCTCACATTAACTTATGGACATCCACATAAAATTGTTAACAACCTGATATTCAGACACACTTGCCTTTAAGCAAAAATCACACTATGTGGTATTTTCTCCACAATCTATGGCTATAGAAAATGCCATACTACTATGCCACCACTGCAAAATCTACTGAATACAGCTTAGAAGTGGCTTCCTTTCTAACTTTACCCTTCTGAACACCTTCTGAATGATACAACAGACATGTCCCTGTTCACTGTAAGTTCAAACAGTTAAAAGCTTATAGTCTGATCCCTGCAGGAGAGATTCCAACTGGTTCATCAGTTGATTGGCTTACTTCCCTTAGTATATGTGGTAACCTCTGGCCCCACTTGTCCTGAGCAGCTCTCAGCCTTGCAATTAGCTCTGCTGACCTCTGAAATCCTCAGTCTCTCTAAGCAACCATGCATTAAATCCCAGATTCAAGTGTGGAAATAGACTTCATAAAAAGCTTATTGCTCTATTTAATGCACTGTACGCATGATGGATTCTGATTGCGTAAGACTTGCTTAGCCTCTCTACTCAGTCTATTGAGAACGAAGGTATGTCCTCAGCATTTTACATCTGCTAAGGTGCTACATATGGAAAAGAAAACAGGATCTAAGAGATTATGATCATATGACTTAATTTCTAAGGTAACTTAAAAAAAGCCAGGGGCATATACATCTGAGCTTGTGGGCTTTTCCCTCAGTATGAGGGAATCTATGAGAAGTCCTATATATTTATTAAGTAGTGAGAAAAATGCCCTCTGTTCTAACTCAGGAACACTTTCATCTATATTTATTTGACATATTTCTGATTTGATCCCTGCTCTTGACAATGGATGCTAGAGCTGAGCCATGGCATAAATTAAATTCTGCAGGATGTGTTTTTTTGGCAAATACTCTATCCAGGCTTCTCAAAACTCAATGCCCGTCAGTTCTGTCAGAAATTTCTATAATCACTAAACAATATAGCTACAGTATTAACATTTCACAGAACAGACACCTTTACTTATGAATATTTTTAAGACAGCCCCAATTTATAAATAACTAGTAAATCTTGGTGGGGAGTAAATTGGGTTTCATAACATTACCCTGAGCACTTCTGAACTGCTGAAAGCTTTTTTTAAACCTTTAGTAGATCTCAAAGCTCAGGAAGAGTGCTTCTGAGACTGTTAATTGAATTTTAAGTATTAGTTATTTGGTCTCTTTGATCCTGATACCATTGCTGCCTCTGAAATTCTATATTTGTTAAAAGTCTTGGGAGAATTAACTGAGGCTAAGAAGTTAAAATAGATGAAATTGATATTAGTTATCTATGTGACCTTTGAAATAACAAGCTTAAATATCCTATTACATAAACCAGAGATATTTTACTTTAAAAAACGTATTAAAGGTAGTCATTTTATCTTAAAATGCAGCAAATAAAACATTTTGTTTGTGAATATTAGTATCTTGCAATATCACTTCAAGTTACTACAAAAGAAATTTAAGAGCTAGAACATCAATTCATATAAATTGTGTTATTCTACTATTACTTTATTTTTATCACAAAACTGTGATAGTGTGTGTTAGTCGTGTTATACTGATCACTTGTCAGAAATGTGTATGCTCTACTTAATTGTATATCCAGACATTGGAATTTATCAAGAAGTAAAAATAATTTATCGTGCACTATAATAGCCAAAAGAACTGCAGTACAGCATTGAAAGGCCAAAATTACAAGTAAAATGCAATAGTGAATTGCTATGATGTATGTTTCCTGCTTTGTTTTGAATTGGCCTTTTTTTCAAGAGAAAAAAAAAAGACTTACCCAATCTCATTTTTTTTTAAAATTGAATTTTACCTTCAGGCATTTATTGCTATTATTTTACATTATTTATATTATACAGCTTATTATTAATCTAGACCACATGATAAGTTAACATTTGTGTAACATCAAAAGATAGCCGCACTTTGATTCTCACCAGCTCAAAGTTGACTCAGCCTTCCTTTCTTCCAAAGTCGGTAAAATGAGGTCCCAGATTGTTTGGGGCAATATGCTGATTATGTAAACCACTGTAAAGATCTATGAAGTGATATATACAGTAAGTCTAGGTGCTATGGCTATTGCTGCCCTAACTATTTTTTAATTTTTTTTTAACAAAATAAAAATTTATCGCCAAACTGAGAAAAGCTATGTTAGATTATTTATATGAATCCATTCGGAAAAAGGACAAAACAAGTCACTGAATAGAATGACTCTTATTGAGACCTCAGCTCAAACAGAATAATAAACTCAATGATTTCAGTCTGTTTTCACACACATACACACACACACACACACACAACGTAGTTCAGTAGCACTGCTACATGATGATGCTGATAAATGTGCTGCAGCAATTTCTTTCTTACGGCTATAATCAGGCCATAAACAGAGAAAAAAGGGTAGTGTGTCTGTGTGTAGAGAGAATGCTTCACAGAGGCCAACAGGCCATGCAAATCAAAACTCTGAATATATTTCCTTTTACTAACAGACTAATGCCTTTAAAAGGCAACAACAGGAATATCACATAGCTAAACAGTCAAGTAACCAAGAGATCTTCTGCATCCCTATGGAAAACACAGAGCAAACCTTATGCACACTCCAGTCAGCCAGGGACCAAATCACAAGACCTATCAGCTAGCACTTCAAGCAGCTTGGCTGAAGAACAGAATCTAAATCAGGAACGCCTGAGCTGGAATATCTGCGCCACAAAGGAAGGTATCTCTATATATACACACACATGCAGATAGATAGTTGAAGAGTTGCAGGCAACAAAAAATGAGCCATTTTACCAGTTGCTCTCTCTGCATTGGCAAATATGCAACACTAAATGAAGTTTCTCTCCAGAAAAAAATGGTTATCCAAAAGGTCTGGGCCAAAATTAAAGGCAAATCTGTCAAATTAGTACTGGTACCACCCAACTGCAATAATATGTCTTCTGTGGCATTTATGAAATAGTTCCTCCAGCAATAAGTATAAAAATAGCAGTGAAGGAGAAACATACCATGCAGTAAATGAAAAAACCCAAAGCGATCATTTTAATAAGATACACACAACCGGCATCATAAATGCTGAATGAGTATATTGCAAATAAAGTCATCTCTGCTACAAAACACTGATTCACAAAATAAACTATGCTGCTTCAATTTATTGACTAATTGGTCAATCCTTAATTGTTATTCGATTTTAAACACTTTGCTACTAAAGTGAATACTTCAGGTGGTTAAGATTTATTTAAGTTGAAGCATAAATTAACATCATGTAAAAAAATTGATTATCTATAAAAATCTATGAAATAAGTTGCTACAGATTTTCTAACTGCTGACAGAGTAAGAGCCAAAATCAACTCTTGTGGAAGTATATTCCATAGGCTGTTAGCAACATAGGAGAAAATCTTATACAAGTAAAAAACCAAATTGCTGATCAGGGGCATCTTCAGATAATCCTTCTCTGCAGCTCTTAATGCTACGTAAATTCATCACAAAGCAATCACTCAGATAATCAGGCCAAAACTATGTGGACTTGCACCTACATCTAAAATTATGTCCAGGAAGCAATTGGCATCCACTGCAGGTTTCAGTAAAGACATCATGAAATATATTAATGAATTAGTTCTGCAATTCGCACCAATTTCAAATTCCAGATTTTTTGTAAGAAAACTCTCCCAGAGCACATTGCAATAATCAAGAGAGGATACAATCAAGATATGACAATTCAGGGGTGTCAAACCTGGCAGCCCACGGGCCAAATATGTCACACACAGGCCACACCCACCCTATTTCCCTGAATGAGAAAAACATCACAAAACATCATGGGACGGCAATGTGATGCAGCGAGTTCGACACCCATGGACTAACTGCTCCCAGTCCCAATTGTCTCAGAAAGGGCCACATTGACATTCTAGCCATTAATGCAGAAAACCACTCCTCACCATCACCATTATCTTTAAATTCAGCAACAGCTGCATATCAAGAAGCAACCTCTCTTACATTAAGCAAATGGGAGTTCCCAACATCAGGAATGCAATCTTCTTCAAAACAAACTAAACTTAATCAATGAATCAGACCTTCGGTCTTGTCTGAATATAACTGCAGCTTGTTCTATTTCATATAGCTTATAGTTAAACTTGTATAATGCTCAAAAGCACCAACTAAAGCCTTAGAACTGGGTAGTAAAACAAAACTGGAGATTATCAGCATATCGATAAAATTCCATTGCAAAACTCCTTAATACCTCCCATGTTTATGTTTCAAGCAGATTTGAACAGTGTGAGGTATAAGCGGTCTGACTAGTTGGCAAGCAGCAATTCCCCTAATATCATCTTCTGAACACAGCTTCAGAGGAGAGGCCATAACCATTGAAAAAAGCTGTGGACAATGTCTAATCCTAACAGAGAGGAGAAGGAGAATTTGAGGTTTTAAAGAGATAGCAGAGCTGTATTCTCTTAACATCCAATTTCCAGCATTGGACATCAATCAATTACATACCCTGCCCAAAACTCAAATGGAATTCACCCAAGTCATAACTTCATGCCTTATTTACAACTCACATTTGGTTCAGCCACATAAGAAAATACCTGTTTCTACTCAACTATCCACATAGTAAAAGCTGAAGAAGGAAACAACACATTGGAAGGAGAACAATATATTTCTCCAGTAAGAAAATAATGCTCTTCTGAATATTGGTAGAATGAAACTACTCCAAAGAGACATACTATCTAAGAGAAAGATGTTGAATTATCTTTAGCAAATGAAATTGAAATCTGATTGACATTTTCAAGGCCATATATTGAATGTTTTACTTCTTTTACTTAACCCTATCTTCATGATTTCCCACTTCTGGTTTCCAATTATCTGACTATGTATAGCATGGCCATGAAAGCCTTGTTAACCTCACTAATGTCATTAAGAACAGAAGAAAATGACTGCTTTTCAAATACCAATAGCCACAGAAAAGCTTAAACAGTAGGTTAAAGCGCAAACCTTTGAAAAGTAATCAGTGTTATCTTCTATATAGAGAAGGAAGGTTCAAAAGTAACAATTGTCATTTCTAGTTATGAAAAAGGATGGAAAATTGAAAACAGAGGAGCAAATAATTCACGGGTGATATATACAGCAATGAAAATAAAGAGCAAGATTTCTTCAATTCATGGGTAGAAATTATATTTTTATACCTTATGATAAATTTTGGACAATCGTCAAAATGTCAAATTTCCCATTTGGATACTGATTGGTTTCTACTTTCTTTCTGCTTGTATTTTAACACTGCAATTTTAATAAAAACATGGACTAGGAAACAAACGTCCATTAGTTTGAAAGAAGAAAATTCTCTGTTCAAGTATTATTTGCCTTTTAATTTAACGCCAGAGGTCTATATATTTTATGGTAAACTAATATTTGAGATCATTCTGCACACTTTCCTGATTATCTAACACATGCAGAATGATTGGTTGAAGAATCTCTTGCTTCTTGATTCATACTAGGTGAGAGACAAACATCCAGAATCTCTCACACCATTTCTGAGTGTCTAAAACAACCTTGTGAGCTGAGATAATAAACTATTGTTTCTCTGAGTTTCAGAAGCCTTATCATATACTAATCCCAGGGGGAAAAGAAGCACTTTGACCTTTGTAATCTTTGAGCACAACCAAAGAAGTAACAACTATTTGCTCCTATTTTTAAGATTAGAGAAAGTCAGGAAACATAAACAACAAACTAAAATATGAGAAACAATAAAAGAGTGGCTGAGAAAATGGGCAGGACTTTGGGTATTTCAAAAGAAAGTCATTCACCATTTAATTTGGGTTTTATGACAAGGCTTTATGGTATGTTGTAGTTGCAGCATCTTATTGATATAATATTATTAGGAGTGTCATCAAGCTTTATTGTTCTTTGGCTTACAATATGAAATGTGGAAAATAGTTATGCTTGCTTCAGTTATTAAATAAATATTGTGACTCCCAAGATTTTCTCCAGAACAGAGAAAACAGAGCAAAGGACAGTAAGAGAGAGAAGTAACAGATTTGGAAAATCATGAGGGGTTGTGAGAGAGATCGAAGTCAGTTATTGCCTTACTTTTGAAGGAGTTGTTGAATAGGGCTTTTTCCCCTGAGGTAATTCTGAAAGATCCAGAGGCAGAAAAAATTCTAATCATTGCTTTTGACTTTCTGTTCCACATCTGAAAAAGGCCCTACTGATGGAGTAACACAATCCTCAAGTCATGATTTGGTACTATGGGGCAGCCTCTACAGATAAGGACATTGCACAAGAAATCCAACAAATACAGTACTTCTAAGGGCTCCAAAGTCCATTTGCTTTAACTTCACAGAAAAGTAAGTATTGTAAGCCTCTGCACATTATTCACAGATATGTTTGTCAGATTTACACACCTACTCACTATGAGTAACTCAAGACCCTGGAAGCACAAGACTACCCTTCAGCTAAACTAACTTCCTGATTTATGGCCTATGGTGTTTATGTGCTTCATACCACAGAATCTCTTTCTCTTTACTGCCTCTGGCCCTTATTAGAAACTTGCAGGGAGGGACAAGTTATGTAGTGTTGTGCAAACATTGTTTTATATGTTCTACCTTCAGAGTTTGCTGCTTAGGGAGAAAAGAGTAATGGAATTAGTGTTATAATCTGTAGAGGAAACTAAATAAATCAGGATTGGAGTATTTGACTAAGTAGCCTTCTTCTTAGATGCCTCATTCAAGTGACACTGTAATAAATAATAGGGGACAGGCATTTTCAGTAATGATACTTTGGTTGTAAATCATCATTCTAAACAAGCCTGAAATAATCTGTCTGGTACTCAGCAGATGATTGTATTCTTTCCATCATAATTCTAATAAATTTTATTATCCTGAAATCCACTTTACTGATATTTTATTGATAGTAATTTTATTTATTTAGGATGATAGTATTTTATTTTATATTGTTCTATTCATTCACCTAATACTTATTTATTCATTTACAATATTTGTAAACTATGCCAATCACATTTTTGGGCAGTAATTAGCAGTGAATGATCTCATAAACTGAAATATCAATGGTATGTCTACCTAAATAAAGAAAAAATACTGCTTGTAAATAAAGAAGCAAACTGTTTTTGGTCACAGATAACCTTTTTCCCTGCTCTGCTAACCACTGAACTATTCAGCCAAAAAACTGAAAAATGGAGTGTGCAAACAGCCCTGGAAAGCCATCCCTAACTAATAGAAATTACATTCATTGGGGTTGATTATTGAGCTCACTATTGCACATGTTTGTTTGTTTCTTTGTTTGTCCGTCCGTCCATTCATTCATCCATCCAATCAGGGGACTCTGAGAACAAACTGAATGCTAGTCTGTCCATTAAATGAACTAAACATATTTTAAGGTGTTCTGTGTCCCAATTGTATCAGGGTGTTACAAGGCACTCATTTTGCCTTGTTTTCTCCTTATTTGCAAATGTCACAATGGTTGGTTAATCAGTCATGCGAATTCATGATGTTGAGGTGAACTATGACTTTTAGGATCGTACCAAGTATATGATACCATTTTTCCTAATGGAAATCAGGTTCAGCCAAAACAAAAACCCAACAATCCTAAAACCCAATGTAGGCTTTGATGAATGTCTAAACAGATCATGTTTGGCATAGGATGTTTGATCATATTGTATAATCTAGAACAAAATGTAGCCTTGGGGTTAAATATTGCTAACCTCTGGAATCGTTAAACTATAGAATTTACTAACACAAGATGTACCACAACCTTGAGCATTAAAGAAAAACCAGATATGTTTGTGGGGGATAGGACTTCATTATTGCTTGTACCAGTGGCTCATGTCCTGATTTATGGGCTTCCCCTAGCAATCTGAATGCTGTTTTTTAGTCCTTATATTTAATCCTGTTCTCCTTCGAAACTAATGGATTTTGATCTTGAATCTCAAAATGTGATGACATAAAGTATCCATTTTTCATTGTGTGAGTGTAGGTATACATGGTCAACATAGTCCCACAACACTGATGGAGAAGCCAGACATGAATGCAATATCCAAGTTGAGAATCAGTGATTGGAGCTAGGCCACCAATATCCTGGCACATTAGGGTTGCAAACAACATATTGGACGGGGGAGGCCCATGCCATTTTTTCTTAGTCACACATATATCTTGGTATTCCAATGCCAGCTTTTAGACTAAACTTCAATACAAGAAGTCCTTGACTTACAACCGTTTGCTTAGTGACCATTTGAAGTTACAATGGCACTGAAAAAAGTGATTTATGACCATTTTTCACACCTTTGACCATTGCAGCATCCCCATGTTCATGTAATTTACATTCAGATACTTGACAACTCACATTTATGACAGTTGCAGTGTCCCAGGGTCATGTGATTACCTTCTGACAAGCAAAGTCAATGGGGAAGCCAGATTCACTTAACAACCATATTACTCATTTAACAACTGCAATGGTTTACTTAACAAATGTGGCAAGAAAAGTCATAAAATGGGGCAAAACTCACTTAACAAATTTCTCACTTAACAATATAAATTTTGGGCTCAATTGTGGTAGTAAGTTGAGGTAACCTGTACCATGTTAACAAATTACAAGGTTGTTGTTTTAATCCTTATATGCTGTCCAGAGTCACTGCTGTGAGACAGAAGCCATATAAATCAAATTTATAAACTAAGAAAGTGAAGTAGACATTGGGAAGTGATAAATTGACATCACTTGCCTCAAAAGTCAGAGTATGAACAAATAAAGATGCTGCCAGTTCAGTCTTCAAACAATAAACCAAAATGGACTAATGGGGAACAGTACTGAATCATTCATAACAGACAGAGATAGACAGAACAAAAAAATCCACAAAGAATCAGTTGGAACGTTTGATAAGAGGGGAATGTTTCCTTTCAGATGCTTCACAATTGCCTCAAAATGCTTCTGTTAAACCGAAGGAACAGCTTTTCTTCACATACTTTCCTAGCCCTCTGATCATGGCCTGGTGGGAATGTTTTGAACTACTCAGTTAAACTGAAAAAAATGAAGGAGAGCAAGGATCCTTGAAGTCAAATCTTGTCAATCAAGAACCGCTTAAAACATTACTTACCAATTTTCATGCTATGTACATTCACCAATATGAACAAACCTGTCCACAAGTCCAACTTAGAAAGTCCTGGAACTCAGAAGAATATTAGTTTGCAGCGTGTCCAATACATATATGCTTGTTTGGAACTGTGAATAAAATGGATTTACAAACAGCCTCTTGGAATATAACCTATTCATAAGTAGAGAGCATGATCTGTACTCTTAAAAAAAAACACCAATTAAGAGTCACAATTCATTATCTACCTTCATAGTTTACAGTTTTATTTAAATTGTTATTTTTCCATGTTTGAAGATGATTTCCCAGCTCGTAATCTTCAAATCTCCATTATTTTACCGGAAGTTGTGGGAAGCAAATAGGAACTGCTGATAAAAATCTGTAGCCTTCCAATTGCAACTGTATATTAGTTTTCTGCAAAATGTCAATCTTGCTTCTGACCTGTATACTATATAAGAACTTTTGGGTGTTATTTTTCCCATTAATACCTATATCAATACCTGTATACATGGATCAAAGAAAATGTCATACATCTGATGAGTGAATTATTTAGTGATGACTGCAAGCGGGAGAAAAAATACATATATACAATAAAAAGAAAATAGATTTCTGGCTTTGATTCCAGCTTCTCTTTCACTCTTCTCATTCGTCAATTGCTGAAGCTGAAAAAGCACTATTAGAAAGCACTAAATTTTCTTGAAAAGAGTGCAGAATCTAAATTGGTGGAAATTTTAGTAAAAAAAAAAAACCTTGACAAACATCTGACAATCAACTCTGTCTGCCTACAACCAGTAAGTCAAACAGAAACTGAAGAGGAAAAAAAAAAGCAGAATGAACGTTTTGGTTTTGTTTCTCAGCCAGAACAGAAACAGATCCATTGTCAGAAAGCATCTGAGCTATAACACGACTGTGAAGGAGGAAAAATCACATTGTTAATGTACAGTAATACTTCATCCAAACAACAAATAACTAATCTGATAAATGGCTCTGCAAGAACCAATATCACAATCTGAAAGAATATAAAAAAGAAAAGCAATGTCTCTGAGAAATTATTTTTGACAGTTTGGACAGGCTTCTGTACTCTTACCATTACAATAACCAAGATCTGGAAAACATTAAGCTGAAGTAGAGTTACTTCCTCCTTGTGACAGGGGCTTAGTTCTACATATAGCTCTAATTTAAGAATTGAAATTAAACTGTACAAATAAAGGATATATTTGTAAACACTAGCACTGGATTGCCTTGTTTTTACATATTTGGTTAATTTCTAACATGCTGCAGGCTTGCTGTGAAACAAGTGTCAGAAGATGACTGTGTCATTGCGTGTATGTCTGTCTGTCTCTGGGTGCATGAAGAATTAGTGCAATGGTTCTATAATTTATATTTAGCAACTCACTTCTTCAATATAGCTGTGTCTTTTCTACTCTCTAAGTCTTTTGCTATAATATATAGAGAGCTATTAGCGCTTTAACTAACAATTTGCAATCTTGGTCTATTGCCTGTCAGGCTTTATTTCTAGAGGGGTGGGTTTCTGAACATATCTCTTTGCAACTGTTTGATATTCTGTAATCTCCTTTTGTAAAGACATTCGGTAGACTTTCCATTTTTAAAATACCTCATTGTCTTTTTTTTACATCCCTTATGTGATTATTCTTGAATATTTGTGTGATCCCCCCTCCCACTTTACCTTCTTAGGAACTCTGTTTGTTGACATTCTTGATATCTTCCTTCGTTCTTTCTCACTTGACATTGGCTTGGAAGTCTGTGTTCACTTGTCGTATGTCCTTCATGTACCTCAAAGTTTTAATCTTTTATTAGCGTATATTTATTATGAAAGCTAATTTAAAATTTTGTTTTTAATTTTGCTTCAGTTTTCCTGATGTCTCTTTCCTTTCCTATAGTTCCTGAGGTTCTCTTTCACATAAAGTAAATGTACTGAATCTGTTCATTCTCTTGATCTTATATTCTGACTCTATTTCTTTCAGATCAGATTTAGCTGGCATACTAACCTCTTTAATTTTCTAAGTTTAACCTATATATTTGACACCAATATTTCATGATCTGTTCCTGTGAGACAGTGGAGCTTTGTAACTCCATAGTCTATGCCTGGAAGCGTTTGGGGAAATGAACTGCACTTCTCCAGATTTGCATGACCATCTAGCCTTGTCATAATTCTAGTCAACAACTTTACTTTTTAACATTTCATCTGTCACTGAAATGTGCTTAAATGTTTCAGCCAGGTCCTTATAGTTTTCTGAGCAATAATGGAAGTTTGCCGGTGACTTCCTCTAAAATTGATTTTGCACCTCTTTCATCTGAGGGAGTTAGGTTTTCTTGCACCTGTAGAGCCTTACCTGCTTTCCCCTTGGTTATACCAGTTTGGCCTTACCAGCAAGAGTGATTCTATGAGAAGCTCTTGTTCTCACTAGTGTTTCTCTCAGGCCATATCAGTTTTATTGTAAGCAGGCTAGAGATGAACAAACTGAGGTGCAAGAGCCAACTCCTTTGCGTTAATCAAGATGGTCTTGATTAAATAGCTTCCTACTTAAAATTATCTTTTAAAAATGCTTGTGAAAGTAATTAACTATACATACATCCAATAGTATTAATAAATAATCCCTTCAATGGGAAAGTCCTTGAGCCACCTGCCTGAGCTAAAGGCACTTCATGCAGATTTCATCTATTTCAGATAAGGAATGCCTTAGGAGGATAATTGTGGGGAAATTTTCATGGAACTAAATGGCAAACAAAATCTGTATTTATGCATTTATAGTGTTCTTCAATAGCACCACTAGCAACATCATTTATTAAAGAATTAATCATTTTTAATGAAGATAATTTTATTTAACAAACTCCTTAGCTATTCTGATATTAAAATATTTTCCTAGTCACTGATTTTTTTGACCTTTTTTTATATGCAAGGCTTTATGTCAGATAAAGTGCATGGAATTACTCTCTGAAGTAGGTAAGATTCTTGGGTAATAATGTATTTTCAGTTTCATAAAACTTCCATGTGCAAGGGGCATCTTTAATCTCTAATCAAAAGAAAAACCCAAATTTGAGTTGGACTACATTCCTAGCTTTTAGCATGAAATCTCAACACATGAGATTGTGCTAAATTCTAGACCATCTCATGTGTTGAGAAAATGCAAATAATGAATGGATGCTGAAGTACATCAGTGAACATTCATTTCTATCCTCTGAAAAAGGGGACAAAAAGATATTTTAGCTGTTCAAGTTCAACTGTGATTGAAGTTATTCTGATTTGATTTGATTTCAGGTACATAAGCATTCAGTAACCACTTTGGCATACCTAATCAATTCAGTTTGCTTAACATTTTGTTTAACCTCTTACAAAGAGAAACTAAAAGAAATGAAATGAGAAATGTCAAGCAAGCAGGCAATTGCAGAATAGGGAAAGGAATACAACACCAGTTAGCTAATAGAAAATGGATAGTGAAAAGACCAAGTGAGTATCAAAAAGAGATCCATCATTTATTGACTATACTACAACAATCTTTGATTATGCAGATCTTGCCAGACGACAGAATGTATGAAGACTCATGGATATGTCAGAATGCCCAATTATTTTTCTGAGAAACCTTTGAAGTGAAAAGGGGATGTTGCAAGAAGTGAATTTAGAAAAACAGATTCGTTCAGAATAGAATGAGACTGAGACAAGGATACATATTGTCCCCCTATAAGGGCAGAAAAATCACAGAAATGTCTTTGAAAGAGCTACAACTATAATTTGTCCAATTTTTCTCTGTTCAGAACAGGAAAGAGAATATCCCCAGTGTTCTCTTTGAATGGCTGTAGATCTAGTGAAGTTATTTTTTATCTGATATAATTATGGGAGTGATAGGACTTGGTTTCTACCTGTACCATCCTGATTACTATAGGTGTAGGAATTTCAGTAGGCTGCAGGGGATATGTTATTCTTAGAAAGCAGATCACAAGCCTTCCCTATATTTTATTGAGATAGAACAATATAATGGTGATTAGGATTTTCTTTCTTGCTCCTCCAAATATAGACACTTCATTGGGGGTTTTAAAATCCAAATGTCGACACGTATTTACTACCCAAAACAATTGATTTGAGCATTCCTCAGCAAATCTGACTTACAGATGTTTGTTTTTCATGGTGTATATATATATATACGAATAAGGATGCATAAAACTACATTCCAGATTTTATCTTTCCAAATGAGGATTCTCATTGTCCCATCTCAGTCATCCTATCTTAATTGCATAATTGTAGAGACTGCCAAATTAACAGTGCATCTCACTTGAACCTTCTTAACATTTTCTTCCACCACTTTCAACTTTTTGCTTATCATGTCCATTTATTTCTGGTGAGGCAAAGATACAGTATATCATTGTAAGAGAAAATGAAAGCAACATATGACCAACAGGGCATAAGGAAGGGTATATATGGATGAACAGGGCCATTTCTATGTTTGCAAGTTATAGCATCTTGCCCAACTTTTATTGAAGTTATATGAATGAAGCCTATCATCATCCTTGTTATATTATTTATTTGATTGGTAATTTAAATAACAATAAATGGTTAGAATACAATAGCAGAGTTGGAAGGGACCTTGGAGATCTTCTAGTCCAACTCCCTGCCTAGGCAGGAAACCCTATACCATTTCAGACAAATGCCTATCCAACATCTTCTTAAAGACTTCCAGTGTTGGGGCATTCACAACTTCTGGAGGCAAGCTGTTCCACTGATTAATTGTTCTAACTGTCAAGAAATTTCTCCTCAGTTCCAAGTTGCTTCTCTTCTTGATTAGTTTCCACCCATTGCTTCTTGTTCTGCCCTCAGGTGCTTTGGAGAATAGTTTGACTCCCTCTTCTTTGTGGCAACCCATGAGATATTGGAACACTGCTATCATGTCTCCCCTAGGCCTTCTTTTCATTAAACTAGACATATCCAGTTCCTGCAACAATTCATCATATGTTTTAGCCTCCAGTCCCCTAATCATCTGTGTTTCTCTTCTCTGAGAGCAGACTCTTTCTAGAGTCTCCACATCTTTTTTACATCGTGGCGACCAAAACTGAATGCAGTATTCCAAGTGTGGCCTTACCAAGGCATTATAAAGTGGTATTAACACTTCATGTGATCTTGATTCTATCCCTCTGTTTATGCAGCCTAGAATTGTGTTGGCTTTTTTGGCAGCTGCTGCACACTGCTGGCTCATATTGAAATGGTTGTCCACTAGGATTCCAAGATCCCTTTCACAGTTACTGCTATTGAACAAGGTAATGCCTATACTGTACCTGTGCATTTTGTTTTTATTGCCTAAATGTAGAACCTTACTTTTTTTCACCATTGAATTTCATTCTGTTAGATAGTGCCCAATGTTCAAGTTTGTCAAGATCCTTCTGTATCTTAAGCCTATCTTCTGGAGTGTTGGCTATTCCTGCCATCTTGGTGTCATCTGCAAATTTGACGAATTCCCCATTTATCCCTTCATCCAGATCATTGATGAAGATGTTGAAGAGTACTGGGCCTAAAACAGAGCCTTGGGGTACTCCACTGCATACTTGTAGATGCAATTCCATTGACGACTACACGTTGAGTGTGGTTGATCAGCCAGTTACGAATCCATCTGGTGGTGATGCTGTCTAACCCACATTTTTCTACTTTATCTAGTAGTCGGTTCTGGTCTACTTTATCAAATGCCTTGCTGAAGTCCAAGTAAACTATATCGACAGCATTCCTCTGGTTAAATATATAAACTACCCAATTCTCAGAGATTTGGGGCAGTTTACAAATTATTAAAAATCTTTGCAAACAAGAAAAAAGCAAGAAAACTACACAAAATAAAACAAAAGAAACACAATTGGTCAAAAAAACAAAGTTTGTTTTCCCCCCCCCCCCCAAAGGGGAACAAAGAAAAAGAATTAAAGTGGTCTTTAATCATATTCACCAAAAGCCTGGGTGAAAAGCCATATCTTCAAAGACTTTTGAAACACCGATAGACTGAGGGTCATTCAAAAACTGGGATGAACCTCATTCCACAGAGAAAATGCATTTCCAAAGTCTTTTGGCATGGTTTAACTGAAGGAATTCTGACCCTGCCAATCCTCCCAAATCATATCAGCTCGGCAGATACCAGAATATGGTAAGTCATATATCAAAAGCAAAGTGTTTGCTTGATGGTCTCTATAGAATACAGAATAACCCTCACTTATTTCACTACATATTGAGTTTATTTGGGGGAAAGTAGGTAGGTACCAATACGTTTGGCCACATCTTTAGGTTGCAAACTGTTTCAAACCATGGCTACAAGCTGCCTCTGAAAGGTACATAGAAACAAGTAAATCAAGCATGCAAGAAAGTTGCTACTACTTGTGCTGTATTTTTTTTTCTCCCTGCTTGTGACTATTCTGTTTATCTTGTTTTCATTTTGCTTTGTGTCCATTATATATGTCTATATATGAATGTATATTATTCCAGGCTATCAGTAGCATTGACCGGTTGTTTGCCTCCAACACTTACCAGGAAATGTTCCATTTTTTATTTTTAAAGCTCTGCTATCATGATCTCTAAGGAAACCATCTAGGAATATATTTATAAAATGTATTACATTTATATCTCCTATTTTACACAGGAATTCATGGTGATATGCAGTGCTCCCTCTTCCCATTTTACCAAATAACCAAATTATTATTGGTTATTATTACCAAATAAAGTGACTGACCCAAATCCACCTAGTGAATTTCCATGGTTGAGGACAGATTTGATCCTGGATTCCCCTTCTTTTAGCCCAACATTTTAATGAATATAGTTGGCTTTTGATAGCTCCTTCTTAAATTTGCACCAATCAATATAGGAACAAGGCTGTCCAAATGTGAGGATTGTGTAGGTGGGGCATTGGGAGCCCTACTGCCTTCTGAAAAGGTCTCTCTGTTGTTATTAGAAAATAGGCCCTGCACCATAATATGAACAACATAGATACAAAAGAAATGGATCATATTCAGAACAAAGAAAAAGGAGCAAGAAACTAAATCAATGCATTTGTAACTTTTTATTTAGAATTCTTTAGAAGTCTGCATTCCATAAATCTGAACACCTAAGCCAATCAATATGTGCCCATTGTCCTCACTTCTTCTGTGGAAAAAGCTCACTTTCCATTTTGAGGTTGGTGAAGAGAAAGTACAGATAAGCCAGAAAAAGAGTGAGAGTATAGATATCCAGGTTTGTTTCTGACATATACCAGTACCTTTTTCAACATTCTGACTGAGCCCATGTCAGGGTGATTGGTTTTAACCAGATTAGCATTATTTCTACATCCCATCTAAATCTTTGGTTTGGAAGGTCAGTGTCCCTTACTAAATATATGCATACTAATTATGGAAACAAGAAAGAAGAATATAAGGTACATGCACAGACTAAGACACTGAATAAATAAATCTCACTAGATTGAAACAAAGTAGAAGTCAATGAACTAAAGAATTGACATTTATGATTTCACATTGTTGTATATATAGCAAAATACCACACAACTTCCAGCAACTCTTGGCAGTTAATAAGGATTATGAATATACAACATTTTGTACTATTTTGTTTCTAAACTAGACAGTTTAAAATCCCTTTATTAACAGAAATGTTCTATATCCATTCTTTGTAAAACTGTCCCCTTACTTTTAAAGCCATATAAACTGGCAGTAGCTTCAATGAATAAAAACTATCAACATAAAGCATCCGTTAACTCTGTTGGCCATACTCCCTTCTTATGAAATGAAAGTGCCACATTGTTCTCCACATCATATAAGGCTACGTTTTTAGACTAATATTAATCACTCTTTTTCATTTCTTATCATTCATGCAGACACTGCTGTTCCTCATGGACATGTTCATAAAATGCCTGTCAACAATCATTGCAAGTACAAAACAATTAAATTGGAGTCATTCCAGTGCAGTCAATCCTAGTCTTGTAGATAAAAAATGCCTTCTGATAATTACTGTATTTTTCGGTGTATAAGATGCACTTCCACCGACCCAAAAAAGCGGGTGAAAATGTCTGTGAGTCTTACAGAGCAAATGTTGCTGAAGCCCCACCCACCCACCGCTCCCCACCCTTCGGCCTCTGCCTCCCAGCAATTTGCCTTCTTGCAGCAAACAGCCTGGTCAGCTTCAGCACAGCCTGATTTAGCACGAGCAGCTGATTGGTGGTTGGATCTGCCTCCCAGAGCAGCCTATCAGCTGTTCCAGGTTGTGGGAATCACCACCACCACCCATCGCTGCCTCCGCCTATCGCTGCCTCCACTTGCCCCATTTTTGGCCTCCGCGCATCCCATTTTCAGCCCATTCCAGGCCCCAGGGATTGCCATTGCCATCTCCTATCTCTGCCACCTGGAATGGTTGGTGGTGGCAGCAATCAATGACAGGGGCAATCCTCGCAGCCTAGAACAGCTGACAGGCAGTATTCGAGGAGGCAGATCCAACTGCCATTCAGCTGCTCGTGCTAAATCAGGCTGTGCTGAAGCTGACCAGGCTGTTTGCTATTGCTGCAAAGAGGCAAATTGCTGGGAGGCAGAGGCAGATTTTTTTTCTTGTTTTTCTCCCCAAAAGCTAGGCGCATCTTATAGTCTGGAGCGTCTTATAGTCTGAAAAATATGGTAAATGGTGTCAATTCTGAATCCTTACAATCACCTGTTTGTAAAGTTTTATGGTAAATGTCTATGGAGATTCTCTGTCATCCAGGTCATAGTTGTCTCACTTTTTGTTTCAAACGGCAAGTGGACTGTTTTTTTCCCTTGAGGAAGAAGAAAACATTATGCTTCTGATCCAAGAAGCTTCATCAATTGTGGTGGTGAACCTTCCATTCTCTGCACTATCAAAACTGATGAAGCAAAGTATCTTCTTCTTCCTCCCCAAGGGAAAAAATAGTCCAGTTGCCTTTTGAGACATCTATGGAGAATGTCTTCTTCTCAAGGGTAGTGGCTCCAGACCCACCAACTGCCCCTTGAGGCATATCACATATTTCATCGAAGCCCCAAATGAAGAGTTACAAACACCTACTATAGAAGATACTGGTGCCAGAAGCTAACTCCAGAACCAGTGAAATGACTAGGTCATTTTAAAATATATTTTCTCCTTGCAAATGATTGGCCATCATGAAAAATGCATGGTATGATGCTTCGTTTATCTAATGATTTCATTTGTGGAGATTTTCTGGTTCTTGGTTACCCAGCTGAATGATATAGGCCTGTGATGGCAAACCGATGGCATATGTGTCCAAAGTGGCACACAAAGCCATGTTGCCTGGCACATGCAATGTCACCCATTCCTCTTTCGTGTTTCAGGCATGCATGTGTGTGCGGTAGTGCCAGAAACCAGAAGAGCTGGTCTTCTGTTTTCTGGCGTGAGCATGCACACTGGCCAACTGATCAATGTATTCACATGCATGACAGTAACCGGAATACTTGCTGGCCTGCTCACATCCATGCACCGGAAACTGGAAGAACATTTTCCGGTGCGAAGTGCTCCCTTTTTGGCACTTGGTGCCAAAAAGATTCACCAACATTGTTATAGGCATTTGAGTATACTATTGTCCAAATTTTGTACTGTTAGACACAATGTATTTCTAGATCCGTGGTTTGGTAAACTGTCAAATCATTATTATCATAAAAGTCATGTGGCATTATCAGTTCCTAGCCAATAGCAACGTGGTGCATATATTAGAATCATTTATTAAGTATTCTGATAAAAAGAAGTCCAGAAGCCAAACTTGCTAAGATTAAATTGACAGTATTATTCTGCTGAGATTTCTGCTTCAGTAAAACTTGGCATAACTTTGCTGTGGAGAGAGATGCCTGCTGACTACTGCCCACACTTTATAGACTCTCAAAATAAACAAATGGATCCAATCTATACAGCTGTCTGGCACTAAATTTACACCTGTCTGAGTGGAATCTATGTTGAAAAGCAATTTAGATTAACTTTCACTTAAAAATATAATGCCACACAAAGGCATTATTTCCACAGCTTAAACATTCTGCCTCTTGCCTTCCCATAATCACATCGTTTCAGCTTTATATTCAAAGCGTATACACTTTTAACCGGAAATAAATCCCACTAGTTTCAACAGGATTTAACTTTTGGAACTGAAGTGATGTATCTCCAAAAGAGTTTTCTTTCTATGAAGTTTTCTGAATATGCTGTTCCCCTGTTAGTTTCAATTTGTGCATGGCATTTGCCAAAGACAGGAAAGCAAGCAGTATTAAGAATATAATGCTGCTTGCTTTCCTGTCTGGAATATAAAGTATATTCTAGAATTTTTAAAAAATGAAATAATTCTAACTTTTTTCAAAATCACCAGAGATGCAAGTCCTAATTTATTATATTAAAATAGTTAAATAAAAATTGAAAAATGCAGTTTTAGAATAACTACTCAAGACGACGAAAGCTGCATGAGTTTCAGAGAATCCAGAAAGTTTTATGGAAATTTATATGAGTTGGATGTTATTTGAATCATGAGAGATTGGATAAATACAGTAGAGTGATTTTTCAGTTTTAAGTCAGAAAGAAAATATTAGTCAATATATATGTGTGTGTGTATGTGTGTGTGTGTGTATTTGATTAATCCTACTTCCTTTATTTGCTAATTTATGCTTTATTTTGGAAGGACAAACCAAAACTTTTATTCAGGATGGGAGATGAGAAAGATACAGTAGCAAGAACTGTTATGATACAATGGAAGAACAAATATAGTTTAAATCCATAGTATTTTTTTAAAAATGAAACACTGATAAGAACAATAATAAAAGACAACTTTGTCACTCCCAAGAATGCAAATAAACTATCTAGGGCACCAAAAAATAGAAAATAGAAAGAAAAAATAGAATGCTTCATTAATAGTGATTATAAAAGCCATAATTTGCTGGCTTTCCCACATTTTTGTTCAGAGCTGAAATACGTAAAACAAGTGAACAACCTGATATCCCTTATCTTCCTCTTAAATTATTCCCCAAGATATTAGGGATATATTAAGGCATTTTTTTAAAAAAATCACATGTTCTCCTAAAGAAAACTTTATAGCATTTGTCAAAAAAAAATCCTACTTTTAATTCATTCAACTAATGAAGACAGACATTCCAATTGCAGTAGCTTGTGCAATGAAAAGATGCATTATTTAAAAAAATCTATGAATTCATTGGACATTATCTGTCAGAAGGTAAACCACTTTATTTTTTTATCAAACATAGTTTATATTTCCAACTATGAATTAATGGAACTGTTATCAAGATGTTGCCGAACAAAGAAATACTCTCCGGGGCAGCCTGTGTTGTGATTTTTATTTTAAATACTAATATATAGAAAAGGAACCCCCCTTTCTATTCTTCTAAGACAGAAAAATTCCAGAAATCTTACAATACATAGTGTCTCAGCAATAGACACAAACTCAAAACTAGCACCACAGAATGCAACCTGCTGGTTAATGCATAAACTGTATCAGTTCAATGCTCAGCAGGCCCATTCCAATGAGAAAACCAGCCTGCAGGCTCTATTATCTAAGTGTTGCAATGCAGTCATTTTGGAAAATATCCTCTCCAACAAGACATAAAAGGTATTTAGATAACTAAAATTAAATACTTTCAAATTGATGAGCTTCCAGTTTCCTGTACTATATAATCAACATTCACAAGACTTTGAGATACATTTCCTCCTGTAATGTTTGCTGCAGAAGGAAAAAAAGGGAAGAAGGTATTCATGGTAAGTAACAGAAAAGAACTGAAATAATTCAGAGACTCGGTGAAAGACAGGAATATCATTCATTCTCTCCGAGCTTCCTGACACTTTAGCCTCGTAAAATAATCTGATCTTGTGCAGCTTCCCGACTTCATTGAGAACTCAGCAGCCCATCTGTAAGCAGAGGCAAGTTCAGTACAGTAATGTAGTAATGGAGAGTGACGTCAAGAGGCAGGCCTAGGAACCACCTCCCACTTCTAGTTACAAGCAAAGCATGTGACAGCATTCAAGGCTGGAGCCTTCACTGCAGTTTCGTCAGAGGTTAAAGTACAAGTGCAAACCACTGTTACAACCCCAATCATTTCCAAAGCAATCATATGCCACTTCAATTCTTTAGCCTTCTGCACAAGCAAGGGAAGAGAAAAAGTAATCCAGAGATTAACAACACCTTCTAATAATGCACCAAAAGCACACATTAACCTACCAGAAGTGTTTTGGGGATGTACCTTCTAAATTACATATTTGTACTGATGCTACTTAGGTACAAAAAGCTGTTTATTACATCAGAGCTTGCGAAAATAATCTTTGTACATGGTTCAGATTTTCGGGAAATGCTCACTCACTTGGTTTTTTCATATCCAACATGCCAAAAATACAGATTCTAGTACCTCCATTTACATTTGCAAATTTAGAATACACAAGGCCAGACAGCTCAGGTTTTTCTATCATTATACAAAAAGATCCACTTTTAACTGTACCAACTATATTACTAGCTGCAGAATGTCAGATCTTTCATCTGAAAGAACACAACCAGAGGGTTTTGTACAAATCTCTTTAACTTTTCTGCTTGAGGGTTTTGTTGCTGGTATTTTCTGAAAGCAAACACATTTTTATATTGATCCATGAGAGTTTCCTTATTCTTTATCAGGCATCACCTAAATAACCCCTTGCAAGGTAAAAAAAAAATCCCTACTTACAAAATATTCCATTCCTTTTTCTCTAATCCAGATGTCACCATTTTGTATCTAATTCTGTGAAAAGTTCATCCACACCCTCCCCCTCCCAGTCAACACTGTTGCATGACAAACTGGAAAGCTCCAGTACTGGCCCTGGAACAGAAGTGTTCAAACTACAGACTACCAGCTTGGAGTTGGTCCAGCCTGGTTCTGTCTCCCAGATAAACACAAAATATGTTTTGGATGAATTGGTGTGACTTAGACAAGCTGTTCCTGCTTGTCTAGGACCAAACCAGAACGGAGTTTCCCCAGCTTTCTTCTAATCAATTAAAAGAAGAAACCTGAGAGAGAGCAGGAAGAAAGAATGAATACTATTATGTGCCACTCCCCAAATTGGGGCCATTTCTACTTATGGGGAAACCTGGAAGACAAGGGAGGCATGGAATTGTAACCATAGGAAACTCTGCAACAGGACGAGCTATCATGATGGTCTTGAAGCTTTCACTCTAGAGCTCTTCTGCTTCTCCTCATGGAAAGGAATGCAGCCTGCTGCCCTTCCAGCAGGAACCCGCTCGTGATCAGCAAGGGCTGCCAAAAATGCCTTAATCTGATTTTGACATGCAACTCGGTCCAAAAGGGGCAGCAATCTGCAAAATTGCTTATTTGAAGCAACTAAGATTACCACCACCACCCTCACCCTAAAGCTGCGGGTATATAATCAGCAATGACTCACACATACAACCCTAAGACATTAAGTGCTCCCACCAGCAAATCCCTAAGAGAAAATGGAAGGGTGGGGGTGGGGGGGTCAGCATCCATTTATCGTTGTTTTCCCACAGTCAAACTGAATTGCTGCCAATCTTGCCTCCCCACGATAAAAGAAAAAGCAACAGCAAGCCCAAAGAAGGGAGGGGGGAGTAAATAAACATTGTACCCTGTTCTTTTCATTTCCCATGGATAGCACCCTCAGCCTCTCTCATTCCCCCATCCATAGTTTTTAATTCTGGGGAGGGGGGAGTCGAATGGCGTTCAGGTTTGGGGGGAAGGTAAGGTTAAAAGGAACAGCTCTGCAGCACTGCAAAAGCCCAGACTCGTTATCTGGGACACCAGCAGAGTGATCCACTCGTCCACGTGTGAGTGGTGCTGAAAAGTGTTCGGATGGGTTTCCAGAGCAATATGAATGGGAAGAGGGGTGCGCAGAGCCATCCTCAACTTAAGTGTCTCCAAAAGAACGCTCTTTTTTTCTTCTTTTCCGCCGGATCCTATCTAACCTGCAGCGAGTAGGGGACCAGCCTCCCTCCCTACTTTCGTCCATTCCCCCCTGCCGTTTGAACGAATCCGGGCACCCGAAAGGGCCGCGTTCCTGGCTCCACAGCCCTGGATGCATTGGAATGTGTCAGACCGCCGGGCAACTAGCGAGCTCTCCATTTTCCTCTCCCCATTCCCGAGAGAGGAAAAGATCCGCTACGGAAAAAATCAAAAGTCCTTACGCTTACGCAAACAGACACATATACACACAACGCACATTCCGCGCTCTCTAAGGGGGATCACTCCTGCCTCGCAGATCTAAGTCTGCACCGTTAGCACTTAAAAAGAAAAAGGCATGGCTGTTCTCGGGATCTTCTGCACCAGACTTCCAAGTTGCGTCTTAATGCAACCACACACCCCTCATTCCCGGCGCCCCGGATTCTCTGCAGAGTAAATGCGGGCATGCGGCGTCTTTTAATGCTCGAAACTCGAGTGCATGTCAGATCAAGCACCCGCTGCGTAAAACATCCCAGCGAAGCATGACAGATCGGAATCCCCCAGCCCCAAATTTCACGGTGCAGGGAATTTGTAACCCCCGCCCGTTCTTGACAGGTAGCAGAGCTGGGGTCCCGAATGACTCATGGGTTCCGAAGTCCCTGTAGCCGAGATGTACCGGTCGGTGCACAGGGGATCTGAACACACTGAACCCCGCAAGCTTAGCACCCCGTCGCTCCAGGCTCTCCCCCTCCTGGCGACTCCGCGGTCCATTTAGAATCCCGGCCAGTGTTCCGAACGTGCCGGGCGTGGGGGGGGGGGGAGAATTGCGGGTCTCCCCGAGACTAAGCCGGCACTCCGAAGCCCTACCTGGCTGTCGGAGAGATAGTTGAAGACGAAGGAGGAAAGCTCTTCATCCAAAAGCGCGCTGCAGTCCGGCTCCGATTCCGCCATCTTCCTGCTCCTCCGGCAACGGCACGAAACAGCATGCGGCAGCGGCAACACCAAGCACAGTCAGAAACCAGCCAAACCGGGCAGCCGGCGGGGCGAGGCGGAGCCTAGAGCCCGCCGGTTGGAAATGGGCGGCGTCGGTGTCAGAGGAGGAGGAGGAGGAGCCCGCAGGCGGGAGGCTCGTCAGGGCTGGGCTTCGCGGGAGCAGTAGGGCAGAGCGGCGGCAGAGCTGCTTCTTTCGCGCGCTTTGGGCGTCCGGAGCTCCCGCCCTGGGAAGAGGACTTGCGGCCTTGCAAGGGCCGTGTCCGCGCGTGTTTCGAAGAGGAAGGAAGAAGGCGCAGGGAGGCGAGCGTGTAGCCCCGAGGTCACCCAAAGTGCTTGTGTGTGGGGGGAGTAATCTGTCGCCTCCTCGAGGGGTAGTAGAAATAACCCTCCCCGCCTCCTCAAAGGGAAAGAGGAGCCGGGGCAAGTAAACCAGTCCGGCAATTCCACTTCCTGACTCGGCGCTTATCGGTAGTTATCTACTAAAGCGGGAGGTGAAAGCAAATGCGCACATGCTTTGGAGTCCTGGGCGGCTTTTTTGCCGAATTCCGCTCCTTATCGCTGAACAAATTGTGGAGGGGGAAGGAATACTCGGGAGGAGCAACAGCCCTCTTCCACTTCTGGGGACTTCCCTGGCAGCGTTGCCTCAAGAGACATTTCCGTATTTCCCCCTGAAGAAACAGCAGCGATATTAGTTTTCCACACGATGGGATTTATTCCTGAGGCTTTAGCAACTCAGCTATTTTTCTTTCTGAGGATTACCCTGGGTCACAGCCCCAGCGGAACTTAATAGAACACGCATGAGGACTGAAGCAAGCAAAGAGAGAGATTTCATTGAAAGAGATTGCCTCAATAAGATCATGGAGTTCAGATACTTGAAATTACCTAACTCTCTCCCTGTTCTCTTAAGTAATTCCGTCTGGCACGGTCTTTGTAACGTTTTCAAACCTTCACCTGACTTTCTCAATTCTTACCCCGGGTTACTGTCAAAGTGAGCCAATAATCTTCACTCTTAGAGGTTGGGAGTTAAGTCTATTCAGAGTGCTCCCATTTTCACTCAGCCACAAAATAAACATCTGTTATGCTGAGAAAGTCAAAAGCATCAAGTGTCATAATTAAGCCAGTTAACAGATGCTGCTCTTCATGTCCCTCATAATATAAAGAGAACCTGTTGTAAATATTGTTCACACAGATGATGGGAAAGTAAAGTCTGCAGGTAATACAATATGCACTCTCCGGTTCCCCGAATACAATGCCTTTCCCCAGTAACTAAATTTCAGAGTCCTGCTGAGCTGACATATTGTGGTTCTTAGGCATGGAATGTGATCAGCAACTCTTCTCAATCAATATATTAGATGAGAACAAGAAAAAGGGAGACAGCACTAAAAAAGAAAAATCTATTCTACATGCTGCTTTGGAACCACAAGTATGGATGGGAGGGAGGGAGGAAGGAAGAGCCACATAAGCCCCAAATGATATGTAAATATTGTAGGCTCTGGTGAAAGCAAGTATGAAGCAGTATTAAGATATCTGCCTAATATGTAATACAGCCCAGGTTCGAATCCCAGTAAGAGTATGGCTAGCTGATGAGAGCTAAATAGCTTGAAATAGATCTATACTAGTCTCCCTTTATTTATTTATCAGCACAAATACTATGTATGTATGTATGTATGTATGTATGTATGTATGTATGTATGTATGTATGTATATATATATATATATATATATATATATATATATATATATATATATATATATATATATATATATATATATACATACATACACATACATACATACTTGGGACAGACAAATGTCAATGTTTGATGGTGTTGAAAGTATTGTCACAGGGTATAAGCTGTTCTGAGTAAACTTTTCCTTTGCAGTTAACTGATGATGAATTTATCAATGCCGATAGTGTTCAAGTGGTGCTCCAATTGTTTTGGGATTGTGCTCAAGCTGCCTATTGGTACTACCTTGGCTTGCTTTTGCAGTCCTTCTATTTGTAGTTCTTTGTATGTTGTTAACTTTTCCAGTTCTTTCTCCTGTATTCCACTGTCTCCAAGTACTACCATGTTCACTATCCAGACTTTTTTATCTTTCTTATCAACAATTGTTAAGTAATTACCTTTTTTGTGCACATTATGTGGTCTAATTATTGTTATTGTATTCATCTAGAGCAAAAAACAAGATGGCATCTCCTCTGTATTCCACATGTAGGTGACAGTTGAATTAACCATTGCCTCTTTGCAGCAATTGAACCAACAAGCTAAAGATCAGGTGGCATAAACACTTTCTTTCTTTCTTTCTTTCTTTCTTTCTTTCTTTCTTTCTTTCTTTCTTTCTTTCTTTCTTTCTTTCCTTCCTTCCTTCCTTCCTTCCTTCCTTCCTTCCTTCCTTCCTTCCTTCCTTTCTTTCAGACTACAGTATGCAGAATCTACCACCCGACATCTGACATAATCTCCTCATTTCATATAATGGAAGAACTAGCCCTTAGTTAAAGTGAGGAGTGGTTCTAGAAATAGAAAGGGAACTGTTTTAAGTTGAGTAACGGCACTATATTTCCTGTAGTGTCTACTGCCCAGTCATCCACTCATAGTATAGTTTCCCCATCCTTTGTCCCCAAGCAATCAAGTTTGACCAACTGTTCTCTTTTTAGAAATATTCAACCTTGCTTCTGGGCCAAGTATTTACAATAATACAATAGTAGAGTTGGAAGGGACCTTGGAGGTCTTCTAGTCCAACCCCCTGCCTAGGCAGGAAACCCTATACCGTTCCAGACAAATGGCTATCCAACATCTTCTTAAAGACTTCCAGTGTTGGGCCATTCACAACTTCTGGAGGCAAGCTGTTCCACTGATTAATTGTTCTAACTGTCAGGAAGTTTCTCCTCAGTTCTAAGTTGCTTCTCTCCTTGATTAGTTTCCACCCATTGCTTCTTGTTCTGTCCACAGGTGCCTTGGAGAATAGCTTGACTCCCTCTTCTTTGTGGCAACCCCTGAGATATTGGAACACTGCTATCATGTCTCCCCTAGTCCTTCTTTCTCTTAAGCTAGACATACCTAGTTCCTGCAACCGTTCTTCATATGTTTTAGTCTCCAGTCCCCTAATCATCTTTGTTGCTCTTCTCTGCACTCTTTCTAGAGTCTCCACATCTTTTTTACATCGTGGCGACCAGAACTGAATGCAGTATTCCAAGTGTGGCCTTACCAGGGCATTATAAAGTGGTATTAACACTTCACGTGATCTTGATTCTATCCCTCTGTTGATGCAGCCTAGAACTGTGTTGGCTTTTTTGGCAGCTGCTGCACACTGCTGGCTCATATTTAAATGGTTGTCCACTAGAACTCCAAGATCCCTCTCACAGTTACTACTATTGAGCACGGTACCACCTATACTGTACCTGTGCATTCCGTTTTTGTTGCCTAAATGTAGAACCTTACTCTTTTCACCATTGAATTTCATTTTATTAGATAGATTTAGATATAGTAATTCAAGAATGGTCTTCAAATCTTGTCTTACATTTTTTTAAATCATATGCACAAAAAGAAGTAATTATTATTAGAGTAAAAAACAAATGTACATTGCTGCTTTCTTCCATATAAAAGCATTCATTTGGATTGTTAGAATATTTACATTTATTGCAGATATTACATTTTGTTATAGCCTTTCCTCTCCCCTTTTGTGCTTTCCTACTTTCCTTATTTGGTTTTTCACATTTACTTCTATCATTGCCTGGAAGCTAATTATACAGTGCTTTCATAAGATATTTAGTGCTGTTAGGGCACAATCAGAATTTTTACTTCTGGCTGAATTTTGCACCGTCTCTCCCTCCCACAGACACTCACACAAGGAACACTTCACTTTGCATGTATTAGCTCTAAGGGACAGATGATTGCACATACTTCTTCCTATTGATTGTTCTTTAAAGTTTTCCAAGACATCTCTTTGATTTCTGTGTTTCTCATCATTGAATAGAACTATAAATAAAATGTAGACCCATAAACATAGACAGAGCTGGTCCTTCTGTAGAGATCAAATTTTCTAGCTGTTGGTATACAGCCAAAAGCTCAAAGCTTGCTGCTTGTTAGCATATAAAAGCACACGGTAATCATACTTTCTTGTATGCGTGGAGTGCTGTGCCAATAACTGCAGGAAAAATGGCTGTTGAATAGTCTGTAAAGCTGAATAGAGGGTATGGAGAGCTAAACTGAAGCAGCAAAGAACAAGGCTTTCACCAACTAGTAGCTGTCTGTCTATAGGCCAGACAATCCTTTCATCTTTCAGACTCCATTCTTGTGTTTTAATCCATGCAAAGTAGTAAGGTTTTTTTCCTAAAGGAGTTAATGACCGGAATGAAATCATCTTTAATTTGTAGGAATGAAATCACCTTTAATTCGTATTCATTTGCTTATCCCAAGCAAATAAAATTAAGTCAGCACTGACAGTGTAGGCTCCTTAATAATTTAATTTGTCAATGTGCAACTGTCTTGAACAATAGTCGATGTAAGCAATTGAAACTAGATTACCCCCCCCCCATACTTATCAGATAATATGATACTGATGTACATAAAGGATTATATTATTTAAAAAGATATACTTCTGTATACTGTGCTTGAAGTGCTTTACTGAAATGTTTTATGGTCCTAGTACAATAGTATTCTTTGTCATCAGCCATTTTAAGACTGTCTATGGTTGTTCCTTTGAAGTTTTATGGACTCAGGTTTTTAGTCTTTAGGTGCCAATAAAGTAACACAGTAATCATAGGATCTTAAGGGTTCTGTAATTCTACTTCTGTACAATTGTGGTGAACACATATAACTCATATATTAAGGCAGTAGGCCTAACCCACATCATTTATGCAATGAACGCAGAATAAAAGTGTACGAAGACAGATACCCAGGTTTTAAACTAGCATAGTAAAACAACTCGGAATTTTATTTTTAAAAAGTCTTCATAATAAACAAAAATATGCCCATGTAGTATTTAATGTTTTATGGCCCTTTTTACTTGATGAATTCAGGACAGGTAATAGAATTTCAGATAATCTTTAATTCTGGACATAATCATGGAACCAGTTTTTTTAAATTGACTAACTTTACTAAACCAAGGATAGTACCATCATAGTTTCTCTCTGCTTTCTCTCTGCTATTGCAAGATATGCCAGCTATTATCAGTTCAATCTCCTGATAAGCTACAGTAAACTTTAGCTTCCAATTCTTCAGTGAGACCAAAGTAGTTCTCAGTAAATTATAAGATTACTGGAAAAAGAATGAGGCACTTTCTAAAATACCCATGATACCCATGAAATTATTCTTCATTGAATATTATTTGTTGAATGGGCAAAGTGCTGATATGATTCCACAAGGAAGAAATTGAGTGTATTTGGCCCATAGTGAGTTAGTCTGTGAGATCCCCTAGTTATTGCTTTAAAGGAGCTTTGACAAATTATTATGGATTTTTTTTTTTTGCTAGGTACTGCCCAGCGTGGCTGGATTAAGGGAATGTGTAAATATTTTTAAATGAATCAACAGCAGCAGCATCTCCTGATCTTTTTTGACTTTTAGATGAAGTCTTTACTGTTCAATAACTATGTTGTATTCTTGCAAATGTTCCTTGCTGGGTTCATACCGTGCATTAAATCATGATTTAACTTTTGGTTGGATTCATGCAACATGTTAAACCAACATTAAACAAATCCAGTTGCTGTTTAGTGCAGTATCTAATCTTTGTCCCTCCTGCTTTCCATTTGTAAGTCTGCTGTTTTTAGGCATGGTTCCTTCCATTCTTTGGAATTCTTAAATCCATTAAGGAAGAAAAGATAAAATTCTAGGAGGCTCCTTTTGATTACTAGTGTTCAAGCCCTCCATCTGGAAACTTCAACACAAAAAACCCTTGCTAAAACAGCCTTCTTTTAACATTATGAAGATATGTCAGGCCCCTACCCAATGACCAATCTATTCAAGTTACTAAAAGATATAACAACATTAACATTGCACAAATTTCTTTTGACAAGGTTTTCATATAGTGTATCTCTCAGTGACCTAAATGTTGTCTTTCTGCCATAGGCAGAAAGTCAGAATGGAAGCAATATATGCATTTAATTATATTGCAATATCTAGAGAAAGCATTCAACAAGTTTCCATTTCAGCAATGAATAAAGAGCAGCTGCTGAATAGAAATGGATCTTTGGTATTCTGAACAGAGGAAAAAAGACCAGAAATGTAATCTAACCAACATAATTAATTTATATTAGTTGTAAAGAGTTGTAACCTAGCAAGCAAAACAATCTGGTTGTGTATAACCTCAGAGTTTCATGACTGCTTGGGATAGTAAAGTCAAAACTTATGTTGATGATGTTGATGAGATGACTAGAAGCAGTTTCTCACCTGGCTTATATATTTGGAAACTATAATAAATGTGAATGTATTCAAAAATCCATCTTGATTCCCCTGAATTTCAGTTACAATCAACCCTATTTCGTTAATGCCAATTATGTATATTGGTCAATTATATTAGAGAGGTAAACTCTTTGAGCCAGGCTCATGTAGTGGTTAAAAGCACCAGGCTAGAAACTGGGAAACTATAAATTCTACGTCTAATTCTACTTCTACTTCTTAGACCCACAGCCAGTTGCATGATTTTGGACCAGTCATTCTGGCCCAAAAATCTTACCAAAAAACTACATGTAGAATAAGTCAAGGGCACAAAAAAGCCTTTATTAGCATAACTTGCTGGACAGAGAAATCCATATCACAAATACATTTCATTTCCAGTGTCAAATCCCATTGATGTGCCTTGGGGGTAAGAATTCAAACTTGACAACAAAAACAAGTTTTGAAGTCTGGATGTTATCTCACCATGTAGAATATGACCTGTTTTACTGGCTTCCAACTGATTTCTAGGTTCCAGTGGCTCATATTTAGCAATACCTTAATTTTTTCCCTTAAAATAGGAAGGAATAACCTGTAGGATTAATAAATCTTATATCTAAACTCACTTTCATGAGTAGGTCATAGATGCAGAATGATAATGTGGGTGTTATTTTAAAAAAAACATATCAGAAAACTTTAATCACAGTCAAGAGACATTTTTCTAATTCAGAGATAATAGAGTCAGTTCTATGGACCAAATCCAGATTGCAAACATCAATTACTTTTTGCAACATGTTTAAATAGTCGAGGAAACCTTGTAAACTTGAGGAAAATACTCCCAAAGGAAATGTCCCCAATTATTGAGTTTAAACACTTCCACGTTTACATTAAAGTAAGCATGTGAAAGTATTGCAAAAAAATGATCGTTGGCACAAGTATGTATAGTTTTTTAACAGATAAAAACGGGGAGCATTTCCCAGTAATCTAATAAAATTAATAATATTTGACAGTCATTGGTGTTTTGGGAGATGTATGAATCCTTCCACAGAGTTGGCACAGGTATCATAGATAGGAAATACACTCCTTGGAATAAGGACAGCCAATGCTATAAGAACAGTGGTAAGACAGCATGTGAAAATCCTATACTACAACTTTAAATCATCTGTGCCGCAAGAGCCAAGGGTTACTACATTGTCCCCCCACCCATTTCACTTCTGTTTATTATCTGCCTCACCCCTCTTGTCACTTGCCATCCTGCGACAGTAAAACAGCAGGTAGGCAAATCAGAAGAAGAAAATCATTTGAGGCAATAGGAACTTAAATGGGTGTAAATGTCTTCTGACAACACTACTGGCAGAACTGACCGCTGAGATTTCTTACGGCATTTTTTAAATGCCAAGTGCAAAATGGATTCACTAAAAGACCTACTTTCTAACTAGACTCTACCTTTCTGGAGCAGATACTCTATACATAGAGTTCAAATCGGTAACAAATTGCCTTCTTTATTTAAAAAATAGCATTACACTGGCATGAACTCAGACTGGGAAGTTCATATCATGAACTTTCTCTTAGTTTAATCTATATACTTACTGCATTCCCCAGACATGTATTAACCATAGCTAAAACCCTCATCCAGTATTATTATTTATTTACCATATGGCATATCGCACAAGGACTAGCAATATATATTAACATTTCACCTAGATTAGTAGAACACAATAAAATATAATGTTTAAAAAATGTATGTTCAAACATCAAAGTCTAGGCCATCTAACCATTTAAGCACAGCATCATTTATATTTTTTAAAAAAATCAGATACTGGAGTGGTATATACCCTCAGCTTACAGCTGGTCACAATGTGATCTACAATTTGACATGGGACCACACAGTTATGAGGGGAGGATATTATGCCCCGTTTGCACTGTGCAAATCCTCTCCAGAATGGTCCATTGTTGCCACATTTTTCAGAGTATAAGACACACCTTTTTCCCTCAAAAAAGAGGCTGAAAATCTGGGTGCGTCTTATGTACTTACTGAATACAGCATTTTTTTGCCTCCCGAAACCCTGCCCCCTTCACTAAAATGACCCTGCATAGCCTTTAGGAAGTTTCCAGAGTGCTCCTGGGGGCTGGAAAGGGCAGAAATGAGCAAAAATGGGCCATTTTTTGCTCAATTTTGCTCCCCCCACCCAGCCCTCAGGAGCACTCTGGAAGCTTCCTAAAGGCTATGCAGGGTCATTTTGCAAAAAATGGCCCATTTTTGCAAAAAAAAAACCAGGCCTTTTTTGTTCATTTTGGAGGGGGGGCTCCCCTTAGGAGCACTCTACAAGCCTCCTAAAGGCTACTCATGCCCTTTTTTTTGAAGAAAAAAAAACAGGCCCATGTTTGCGAGAAACGGGCCATTTTTGGGAGGTCTGCAGAGTGCAAAAACTTTTTTTTTTAATTGTCCCTTCAAAATCTTGGTGTGTCTTATACTCTAGTACATCTTATACTCCGAAAAATATGGTAGTTAAAAGCTGGCACCTTTTTTGTAGGGCCATTTATATATCTACTGTGTCTGGGCATTCAGCAACCCATTTGGCTTTCCATTAGAAATTGATTAAAGATATTGGGGACATGTGCAAATACCAGTAGGGGATTCCTGGATTTGAATCTTCTGGCTGATAAATGAGAAAGCTCAGCATGCACTGATAGGAGAGAGTTGTTCACAATTTTTCTGTATTTTCTCACCAGCTATATGAAGGCCACTTGCCTTCGTGTAGCTGGTGGTGCTATATGGCTCAGAACAGGAAGCTAGCAAGTTGAAGAGGTTTTAATATGCATCCACTTATAATCCTCATGGTGTCCTTGAATCTGGCGTCTAACTTACTAGAGCGGTGGTGGCACAGTGGTTAGAATGCCACTATGAGCAGGGTAACTTACTGCTCATTCCCAGAGTTCAATTCTGAACAGCTGAAGGTTGATTCAGCTTTCCATCCTTCCGAGGTCAGTAAAATGAGGACCCAGATTGTTGGCGGCAATATGCTGACTCAGTAAACCACTTACAGATGGTAAAGAACTAAATAAAGTTGTATATAAATAAGTCTAAATGCTATTGCTATTGCTAGTATGGCAGATGCTAAAGCCTTAGAGGGGCATTGTATTCTGCTGCGGAGTAAACCAACCCTCAGGCTGATGACTGGAGGGTGGCAGCCAGTGGTGGGTTCCTGCCGGATCGCACCGGATCGCGCGCTCCCTTTCGGCGCTGAACCTGGAAGTACGTTCTTGCCCCGCCCCTGGCGACAGAATGACGCTTGCCTGTGCTCCACCAGCTCGGCTGGGACCGGAGACATTTCTCTGCTCAGCAATGTCTTCAGTGGAGCGGTGGCAGCCTGGCAGGCTGAGCCTGCGTCCCTTTCAGGCGCTCCGCTCCGCTGAGGAAACGTCTCCGGTCCCAGCCGAGCTGATGGAGCGCAGGCAAGCATCATCCCGTCGCCAGGGGCGGGGCAAGAACGTACTTCCGGGTTCAGCGCCGAAAGGGAGCGCGCGATCCGGTGCGATCCGGCAGGAACCCACCACTGGTGGCAGCTAAAACTCCCCATTTAGTTCCACATAATTTATTGAGTTATTCCTAGTATTGATTTTTGCCATTGTATTCTTTAGATATATCTTACAGGAGAGAGTGCAGTCCAATCAGAGATGGTATTCAGCCGGTTCTTTCCGGTTCAGCTGTGGGAGACTCCGCCCACCTGCCCCAACATAATGTGCGAGCACATGCACAAAAGGCAGTGGGCAGACGCGGCACATGCAAGCTCAAATTTGCAAACCACTAGGGAAGGTAAGTGAATCCCACCCAGAGGTGGGTTCCTACCGGTATGGTACGGTCCGGGCAAATAGGTAGTAACTCCAGCAGACACATGACCATACCGGTACTATCCTCGGTGGTGGAAAACCATCTTGGTTTTCTGTTCTGCACATGCGCAGAACAATCTTCATGGGAAAATGTAATGTTTCCCTTTTTTACTGTTGTGCGCATGCGCAGATTATTTTAAGTGCAACTGCTCTGCCCACCTGAGCTGCCTCCTCCTCCTGCCTACAGGTAAGTCTCTCTAGCCTCCCCCCCCCCCCGGAGCTTGCTGCACCCCCACCCCCACCATCCCCACCAGGCTTGCAACCTTCCCTTCCCCCGCCCCTTCCAGGATCCCCACCAACCCCATTTTGGTTCCAGCAGGTTTCAGTGAGGCTTGCAAGGCCCAAAATAGAGCAGGGGTGTGTGCAGGAGGGCCCTGTGGCCATTTTGGCTCCCAGCAGACTTTAAGGAGGTTTGCAAGGCCCAAAAAAGAGCGTGGGGAAGGGGGTAGCAAGCCTCCCTGCAGCCCTAGGGGAGCAAAAGCTGGGGGGGGGAATTCAAGAGAGAAAGAAAGAAATCCTCACCATTTGGGGATCCCCACGTGCATGGAGCAGAGAGGTCTGCAAACTTGGCAACTTTAAGACTTGTGGACTTCAATCCCAGAATTCAGTTCTGCTGGCTGGAGAATTCTGAGAGTTGAAGTCCACAAGTCTTAAAGTTGCCAAATTTGAAGACCTCTGGCATGGAGTTGAGAGCTTATTGAAAATGCGGCCAGCTATACTTGCTCAGGCTAAGCTAATCAATAGTGGAAGGAAGAAAGGGAAGGGAGAAAAAGGTAAGGGAAAGTGAATGTGATATGGATGGATGGATAGAGGGAGGGAGGGAGAGAGAGAAAAAAAGGAGAGGAAGGAAGGACCACAAACCTGGCACTAGACGCAGCTTCAGAGGATGCTTTGAAACAGCATAGCAATCCAGGGCTGGAAGGGACCTCAGAGGTCATCTAGTCCAACCCCTGTTGCAGCAGGAGACCTTATATCATCTTGATTATTTTAGAGGAGAAATTCCCAGAAATCCCCAGGCATAGCCAACCTCTCCCCCCTAGTAAAAAAGAAAAACCTACAGCAAAAACATGCAGTATTAAAAAGAATAGAAAAGGGGGCTGCTGTGTATTGCTTAATAAACTGCTAAACTGGCAAAATGGGTAGCTAAATTGGCCATGCCCACCCAGTCACATTCCCACCCGGTCACTGCCAAGCCATGCCCACAAAATAAGCCATGCCCACAGAACCGGTAGTAAAAAAAATTGAAACCCATCACTGATCCCACCGCTGAGTCCAATGTTACTCCAAGGTACTTGGAATGGGGATTACAAGGGAGTAGGTTATTAAGTAGACTTTCCGACTTCTTATGCTAATTTGTTGTTAAGGTGGAAGCATGTACTTACTGTAGTTACACTCATCCAGTGAATGTGCACTAGAAAATATGGCCAATAGTTGGCCATAATTTGATTTTCTTTCTGCTTTTTTGTTTGTTTTGTTGTTGTTAATAAATCTTTCCTCTGGCAATGCTTTTTTTTAGACAAGCAAACTTCTTCCAACAGTTTTTTTTTCAACTTCCTCATCAAGCCTAGACATTTTTTAAAAATCATGTTCATGCAGTTGCAAAGTAGAGATGATCTAGTTAGTTTTCAAGTTCAGCCAGAGTTGACTCTATGTTGCTGTTAGATACCAGAAACATTGGTAATGGTTTACACCAAGGTCCTCTGTTCCGGCGTGAACAGATATTCAATCTGATTGGTCAAAAGGTCTGACAGCTCCCTAGCAGCCGCATTTGCCGCGGTGAAGAAACTGCTGTCAGCGGACACATTTTTGGTCCAATATAGCCAGACCCTGTCACTTGTCCTAATGTGCGACGCTTCCCCGTTTGGTGTAGGAGCCATCCTCAGCCACCGCATGCCCAATGGAACTGAGGTGCCCATCACAAACATTGTCTGCTGCCGAGCGGAACTACAGCCAACTGGACCGTGAGGCTCTGGCTGCAGTTGCTGGTGTGAAACGGTTCCACGAGTACATCTACGGCCGTGACTTTGAACTTATCACGGACCACAAACCATTGCTGGGATTGCTGGCTGCGGACCAGCCTACCCACGCTTCTTTGTCGCCGCGAATAACCAGATGGACAATCTTCCTCACGGCCTACAGTTATCGCCTTGTCCATCGACCTGGCTCTACCTTGGGGCATGCCGACGCCTTGAGTCGATGCCCACTGCCTGAACTGCTTGCAGACCCTACCCCCGAGATGCCAGTCTTCCTCATTGACTGTCTTGAGGTTGGTTCTGTCTCATCTTGTGACATCGCCCGCCACTCAGCAAAAGGCTCTACATTCCGACAGATTTTGAACTGGGTGTGGAGGGGGTGGCCCAAGGGGCCTGTGGGGTCTGAATTTAAAATGTTTTACTGCAAACGTGATGAACTGTCAGTAATAAATGGTTGTTTACTGTGGGGGGACCGGGTCGTTGTTCCACCCAAACTGCGCATTGCAGTATTAGAGGCCTTGCACGTATGGCATCCTGGAATTGTCAGGATGAAATCTTTGGCCAGGAGTTATGTGTGGTGGCCTAACATGGACAGGGAGATAGAAGAGTGGGTGGCTACCTGCACACCGTACCATGAGTCCAGACCAGCTCCCCCAGAGGTGCCTGCTAAGGAGTGGGAGCGACCTCAAGCACCATGGTGTAGGGTGCACATAGATTTTGCTGGCCCTGTTCATGGCCAGACCTTTACGGTAGTTGTGGACGCCTACTCGAAATGGCTAGACCTCTACCACGGCAGAAGCGGTCATCAGGGAACTACAGAGACGTTTCTCCACTCACAGCCTGCCCGAAGTTTGGGTCTCTGACAAAGGGCCCCAATTTACAGCCATGCAATTCGAGACCTATTTAGCAGAACAGGGAATCAGACATGCCCTGGTCGCTCCATTCCATCCGGCTTCCAATGGTCAGGCAGAAAGAATGGTGAAATCTGCAAAAGAAGCCCTATCCAGGATGGGCCCGGGATATTGGCAAACACGGGTTGATCCATTCCTCCTCATATAGCACATCACGCCAAATGCTACCACTGGTAGAAGCCCTTCTGAGCTTCTAATGGGTCGCCAGCTAAGGTCCCACTTAGACCGGCTACACCCAAACTACTCTGCTACATCACCCCCAGATTCGAATGGCAAAATAAGAAACTTTAGCATAGGGGATCATGTTTATGCCCACAACTATGCTGGGGGAACTCTTTGGATTCCTGCCACAGTAATAGGCATCACTGGACCTCGCTCTTATCTATTAGAGCTCGAGGATAGTCGAAATTGGAGACGGCACATTGACCAACTCAGTGGCCGCATCTCCAACTCCAGTCTTAGGCAACATGAGTTAGCCAAAGCCTTACATAAAAGGAGCATGAATTCACTCCTTCCACAGATAACTCAATTCCTAAGGTACCGGGGCACCCATGTGCTGGTGACGTCTCGCCTGGACTACTGCAACGCTCTCTACATGGGGCTTCCCTTGAAATGCACTCGGAGACTGCAGTTGGTCCAGAATGCGGCCGCGCGGGTGATTATGGGGAGTACTAGGTACTCCCATGTGACACCTCTCCTGCACGAGCTGCACTGGCTTCCTGTGGTCTATCGGGTGCGTTTCAAGGTCTTGATTACGATCTTTAAAGCGCTCCATGGCTCAGGACCTAGTTACCTGCGGGATCGTATTCTGCCCCATACATCCCTGCGACCCATCCGCTCGCACAGAGAGGGACTTCTCCAGGTGCCGTCCACCAGACAGTGCCGAGGGGCGGCGCCTAGGAGCAGAGCCTTCTCTGTGGCGGGCCCAGCCCTGTGGAATGACCTCCCTCCGGATATTAGGACCACCACTGACCTCCGCTCCTTCCGTATAAAGCTCAAGACCCACCTATTCCAAATAGCTGGCCTGGCTCAACCATAACTGCATAACGCTCCTGACGGGTTTTTTAATTCGGTAATTTTATTTAATGGGATTTTAAATTGTGTTTTTTAATTGTCTTCACTTATTAGTCTACCTCCTCCATGCACATGTAGATGTTTTTGTTTCTTATGTATGTATGTTGTCTCTATCTGTATTTTATTTGTTTTGATTGTACGCCGCCCCGAGTCCTTCGGGAGAGGGTTGCGGCTAATCAAATAATTATTATTATTATTATTATTATTATTATTATTATTATTATTATTATTATTATTATTATTATTATTATTATTATTATTATTATTATTATTATCTGTAAATGTTGCAGGCCTGCAGCGAATTCCGAGTGAACCAGCTCCAGAAACTCCAGCTGCGGCCTGTGAGAATTTCCAGGAGCTTCCACCAGGCGAAGCCGCGGAGACAACAGGTCCATCCGACCTGACTGAAGAACACCCATCAACTGAACTGCGCAGGCCTAGGCGAGCTCCCAGAAAGCCCGCCTACCTGCGTGACTACATCACAAGTCGGTTGAGCCCATCTAAGAGGGGAGGGGTGTTAGATGCCAGAAACATTGGTAATAGTTTACACTAAGGTCCTCTGTTCTGGCGGGAACAGAAATTCAATCTGATTGGTCAAAGGGTCTGACAGCTCCCTATAAAAGGGCTGCTGTCAGACTGAACTTTCGCTGGATTGTGCATAGTTGACTTGCACTAATAAAGAGCTGTTTGTTACTCTGAAGCCTGAGTGTGCCTTCATTCACCGATTAACAGTTGCTATTTGAACGGGGTGGGGAAAAGGGATGGGAACAAGGCTCATTTCCGCCCCCGCACCCTTGATTTTTCAAAAGAATTCTTTCAATTTTCTGTAGGAGGTGAAAATAAATTTAAATTTGTAAAGATCCTGCTATGGGTCAACACTACTTCTTCAGAGGATTAATGACTCTATAAATAAACAAATATATCAACAGGATAACTATATTGCACAGTTTTGATTGCTTAGAACCAGTAAGTTAAACCACGATATGGGTTGATGCTTGAATATTAGCATTGATGCTGAGGTTCACTCATATGCATATAATATGGATCTTGTGTTTCTGATCAGTTCTTATATGGCTGCAGTGTTGTGAGTGATGCAGTCTTTATGTTGTTACCTAAGTGTTCATATAGACTGGTCTCACATATTATAGTAAACGACAATGTGGTTTGCTTGGTTTTGACTTAACAAGTTACATCAATCCAATCATTGCAATTTTTAAACCATGTTTTATTTCTTAGTACAATATGCGAATGTATGCTATTGTAATTATTCTAAACACTATGATCCAATGAACAAAGCATGCTGTGAAAACCAAATCAGATCTGAAACAGCCCGAAGGTGGCTTTTGGATTCCATATACTTACATGTTAACTAAAGTTGGGCTTCCATTAATACGTTGTTTTTAATATTTTAAGTGTGATTATTTAACTTACCAAAATATATTTATTTATTTGTCTTATTTATGTGGCAGCCCATCTCACAAACAGGTCACTGTGGGCAGATACAGCAAAACTAAAAACATATACAAACAAGTATTAAAGTTAATATTTAAAAATGTCAATTATAAAAGGCACAAAACTTAAAGAAAAGTATTAGGTGAAGAGGAGGTATTAATTACATTGGAGCTATCTCAGAATTTAACCAGTCCCTTGGGGTTCCCAGACCTCATGCCATAACCAGGTCTCCAGGGAGTTTCAGAAATTTAAAAGATCTGAAGCAAACCTCGCTTCTAGAGGTAAGAATGTTCCAGAAAGTGTGGGTCACCACAGGAAAAACACACCCACCTAGGAGTCAGCAAGTGAAGCTCCCTTGCCAGTGGGACCTGTAGCATGTCCTGCCTCTGGATCTGGTGGGATGGGCAGATGTAATATGTAAAACAAAATAAAAAGCCAAACTGTATACTATAGTCCTTGACTTACAACAGTTCATTTAGTGACCGTTCTAAATGGCAGTGGCACTGAATAAAGTGACTTATGGCCATTTTTCACGCTTGCGACTTCCCCATGATGATGTCATCAAAAGTCAGGTGCTTAGCAGATGCATATTTATGATGGTTGCAGAGTCCCAGGGTCATGTGATCCCCTTTTATAAACATCCGACAAGCAAAGTCAATAGCAATAGCACTTAGACTTATATACCGCTTCATACTGCTTTACAGCCCTCTCTAACGGGTTTACAGAGTCAGCATATTGCCTCCAACAATCTGACTCCTCATTTTACCCATCTCAGAAGGATAGAAGGCTGAGTCAACCTTGACCTTGCTGAGATTCAATCTGCCGAACCGCAGCTAGCAGTCAGCTGAAGTAGCCTGTCCTGCAGTGGTGCACTCTAACCACTGCGCCACCTCGGCTCAATGGAGAAGCAAGCTTCACTTAACAATTGTGTTACTAACTTAAAAACCGCAGTGATTCACTGAACAACTGTGGCAAGGAAGGTTGTAAAATGGGATAAAACTCACCTAACAACTGTCTCTTTTAGCAACAGAAAATTTAGTCACAAGTCAAGGACTACCTGCATTACATGAAATGTTTTTTTTTTAAGAATCTAGATGAGTAAAATGGAGCAAATTGTGGAGAGGATTAACCCTTTCATTACTCACCACTCAAAGTTCATGTTACTTCCAAGAGCAAAGATTTCCACTGGCACCAGATGATCACTGGTGGGATTCAAAAATTTTTACTACCGGTTCTGTGGACGTGGCTTTGTGGGCATGGCATGGCTTTGGGAGTGTGGCAGGGGAAGGATACTATAAAATCTCCATTCCCTCCCCACTTCAGGGGAAGGTTACTGCAAAATCCCCATTCCCTCCCGATCAGCTGGGACTTGGGAGGCAGAGAATAGATGGGGCGGGGCCAGTCAGAGGTAGTATTTATCGGTTCTACTCAAAATTTCCGCTACCAGATCTCCAGAACTGGTCAGAACCTGCTGAATACCACCTATGCAGAGGATCCCCTTTCTTTTTTATCATCTTGATCTATAGTGAATCACATTTTCTAGAAAATGCAAAGTTTTCACCCTAATTTGAGTTCATCTATCTAAATGTTCCTAGCGGGTGGAAGTTAGAATAGAGATGTCAGTGAAGAGATACAGAAACAGTAGTGATTACTGCATGTAGAATTGTACAATGAACTTTTTAATTAGCTGCTTGCCACATCTCATTGAAATGTGAGTAACAAAAGTACCATGAGATTATTCTTACATTCGTCTTTTTATAGCTCACAAAAATGTTCAGATTGACTTTAGGGACTTTCTAAAATAGAGAATTTTCATGGCCTTCCATTTTAAATTAACTACCTATCAAAATAATAGTAGGGAATAATTGCAATATCCAGAGAAAGTTCTGCACTTGACTTGAGGCGACAGTGCCAGTTTAAAAAATTAAAGAAGGAAAGTGCTGTAAAGATGTTTATCTCCTGCCTTTGTGAAAACGCCAAGCTGCTTCCGGGCATATCTGAAAATAAAAGGATAATGAATTTTTAACTATGAATACCTTTGACACAGATCTCAGATATTTCTGGGTCCAGTAATCTTTCTTGTGATGAATGACTCCAGCACCATAATCCTGGGAAGACCACAAGGCATCCTGAGTCAGTTGTGGCCTGGCCTTTTAGGTGTTACAGAAAATGTTCAGATCATCTTGCTTGGCTATAATTTTATCTGGTTGTGACTCATGGATTATAACCAGGCCAATTTTCAAGAGCTTTACAGCCAGCTGTTGTGGTGTGATCTAGGCTCAGGGAGACTGGGTATAAAGTTAACAATTTGAAATGTAACAGGGAAAGTCTGCCAGCATCCTTTCAAAATAATAAAGTTCAGAGACCATCTCATGTCACTAGGCCACTGGTCAGGAGGAATCGGTAGAGTTTATCTCTACCCTTAGCCTACCAAAGCCTGAATGTACAACACAGAAAAAGGAACCAATGAAAACCACTTAAGCAGAAGACACCCCCAAATGCTATGTAAACTCTACAGCTTTGGTTTCGGATTTCAGACATCACTGATACTTGTGAAGTTGATGTTGTAATAACAGATGACATGTGATGAAAGGCAGAAATGTTTAGTGGCCTCTTCAAAAATTATAACATCCGTACTTTAAACGTCCATCATAATCCGTTTTTTAATTCATTGTCATTTTGCTAAAGATTTGATATACTCTGGTTTTGCTAAAACAAAACAAACAAAAGCAAATTCTTCCTCACATACCTGAAAAATCTCATTAATAAACATTTCCTCTGGTCTAAATTTTATTTATCTCAAGTTTGCTTGCAAGTACTAATTACAGGACTGCCCTACTTTCCTTTGGGGGAAAGGATTAGCCACTGCTGGATACTTATTCATTCTTTATATTATTCCCTGGATCTTAAACAGCATGTAACTGGATTTATTAGAATATAAAATTACATGATGGAAATCTGTCAACTGAGCAACTGGGCACATATTGTGGAGCCAGGATAATGATTTTCTGATAATTGATAGATCACAGTAGTTGCAATACAACCCTTCATTTCGGCATAGGGAAGGCAGTGGCCACATCTGAGAACTAAAAATATATCAAATTAAGTTTACTTTAGTATATGAATTTTGAAGTCACTCAGGGTCTGAACATATTTTGCTCAGCTGCTGAAGTCATTGCAAATGGAAAACTGAAAAAAAAAACAGAAGTCATAGCAGTGCACTCAAAGTTTTTGAATTGGAGTGAGTTTGCAGGAAATGAGTGTCCAGATTGAATTTTCAGCATGTTTAGTAGAGTTCCTAAGGAAAAGTCATTCCACGCATTTGTTTCAAACCACTTGAAAGCAAATGAAAGCAAGGGAGAAAAATTGGAAGGAAGTTTTATGAGTTATCTGTGAAATTAAGGAAATAAATAGCTAAAATTAATCAAAGAAGTCCACAATTAAAACATTTTGCAGTAAAGCTGGCTATTAACTCTGAGATATGCCTATATATGCCATATTTGCAATAACCACAGCATTAGAACTTTAATTCTGTAATAGCAATTCAGTTCAAACTGGTTTACATAATTGAAATTTAAGAGGAAGAATCAAAATGTTTCCAGGGGTTCTACTTGGATCACAAATAGAGGCCTATCTATGATTTGAAAACTTTTTGTGTGGGGTCCTCTTAAAGTAGATATGGTCGTTTCAGAGCCAGTCAGGAAGTTCCAGAAAAACCATTTAGTCTAAGCTTCAAGCTCAAAGGGTTTCATATATTTAGACACAACCTTGTCTGCCCTTGGAAACAGACCACGGTCAGGCGCTTGGTACTTGAATAGTAGACTGCCAGGGAATTCCAGGACTGTAGGCTAGATTGAGAAGTAATTGCCAGGTTCCCCTTGGCAGGCTAAAACTTGACTGAAGCTTCCTGGAAGCTCAACAAAGCTCAGCTGTGAATGAATTTTTACTATAACACCAGAAAGTTGAATGTCTGTGAAGCTATTTTCCCACCTTATTAATCTCTTGGGCATAATTTGGGTGATTTTTCTGTCCTCTTGACCACAGCCAAATGGAGATCCAACTTTATGCCTCCTATACAATACAATACAATAGTAGAGTTGGAAGGGACCTTGGAGGTCTTCTAGTCCAACCCCCTGCCTAGGCAGGAAACCCTATACCGTTTCAGACAGATGGCTATCCAACATCTTCTTAAAGACTTCCAGTGTTGGGGCATTCACAACTTCTGGAGGCAAGCTGTTCCACTGATTAATTGTTCTAACTGTCAGGAAGTTTCTCCTCAGTTCTAAGTTGCTTCTCTCCTTGATTAGTTTCCACCCATTGCTTCTTGTTCTGTCCTCAGGTGCAGAGTCCATGGTCTCTGGTCCATGAAAGCGATGGAGAAAAATTGGAAGGAAGTTTTATGAGTTATCTGTGAAATTAAGGAAATATGGTCCATGCTAAGCAGTCTTTGTTTATTAACATTCTCCAAATTTCTTGGCTGGCCTTTTTTTTTTTTTTAGCTTCCATGAGTTATCATGTTTAATTATTATGAAAATAACCCAGAGCATTGCCTATACCAAAGGGGGCTGGGCTTTCTCTATTAATCCTATGCATAAATGTAGAAGACAGGGATGGGAATCCAATTCTCTATGGGGCTCATAAAGGATTGACATTGGTCTTTGAGTTTTTTTACATTTTTGGAAAAGTGTTCATTCCCAGCCAGATACAAGATAAACAACACAAACATATTTGTGTTATTTTGTTTTTCAGAAGAGTTCATAGACGGGGATAGTAGAAAGGATTACTAATTGCAGCACAAGAGAAACATGAGTGGGTCCATCGCTACCTTCTTGTAACTTTAGTCCCAAAATGAGAGGAATCAAATACTCTTTTCCCCACCCCATCCCCATGATTTGTTAGTATAGCTAGATTCCTCTTGTTTTGCTGTGTGCAATGTTTTAGGGTTATAAATGTATTTGACTCCATGCTTTGTAGTTTCCCTTATCTCAGATGCAATCAGGAGGTTTATGTTACTTCTAATTAGGGGGAGACTTGCGGCTTCATCTGGAGAATCTGTTGTGTCCTTGTCTCATTCTGAAAGCACCAATCCTTTTCATTTTTCCTTTCTATCTCTCCCCTAATCCTCCTCTAAAGTGACTTGAAGGAGATCTAGGTAGATAGGGCTGGAAAGCTATTTACTTTTAAGTGACCAAGGATAGCCACATCCCAGAGTATCTTACCCAAACATTCAGTCGGTCGGTCTCTCAACCTTCAAATGAACTCTGATTATTTTGCTGCACGTTACCACTGCAGGCTATTACACTCAGCTTACGTTGCTTGTCATATTGTATTGATGTCATTGTGCTACAGTGTTAAATGTGCTGCCATGCAATATTTGATGCTGCTGCCGTATCTTTTCCTCGCCTAACCCTGGTCCCTTGGCTTCTTAGGCAATCAGTTTACTTAGCCATCTGCTCTTAATGGCTAATACAATTCTCTTCTGGCACCGTGTACATGCTACTTTTACAAATTTTGTTCTTTTACAGTAGGTGTGCATTTGACTCTGTCACAGAGTTTGTTTTGCTTTGATATATGGTACGTGATTCCAGTGCAAAAGCTTTGGCATGAAGTAAGAACTGGTCGTTTCAATGGTCCCACAAGTATCTATATTATCCTTAAGTTTCAAGAACAATACAGATCAAGCCTAATTAATGCAAAACTTGACCAAAGAAGTGATGTGACTGTTTGAAGTCAGCAAGTCCTAAGGCAGACAATTGATACATCTCATACAATATTGTCTACCCTGATTCATATTAGTCCACTGAGATTTCCACACAAAGTTTTTTTAGGTAGCATTCATCCACTCTATAAACCATAATTTGTTATGTTTGGATTGGAGTTAATGTATTCTGTGAACCTAGCCATATAATGCACCATAATGTTTTATGATTGAATCCGAAGGTGTACAGTTTGTGGCTACAACAAACTGAATTACATTATATGAATCCAGCCTAGAAAAAGGATTTCATAAAGCAATTTTTCAAAAAGAATTTCAGAGGGAAAGGTGGTATACTACTTGGGAAGAAGAGGTCATGAGTCTGAACAAAAAAAGGGACCTACAGAGAGACATATTTCTGATCCTTGTCTGGGACAGATGCTTGAACAGACTGTTTATTCTAAAGGATGCCCCCCTACTGTCATTACACTGACCATATCAGAAAGCAACTTTATACTTTAGAGTGGGAATCCAATTGAGACTAAAACTTCTGTTCTTATTTCATTTGGCTGGGTGATGTTCTGTGTCTACTTTGCCATCAGATTGTATTCCTGGTTTCGGTAAGCTCTCTGATGAGATAGTTGTGCAGTGTTTAAGGTAGGTAACTGGAGCAAACTGATCTGTTTTGGGGAGATTTTGCTTATGCTGTACAAAGTAATTTTGTTTGCATGTAATTAGAACAATTTGAAGTGAAAACCCCAATTGCTATAGGCCAGTTTCAATTTACTGAAGACCTTCAAGATTAGTGCAGCATATAGATTGCAATGTTTGAGAGAGAAACACTGAGTCTTTCATATTTAATTTATTCATTCTTCCCATCTGGAGTTTACATTCTCTATACTTAATATGCATGCATACACACACGCACACAGACACAGACAAACACACACTCACACACATACTTTATGAAATAGTTCTGGTAATTCAGAAATGGGGCAAGGGGCACTTGTTTTCTCACTTTATATCTTTGTCCATGGGACAATGAGCCATCATTCTCCTTTTATCCTTGAACATACAAATCCAGAAATCTAAATTCAAATTGCAATGCTCCGGCCCTGGTCCTTGCACAAGGCTATTAATGAGATTCCCCTCCTCCCCCAGTAATTTTCTATTGCAGGCTGTTGAAGTGATCACATGAGGCCCCAAAACATTTAATGAATTCCAAAGTCAACACAACTCCAAAATACTCAACACTTTATCAGACTTCAAAACTTAATGTTTCCATGCCAGGGTCTTGGCTTCATGACTTATATATTAATTGTTCTGTATCAAGATCCCCACTGAATACTTCATAAACATTAACTAATCAGAGTAATAAAAATATCATCGCTATTCCTTCTTAGTGCATGTTTAGCTTTGCATTCTCAGTGCAGGTGGCCACAGCAGGAGATGGGTCATGCATATATCTATTTGTAGGACATGTTAAGTGTAAGAAAACAACTCTTCGTCATGCTCAACAACAGTGCTTTGGGTCCTGCAGAGATATTATTTGGGTTTCCCATCATCCTTTGAATAGAACAAATTAGATTTGTTGCTTTGAATTATCACCTGAGAATGTGATTTAAAGTGAGTGAAAGAAACAGTTTCTTTCAAGCTAAACTCAGCTCTTGGTAACTTTATGAACAAATGTATGTGGGTTTCTTGAAAAGAACGTGTAAATGGTTTGCTTTGGGTTTTTTCCCACTTCTCAATCAAGTTTAATTTTGAATCCCAAAGATGCTTTTTCAAGAGGCAACTGGACTTTCTGGTTTTTCTTTGAAGACGTTTTGCTTCTTATCCAAGAAGCTTCTGAAGAAACGTCTTCAAAGAAAAACCAGAAAATCCAGTTGCCTTTTGAAAAGCACCTTTGGGACAACCATGATCTGGATGACTGAGAATCTCCATAGATATTTAACTTTGGGTATTATTCCCAAGAGGTTTCCTCTCCACATTTCAACCAGGACCAGTCTAGCTTAAGCATCAAGCTCAAAATGGAACAGGTGCTGCCATCTGTTTCTGTTAACACATCTTTTTTATTTATTCCACCACCCCACCCCCCATTTAGGCAAATGGAAGCCACTGTCAAACCCAGTGATGTGCGGTGAGGTTTATGGCTGGTGAGGCTGGTGACATCATCAGCGCGAGCCGCGGTCCCCTTCATGTTGACTCAGGAAGGTGGGGAATGGGACCACGTGTGCAGGAGGCTGAAGCTGCCTCAGCCTCCTGCACACGTGGTCCCACTCCCCTCCTTCCTGACTCCTGAGTCAACATGAAGGGGACCACGGAGCGTGCTCCATGGGACCGCGGCTCACGCTCCTCGGTCCCCTTCATGTTGACTCAGGAAGGCGGGGAATGGGACCACTTGTGCAGGAGGGAGGCTGAGGCTAGAGGAACCTCCTGCACACATGGTCCCATTCCCGGACCACGTGTGCAGAAGGCTCCTCAGTGCCTTTTCCCTTTTTTTTATTTTCATGATGAGAGCAGTGAGGCTCTGCCTCCCCTGCCTCCCCTGACCGCACGTCCCTGGTCAAACCCAATCATCATCAGTCTATTTTGTAAGACATAATTAATTTTCCTTAATGGCAAAGGTGAGGAAGAAGAAGCAAATGACATAAATGGCCATAAGCACTTACTCCATTTGCTACTTCTTTCCAGTCTCGGACTTAGTTCCTCCTGGAAGTGATTACAAGCAGATGCTTGCCAGTAAAATAAATTCTCATTATTATTTATTTACATTTCCTATAATTTCTAATAAAGTATGTGTTCTTATTGATTATGTGTAAGTTTATATGATTTTGTCTAAGACTCGTCTAGAATGTTCAATCACTCACAGACTCTAGGCTGTCAATACTTCTATTGTATCTTCTGTTTGACCTGGAGTAGAGATGCAATTGATATTATGGGTAAATGAATAATCTCTGTGTTTTCTTTTCTCAAACTGTATTAAATTTCAACAAAAGGGAAAAAGAAAACTCAGTATCAAATGCAGACTATATTAGAGAAACATAACTAAAGAGGAAAATTTACAGAAATTACCAATATATTCTACTATTTTATCTCAAATTAAATGTTTACACCAACAATTATATCAACTGTGAGAGAAATAGCCTAAATTAAAATAAGTAAAGCAGAAAAACTTCAAATTTGCAAATAAATTAGGAAATGGTTGTTATATAAACTGAGAAAGGAAAAAAAAAGGAAAATGATATTTAAGACTGAGGAAGACAATGCTGTTTTAACAGATAATGCGAGTATCCAGAAATCCTTCCATGACTTTTACTCAAATTTATACAAGAGGCAGGAAAAGATCCGCTGGAAAAGATAATGAATATTTAAAATTTACCAAAGCTTTCATAATCTCAGAAACAAACTATGAATAAGCTTATAGCATCTCTTGACATATCAGAGGCCATAAAAATTAAAATAGGAAAGCAACTGGTCTTTGATGTGCAACCAAATTATAAGCATTTTGAAGATCAAAATGTATATCCACTTAAAAGCACAATGAATGCTATTTTGCAAGGATTCGCTATATCAGAATTTTAGAAAGTAGCTTAATGTTGCTTTATTACCAAAGGAAGGGCAAGATTTAATTTCAGCTAAGAATTACATACCTATTTCATTGTTGAATAATGATTATAAAATATTTATCACAATATTAGCTGATATATAAAATAAAATTTTACAGGACTTATTTATTTATTGGACATTGAGAAAACTTTTTTAAAAAGAATTTTATTGGTTTTTAAACATTTATGGGAAAAGGTAAAGGGGTACATAGAAAATTTTGGCAGCTCCCACGCTAGTGGTAGAAATCCCTCCTAATCTCACAATTTTTACAATATTAAAAACAACATATAAAAGATAAGCAAAAAACAGAATCTTATTCTACATTTTATCAACCATGTGTTCAATCATTTTTCCTTTGTCACTTTCTAGTATATCAACAATTACAAATATTTCAAATACTTTTATTTTTGTGACCTGAGCCTTTTCGATATTGCTCCTACCTCCCTGTCCCCAGGTGGAGCCACAGCCCGCCCTCCTTCATATCTTGTACCTTGCTACCCTTTTCACTACCTTCCCTGTGTTCGTCCTCTAGGAGAGAGAAATGTTTTTTAATGAAGGCTTCAGCCTCCTGCACTGTATTAATTCTAATTCTATTTCCCTCCCAAACGATCAACATTCCCTCTAGCAATAACCACCTAAACCAAACTCCTTTATTATATAATTTCTTTGATAAGGAGGAATACTTCCTCCTTCTTTCTCTTATCTTTTTCGGAATTTGCTTAAGAATGGTAATTTCTTCATCTTTATATTTTAGTGGTCCCTCCCTTTGGGCCCCAAGCACTTCATCCCTTGTGGTCCTCCTGAGAAATTTAACATGTACCTCCCTTGACCCATTATGACTTCTAGCTTATGCTGAATTAATCCTGTAAACCAGATCCATATCCCACCACAGCTGTTCTTTGTCTCTCTTAATGTATTCTTCTAAAATTGTACTCATAATATCGTTAAGGTCTTCATTTTCTGTCTCTGGTAGGTTCTGGAATCTGAGAAAAAAGGACATTCTTTCAAATTCTATTTTTGCCATAAAGTTTTCCAGGTCTACATTTCCCTTCCAGATTGCCTTAACCTCCTCCCCCAGCCCAGCCTCTCCCTCCTCAAACACCACAATTCTCTGTTTATTTTCTGAAATATGATGTTTAACATCTCTGAGTTTTTCTTTGAGATCTGTCACCTCTTTTTTCAACTCATTTTGACCCCTCATAATTTCTTGAAACATTTGGGTAACAGATAGCTCTTTTGGGCTCTCTCCAGACCCTTCTTGTTGTAACAATGAAGTAATTTTCGTTTGCTGCATGCTTGGACTGGAGGTGGCAGACGCAGGAGCCGAAAATGACTTGCCCATTGGTTGTTTCTTAGGCACCATTTGTCTAAGTTCAGAGATGTATATAAGTCTTTTACAAAGAAAATGGTGTCAGTGGATTGTGCAGCTGTGCTGGTCCAAGGAGGCAGGCAAATCCGAAAGTGAAGAGTTAATTCTCCTTCACAGTTCCAAGGCACCGAGGCACACCAGAAAGGGAAAAGTCAAATGATCAAAATCCAGGAAGACGACGTAACAGGGGAGGTCCCAGTCTCCCTCAGAGAGGGTAATAAAACAATACCAGAGGGTTTTTTTTTCGAAGGTAGTTTCAAAAGGCAGACTTCATTTGTAAGTGCAAAAACAAAGTGGAAAGGAGCCATCTTGGCTCCTCCTTTCACAGGGAGAAGAATGGAGATCTCCATAAAGTTTTTTTTAAAAAAGACAGCTCAGCAATCATCTCTTGCAATTGTGATAGCGATCTTTCTCACATAGTTAGTTCAAGTGACGAGTCAGCCTTTGTTCTCTCTCCATTCCAATGTAGAGAGAGATAGTTCAAATGCCGCTTAATCCGAGGGGGGGTAAAGAGAAGAAACACCCCCCTCTAATCTTCAATTTCAAACAAATTGAACACGAATTTACAGTAGTCTGCTGCTTATCCTTTAATTATGATTAAGGAGATCAGGATGGCTCCCCCACCACCAGCATTCAGCTGCTCTTCCTTGGATAAACTCCTTCCTCCCAGAGCCCATTCGGCAAAAGGGCGGACAGCCCGAAGCTGTCCCAAACCCCCCCTCCGCTCCCTGGCTCCTAGGCGAGGCTGAAAACACTCCCGCCAATTCCAGGGGGGTTTCAGCGAGCCGCCTTTCAGCAGGGGACCCCTCCAAGGCCCCCTGTGCTCCTTACCGAGCCAACCGAGGAGACGTGTGGCGGACAGCACATCTGTCGCCAGCAGGAACCGGAAGTGATCAAGACATTGAGAAAACTTTTGGAAAATATGCACTTCAAGGAAAATTTTATTCAATGAATCAAACCGATGAATATACCCCAGAAGGCATATATTATTGTCAAGGGAAATTTAAATAAACTATGTGAGATACAGAAGGGAATAAGACAAGGATGTCCTCTGGGCCTGAAATTTTTAAAAAGAGACTTGCAAACTAAGGTTTTTTTTTTTTTTAACTGATGATTTAGTTTTGGTTTTATTGGAGCCATGGAATGGTACTGAAGATTTAATAAAGAAATATGTTAATGTTTTCATGTAGATTTTGAAAAATACAGGTGAGATGACCAATTACAGGCTTACCTTGCATTGAAATGTTCAAGGGCTCACACTCTTTTCAGTTGGTATTGATGGAATTTCCCAATTGGGAATGACAAACTCTATTGTAAAGCAGTTACTTCAATCACCAATATTTGCAGTGATACCATGGTTGATAGGACTGAATGCTGCTGAAAGATCTGCCTCGTTCATGTGAACCCATTGCAAGATAGTCACAAAAGCATGAGTTCAGACAGGAAAGAATCCAAATAATTTGTTTCCTTGAACACACTGCCAACCATCCTGCCTAAAAATGGTAGGTTGAAAACAAGCTGATAATTTATTAAGACAACTAGTCACACGATGGTTTCTTGAGGAGATTGCAAACTACTAGTTCCTTCAAGACTCACTGGCGGAATTACTACCACAACATACTTCCAGATTGTCTTTCCCTCTCTATCCACTTGTATCAGCCAAGAGGTGCAAGAAACTAATTTACAAGTGTCCAAATTCATTCCAAAAAGGACCCTATCCACTTCTTCAGATTTGAAGCAGATATTTAGGAGAATTGCTTTCAATCCATGTTCAGCTCAGAATTATTAAAAAACAGCCAGTGATGGTCCCCCATTCTAATGCATCTCCTAATGTCTGTGTCTATAGCCAAGGTTTAAGATCTCATTGCACAGTTAAAACCTGGTAAAGTTCCTGGAGGTGATTTCATCCTTCCAGAGTTGCTAAGAGAAAATAAAAATCGGTGGGCTCCAATGCTGCTCTATTTACCTATATTAAGAGCACAGCACATTTTTCATGTGAGTAGAATGAGGCCATAGCAATCTCTCTCTATAAGAACAACAAACTTAACCTTTACAATTACAGACTTATTAACTTGCTTAACACAATAAGCGAGATATATGCAAAATATGTTTATTTAAAACTGGTGGGTTGGGTCCAAAGTGAACATATCCTTCCAGAAGATATTTTCAGGGAAGATTTAGAAAGGACCAGTCAACCTTGGACCACTGTCTGGCCCCGGACCATTTAACTGAAAAATACACTTTTCCACCCAAAGTCACCCTTTCTGCAGTCTTTGTGGACTTCAAATCAGCCTTTGATTTGATTCCAAAAAGGAGGGTCTCACAAAAACTGCAGGGCTCCTCAATGGTCATGTTGTTTTAGTCGGGTTTACGTTATACCATATATTTGTTAGGTGTGTGGAAGACTAAGGGTTACACATGAAGTTCCAATTAAACTGATTTATGACTCCTCATGCCTATACACAGGAATCTACTCAACTAACAGTTAACACTATTTTGGTGCTATAAAACAGCCAATGGAATTCAAGAAAAGTTGGACTTAGCCCATTTGTGACTAAGAACAATTTTTGACTCAATGTTGATTCCTTTTTTGACTCTAGCTCCAGGTTCTGTCACTACTTCTTTTACCATACTGGACATATTGTAAGCCATCCAGAATCTTTCTGGAATTGGGCAACATTTTAAAAAATTAATAAAATACAGGCCATTAAGTCATTGATATGATCCATGCAATTCTTATGGGAGAAAGAAATCTAATTTCTTGTATATTCACTGATAATGTAACATCTACCATAACAGTGGATTCTTTCTGCCATTTCTGTGTCAAAATCTTCATTAGGATGGAAAGTGCCCAGGCTAGGTATATTTTTACAGGGAGCTATGTGAGACTGAAAGAGCAGTACTATTTACTGCCTGGGCCAGTATTCCTATTAAAATATCCTGTGGCATTCTTATTATCATATTATCTCAAGGGACATGTTCATATGGATACATTTCTTTCACTGACTCCATTTACCGTACTCTGTATAATTCACAGGGAACAATACAGGATTAGTAGACACCGTCTAGGTAAGTTTCCAGCTTTAAGAACATTAAAGTGTCTAATGTCATTTTTTTTCCAGAAATAGCTACATAAATACAGATCTAAGATGCAAACATCCATACAACCGTTAGATGACATCAAGTATTCAGATTTTTCTGTATCATTTACTGGCATCTAATGGTTATCGGGAGTTTTGCAGTCCAGATTTAGCAGCCTACCACGCTATACATCACCCAACCAGGAACACAAAACAGTTATTGTTCAGGCATATCACAAGCCCTAACTTCATTGTTGTGTCTTTTGTTACAGGGATACCATGCATGTTTAATCAGATGGCAAAATATTTAATTCATATGTTCATATAATCACCCTGAAAAACTCAGAAAGTGTCTTAACATTGCAAGTCGTTTCCTTATTATATCTTTTGTTCCTTCTTTCTCTCTGTATGTGTGTGCATATCTAAATCAGCAATACGATACATAATTAGGTATGTTTCCTTAGCACATTGTGCAGATAGGTTAATCCTAATTAGAGGTATTGCATGATTAATATTTTGATTGTTACACAATTCATTTGGAGAACTATATAATTAACATTAATAGCACTAAAGCGCCATGGCCATATTATTAGTCCTATTGAACATTTCTGTCATTCAGTTAAAATAGTTTTCAGTTGGAGATGAGCTCCTCTTACATAAAATTATTTCACTTTAATGGAAGGTTCAAAGAAACCTTGCTTTTTCAAGATTTCTGCAGGTTTTGGTTATGGTAATGTTTGTCAACCTTAGCTATTTACAAATGTGTGGACTTCAATTCCTAGAATATCACTGGCTAGGTGGGGTATCCTGGGAGTTGAAGTCAGCACCTCTTAAAATGGCTAGCATTGAGAAGCACTGGTCTAAGATGTGGAAATTGTTTTCAATTTTGATTCAAATACCTGCTTAGGCAGAACATATCTGAACAATACCTTCTATGCTGTGCATTCTCTACTTCTTTTCCTCAGTTTTCCATCAGCAGAACAGACACTTAAGTAACCTTGATTCTCTCAGTTAAGCAATGGAGAATTTCATGTAGGAATAGATGCTAGTTCTACAAGTACAATTTCAAACTAGGATACACTTTTACTGCATGTTTCTCTGCTTGAACCACTTGTATGTAGCTACTGGTGTGAACCTAATCTCCACGTTTTCTGTTTTGCAGGATCTGAACTGGATTTAGTTGAAGTGGAACCAAGTTACCTAAAGAACTGTCTTGTCCCAATTATATTGTCCCATCCCACCTGATCAGGCAGGGAAGATATGTTGCGGATCTCACTTTGCCTTCTCTGCCAGTGCCCCCCATTCTTTGGAACACCTTACCTCCAGAGGTGAAATGACACCCCCCCCCTCTTTTGGCCTTCAGAAGAGTGTTAAGACCCGGCTCTGCCAATTGGCATGGGAGCTGAAGATCGGTAGGCATCCCTGGGGATGGTTGATGTCATGAGAGTGTTTGCTCCACCTGTTTAACTTTTAGTACTGTAACCCTATCTTTTAATTCTGCTTTTAATTCTGCTCTTTTTTATACTTTTATCTTTTTTTGACAAGTTTTTGTTGTAAACCATCTAAAGTCACTTATCACATTCCTACACTTAGGCAGTATAGGAATGGGATAAATAAATAAATAATAATTCAGTGGCATTATGAAATAAAAAATATTATTTCAAGAATATATTGAGTTTCAGGTAGTCCTCAATTTACAACAGTTCATTTAGTGTCTGTTCAAAGTTGCAACCGCACTGAAAAAAGTGACTTACGGTAATTTTTCACACTTATGACCTTTGTAGCAGGCCCAGGATCATATGATCAAAATTCAGATGCTTGGCAATTGGTTCATACTTACGACTGTTGCTGTGTCCCAAGGTCATGTGATCACCTTTTGCAACCTTTTCACAAGCAAAACCAATAAGGAAGCCAGATTCACTTAACAACCATGTTACTAACTTATCAACCGCAATGGTTCACTTAATAACTGTGACAAGAAAGGTTATAAAATGGGACAAAACTCACTTAACAAATGTCTCACTTAAGAACAGAAATGTTGGTCTTAATTGTAGTCTTAAGTCAAGGACTACCTATATTAGACTACATTCAAAACTGATTGTTGTGGGATGTAGTGGTATAGCTTCCCTTAAGTGTTGAGACAACTATTTTTTTTCTTTTCGTTTCTTTAAATATAAATGTCTTAGAGAATGTTTTTTTGCCTGCTGGCAGATGAATATGAAAAATGAACAGAACCCAACTTTTATTTTATCTTGAAGCTGATAAGGTATTACTACTAAGCACCTGCTACTTAACTCATTCAAATTGATCAGTGGGAGCTCTCAAAAGGTGTATTAAACTGTAAAGGCTTCATACAAAATGGAGACTTTAGTTTGGAGAAATATGGTCTGAATTATGCTTACAATGATATATGAAACGCACTGTATGCTGACAAATCAAATAGCTATAGCTCATCACTTTCCATAGGTATCTGCTGCCATGAGACAACAACGACACTTTTGCATTGTTATGAACAGCTATTTTTTCTCTTCTCTGAGTATGAGAACTCCTGCCCTCTGGGTGACCAGCAAAAACTGGCCTATCCAGCAGCTCTGTCTATGAAGCCCTTTGCAATCTATCATGCACTCCCAAGAATTCCTTCTCATTTATTTAAAATGAATACATCATGCTTGGATAATTGGTTTCCTGCTTAAAAGTGCTTCTTAGCAACAGCAGTTGCTGCAGTTTGCAGGCACAGCTGCAGGAATGTCATTTGAATGCCATGGCTGGCCATAAGGAGCAATGGCAATGCAGATTTGAAGTCCTTTTCCACACTTGCAGTTGAAATCACCACCAGTGTGCCCTGATATGCCTCCTTGATTACCCAACACTGGCCTTCTTAAATTACTAGCTCATAATTACAGCAGTCTTTTGTGACCACTTCATATTCCTGCTTAAACTGATAGGGTCTCCCCATGGCAAAACAGTGTGAAAAGAAGGTTGCCTTATTTTGGTGCAGCAATACTAAATAACTTTTGCTGGCTGTTGCCCCCTGCGGGGCGCATTCTGAGGTGTGGTCAAAGCTTCTTCCCCTTGGTGCTGGTCATCTTCTTTATGGTGTTTATTCTTTCATGTAGGGCCAAGTATCTTCTCTATCCCACTTCCATTTTTCCCATTGAACCATTCAGGGGTGTCAAACTGGCATACCACGGGCCAGATGTGTCACATGCAGGCCACAGCCACCCCAGCTCCGCGAAGGTGGAAAACAGCATGAAACATCATGCGACGGCAATGTGACCCAGCAAGTTTGACATCTGTGATATATATAGTCTGCTTCATGAACATTGTAAGGGGTTGTAAGGAATCGGGATGGGTAGAGAGCAGGATTAATGAATTACTGGTACATTTATGCAATTTAAAAATAGGATGCAGACCTGCACAAATCCAGATCGATGACAAAGGAAGGAAGATCACAACTGGTCTAGTGTGATATATTTTCTAACTGTGGACCAATGAACATTGCCTCTACAACTTTTCTCCCCTGTAGCACATTTGTCTTTTTCAGCGAGCATGATGGAACAATGTTTGATCAGGGCTTCTTAGTTCAGCTTCTGCTTTGGTTGTGGATGGGGTTGCATTGTCCCAGACAGACCCAGTGTGCAATCAGGAGAGTCTTCTGGACTTTGACTCATGCTGAAGGAGCAGGTAGTAGTTATGGCTAGGAGGGCCAATGAACAACTGCATACTGTGTGCCAGCTAGGCTCATTTCTGGATCGACTATTACCCATGCCCTAGTCATCTTTCATTTAGACTATTATAATGTACTCTATAATATATTGTCAAGTGGGCTTGCCTTGAAGAGTATCTGGAAGTTTTATTGCTTCAAAACACAGTAACCCACAGCAAGCTCCAATATGCACATGTGTCACCTCTGTTGCAGAAGCTGCATTTCGGGGCTGCATTATTTGTAGGACCATCTCTCCACTGTTACATCTTCCCATTTTCTAAGGGAAGGCATGTTACAGGTCCCATCTATTGAGAAAATATACATTGGGGAGACCAAGGAAAAGGGTCTTCTCTGTAGTGGCTCCCTCCCTATGGAACATCAGTCCCCCAGAATTGCATTGGACTCCATCATGTTACTTTTCAAAAAGGGCCTTGGAATTATGAAGACATGGTACTGGCCTTAGTCTTGGGAATGCAACCAACCAAGTGGCTTCTTGGGTTGTGTTTGTTACTGCTTCAATGGAGAGCAGGTGGGGAAATTTGGAAGTTTTAAATTGTGGCTTTCCATTGCTGTACACTGCTTCGAGTCACTCTGTGTGAGTTGTGTGGCCATATAAGTTTGTTGAATAGATCATAAATACCTGTCTCCCACTCCACCCCATTCAATTGTTCTTTATTGAAGAAGAAATTGACAGGGTGAGGGGAGAGTTGAATTGACACCTTATTGTTAGTGATATAACAATGCCAAAAAGAGCCCAAGGACACTGAAGTACTGTAATTATAAAAGCAGTTGAAGTGTACTCTGATTAAAATAAAGGGACAGAACTGGATCATAGGGAAACAAATGTCATATCTGTCAGTAGAGCACAAAATGCTGATTTTAATTAGATGAATCTGGGGCTTTCGGTGTGGGCTTTCTGAGCTCTTTTATAGCAGAATTCATGCACAATTGTTCATAAAACTTGGATTTCCCTATAGATAAAATGAGGTCAATTTGGTGTAGCATTAAGATATGTAGAGCCTGTTCTCTGCCAACGGATGGGAATGAGGTTGAAGTGACTTTGCTCAGGCCTTTTTGTGATTACATGATTAGTTGTGTGGTCATGCATGTACTGCTGAGTGTATCCGTAGGTGAAGGTGTTACTAAAGTTATGCTCCAATCAGAACATCTACTTTTGAGTATTGGTCTCAATGGCCCCCCACTATACAGATCTCCATTGTTGGATGGTAGAACAGAGTACGTTTTCCAGAAGATAAAATCCTTGTTCCTTTGAATATATGAAAAGAAACAGGGTTCAAGAAGAGCTTTGGTATAAATGATGTTGGGACAAGAACGAGAAACTCCCTTGCAATGTGGCCATATCTCAGTTGAATATCAATGAAAAATGAAAAATACCCCACCTTGAGTATCCATAAACAACCTAATTTTGTGTCCCTACTGTAAGCAGCTTCATAGGATCCTCAGGAGCAATCATTATGCTGTTCTAAGAAGATCTTAAAGCAACGCAGACATAGACTCACGATGTTTCTTCTGCCCAACTATGGAATCAACTCAAAGCAGAGATTTAGTTGAGGGACTTGAAGATGACTTTTGTAGACAGTAGGTGGGAATTATTCTAAAACAAAAGGCATAGATTTAGATTGCTACTGTTGTGCAAATCCTGCAGTTCAGTGGAGGGTTTCTATTATTTTTACTACCAATTTGCTCGTAAACACACTTGTGCACATGCACGACACTTCTGCACTTCTGCAGAAGTGTCCAGGCAGGTAGGTGGAGCCTCCTGCTGCCACTACTACCAGTTCACCCGATCCTGGCTGAACCAGCAGCAATCTACCTCTGCTGCAGTTGTGCTTTCTCAACTCTCTTGATCTCTACACAAATTAGGTTTGATTGTTGGTGATCTATTTATCTCTATCAAATAACATACAATGTATGAACTGACTTGCCTTGATGTATATGTACATTTGTGTCATCTGCTATGTTGCTGGCAGTTGTTTGCCACACATGCAAAAAAAGGCCAGCTACTATTTTGTGTGGTTGCAGTTACGTATGTTTTGAAGAATACTTCAGATGCATATACTCTTAGCTGCTAAACAAATCAAGTTTAACCTTTTTTTTAAGGCTACCTTCATTTGGTTCCTCTAAAGCTGTCAGTGTTTGCTGTTGACAGTAGCTATAATATTGCTACCAGCAGCTTATATTTCTAATTCTGGAGAGCAAGCCATTCCTTGTAACTCTTGATAAGAGTGTTCCCCACAAAGGAAAGAGTTCAACCAGAGTTGACAGTTTCCCCCTTAACCAATGTTTCTATTCTACATTTATTATGTCAGTTCAATTTGTTCCATTGCTCAGTGGTAGCATGAACAAGTTCGTGAAAATAATTGACCACTGATTTTGCTGCTTATTATATGAATTCTCCCCACTACAGAGAATCAATATCTTGCACTTTTCCCCATCTCCATTCCTTGCCAAAGGTTCACAATGATAATGCTCCCTCCGTACACTTGAATACATATAATAGCATTGGCTCTTTTTGTCTTATTGCCTTCGTTTCTTTTTCCAATGGATTCTTCAATAACACTGTAAGAGAGATCTGGCAACCACACTCAGCTGACCAGGACCCAATGCAACAAAGACTTCTGACACACAAAAGCAAGGACAAAACAACCAACCGATCTCTCTTTTGCTTGCATCATTCTCTTTCGCATGTAATAGACACCATCAGATATGGTGACACATCAGATGTCTTAGAATCAACTTTCCAAGCTAGGAGATTGGGGGGGAAAGTATGCAGTGCTTCAGTTGTCAGGGTAAGTTATCAGATTCTAGGCTGTGATTTCACAAAGCCCTCCTTACCCACCTCCCAAAATAACAATGCCCATAGCTGCACAGAGGTTTGCTTTAAAATGGGCCACCCTACTATCCAAGAGCCCACAGAATACTATTTCATCTCGGATTATGCAACCCTTAAGTAGATCTAGGTAAATATTTCTTCAGAACTTGGAAAGAAATCTTGCTGACCCACATTGTCTTTTTCCCTCTATCCAAAGCCCCATAGAGCAGGCCTGGAATCAGAATGCTGAGTTTACAATGGAATGATGGATGGATGAACTTTCCTCCTATTCCTTGATTAAATGGAAGAATCCAGCTTTCACATACTTGAAATTTGGTCGGTTCTAGTCTGGGAGTTTTATGAAGCTTGCTTCTCTAAGCTTTTCAGTTTTACTGTAGATGGGCACAGCTAGGAGGGAAGTGCTAAGTCTACATTACAAAAAACAAAGTCTAGGGTTGCCTCCTCTTTTCTCCAGTATATCCTTGAGCATCCTCCTATTAGAAAAATTAAATTGGGGCTTGATGGGAAGACACATTGTGGTGCTAATGTAGAAGAAACGTAACAGCATCTCCATTGCAATTACAATTACCTCCTCAAACATGCAGGACCAACTAGCAGATAGGAAAAGCTATGGAAAAACAAATCTAGGGAATCCAAGCTGGATGTCCATCCAATGTAATGACAGAGTGACATATGGGCACTTTCTCCTACCCCTTCCATGAAGTAGAAGCAGCCATCAAACACACTGGGAAGCAACCTTTTAAGTTAGGAAAGAGAACTACTCCGTTAGCTGAGCAGAGAGAAAGTCATCAACTTTTGGCTCCTTTTCTTGAACTGTTTCATTCCAAATGCGTCATTGTAAAATCTTTGTAACTAAGAACTAGTGCCTGCATTTGCTTTTATCATCTTCCTTCCAAGCTTTGGGGGTTGTATCTTATCTTTGATCTTTTACACTACCTTGAGAACTCTCTTTTTAGCTGAAAAGAGAGAAACCTTTATTATAATAAATAAATAACACCTGCCGCAGTGCAACACGAAATGAAAATTCAAAAGGAAATAATAATAATAATAATAATAATAATAATAATAACAACAATAACAACAATAACAATAATAACAATAATAACAATAACAACAACAACAACAACAATAATAATAATAATAATAATAATAATAATAATAATAAATTTCTGGAAAAAATAAAAGATAAAGTGGACAGTGAAAAAACTTGGTTATGGTTAACAGCAGGTACATTAAAGAAAGAAACAGAGTCACTAATCCTGGCTGCGCAAGAACAAGCTATCCGAACAAATGCCATTAAGACCAAAATCGAAAAATCCTCTGATGATGCCAAATGCAGACTCTGCAAAGAAGTTGATGAAACTGTTGACCACATACTCAGCTGCTGTAAAAAAAATCGCGCAGACTGACTATAAAATGCGGCACAATTCAGTGGCACAAATGATCCACTGGAATTTGTGCAAAAATTATAATATTAAAACAGCAGCAAACTGGTGGGAACATAAGCCTGAAAAAGTTGTCGAGAGTCAGATGGTCAAGATCTTGTGGGATTTTCGCATACAAACGGATAAAATACTGGCGCAGAATACACCAGACATCACACTGGTTGAGAAAAATAAGGTTACAATCATAGACATCGCAATACCAGGTGATAGCAGGGTCGCCGAGAAGGAATATGAAAAAATCGTGAAATACCAGGACTTAAAAATCGAAATCCAATGATTATGGCACAAACCAGCAGTGGTAATTCCAGTGGTAATTGGCACACTGGGTGCTATTCCAAAAGCACTGGAATTACATTTAAAATAGTTAAAAATTGACAAAATCACCATCAGTCAAATGCAAAAGGCTGCACTGCTTGGATCTGCACACATATTACGAAAATACATTACGACGTCCTAGACCCCTGGGTGGGGCCCGACTAGTAATTAATGCCAAATCCGGTGAAACAACTGGCCGCTGTGATACACTTCTGTTGATGCAATAATAATAATAATAATAATAATAATAATAATAATAATAATAATAATAATAATAATAATAATAATAATAATAATAATAATAATAATAATACGTACTGGTTGAAACAAAAGAGTATTCTTTATTGCTTGCCATTCTGTGGGAGAAAGAATGCAAGAAAGTTCAATTGCACAAGCAAAACTCTGCTTCTGGTCCTATAGGTTAATAATAGGGATATTTTTTTCTTCTATTCAATCATGTCAAATTCTTGCAGGTTGCCTGGAGATGTCCTTGCAGTTTTCTTGGCAAGCTTTTTCAGAAGTGGTTTGCCATCTTCCTAGTGCTGAGACAGAGGGAGGTCAAGGTCACCCAACTGGCTTTGTACCTAAGGCGGGACCAGAACTCATGGTCTTTCAGTATTTAGCCCAGTGCCTTAACCACTACACCAAACTGGCTCTCAGTAATAATATATGCACATATAAGTACATATTAATAAATAATATTTGTAGATAATGGACAATAATTTATTTATTGCTCTTTGAGTAGGTTTGCATTATACATCACCCCAAGAAGACCTATGACAATCCTGCTAAAAGAAAGGGCATTGTCAAACTTTGTACCATAGTCTTAATATTTCTAGCATTTATAGGTTACTGTCAAATGAAGCATCTTCCATAAAACAGGACAATCCTATACACATTAGCGTAGAAGTGAATCCCAATTCATGAATCCCAATTTTTGCTATGTATAAGATTGCAGAATTATCTTGGCTAAAGAGAAACTTGACCTGAGAATCTTCTTGTCACAGCATTCTCCTCTTCTTCTTTCTCCTCCTTCTCCCCCTCCTCCTCTTCCTCTTCCTTGCTACCATGTTTCCCTGAAAATAAGATGGGGTCTTATTTTCTTTTTACCCCCGAAATAAGCACTTGGCCTTATTTTCGGGGAGATCTTATTATTTTTGAGGTGCAGAAGGCGGCGAGCGTGGTCACCTCATGGCTGCTGTTGTGTTGCAATATATTTCACGGAGGGCTTATTTTCAGGGGAGGACTTATTTTATCACATGCGCTCAAAATCCTGATTGGGCTTATTATTGGGGGAGGTCTTATTTTTAGGGAAACGGGGTATTATACAGCATTTATTCCAGTTCAGCCCAGTTTATGACATTAATGCACAACTTGGTCCTTTCCAGATGTATTCCGATTACAGGTTCCAAAATTCCCAAACAATTTATCCCAAAAAATCTATCCCAAACCCTGTACATTTAGAAGACTACCGGTCAGACATGACTAGTCTCTGCCATTTTGCATGTGTTTCTTGTCTGCCTGCCTGCATACCGGCCCAGCCTCCCTCCTTGTTTCCCTGAAAGGCAAACATTTTTGTGCCTAATCTAGGATCCATTTGTAGGAGTCCATGGTAGTCTTGGTATTAGTTACATAATATTATTAGAATTTGTACTTAATAGACTATAATTACCAAATACTCATGTAGTACATTCTGAAATCATCTACAGAACCCTTCCCCATTGTCAAGGAAGGTATTTGGGAGATTGGTTAGGCAATAAACGGAAACAAACTACATATTCTTATCCAGGATAGTTTAATTGGCTATTACCAAGAGGCAACGCCTCATTTTATGGCAACCATCCAATGCAAGCATCGTTAAAACTACAGCACAGGTTTTGAAAATATGTGACATTTCAACCCAAATGTCTGTTGCACTGATCTTAGGCAGATCCCCTAAGGTTGTACAACTACCTCATGCTGAGTGGAAGTGTTCTGCCTGAATATAAGAAATGACATAAGCTCTATCCCTAAATAAATTCTACTTTCCTCTCCTGGTAAATGGCTTTTCCAATTGATTTTAGTGATTTTCCTGCCTTTGATATGTGAACTCAGCAGACAATTGAGCTCTTCTGAAGTCATTCTCTGTTGTCTGCTGTTCTACTGCTGCACATTCTTCATTCATCTGATTATGGATTTTGGGGTGCAAAGGCAATTCTGATTTACACAAGTCTGTGTTACATTGAAACAGTCTTGCACAATAGCAAACGCAGCCTCTTATCACTGCAATTTCTAACAGAGTTCTTGAAATGTCTCTTTTCCTCACCACATCAAAAAGTGTTTTTCTACATTGTGCTTTGATAACATTGTGTTCGTGTCTCATGTGCATATATACATTGCAACATTCACCAAGGCACCTTGTTACCTATAATAAGCCCAGAGTAAACAGCCTTGTCCAAAACTGTGCTACTGTAAGACTTTATACTGAATCTCTCTTGCTTTGCTATGATTGCTAACAAATGGAGCAGAGGAAGGGGCTGTCAGAGGTCAGTGTTATCCAGGACTTGACAAGGCCTGCAAGATAGTCCTGTAACCCTGGTACCGCTTTCTGCTTTTATTGGTTGGTCATCGCATCTATATTTGTGCATC